>NC_089649.1:47842320-49042320 GCF_037042795.1 Molothrus aeneus | reverse complement strand
AAGAAACAGCTTTGTCATACTGTTTACACTACTTATTTAAACAATAAATACCTGAAACACCAATAATTTTTAAAACCTTAGCCATTTCTTGCATGTATTCTACATTTTTAATCCAGCAAGGTCTCCTCTGTTCAATTTTACAACCTTCTCCCTGCTCCTGAAGCAGAAAATAGGACTATTATCTATGGAGAGATAACATGGAAAGTTCCATCAAGAAATTATTTATCACAAGAATAATTTTATACATAGATAAAATAGATTCCTCCTTTTCTAAGAACTGTGAGCAATCTGAGGCCAAGACTGCCTGACAGACATGCTAGTCATTACAAGTAATCAGAAAATTTGTAAGGAAAGATGCATTGATGATGACACCATTTTAATTTTTCCAGGTTTTTATTTTCTTTTAGCACAGACTTGTATTGTCTGTTGCTATTAGATGTTTCAGGAGACACATGAGAATATTTCAAATAAAAACGTGGCAGCTTAGAAATCTGCATTAGATATGTTTCAAAAAGCAGTTATGGGTCTGATGATGGCTGGCTGCATAGAGCTACTACAGAAGGGAATAAATCCTCCTTTTGTGCACCCCTCTGGGAAGAACAGCAGCTTGGACTCAATAACACACCTGTTCTTTCTGCATTTTTGCCCCGAGAGAAGATTCTGGACTGATTGAAACATACTTGGGAAGGCAGAAGGAAGTGAATGTTCTGGGCTCTTTCAGCACATGTTCCTTAAGGTGCATATTCTCAGCACACTGTGCCTTTCTGAGGTCACTGAAAGGACATGGATTTTTCCAAAGGAATCTAAAGGAAAAAGGGAAGTAAACCAGCATGCTTGGTTTGTTCACATACTGTTCCTTGTAACAGTCAAGTGTAAATATGCCTGACCTTCCCCTTTAGCTTGTTTGTCTGTAAAGGAATCAGAAAGAAAAGTAAATTTCCAGGTACACTAAAACAGGGAAAATTGGAGGATGAGGAAAGAGGCAATTTTTTGGTTTCTCACTAAATGAAATAAGGGTAAACTCATCACTTCTAAATATTAGCATAGTACTTACCCTGAAGGCAAATGAGACAGCTCAGATCGACATAAAAACCCTCCCACGGCAACCAGTAAAAACAGGTTTGGCATTTTTAGGACAGAGGTTCTGGGACTGCCTACACAAAAGATTCATCAAAAATTTACTGAAGCTGGTAATAGGGCAGCTTTTTCCTCATATGGGACCAGAGTGAAAATACACAAACATTCAAACCTTTCTAAGAAAGGCAACAATGTATGTTTGTTTCTGAATGGACTGTATCATCTTCATATGTCAAAAAGTAATTTGATTATAAGAATTTTTACAATGAAGAGAAAGACTAAAAAGACAAGGAGAAAATACAGCGAAGTGTAATACAGCCAGGAAAGGGAAAGCAAGGCACTTTGGGATTCTATTTTAGGGCAATGTTTTTATTAATTAATCTCACAATCGCATAGCATCTGTCAGCTGTGGAAAAACATTAAGGAAGAATGAATGAAAATTGTACTAGAGAGAAAAAAATAATGCATAATAAGCTGATTACAAAATTACCTCCTGTAGATCCTCAGAAGAATAGTAGGTTGAATCGTACAAGGAACAAACTAAATGTGTTCATATAACCTGTGCTGGGAATCAACAGAGTCACATCTGGCTGATACAAGGGAAAATGCTACCTGTGCTTTCATTCTCATGGGCAGAGCAGATTGACACTATGGGTGGCTGAAACCACAGAGCTAAATATTCATTAGAAAAGACATGCATTGCAAATGCAGGTAAGCCTCTTTTGACACAATGAACCATTTGCAGGTGTATGTTTCCCAAGTGTGTTCCTTTTTTTCATGATTCAGACAATTTAGCTGGATACACTTTTACTGGTAAAAAAATAAAGAACAGACTGCCTGGACCGTTTTTGCTCCTCATTTTTGGCATAAGTCTTGGAATCAATAAAATAAAATAAGAATCAGAAAACAGAGAATGGTTTTCAAGAGGTACCTATCAAAATGCATTCTGAAATTAAGGTTTAAGATGTGCATATTCCCCTGAATAGACCTCCCCTGTATAATGAATAACAGTTACAAGTAATGGGATTTTGATATGAATTTTAAACAACATTCTAAAAAATATTCTCAAGTCCCAAGAATTTTCACATGCAAATAGACATTTTCTCTGTAATTATATATAATTAATATTTTGACACAAAAATCACAACAGTAAAGCTCTAATTTATGGAGGTGTTTTACATTTTACTTGTATCACTAACCACATAACTATTCCCTGTGCATCCCAGAGGTCTCTATGAATCACCTTTTAATTACTTCTCATTTACTAAGAACTACAAAGAAGGTTAATGTTGCCCTTTCATATTCTGTGCACTTCTTTTTCAAGAATAGCGAGTGATTTTAGTGATTTCCTTCAGCCGAGTCCCTGGCCATACTGCTGTGGTGTGTTGGTATTCACGGTGCAGTGCCAGAAAGATTCTCACTGCCAGTTATGTCACAGGTTGATTCTATACCATTAGAAATATATAGCACCATTGTCAACTAAAGAAGATAATGAACTGAAAAGCTCCAATGCATTCTTAAAGGGTGGTTCTAGTAAAGGACCTCTAAATCTCAGTAACTGCTACGTGGCTATGACCAGGAAAACTGCTTCCATGGACTAAATCCATGGTGACATGGTGGTGAATGGGACTGCACAGCTGGCTTCTCTTCCTTTCTGCCTGTTAAGAGCAGCTGGTTTATTTTTGTATTTCTATTCTCTTTATTCTCTAATACATTGGATATCAAAACATATGGGAAAACATTTCCTTACCAAATCAATTATTAAAACTGAAGGTGTTTTATTTGTCTTGGCCTCAAATACAAAGCAGATCAATTTCCTTTAATTGCACCTGAGGAATTAGAACTGTGCTGCTAATGTGCAATTCTGCTTTTAACATACTTTATCTAATGGTATTTAAATGAAATATTTGGTGTGCACTTTGTCCCTAAAAGTCAGGCTTATTTTTTATTTTCCAAGATAAAGAAATACTAGTTTTACATTCCATTAAAAGCAATCATTGTAGCAAACAGTTTCCAGCAGAACACTTCCCTCTCTGCCTAGGTGTTTACGCGTCCCTTCGTGTATGTCTGCTTTCTTGTAGCAGTTCAACATTTCTCCAATCTATGGCATATGTCACAGCAGGTTATCAAATACTGTGACTTGGAGCTATGAAGGCAAACAAGTAAAAGATAAGGAGGTTCTCATCTGTATTTATATTTCTTCTTATTACATTCTTTCTGTATTTCCTCTTTCCCATCTCACAAAATCATAATAAACTCATCATCCACCCTGGGCCCACAGATGCTGGGAAGCAGATACAAGCAAACCAAGGAGTCTCAGGGGAGGCTGTCCCCAGACACACCATCAGTGTCTCTGTCCAACAGGCCAACACTGCTCAGCACAAAATGCTTCTGAGCCACTTCTGCCATAGGAGAACTCTATATTCAAAAAGCCTCCCATGAGCTCTCATGCAGAATTCACTGAGATGTGGAACAAAATATAAAGGAGTCTGACTTAAAAATTATGCAGGCAACTTGTGACTGTGTACAATGTTCTCCCAGCCAATTAAGCTTTCTTTACAGATCTTTTTTTCCATATAGGTAAAACATCTTCCATTGCTAGCATGATTTGTTTTGAACACCTCATTATATGTGATTAAAAGTTTAACGATGTTTTGATACAATAGAGCTTTTGTATAATTACAAGAGAATGACATGAAGCTAATACTAAATAGAAAATTTTGTCCCTAATTCTATACATGACACTTAGTTAAGCTTTTACAGACCATCTGCAAAGGTTTCCTTGAATTCTCCCAGTGTTTGCTTTCGTGTGAACAGGGTTCATCCCTCTAAATTATGATAGCTGCCAGTAACTTTAAATTATTCACAGCTAATGACATAGAGGAAAGCCCTCAGCACTCTTGAGGTTAGAAGGACAGATGTGGTGTTAAACTGGTATTCTGTCAGCTGTGGAGGCATGATGTCTGTACAGCCACTAAAACAGCCTTAAACTGCTAATATGCCACTACAGCACTGAAAAGTAATGGCTCTGAAGCCCAGGGTTTAGGCCATCATGTTCTGAGAATCCTGTAAAAATGAAATGGATATAGTTCCTGCTACAAAGACAACACTCTAGTACTCTAATAAGCTAACAGGTTTATTTATATGCAATCTTGTAAAAAAAATGACCACTTTCTGGCCTCCATTCTACTGCTACTGAGCACCTGTAACTTCCCTGTAATTAATTTATTAGTAGTTTGGGCTTTTTTACAAGATTTCAGAGTAGGCATGAAACATATCTTTTAAAGCATGTTATATAACTAGCAAATATTATCAATTTCCCAATAATTCCCAATAATTTCAAATACAACTATTTGGTTCCCTACCAAAATTGGTTTAGAAAGCCTAATCCTTCATATATTTTGACTGATCTATCCACTTTTAAATCAGTCAGTTCAATCTTCTAGATTTCAGGATGCTAACAAGATATCTGGATATCCATAGCAAAAAAGAAAGTGCTCATTGCTAGACATGAGTTCATGCTAGACATGAGTGCTCTGGTAACAAACACTTTATGTGTCACATCATCTACTGTGAGTGTCCAGCCATAGCTCTGGGCTGCAGATTTAGTGATTCCAATAATGTACAAGCTTTGTATTGGAATACAAGACCATGAAGATACTATGATAATTATTTTTTCCCTGTGTCCAACCTTCAGTGAACAGTGTCTCAGTCATCTACTGTCTCTCAGTATCTGAGAATTCTTGTAGGACTTTTCCCACCTTTTCCCTTCTTCCCTTCCCAGGAATGTGCATTTTGTACAATAGTTCTTCTCCCCCGAAATTGTGAAATTGTACAGTAAAGGAAAAGTATTTTGAATATAAGATATTACAAATGCACTACAACCTTAAAAAGACAAGTGAACTCACTATATGAAGAAAGATAAAATTATGGTGGGACATATTGAGAAGGAAACTATAAAATCAACTTTTTCTTGGTTGATCATTGTCTCCCCAGCCATGTGGAAACACCTGCTGCAATAAACAGACATAACAGTATGTGCACATAGGTTTGCTTGCAGTTTCTTGTAAAAAAACATTTGCAATGCATTCTAAAAAAGTGATGACCAAGGAATGAAGTACATGATTTTACAGGTGACTCTTTTTTTACAGTAACAGAGATTTAACTTTTTAATTTAATTTTTACCTGTACTGCAACTTGCAGTAAGATTGAGAATTTCTGTTAAGGAGAATCCTCAGCTTACCATGTAGGATACCCTAACTATCTAAAATAGCCACAGAAATCACCCTTTTCCAATTAGGGTTGTTACAAGTTCTTTGCAATATTTCCATAGATCTTGAAATTACAATTATGCATTAGAGAAAGATTGTAAAAAAGAACCTACATTTTCCTATACATGAATCATTCGATTGAAACAGATTTTTTGTTCCATTCGTAGATGCAAATTTTAACTGAAACCACCAGGCTGAAAACTTATACATTAAGAAGAAATTAAAAAACCAATATGTAATAGTACCAGCCAATAATGCCTTTTAAATATGTCCCAATGACAGCAACCTTAATGCAAGCCAAACATTTCATTAATAAAAATGACAAATCTCATATCCCATTTAATCTTACTATTCTTATTTACACTGTTTTATAATAAAGCCATTTCCTTTTGCTATAATTTTTCTAAAAAAGTGAATGATGCTTCTTTATGAGACATTAGATACATGCACTGTATTTTTTTTGTCCATTATGTTAGCATTTTATTCTGAAATAATTCCCAAAGGCCTGCTACCAGGGGACAGCAGATGGAACTTTATTCTTTTTAGTGGCTGCAAAACTTTCCAAAGTAATATATGTCTTGTCCATGTATTCATCACTCAGCTCTGATGCATGCTGACTAGTTCTCAAGTTAGAAACATACCTACACAGAAATAGAACTGAATATACATTCTCTGTCTAGTAAAGGTTTACTCTTCTGAGAGGTACAAGGGAAGTCCTGAGACCATTCCTTCAGCACTGCTGAACACTGCCTGTGAGGATGTGAACTCAGTGTCTATGAAGATCCTCTAGACTTTGAAGCTAAAATAGACCTTTATAATTAGTCAGAAGAAGAAAAAAGGAGCAATCTATTACATGCATGAATAACCTAATATTAATTGCCAGCAAATGAAACCAGCTTTTTCTTTTAATGCCTCAGTCTCCTACACGTTCACCATAAAAACCTGAATTTGTGGTACTGGAAGGTCAAAGAAACCAATTAAGAGCAGTAGAACCAAATGGACACATTTTGACTCAGGCAAGGACAAACAGTGGAACAGTAAACGCTTTGATGGGAACCTCAGCTGGAGTAAAAGGATACACATCATGACATGTCATTACAAAGCACTGAATATGGCACTAAAGTTGCCAAGAGAAGGAGACTGGGTTCCATTCACCTTGGCAAAAATGGGAGGATCAATGTTGTGCCAGTTGGAGATTTTGGTTTATTTTCACATTTGTCTCTAGAATGAAATGAGTTGATTCTGTGACATTAACAGAACATTCAAATTAATTTTAATTAATTTGGAAAAGTCCTATTTTGACTTCAGAACCCGCTGGTTTTTCTGCATTTTTCACTCATCACAGGAGTTCGTGACAAGTTGAGTTCCTCTGTGCCCTTTTATAGGATTGTGCGTAATGGCCTTGATTTTGAGTAGGTTTTCTGGAATGCCATTTCTTAAATTTTATATTTCCTTTCCAAGAACTCTTCTTAATACCGTTCTGTTCTGTCTATATATCCAGTCATGTTTCCATGTGCATGCCTTCCTGGAACCCCTTAGTTTCAGAAGCCATATGAATATGGTTGCTTTTCAAGTAACTTTCAGTTTAATAAGAATTAAAAAATTTCACAGCAGTGTTTACTGTTTCAGCTTGGGGCAGGCTGCTTGAACCTTCCCACACAGACCTCCTGGATTAGACTAAACTACAAGCAGGTTCTCCATCCCCTTAGTGAGGAAAGCCAGAAGCAAAAAGAGAAGGAAAAGACATAAAAAAGATGCCTGCAGCTAAATTTTACCTCTTGTTGCTTTCAAGCAACCCAGCACAATTTCACCAAGGTTTTCAGTGGGTGACAGGTAGCTGGTATCACTCACAGCTCACTACATTGTCAAAAAAGCAGGGGGGAGGCTGAAAGCCACAGAATTGTAACACTAAGAAAGGTTAATAACATGACAATTTTCAGGAAAAAAACCCCGAGCTCTAAATTTTTACTAACTTTGTTGCAACTTAAGACAGAGTTTGCCAATTCTAAAGAATGAGAGACATCACTAAACACACACCTCCTCATCTGTTCTAGTAAAATGGAAGAGTTTCTCCTTAAAGGTGTATCTACTCTCTAATAACTACTGTTCTTCCATGGTGGTTTGCCCATTTTCGATTATGAAAACATTGTGGAATATTTCAATTCTCCATACAGTGTTCAGAAATGATTTAGCTATATTTTAACAGATGGACTTATTCAATAGCTGAACTTTTAGGTTCTATCTCCTTTATGAAACATAAGGGAACTCAAGTCCACAAAGGTGAACTGTACTTAATGGCTAGTCTAGGGAGACAAAGAAATTTTATACAAATAATACTAATTCCAAGCATTCAAATTCAAAAGACAAGCTCACAATCACAACATTGGCTTTAAAATCTTGAAAGGAAGAAGGGAAAAGGATTTGTTGTCTTCATTTCATCCTGCTATGGTGAACTTGTCAATCATTTCTTTCTAACTTACAAATGCCAGTAACCACTTTAAAATAAAATAATAATAATACTAGTAATAATAACAACAACAACAAAAAACAAAGCTTAAATTCTGAATTACAAGGTGAACCCAGGAGTTTCCTTGAAATTTTTTGAGAAAGAATACCAAAATTGAGTGGTATATGAGGATTCTTGGTAAATCAAGGAAACTCATAGAATTTAGAGTAGGTAAAATGTTACATTACTTGATGTTTTAATGAGGAGAAACATTCAATATGTTATAGCATACTAACTGTATGTGGCTTCTAAAGACATCATCTCATAAATAGATATCAAAACACTTCTTGACAGCAATCAGAATCAGTACAGCTACTTCACAGATGTAAAAACTGGAACAGATGGAAAAACCAGGACACAAAGGACTGAAACTACCAGACAAAGGGAGCAGCCAGCAAAACCCCTGCATTGACCTTATAGCTCAAAAATCCAACAGAAGTATTCCTTCTCCAACAATATCTCAAAAGAGGCATTTCTATATTTACACATTTTACTTGTAGACAATAAAATGTCCAAGATGAACAAAATGCAGCTTACTGTGATGTTTAGTATTGTGCAATTTTCTCATTCATTTTTTTCTAAAAATCCTATTTACATGCTTAGCATCACCACCTGGTAAGAGCCATTTCCTGAGAGCTTCAGATCTGACCTAAACATAAATACCTGTTCATTTTGTCTTTCTGAATATGTAAAGCTTTCTTAAATTAGAGTGAAAACATGCCAAATAAATTCAAATTGCTTTGACTCTGTCTTTGACACCCAAAAAATTAAGTAAAGGCAAAGTATAAAAAGAGAAAAGAAGAAAGGATGATTTCAAGGTAATATCAATGTCTTTGCCCTATGAATGGGAAAAAATCAAGGAGTGGCACATGATTAAATATAGTTTACCAAGTACAACACTTTTGTCGCTATTTAGTGCAAATATTTGGCAGTCAGCACCTAAATTTTATGATTTAATCCTGGGAAGACTTAAGTGCAAACTTAAATTTACTCCAATGCTTAAAGTTTATTGTGTGCATAAATCTTCAGTATCACATCTGAGTCATCCATTTAATCCTTGTGATATAAAACAGTGTGTCACCATATAAAGTAATGTATCACTCATTATTTTTGGAATAGGAATTTTGTCTGGGAAGATCACTCTGACTATATGGAATAACAAGGCATCATTTCCAAAACTGCACAAGAACACTTCACATGGGTAAAGCTGGACATGCAAATAATCAGATATTCAGAATTACAGCTCATGTTTACAAATCTCAGAGACTTCAAAATACAAGATCATTTGGCTGATTATTCACAGATTACAATTCTTGCCTCATTTTGACCTCTCACATATGACAAGCTATTATGTTTTGAAAATGAAAAAATTAATTTTGAAACAAAGCATGGCCCTAGAAAATAAAGCATAAAAATGAACTTATACTTGCAAACGCTCTGAACTGGAAAAAGGCTGTGTTCACAAACAGCTTCCGTTCATTATGGAGCATGTTTCTAATTTCCTACTGCTGACTCACAGCAATTAAGCCAGAAAACATAGTCAAGATAGAAAGACAGGCAATTCACTATTGGCAGATAAGCTTATTCACAGTGTGAATTTGGCTCTCAGGACAAGAAATGAGGTGTCACAAAATCCTAGAAAACCAAAGTTTCGGTGAATTTTAATTTAAAAATTACAGCAAATGGAAAGAGGTATATGGAATAATTAGGCTGACAACATTATGGTTTTAGTTACAGCAGGCATAGCAAAAACAGGCAGCTGAAAACAGAAGGAATATAAAGCACTGAATATTATTTTAGTGATGGAATAATCTGTCACTGACATCAAAGAAAATGTTTGGGTAAAAAATGCATTGCTCTGACAATATTAAGCACCACATGCAAACAAAGAAATAAACAAACCAAATGTAAAGTTACAGTGGGCCAAAGAACAAAAGAATCAGAGTCATAAATGAGGCTTTTGCATGCAATCTCATGAGCTAAGTATTCAGAAACAACAAGTTTTCAATAGCAGGGCAAATACACATGAACAGAGGCTTGGTTAATACTCTACTATAGTAATATCAGGCATATTTTAAGCAAGTAAACTTTCTTTTATTCATTTAAACCAGCTGTGAAACCAACTGTGCTCAGTACCAAATGAGAGTTCAGAGATCTTTCTGACAGTCAATGGCAGCCACTCATACCAGTGTTTGCATGATGCCACTTGACACCTGGCTGTAGAACAACAGAGGACTCCCAGATCCCCAGGGAACTGCTGGTAACCAGAAAGCTGGGATAAAACACTGGTACCATCTTCATCACACTCTCATAAGCACAGCCATGGCAAGAATAAATAGTGGAAAGAACTACTTCAACTTTTTCAGCTATCTACCTAAAAGTAACTTGTTAACTTCTTTACCTGTATCTGCAAAGGGAGGAAGAGAGTGGGTGATCTTTAAGGTACATTCCAACCCGTCAACATTCAATGATTTTGCATTTTAATGTATTCTCATCTGCATCCAGTTGCCTAAGCATGCACTCTTCATAGGAAAAAGTCTTTTAAACTGTGAGAGGGGACACCTTGCTTAATTTGCTTCATACATATAATTCTTCAAAAGTCACTTTGTCTTCTATTTCCAGAGCGGGCTTTTTCAAAATAGGTTTAGTTTTCAGTGAAGGGCATTTCACAAAGGAGCAAATGCCCTGCATGTTACTGTTATTTCAGATCACCAGCAGTACAGAGTATTTGATGTTTTAAAATCAACATGTTGAAGAACACTAAGGTTAGATTATGTTACAATGGTCCTTGCAAGAGCTGCTGCTGCTGCATTCATCATTAAATCATAAAGTGCAAACTACTGGTCTGGGCAAGCCTTCCAGCACAGATGGGCTGTCCCAGAAGGCAGGGATTTTCAGCAAGCTGAAACAAGATAAAATTATTTTCCACTTTGCCCCTGAGCATTTAGAACCAAACAAATAAAAATCAATCTTTGATTGGTAGTTAAGTGAAGTTAAGAAATACTCGTTGCTAGTGGAAACACAGGACGGGAGCAAACACTGTGCCTAGTTTTCTAAGTAAAAGTTGGTGTCTGAAAGAAGATGCATAAAATTTACATAACTATATACATAAGACTAGAGTTTAAAAATATTCTTACAATCAAATGCAGAGAATGTTGTAAATTTTTTTCTTATGCAGATGATGTTAATGTCCTTCACCCTCTTCATGCCATTTAAAACTGGAAGTACATAGCAACATTGTTTAGAACTTGGCAACTATTTCTCATTCTCAAGGTCAGATGCTTATCTACAGCCACAATACTTCAATCAGCACCATTTCTCTTTAAGAATAAATATCTCAGACCATGGACTATCTTTCATAAGATGAAAAAAATCTGAGGGTAGGAAATTCCATGTCTCTTGCATTCTATAAAAGCACTTCTATCTCCATCTTTTGAGCATTATTTTTTTCTCTTCTACTTTTCATGTTGTCATTGACCAATAAAAAAACTTATTCTAAGTTTATAAACATGTATATTTAACACTCCTTTTCACTGTCACAAACCTTATAGTATTTCATTTTTAGGGGAAATTATAATATATTCTATTTTACATTAGCCTTCTCCAATGAAAGAATTTCAGTATCGGGGTTCTCAGAACTCCAGACAGGAAATCACAGGGACAACTGAAGACTGAGATCCTAATGTTCACAAAAAGAAATTGTTATTTATTCTTATTTCTTCTAAAAGACGGATGTGCAGAGTCCCAGCTAAGGGTCAAAAATATCCTACCAGTCCAAATATGTTAAACATTTGTAAATTTAATAATGGTTAACGAAGAAAAAGTCATACCAGCTCAAAGTCATTAACTTAAGCCGAACTCAGTTATCAGCATCTGAATTTTGATACTAGAAAGTGTTTGATATGAAGTATTCATGAAGGAGAGAAAAAAAATCCTGCAGATAAATTATGAATTATTTTCTTAGCTCTTTTTCAGGACACCAAGTGACGTTCTTTGGTGTCTCCAAGTTTCCTCTGCTTTAAACATAAAACATTATCATATTTTAAAATTTCATGATCAAGTCATAAAGATATTACAAAGGATCTGTGAATAATAGTTACTTCAAGAGTATTTGAGATAGCTAAAGTTTAATGTTGACTTTAAAATGAATAGTTTTATAATTTACCAACAAAATTGTCTACCTTTTCCTGGTCAGGTTTCTTTTGGAGAAGATATATTAAATTCTAGGGAAAATACATAGTTTGCAGAATTATTTCCCAAAGTGTACCCACATATCTATTTTCAGGCCTCATGCTTTGGTGTACCAGCATCTACATTTCAAATATTAACAGCCAAATATTTTTTGCACATTTATATACAAGTAAAGGAAGTACCACTATAGGATCATCAGAATACCTTTCTGGGCATTTGCTATTTGACATTGATCTTACCTATTCTTCATGACTCTCTCTTTTGCAGCATAAGCTTTAAGGCCATGTGTACTTCATTTTACTACATGACACCTTCTGCCAGCAGATCTTAATTTTGATACTTTCAAACTCTGTTTCTTATAAATGGTTAAACAGCTCATTTTGTATTGCAACATTATAATTAGCTTAATATCACCTCTTAAAAACATTTTAGACATATTAAAAATTACAGTTTTATTTAGATGCAGTTTTAATTTTAAGAGCATGAACTTAGCCCCAGCTGAAATCAAGGTAACATTAAAGGAGGTCATGTCATTATCTTAAAATATAAATTGTGCTGGTTTTGGCTGGGGTAGAGCTAATTTTCCTCACAGTGACTGGTGTGGAGCTGTGTTTTGGATTTGTGCTGAACACAGGGTTGATGACCTAGAAATGGTTTTGTTATTGCTGAGCAGGGCTTACACAGAGCCAAGGCCTTTTGTGCTTTTCATAGTGCCACACTGGTGAGGGGACTGGGGGTGTGTGTGGCAGGCTGGGAGGAGACACAGCCAGGACAGGTGACCCAAACTGACCAAAGGGATATCCCAGACCTTGTGAGATCGTTGCTCACTGTATGAAGTGGGGGGAAGGAGGAGGAACAGGGAATGTTTGAAGTGACAGCATTTGTCTTCCCAAGTCACCATTATGTGTGAGGAAGCCCTTCTCTCCTGGAGATGGCTTGAAATTACAAGTGAAGAAGGTCCTATGTGAAATGTGATCTAAATGCAACAATATCATAGCTCCAAAGACATCAATTTGCACTTGGAAATCTGTATTTCAATTCATTAAAATTGCATCTGTATATCTAAAAAACAAATTATTGGGGTGTGGTTGAAAAATTGCTTCTGGATAAAGAGTTTAGATATTAATAATATATTATGACTTCTGTTTAGATTTTGTATATTGTGTTATGCATTATTATTTCTTAATTATGTTTTGGCACCAGCAAGTAATTAATTTCCCTCATATTTTTTATTTGAAAGACTTCAAGAACCTTAAGGCATTCTGTGAAAGCTTTGAACTTTAGATTTCCTTTGTACTTTCAATTTTTCTCCCCATTCTGCTGGTTCATACTTAAATTCTGAAAAACATTACAAAAAAGGTCACAAGTGAAAAAGAGAGCTGTAGCACTACTAAAACAATACAGCATTCGAGTAAATAGAATGAAAAGTAAATCTTTATAAACACACTTTATGAAGGCAACAGAAACTCTTGTTGAAACTATTCAGTAAATTGGTTTTTTAGTCACACTGTTATCACTAGAACTTGCATCTCAAATCTGAAGCTACTATAGAATTGAACAGCCTTGGTATTCAAGTTTTCTAAACCATGAGTTAAATTAATTTTGAGTCATCTAAGCCCTGATGTTTTTCAAATTTCCCCAGGTATCTCATACTTTCCACACAAGAACCTTTTTATTTATTATAGACCTCTTGGAAACAGAAACCATTAGTTATTCCCAACTAGGACTGTCATTTCACATATAAACAACTAAAATCAGCCAAGTACTTTGAGTTTAGTCTTCTAAAAGGAAAAGGCCACTAAGTACTTCAGAGCATTTCCAGACAGTCATAAGTACATGATTCCCATGTGGAATAATCAGCTTTCTGTAGCAACAAAGCATGTGCAATTTCTTCCTAAAATATTGTTATTTAGGAACAGGGTGTAGTTTTGAAACACCAATGGCAACACTTGACATCAGCCTAATTTATTATAAGGATCACTGGTTTTGATACACTTAAGGTTACATTGTATACTAGCTTAGTTGCATTTTGTATCTTTAATTCTGTAGTGTTATTTTTCATGCAGAGCATGTGTCCAGCTATGGCAATATACTGGTGTTGTTAGCTAAGCATCTAAAAAAAGCAGTGTCATTAATATCAACAACATTAAATTGTTTTCATTAATTAATTAAAATATTGTAAAGTTTCAAAAATTACAAAAGGCAATTTGTAACCAGCAAATTTATCTATTGCAAAAAATCTCTCTCTTCAGTGCCAGAAATGCCATAAGTGCACAGAAACGACATATGGCCATAAAACCGGACAGGCTGATAGCTGGCAACTGGGTAAGTGAACAGTAAAAAGGACAAAATACAACAGCCTAAGTCAGCACTTACCATGACAGGCTGTCAGTTTGGTTTCTAAAGAGATACAATGACTAAAGAAAGAAAGCTTAAGAAAAATCTCAATATTGAAAAATGCAAAGTAAGAGGTAATAGCAGTAGTGGTCATGATGGACTTGTTGATTTTCTCTCTGAAAAAGACATCAGATTCCTACATAGTCATGGAAATAAAAGCAAAAGGCAGAAAATTTTATGTATGCATAAAAGACCACTTAAATTATATGGGGTATAAATATCCAGGTAAGATGCCATTACTACATATGCAAAATATTGTTTCTGAGCCATGAAAAAATTCTATCACACACAGCTCCTCCCTGTGAAAGTGATTTTGATCATACTACTAACCACCAGAAGCTGCACTTGTTTGCTGCTGGCTTCTTCACCAAGACATGTCCCACTCCACAAATACAGCCCTGGGGCTCTGGCAGGAAGAGTGCAATCCTGCAGAAGAATGAGCAGAATCAGCAGGAGTTTGCTCCTGGGAGAAGGAAGCAGCAGTCCTGAGAACATGCAGCAAGCACTCATAGCCTGAAGAGTCACTCCAGTCACTGAAAAAGAGTGCTTGGAAATTGGATCAGTGTACCAGAGATGCATTGAGCAACTCAATATAAGTGTTTCTGCACTTAGAATTTGATTTCTGAATTCAAGAATGATTTTGAAACAAGAGAGAATCTTCCCAAAGTAAACATGCTATTCTTTCAACTGGCCACGTTTACCATTATAGGCACTTATTGTACCTGATGTATGGAAGAAGACGATATAAGAAGAAATTATAGCTAGTTTTCTATCTAGACATTTCTATCTACATCCTCTGTCATTGACTGGATATTTCAGTTCCACAAATTCAGCTAACTGATAAGGGTACTGCTGTTTCCACTGCTGAGCTCTGAGGAATCTCTGAATGCTGCAACATTGGCCATTCCTTCAACCACATGTTGTGGGTCTGCCCTTCCTCTGTGCAGTAGTTCAATCACCATCCTTGTGATGTCCCACTCCAAAATGCTGCTGGATGGTGCCATTCCCCCTGCAGCAAGTCTGGATATTCATTTCCCTCCTTGGCCAACCAAGTCCTAGAAATGACCACCACATAGTCACCAGCAGAACATGTTCTTCATGAATATTAAGAGAAAAAAAAATGGGAAAAATTATTCAGAAGAAAAAATCATGTCACTATATTCTTGAAGAGATGGTTGTTGAGTAACATTAGCTATGTTAGACCATACCCCAAAAATTCTGCGTTTCAGAGCATAACATAGGAGTGTTAAATGAATGAATCACTCGACTGATTACTCTGTGTGAGACATGAGATGCTATCCAAGAAGCTGTTGTCTCGAATCTGTATTGATGCCTCTGTGCTTTTTAAAAAAGAACACCCAGACTGTGGCAGATTATTACTTGAAATGAGTCAAGATCACAAACAACTAGTGCAGCAGTTTCTGCTCTTTGTCTGGTGTGACTAATGAATTACCAGGTCCTGTCATATCCAGCAACAGACCGTCATTTCTAATGAATTTGAGGACTTTGCTAGGAATCTCACTCATTTAAGCTTCAAATGATCAGGCTGAATAAATCATGTAGACAGTTAAAAGTGCCTTACAAAGAACTGCCAAGGGAGACCAGCCAACAAGACTTGTTAGATCCCTCATCTGTAGCAGGTCACATCCACAGCTGGGCAAAGACAACCTCTGAGCAGCAGTACTACAACACAGACTGCACCTATGTCTCTGTTGAAGGTGAGGGATTTATTCCACCACCAAGCAGCCCCCGTTCACAGCCCAACTCTCCTTCCTCTTGTTACTCAAGAAAGACACAGTGCTGCTGTGCTTGCAGTGCAGAGGAACTTGCAGTCTCCTAGAAAACTTGCCCAGTTGAGGGAGGTAGATATATTTGCAGATATGTGCTACATGTGCATGTTATAGAGATGGGTATTACATATAAGGGGAAGGAATGTGTATGTACAAGAGAGACTACAATTTTGGTGAATAGAATGAAAGTTTACACAGCTTGTAGGGAGATAATACAAATACAGATGAAAGACTAAAATCTGGATTTAAAGATTGTCCCAGAAACCCCACAGACAGACCAGGCAGTAGAGGTGGGAAATGGGAAGTTATACATACCTGGTATGTATATTTTTTCATGCTGTGAGTAATTGTACAATTGCTAACCATCTCTGTGGTGGTGTAAAGCATGGAATAATCCTGTATTTGATCCTCATTGCATGTGGGTAAATCAAGTTGCCCTAGTAAAACAGCTCTGTGTATCTGCTGCAGAGACACTCTTGTCATCAGTGGACAAGGTCCTGGCTAAGAGGGAACAGGTGAGAGATGGGAAGGTTTTATTCTCACTACTGCAGGAAACCTGTCAGCATGTGCACTGCAAGTTTCAAAGAATCTAAGAGTGCAGAGAAAGAATTTTAGGAAACTTAATTTTTTCACATAGTTTGGTTTAGAGGAATGAAAGACTGTCCAGATTATTTGCATCCTTCTTCTGTACTTTTGTTTAGTGTGGGAATATTCAGGGCAAAGATGGCAAGAATGTTGTCTCTTCTTAGTCCCACATGCTTTTCTTTCAGTAAGGGGCCTCTGATAAACATGCACTGGTGAGAGATACAGTTTTCAGCCCCATATAGTTTCAGAGCCAGGAGGGATGAGCAGAGTTGAATACTGAATGCATCCCTCTTCACCAGCTGTTGGCAGGCAGAGGATTATTGCACGCCCAAGTTGACAGAAACAGCAGACAATTGCAAATCAAGTCATCTGTGCAGAACCCTGTAGCAGGCTTGAAAAGCGGCAACTAAAGGTGAAGATATGAGTACAGAGAGAAAGTGCATGAAATAAAGAACAAAAGTTCTTGTTTGAAAGGCTTGCTATTGATGGTAGCTTTTGATAAAATTGATATCTTCATTAATTTTATTTGCGCTACTTCTAAAGACTGGGAAAATGGTTCAGGGTCCTTAGAGCTTTTATTCCAACCCTGCCTTGTCCCTCCTCTTCTGTTCTGTTTCTCCTGTTCCTATCAGCTTGGCCATCTTCTGTACGCTTCTGGTGACATCCTCAAGGTATGGAGCTCACCAGTCTGCCAGGGCAGCATCCAAAAGGTGAAGATGATCAGCAAGAACACAGCGCAACCCTCACTACATAATTGCTGAGACAGAGAGCTGCGCCCTTGCTTTCTACAGCAAGGGTGCAGTGTTTTGTGCAAACTTTACAGGCTCATAGCTGCTTCTGCATTTCATTGCTCCTAAAGGATGAGATATTGCTCCAGATGGATGCCCAGGTCTCTCAAGTACATCTTGTGTACCATAAAATTAACCTGTCTTGCCTTGTCTGAAGCAGCTG
The DNA here is from genome assembly GCF_037042795.1 of Molothrus aeneus. Taxonomy (NCBI): domain Eukaryota; kingdom Metazoa; phylum Chordata; class Aves; order Passeriformes; family Icteridae; genus Molothrus; species Molothrus aeneus. The sequence goes on along the minus strand of NC_089649.1, from coordinate 49,024,552 downwards.
CATAAGGATCAAATGTAGCACTTGACTTGTGTGGATTTTAATTGCATCTTAGACATCTAATTTCCCATCTTACAACACAGAGACATATACAGGCCACAAGAAATTGGAAATACTCATGCTGGATGGATACTGTTGAGGACAGTGCTTGAAAATTGATCTTAATGGGAGGGAAGGGCACAGGAAGGTGCAGAACATTACAAACAACACATGGGAATGGAAAGGCTGAAGCTAGAAGAGCAGTCCCTAATGCTGACAGACTGTAAAAAGGGATGGAAGAGAAAAGGCAGATTAAACAAATGGGCATAGATGAAAGGCAGCTGGTTGTGCCTGGGAAGGATGATGATTCAACAGCTCAGTGCTACTCAGCAAGAGACAATCTTTGTGAACACACAGCTAAAGTGAACTTATTATTTATACTAAAGCTGCTTGAAACAAGTGTGAAAATAGGTCACAACTGCAACAGCCTAAAGTACCATGGGAAAAACAAGCAGAGAATGTTCTGCTGTGAAACAAAGAGTCAGAAGTCTGAAATCTGAGCAGTTGTATGAGTGAGAATTACCAGGGAAGTGCTCTCAGAACAGAAGTATCTTCACTCAATTCTCCTTTTCATATATAGTAATTTGCTAAAGATCATGATGGATGCATCTAGGAAGCTGAAGACAAATAAGGGCAGAAACTTCTGGTTGTGTGCTGTTAATGAGAAATCCTGAAAACTGAAGATTTAAATATGAAACACCTACTTATCTTTATTGCCATATGTTTCAAAAACAAATCCAACCTATGGTGCTATTAGCAACATCAAAGCTTTTGAAATTTTTCTGGAAGAATTACATTTTCCATTTGGCTCAAAGACACAGAGGAAGGCTTTTCAAAGCCCTTGGGAATATATCACAAGAACAGTTACATATATTAATAAGAAAATGCCCTGGCCTTGTAACAAAAAGACCAGCTTGCACATTATAGCCAAGTCCAGAGGGACATATGCAGGTGGGCTGAAATACAGGTGGACTAATAAGCAAAATACTGATACCAGCTCATTTCCATTTTAACAGAAGCTTGATATTACATATTAATGAAAAAGTTGGAAATCTTTCAAAGAAAAATGTGCTTGGTATTTCAAAAGCAGCTATCATTTTAGCATATTGTGTGGAACTAAAGGCCAGAGGAAAAGATTACTTTTCAAAATGCTCGCTCTTCTTTTTTTTTTTTTTCTTGCTTAGCTACTCCCCAGCAGAAATAGTGGAAATGTAGATTTTAACCTTTCAGATATGTACTTCACATGATTTCACTGATTGTAATGTTACATTTTCCTATTTCTCTGTGAGGCAGTTGATGATATTGATGAAACAAACGGCATCATATGATTACAGGCATCAAGCCTTTGATTGACCAAGGATTCAATTATAGACATTTCACAGAAAGAGTACAAAAGATTGCAAAGCTTTAACCTGGTAGGTGAAGTCATGCTGTGCAGTGTTTTGACACACTTTCCATCAGGAAAGTAATCAAAAAAATGTAAGGCTTTTTACATGGACTTGGTGAGATCATAGATGCTGGACTATAACTCAAACATAAATGGCTATGCTAAGCACTCTAAATGTTTGCCTTAGAAAAAAAGATAGTTAAAAACCTATGTATTATTAGTAAAATATACAATTTCATTTAAAAGCAATGTAAGTACTTCTCATAAGTAGATTTCCATTAGACTACTCCCAAATGACTCTGTCTATTATAGTCTATAAATAGAATGCCAACTCACAAGACACAGACTGGATTTTGTGCTTGAGAATCAATTGGTCTGACAGTGCCAATGATGCCTTCTGTTATTAAATATAGTTCACAGCCAAAAATTACATATGTGAACATATGTGTGGAATTGGCACTCCAAAATGCACTGCTTGTTATGGTGAAGAATTGGAAACATCTGATAATAAAGTTTTAATTCTGAATGTAGATGTGGAAATGTCACAAAATGGGACTTGTGAAAAAGAGGTGAATAAAACCTCATAAAATCTAAATCTCTCACTACTTCCTATTTATTGCAGAATGCATCTACTCCATGCAAAGTTCTGAAGTGGACAGTTATGATTTTTGTGCAGAAGAACTACACTGCAGGAATGCTTTAAATTCACCATGTACCAAAAGCCCAAGGCAAACAAAACGTCTCAGTAAATAGTAGTAGGAATGTCTTTTTGATTCTAGAAGAGATAATGAATCCTATCACTAAAACACAGCAGTAAGCCTAATTTTAAAGTCACATGTAAGTTATAACTTTAAAATTAGCATTTTTTATTTCACTCCTACTCTTAATATAGTCTCCTAGCAAATTGGTACATAAAAAATGTCAAGAGAAAACAGCAGGAAACCATCAGGTCTTCCTTATACACTCTCAGACTCTGATAACCTGGGTAACTCAAACTCAAGTATGATGCAAAACAAATGCAAAACTTGGTCATAAGAACACACTGCAAGTGTGCAGAGGGAGAAGGGAAGTGTTGCTGATGAGTGTGGAGTGGGGAAATCCCTGAGTTGGCACCCAACAAGCAGTCAAGAACATACTGTGCACTCAGGCTGGGCATGCCTGCGCTCCTCCTGAAATGAAACCAGCTCACGCAGAGCCAGCTCCAGCGTCTCTTCATCCACAGCACACTAAACCCTGAGTCTGAAAGGTTCATCCTTGGATGATCAAGAGCTGACTGTGTCTGGATGAGCTCAGCCCATTTATTAAACACACCGCCTCTAAGAGTGGCTGCAACAAAGGGAAGCTTTTCCTTGCCATATGCTGTTTACTGAACAAGGTTCAAGTATCGAAATCTCCAGTGTGTTAGCTGCTTGTTCAGCTAAGATAACACTTCTCATAATGACTTTTCCCAGTATTATGGATGTTTCTTTAGCCTGTCATTTTGCTACTGTTAGTTTTTTATTTTTTTACAAAAAAGACTAAAAGTACTTTTCTTCTTTTTGTTTTTTTCTCTTTCAAGCACTTAGGTTTATTCATGTAATTCCTCACCTGTGATTTGATTCTGCAAAGCACTACAATCTCCAGTTTTTCACATGCTTAGTGTAGCCCTTAAAAATGATTTGCAGATTTGTATATTATTCTCTGATTGCATTACACTTTATTAAAAGGAAAAGGTAATCTCACACATTCTGGAGATGATATGAGCACTAAATCATATATTGAAAGTACATTAAAATCTCAACTGTGATGGACTAAACAAGTCTGAAAATAATATTACTAATACTCACCAAGAGAAATAAGACTAATTGCTGGTTTTTACCTTCTCATACCATTGCACTTTCATTGTCTCTGATGACAGACATTGCTGTCAGCCTATCTGTTTAGCTTCAATCATAGGATCTAGAAATATTTTTACTACAAACTTTGGGAACCACTATGAAACACACAATATGACTGAAGATGGCTGCTGAAGTTTCAGCTAATTTAACTAAATAGTCTTTTAATGTTTTTATTTACTCCTGGGAAAAGTAGAATTCTGACAGACTATAATCTAGATTGCTCATTTCACTCTAACATATGCTAAATTTATAACTTCCCCTTCAAACTACTAATGTTTAAAAAAATAATGTAATTAGTACCATTCTTTAACTCACCAAGAAAGCATACTTTGCTTCTAAAATATTCAAATGTTCAAGAATTCTATGCAGCTAATTTTCTTGAATCACTACAATAAAGTTCATTAACAACAATATCCAAATCCAAGGAAACAGGCTATTATGTAAAAATTTAAAAATATATTTGAATCCAGAACAATTTAGAGCCAAATATATAATGTAAAATCATTTTAACCCTAATGTATGTAGTTAGATGGCTACCATAGTTGAAAACACAGTTAAAAACATAATTAGACCAATCATTTTCTACAAAGAAATATACTGCTATTATCTCAGTGGGAGATAACCCTGGCCTTTAACTTGAAATAACCCTGCAAGTTACCTTCCTGATAAACAATGCAATATTAATATCACAGCTGGGAGCAGTTTTCTGAACACTCACAGCAGGTATCAAATTTGTGGCTTAATTTTTGTCGGAATTGTAGCATCTCTTTCTAATGGATATCTTTAGCATCAGGTAAGAGGAAAAAGTAGAGTTCAAGATATAATTAAAGAAATTTCATATTAAGCTAAGGGACAAAATTATCCACAGAGCAGCAAGTATTAAATCATGAAAAGCATGAAAGTAACAAATTATTCAAGCGACATTTTAATGGTATGATTAAAGATTCTTAGTTACCAGTAATAGAAAAATAAGCGTATAAAAATTGAAAAAACCAAATACCTGGGGAACCCTTGTGTCTGTGTTCAGCTTATATTGAGATTCCAAGTCAAACTGCATGATTTATTATTGTGCCATAGATAAATTTTTGGAGGGCCTGTTGCAACAGGACAAGGGTAATTTTTTTACACTGAAGAAGGGTCAAATTAGATTGTATTTTTTTTTTACCATGAGGTGGTGAAACATTGAAACAGGTGGTGGATCTCACAATACCCAGAGAGGTGGTGGATGCCCAGTCCCCTGGAAGCATTCCAGGTCAGGTTGGACAGGCCTTGAGCAACCTGATTTGGTTGAAGGTGTCCCTGCTCATTGCATGTGGGTTGGAGTAGATGTCCTTTAAAAGATGCTCTCCAACCCAAACTATTTTGTGATTCTAGAAAAAAGAGATCTCTATTAAAAAAACTGTATCAGTAACAATATTAAGCACTTTCCAGATTCTTAGAAAACAAGAAACACTGCTTTGACTAGAATAGGGTAAAAGCCTTTCTTCCACTTTGACTACCACTAATCCCAACCAAACCATTGCACACCTTTTAGTATGCACCAGGGTGAGAGGCTCTCTTTTTGACAAAAACCACATTATTTGGTAAAACAGACTAAAAATCAAATGTAACACAGATGCATAGTAGATGCACTGAGCTCAATTACGAGATTATTCCAGATTGTATAACCATGGAATTATCTTGAAAAAAACAAAAAAAATCCCTGTACTTATAGAAAGATTTCTGTCACTAACATAATTGCCAATTAGGAAGTTGTAATAAATGACAGAGTATTCTGCTGTTCTTTACTCTCAGCTTAATCTTACATACAGCTCATTCTGGCATTCATCATGGCTTCTCTTACCTTCTGCTAACACTTGAGATACAAAATCATGGCTTTGGTCTAATGGAAAAAAAAAATCAAAACAGAAAACTATGTTTCCCAAGGAAAAACAAAACTGCACTCAAAATTTGAGACATATTTGTTTTGTGTTTGATGCTTATGACAATCACATTGTAAGGAATTTTCTTTTACAGTATTTAGTTGTTTGGAGTTTTTGGGGTTTTTTTAAGTGTCTTTTCCATTGTTTCTATAGTAGCTCTGGCAATTTCAAAGAGCAAGGAGATTTTATAGCTACAGAGTGCTCAGCATTTTATGCATCAGAACAGCCAAAAGAAACTTCTGAAACCCCATAGTCAGCAGCTCTTATCTACATTTCCTTTTAATTCTACATAAAATAAAGTGAGATTAATGAGAATGTCAGCTGTCACACCTGTCAGTGTTAAATGCTGATGGAATAAACACAACATTGAAAGTAGAGCCTGTGTGTTATAACATATTGATGTTCTGCTGCATAACCAAAAAATGCCAGTCAGTGATTTTCTGTTGCCTTTCACAGAATCCTTCCTCCCAAATTTTTTGTAATCTTTGCTGTTGAGGAAAGACCTATATATGTTTACATGAACACACATACACACATATTTACATATATGATGTCCAAAAGTTATTCTTAAAGGGATTCCCCAACACTAAACCTTTATTTTTTTAACAAATATAGGTTTACATTCTTATAAAAATAATTCAGAAAATCCCCAGTGAAGACTGGCTGTCAAAACATCTGCACAGTATGACAAGCAACAGTGGATCTAAAACTATATGAAAAAGTATCTGGACTACCCCATTCAAGTAGCCACTAAAACTACATGTTAAAAATAGTTTATAGACAGGGAAGGACCTGCACCTGAGGACACACCTTGAATCCTGTGTCCAGTTCGGGCCGCTCACTACAAGAAGGATATTGAGGAGCTGTGGTTTGCCCAGAGAAGGGTAACAGAGCTGGGGAAGAGTCTGGAGCACAAGGCTTGTGAGGACCAGCTGAGGAAACCGGGATTTTTTGGCCTGGAGAAAAGGAGGCTTTTTCACCACTCTCTACAACTACCTGAAAGGAGGATGTAGCCAAGGTAGGAATCAGTCTCTTCTCCCAGGCAGCCAGCACTAGGATGGGAGGACATGGCCTCAGGTGGGGCCAGGGGAGGTTCAGGTCAGTCATCAAAAGAAATTTCTTCACAAAAAGGATTTTTAAGGATTGGAATGGGCTGCCCAGGGATGTGGTGGAGTCACCATCCTTGCAGATGTCCAAGAAATAACTGGATGTGGCACTTAGTGACATGGAGTAGTTGACAAAGTGGTGATCAGTCTAAGGTTGGATTCAATGATCTTGGAGGTCCTTTACAACCTAAATGATGCTGTGATTCTATGAATTTGATAAAAAAAAAAAAAAAGAGCAGCTTTGCATTTACCTGGCCACACTGTCTCGTATCTCTAGGTTGTGAGGGTTGCAGCATGGTTGCAACATGGTGGTGGTAAAAAGACACAGCAGCTTATAGAGAAGAAAAAACACCTAGAAACAAAAGAGATCAAGAAAAACCTTCCCAACAAGAAAGGGTTCAGACAAGTTAATAAGCTAGGACCGAAAGATCAGCAAAGAATCAAAGTAGTGTGAAATGTAATGGGGTGAAATGTAATACTACTACCAAGTGAACTGATTGCTGCACTAATGACAAGAAATTTGTCATCTGAAGAAAACAAGGCATGTGAAAGACGTGACTATCTTAATCAGATAAAATAATGTCTGCATGATTTGGCTTTGTGAAAATAATGAATGTTATCCTAAAATGTGTAAAAGCCATGGCAACAATAAAAACTTATTAAATGCAATCTATACAATTCTCTCTTTTTTCATAAAACTAAAGTTAAACAGAATCAGATGCAGAAAATAAATCTAGTAGAGACCAGAGGAATCAAATAATAGCACACAAAAAAATCATGCCTTGTGCATCCTAGAAAACCAAAACATAAAATATCTGATTGTTCTTTTAGTGGAAGAAGACATATATGAACTGTAGCAGTAGCAGCACTTAAAAAGAATAAATTGTCTAAAGCAGAAGCTGGACATTTTAAAGTGCTTTCTAACCAACAAAAGTAGTGATAGTGAAGTGATAGTTCCTAAATTCATGCAGATGTACATTTAAATTGATATAGGATGATGTACATTTACTGACTAAGGTAAAAGATTAGCTCTTTAGAATTTGGAACATCACTACCACATTCGCATCCTACTTTCCTACAAGCCAACTAGTAAAGCTGGAAGTTGCACAGAGAGAACAGTAAAAGAAAAAGCTAAAGGTCTCTCAATGGGTTACTAGAGGAAATCTGTTATCTTTACCCTTGGTCTTTAAGATACAGAATGTATTCCTAAATGAGGATTGAGAGAGGTAATAATCTACCTTACTCAATTCTGTATGATAATTGATTGCTTTCCTATAAAAGGAAATGCAGTATTATATATAAAATTAAGATTCACTACTAACCTGCAGAACAGAAGACCCATCCTATGATAAGAGGAATATCTATCACTCCACTCCCACACAGTCACATTAGAAAGACCTAAGAATCTCTAATCTTTGCAGACCACATTATGATATCATCAATTATATTTTAGCTCACAGAAATAAAATTATTATTGTATCCCATTAATTTAAATACTCTTTAAAACAAAAATGAAGCAGACTGAGACTGATTTGTGGCAGAGCTCAGTTAGAGCTAATCCTTCATAGTCCTCCTCAGCAGAACTACTTAAGCAGCCATGAATGTGTGGGTTTGTGGCTCACTGCTGTATTTGTACCAGAATTGTACCAGACCCAGGGTTATTACTTTACAGGGACTGCACTTCCAGAAAACAGAATAAGGAGCATCCTGACATCACCAACTGGGCAACAAATATTAGCAGTTTTGAAACACAAAGATATACAACACCAATAGTTAAGGAAAATAAATCGGTTTTCAAGCCTTACATATAATATGTTTTTCATAAAAGAACTGTAACAACATGAAGCTAAAGGCTGCAGCCCTCTTCACTATGCTCTTCCATTAAATACAGTAGATTATTAAAACTTGTGTGACAACACAAAGCTAAACTTCCTTCATCTGCATGTCACACTGACTGCTGCCTGTATTGCCATGACGAGTCAGAGCCCAGTAAAATGTGAAGCAAAATTCATTATGTCAGACTGATCTATTCATACCAGATAATAGAAGCATGCAATAAAATCAAACTTTTGCAAATATTCTATACATGCTACTATGGAAACTTAATAGGAGGTGGGGTTTTTTTCCTTTTTCTTTTCACTTATTGTAATTTACTAGAAAATCAAACAATGTCATAAAATCACTTAATCATTTTGGTTGGTAAAGACCTTTTCTTAAAGGCCTTCTCTTTATGAAGTTAACCTGACACTGCCAAATCCACCACTGAGCCAAGTCGTTCAGGAGGATTCAAAATCTTTTGTAAGCTGAGAGGAGGTGTGAGGTAGCATTCATTATTTATTTTCCTAAAAATAATCATAGTCAGAAACAAGTTCCACTCTCCAGTCAGGGAAAGGAGAATTACACACTCAGAGTACAAATTCAGCAATTCTTGCCTAAGGATTTTTGGCAAATGCTTCAAATAAAAATTAACATCGCCCCCAACTTAAATGATTTTAAAAATGCAAACGAAAAGGAGGAAAAATACATGATATGTGGTTTAAGAATGGAGGAAAATCTATACTGTGATTTGGGAAGAGTACACAGGAATTGGGGTTTTGTCTCCTCATTGAGTCGAACAAATTTTCTCTAGTTGTTTTGAAAGATTTTTTAATTGGTCTCCCTGATACAGTAAATAAATAGTGACTGGTACTAAAAGGTATAGATTAAAGCTAATGGAAGAGAATGTTTTAGGGTGGATGTTTCATTTTACAAGATTTAATTCCACTGATACTTTAAATGTCAGAAAGGAAAGTGAGTACACTAAGACCCAAAATGATAAATATCAGGCACGTCCATCAAAGTCCAACAGGAATGTACTTGTGACTCCACCGTGTTCTGGGTTTTGCATTAGCAGTTGATCAATTAAGTCATTCTTAGCCATTTAGAAAATAAAAATGCTTTCTCTCACCTTGCCTTACTCTTGTTTCCAGCCTTCTGTGTCAGCCCTGACTTTTTGTCTCTAAGAATTATCTCCTTGGACACCAGCCTGCTTTGCCCATTCCCACCCCAGGAGGAACAGCACCATCTCAGGCTACCCACTGTATCCAAATGTCAGAAAGAGATCTGGGGAGCAGCACAGACAATGACAACATGCAGCATCCCAAACTGTAACAAGCTTCCAAAGGAAGAAAAGGAATAATTTTAATAGTGGTAAACAAGTTCCACAGGACCAGCCATTTTGAATATTTAAATTAAAATGCCAGATCTGTTTTTGCCTTCTGTCTGTATACACTGCTGTGATCATTTCAGATAAATATCCTGTGTCTTTTGTTGTTGACTTCTTAAGAAATAGCATGATTGAATATGATGTTCCCTTCCCCCTCAGACAACTCCTCTTGAATTTTAATGCTTCATGATTCTCTCGTCATCTTTGTAGAGAACAGTATTTTCCATAAACACTCACTTCAATATAAAATTTCACAAAGCTAAAATGACAATGAGGCAATGTTAAAATTACATACCTAAACTGGAAAATCAAGTCCACAGGACACAGTACAAGTAATCAAAATAGCCAATAGATGTTTAATTTTTAGGATAGCTTTTAAAATTCTTTTAATAGAATAACTTTCAAGTTGAGTAAAATTGGCCATTTTTCCTTTTATTTCTTAGAAACTTTTTAAAGATAAGAAAATTCACTACACAATGATGTAGCAATATTAGCACAGATACTCTTACATTTCAGTTTTGCAAGTTATTGCCTCTAACAGTGGGAAGGACATCTACTTCAATACCTGTGGTCCAATCATTAGACAGCACACTTACATAAATTCTGGTGACTTTCTGAAATGAGACAGAAAGTTTAAAAACAAAACAAAAAAAAAAACAAAAAAAAAAAGGAAAAAAATATAGACTCCAACATCTTATTAGCTGTTATTTAATCTTATGCCTACTTTTTGTGCGTCTGCCTTAAGAAATAAAATGCATAGAGCTTTATTACTTGTGCACTGCAAGGCCACAATTTACCACATGCACCAACTTTTGAGTTGCCAATCCTCAGATCTCCACACCAAAAATGTGACCTAACTGCTACACATCTGAAGGAAACAGGCACTTGCTAAATAAACAAAAAAGACCCCTACACAGATTTCAGTAGTAGCGACAGCCTGCATGGGAAACTGGAGGGCTAAACTTGCCTTGGCTTAGCTGGTGCAGGCATCTGCCTGTACAGCAAGAAAACATTCACCAGAGAGCTGGGCTGGTGGGAACTTGGACATCCCAAAGTATCTTGCTGCCCATAATCTCCCTTTTTTGAGAAGTGGCTGCATCTGAGGAGAAAATGTCCTAACCATACGTGAGGGACCTGCACAAGCTGCTGACCAAGTTTACTGACTGTGAATAACCCAGGGCAGCTGAAATGACAGTGTCAAAAATGCTAATCTGGCTATTGTTGTAGATCCCCCAGCAGAACACAGTCACAGAGCTCTGCAGACTATAGAAGAAGTTTCTCACTTCTCCAGTTGAATCTGAACCTTCTCTCTAGCAAACAACTTAGTTTTTTCTAGATGGACTGAGAATTTGTATCTACAACAGCAAACAAAAGTAGTAAATAATTCTGAGTATGCTGCAGAATTTTACTCATAAATGCAATAAGTTACAACAGCATAAACAGTGAAATTATGTAATTCAGCCCCTGTTAAAAAAAAAATGATTTGAATGAAAAAGAAGGAAGCATAGCGTTTTATAAAGAAAATACCAATCTCTTGTTTCTATTGTGCCACCCAAAGAACTTGCATTTATTTAGACCAGCATGTGACTGTAGGAAGCAACAGTTAAGGAACGCCAACAAGGGAACCAGCTGTTTTCCATATGTGTGGCATGATGGAAATGAGAAAACAAAGACAATTAAGAAACAACCAAAGCTGATGTCTCCTAAAGGTTTTAATTTTGCTACAAATGAAATTAAATGTGATAGAGTGGACCAAATGCACAAATCCCACAGTCCTCAACTGCTGGTAGAACAATGTATTTCAGTCAGAAGAAATTGTATAAGGAAACAGAATTTTTTTAATTAACAGTAACAAAAACACCAAAATGCACACAAAAGCCCCCGAAACTGAGAAAAGAAATGTAAAAGAAAAACAGTTTCACAGTGGAAAGCATAATGATTTAATTTATAAGCCTCTGAAGAGGAGTATGACCAACATGACCCAGCAATGCACATTCACAGCCCAGAAAGCCAACCTCATCCTGTCCATCTTGATCCTCCTTCCTCTTGGAATTTCTATCAGCTGAACACAACTGGAATCATGAGTGGTAGTTAATGTTTGTTCTTTTCTGTACCTTTTCTGTCTTTTTCTAATTACCTCTTCCCAGAATTCTGAGTACCATTTTGAGAAATCTAAAGTCAGATAGGCTTGGAGCCTATGCTTAATGGGCTACTCTAATGTTCTGTGGAACATTAGCATGTTTTAAGTTGATTGAACATTGCTCAAAAGCTTTTGCCAAAGTTCTCTGATTTTCTAGGTTGCCAGTAAAGGCTTTTTTTGTTGTTTTGACCTCTTGAGAGTATCTTGTTGGTGTTTCTCCTACGCATCTAACTCAGAATATGTAAAGAAAAGTAAGCCCTTTTAAGTGTCTCATCAAGTGAGGTTTTACTGGCCTTACTGCCTGTTGGAACAGAACCAAGCTGATCACAGAGCTGGAGCACCTCTTGCAGCAGGACAAGCTGAGAAAGTTTGGGTTGTTCAGCCTGGAGAAGAGAAGGCTCCAGGGAGAACCTTATAGCACCTTCTATTACTTCAAGGAGAGCTGGAGAGGGACATTCTACAAGAACATGTCATGAGAGGACATGGGGAATGGCTTTAAAGTAAAAGAGGGTATATTTAGGTAAGAATGAGATATTGAGGAGAATTTTTTCACTGTGAGGATGGTGAGGCATTGGAACAGGCTGCCCAGAGAAGTTGTGGATTCCCCACCCCTGGAAGTGTTCAAGACCAGACTTGATGGTAATTTGAGCAATCTGATCTAGTGAAAGGTGTCCCCGCTCACTAAGGTCACTTCCAATAAAAATCTGTCTGTAATGGCAAGAGAAGAATAGAAGCTGTATATGTCCAGGCAAAAAACAGGAAGACAGCAGGAGTACTTAATGAGTATTTTGCAAGAGTATCTGACAAGCAAAGCCATTCAAAATTGATGAAGATTATGATAAGGATGCTTCTCCGAAGTCCAGTGAGTCAGAAGGATATCTTCCAGGCAAAGGATGGAGTAATTCAAGTGCAATCTACCAAACTTGATCAAGGGGATAGCATAAAGGCTGCAGTGAGAAGTGCTAACATTAATTTGGCATGAGTGGCAGTGCTCTTGTTCCTGTGGTGAAGTTACATTTTTAGAATCAGAAGGAGGCCAATGAAATAGTGGGAACGGGAAGCAGCAGTACAAACCCATAAGCAGTACTAGCTAAAGAGAACATCTTGAATGTTTTCCTTGTGAATGCCTGATTATCAGAACTGGACAGAGTTGGCATTCTGTTTGGGTTTGTTTTTCAGGAACACAGCCAGAGTAAACCCAAGGAAACAATCTAGAAGAGCACAATGATTTTTTAGGAAATAGAAGTTTTAATCAGAAATGTTTACATTTAACAAACAAAGGTAATCCTTATGCTTACAAAATCCAGTTCTGGAAGACAAACCTCCTGCTTTCAATTAAATAATGAATATGAGTAAAGACAAATCATTTGGGTGGTTGGAAGTATCCTGGCATTCATTTGTTCTTCAGATTCAAACAGAACACATGAGCAAGATAAAAATCCTCTACTAGAGTGAAATTCTCTCAAGCTTGCATGAAGAAAAAAAAAAAAGGGTTCCTGGGGTTCCTTCTGTTTTGCAAAGTGCTCGACATGGCTGATTAAAAAAAGAAGGGGAAAATGAAATGGCTGCAGAATGGCTACAGGTATCCAGTGGGCCTCCCTGCTTCTTTGGAAGAGTGAAACTCCTTGTACCAAGGGAAAGTCCCAGCTTTACCATCCACCACAAGATGAAAGACAACCAACCACAACAGAACACAAAAACAATCAACAAGTATCATCCCCAAGTTCAAATTTCTGCATAATACTGTCCATATAAACAATTTTTTCTCAAACTCTGTGTTATTCTTTCTACTGATAGGAAGAAGCCTAATTGGAAGGCAAGTTTCTGTTTTATGAAACCTCTGAGGGAAGATATTTATATTCAAATTCAGAAAGAAAAAAATCCCTGTTGCAAAATGAATAGGTACATCCATTGACAATCTAACCTGGCAGTTAGAAAACTCATCTGGGAGGTGGGAAGTCTATATTCAATCATTTGTTCTCTCTGATTTAAAGAACTGGCAACTCTTACCTCCCACTTAACAGCCCCAAGACTAAGGCTCATTTTCCCACACCAAATTCCCACTTAGAACCATTTGTTGCTTCCCCTAACTAGCAAGGATTCATCTAAGCAATACTATCAAATATAATTTGAATTGCATTTTTATAGTAAGCCATCTGCATCTTTAGCTCTGGCAGAGTTATGTAATAAATTATAGACAGGACTATCACTTTCTGTGACATGCAAAAAATGACAGCAAATAGCAGCATATTTTGAAAAAATATTCAGTTTCTGTGAATATTGCAGCAGAAGACAGATAAACATCTATTTGGCCTGCATTCCTTCTGGCAATATTAATGACATTTCAGCTATGGCAGATCCAGTAAAAAAGTAGGAGAAAATTTGTTTTTCTGTATTTCAATTTGGCTTTATCCAGCTCATTCTGGAGGGATGTAGAAAAAAAAAAACCTGAATAAATAAGGCAGAAAATGCATGCAGTGAGGTCCCAGGAGCCACCAAGTTAAGTTGAATTTTCTTTAAGAAAATGTATTCACGGCAGTATGCTTCCTGGCCGCAGGCAAGAGCCTTCCAGATTTTTAAATGTTTAACTGCAATGAAAAAGGTGAAGGTATTGCATCAAATTTTCCTTTGTGAAGTATAAATTGGACAGAAACTTAAAGCCATCTTATTTTTGAACAAACCATACAATGAGAATAGTGTTCATAAATTTTGCAAAGAGAAAATGTCTTTGACAACTCTTGACTTTCTAATTTTTTGGTGTTTTTTCAGGTGCTTTTACACGTTCTTCCTTTCATCTATTCCTCACACAGTCAATCAATCCTATGTCAGGTGTCTTCTTTTTTTTTCTACTCTTGTAAGGTATTTAATTTCTCCTGATAATGATATGTCTATTTCTTTTGTCTTCACTGCAGAATCTCTTGATATTTATTGTTTTAAAAACTTCTGTCCCCTCTTTTCAGAGCATTAACTGGAGTTTTCTTTCGTGAAGGTTGAAAATATGAACAATAGAGACAGATGCTTGCTTTAATGATCCTCTGTTTTCAAGGACCTCATCCATAAATTTTGAACATTGTTTACTAATTTAAAATTGAACTCCAACTACTAACTTCCAGCTTTTAGCCTTCACCTATTACTGCCACATTTACTCTTCCAGAGCCCATTTGTTTCTAATCATGGTGTCCCTCAATCCTCATTCCAATAACCTTTTATTTAAGATACTTCAAGTCAGCAAACTTCCAGTTTTTCAACTAACACACAATCCAGGACTGCATCCCAGTTCGTAGGAGGAATTATGAGCCCCAGCACTTTCCCAGCACTAAAACAGCAATATCTAGGTGCACCCCAGCACCTCTCAGCTCTCCACCACCACCCCTCCAGCACTTGGTTTTCTTGGAAAGAAAAAGAAGCTGTGTTTTCTCTCACTGTTTTCTCGGTATAGACAACATATGGCTCAAAACTGTGAGGCAATCTGCTCAGAGTCTGGCTGCACTCTCAGCTCTAACTCAATACAGCTTTTCACTTGAAGTTTCTATGCATGCAATTCCTTGGGGACAGCACTGAAAGGCAGCCCCAGTTCATCTCACATCCAGCCAATGCAAGCCTGGTTCGATCAGCTTGAATAGACTTCCATTTGTACAAAGAAAAAGAGAACAAAAATTGCATTTTTCTTTGCCCATCCATATGTGGCTCATCAAAATCCAGTCTCCCACCTGCAATTCTTTAAGCTATGTATGTAGAAGGAAACATGAAACAGAGGGATTTCTTTCCCCCTGGATAAATTAAATCAATTCCCCTGTCAAGCACTAGTGCTAAGGCACTGCCATCTAGTGTGGAAAATCAATATA
The DNA here is from genome assembly GCF_037042795.1 of Molothrus aeneus. Taxonomy (NCBI): domain Eukaryota; kingdom Metazoa; phylum Chordata; class Aves; order Passeriformes; family Icteridae; genus Molothrus; species Molothrus aeneus. The sequence goes on along the minus strand of NC_089649.1, from coordinate 49,009,034 downwards.
ACAAAGAAAGAGGAAAAACAGAAGGAAAAACAGAAAGGAAAAAAAAAAAGTACAAAGAGCATTTACAAAAAGGCAGATGAAATTCTATTGACTTCCATCAATTTTGAATACCCACTCATGGTATTCACAACATTCATCATTCCACTTTATGGTAAAGCACAGAAGCCCTCCCTTTTAAGGAAAATCCCTGACCTGACAGGCAACAGTGGATTCCATTAGATGGTACTGCATCATGTCAGACAAACTCAGCAGAGCCCTTGGTCACAGCAGCCTCAGTTGGTGTAACTCTGTGAAACTAAAATTCTACAGTATTTAGTGGTAGGAATCTCTTGGTAGAAAATAGCTTTTTCTTAACTGCCACACATTTTACTGCAAATTTACAGTTTCAAGACTTGATTCTCTAAATCATGTTATATGGAAAGCATTGCAACATAGCAATCTGCAAGACCAGAAAATCAGAAATTTTTGGATTTTGCCTCTTTCTGTACTAGCTGAAGATTTTCTCTTGTCTTCCAAACATTCCTTTCCATGCAGCCCTAGTTTCCTTTGTTTTATGTCCTGTGAAATTACCTACAATTGTTCAATGAACATGCAAAGGATTTGACCTGTTTCGCTTGGACCAACTTTGAACAGATGAAGTTAAGTACACATGACATGAACCAGTGGAGCATAGATTGGATAAATTTACAAAAGTTGCAGAACCCTCATAAAGACCAATTATTATAAACACCTTTATATTATTTAGTATTTCTACAACTTGTAATCTCTATATTACTGCCGTTATGATCAAGAATGTTAAACACTTGATTAACACTGTTGCTGACTTCTTTCCAGAACTGTAGCAAGAGAGTTTTATGTATTGCTGGTACAGATATTCTGTATCATCCTGAACAAAACCCTCTCTAGAATACAAGCTACATCAATGATGGAAAGTTCACACAACACAAGCCAAAGGGTTGTGTTTGAACACTGTCTCACTTGAGTTTTGATTTATATTTAATGTGGACACAGAGGGACAGACTAGCTGACACCATCAAGACATCCAGATGTTCTCTAAGTGGATGCAGGTGAGCTCATAACAAGGGTATCTGTACCAATCTGCCCAATCCCTCCATCGCAATAAACAGTGATGGAAATACACTACACCTTAACAACATATGCCCCACCTAGAAGAATAACTTTTGAGAAAAAAACATATTAGTAGGCATAACTGACACAATTTCATTGATATTGAGGTGTTTTGACAACCTACAACTGACACAAGAACTTAAGATCTTTTTTATTATGCTGCTTCTCTATGATCATGTATCTATATTTAACTATTAGGTGTCAGTCAAAGCAAACAATATTTTTGTTTTAGCTTGTTGTCATAAGGGAATTTTTAACAGCACAAAGAACCTTCAGCTACATCGCTTCAGCAATCTTTTCAGTAATGTGGGAAAAGCAAGAGGAATATCCAACATTTTTTTAATATAATCCTAGTAACTAGTGCCGCATGTTCTATTCTTTCATTAAAATTTCAAGAAGGAAAAAATGTAAACTGTTGAAATATCCTAATAATTAACTACCTTGTATTTACTCTATGCATCCATTCCACAGTGTATTGCTAACAACTCCATATTGTTCATATTTCCTTTACTATTATTTTTAATAGTAAAAAAGGCTACTAAAATAATCCTCTTCAGCATTTTTGCAGTTGCTACATAAATTGATTCAAGCTATGCTAGGGGAAAAATACAGAAGCTGAAAATCAGCAGCAAAAAAATATGTCACAATAAAGGAACTCAAGACTGATTAAAACCATCAAAATGGAGAGAAACCCAAAGAAATCCAAGGCAGTCTGTCACCTTCATGAGAGATAGCACCAGAATCTCTCTAAAGAATGACAATAAAAATTATTTTAAACAGTGGTGATTTTCTAAATTTGTGACAGTTCTTTCTTCAAGCAACATGTGATCAACAACGACAGTGCTACCCAATTAGTAGTTTGATTACTTTTTCAGATACTTTCTTAACTGTAGCATATTTAAAATTCTATGGCTTTGAATTTGGGTGAGAAAGTCCTACAAGGAACTTTATCCTGAAGCAATTGTTTCCCTTTTAATAGGACACACTGATGTAAGTAAAAAGACAACATAAAGCTAAAGCTTTGAAGTTTATGACTTTGAGAATAATCAGAATTTATAGCTTAGCATCTACTTAATTTACCTGCAGCAGTTCACCTCCCCTTTTCTGAGAAGTGTTTTCAAATAGCCAATGTCAATGTAAATCACATCAGGGAAGAGAACCAGAAGATAATTTAGGAGCAGTCCAACCTCCAGCTCAAAAGCCTGGTCAGTTATGAGGTTGGATCAGATCAGCAGGGCTCGATCCAGAAAAGTCCTGAAAGCCTCAAAGGACACACAACACACACAGCATCACTGCACAGACTGTTCCAACACCTCCTTAATGGAGGAAATGTTTTGCCTTTCATCAAGGAACTTTTAAGTCCATTAGGAAACTTGAAGGCTGAGTTTTATGGGCCTACCATATGTAACATTTAACAGTCTTAATTTCCTGATCCACAGCCTACAACCATATACCTTTTTGAACTGAAATTATGGCAACATGCTCTGGACCAGCAGTAATTGTCTAGTAATTTGCAATAATCATGCTACATGACTGCTTGATAATAAATAGCTTTTACTAGCATTGCTTTCACTGTTACAAACTGACCCAATTGAGCAAATTAATGAATTAGAGCTAACCACTGCTAGAAAGCAAAGTGAATTTTGATAAAATGTCAATTTCTGGATTGCAAAACCTACACTACAGACACGGGATAAGGAAGGAAAGAAATAAGTGTGGTTTATTGCCAGTCACGGAGGTGATAAGAAAAACTAAATTTTCCAAACCAGCAGTCTAAATTCAAATTTTTCTATCCCTGCTGCTTGCCTGGTACTCAAAGTGCAGATGGAAATTTTCACTAAACTTGACTGGATTTTCTGAAAATACATTCAAAATTGAAAGCATTGATTTGGAGGTCAATTTTAGTTTCATATTATTCTCAAATGGGATTCATTACATGGTTCATTAAAAAGGTTAACTATTTTTGCTAGTAATCTCACTATGATGACCGAGGATAATCCTGATTTCAAAATAATGTATTAAAATATTTTAAAAAAACCAAAGAATATCTTCTCAGTGTTCAGAATATTTTTTCTGTATTCAGAAAATGCAGCCAAGCAACCACTCCAGGTTCCTTTGTACCTTTATGCATCATGGTGACAATACAAAAAGTCTTGCATACATAATTAATTATAAATGAAAAAATTTGCCATAGTCTAAAAAGCAAATAATTTTTTCTATTTTTTAAATTTCAGATTACTTATTGCTTATAACAACTGCTTTTGTCCCTCCATACTTTGCAGACAAATAAAGAATATTTAAATTAACTATATTAAGTTTGCGGTTACTATTGAATTTAAGCTGCTTCAGCAGCATGGTTGCAGGAACACAAACAGTGTGCCATAACACTGCATAAATATTAGTTGGATGCAACTCCGGTCTTACTGGTGCCTTTGACCAAGAACCCTTTGTTTTTCTCAAGGAGTTATTTCTTAGGTATTTCGCTCTATAACAAGTTTTTTAATTGTGGAATGCGCCACCCTGACTGAGTGCTCTGGCACTGAAGCATACCTGTGACTATGGTGCTTGGCCAGGGGTCATTGGAGGATGCAGCTCTTGCCTTATTTGCGGGTATTCAAATAAGGGAGACATGGGAAATATATCTAAATTATATATATATATATGTATATATACACCCATGGGACATCCCCAGGGCTGTACTAGCCCTGACAGACCCACTGGGTTTCCCCACCTTGCCAAGTGCACCCAAAAGCACCATGAGCCCCATGTACGCTTTTGGCAAGGGTGACCAATGCTCAGCCTTGCTCCTAAGTCCATGTCAGACCCCTCAAACCAGAAAAGGAAAACCATCTTCTGAAGACATGGACTTGCACAGGCCATGCTGTTTTTATTCATGGCATCCCTAGAAATGGGATTTAGGAAGGAAGCACTGCCAGGAGACAGTAGCTGGGGAACTGATTAGACAGAGAGCATTTAACCTAATCTCCTCTGCCACCAGCACATTCTGCTTCCTGTAATTAAATGTGATCACAGATGCAATTCTTTAGGGGCATAATGCCACAAATTTAGACACCAAACTACTTCAGCTACAGGTGGAAAAAATAAATGCTGAAAGTAGAGGAATAAAAATATGAGGGTTGTTATGACTGGAGGCTGAACTACTAGACAGCTAAAAGTCACATGAAGATATAAACTTAGCAGGTGATGAGGTAAAACTTCAAAAATTCCATTAATCTTCTAAATAACAAACAATTCTGAAAAGTTTTTCTCTTCTGTCCTAAAGAATTACAGGGTTATTTTGAAGCCAAAGGATGTAATTATCTACTACTCCATATGTTTTAGGGGGAACAAAACCACACAGACTGTCTCTCTGTGTCTGTAAGATTTAGAGAGGTTATATTCACTTCCTCTATCCCCAGACACCAACTGACAGTGTGAAGATGAGAAATTTATATTTGCAAGCTATGACAAAATTAATATAGGTAAACAAGCACAGCTTTCTGAGAGATTGGTAACAGAAAATTGAAATCTATGGGTCCTGGGAAAGTAGAAATTCCAGGCAGGATTGTTAATTACAGTGGTCTTAGCTCCATTCCCTAAAGAGTTTTGTTTTACTCTTTAAATATGGTAAGACTTAACTACACATAGTTCTTCTCCAAAGAAGGGGTACTTCAAATGGTAAGTCAAGCAAAAAGGCTGGTGTGGGATTTGATGCCAGAATTTTGAATTTAAAAGAGGATAGAAACAACTTTGCTTGAACAACAGTCCCATTCTATCTTGCATCACAAATAGCCACATTATTTTGTTCTTTTTTTCCTCCTGACGTCCACGTAGATTCAGCAGTATTGATCAGCATTTGTATAAAGCTGTATAATGGTATTTTTAGAAGGACAGAATGAGTGATATTTATATTACCATACACTGGAAAGAGGCAAAAATAGATGGAAAGGCAAGAGTAGCCATGCCTCTGCTTTGTTTCAGAACTGCTCAAAAGCCACAGTAGGCATTAACAACAGAAATAGTAACAGCTGTCTGAAAAGAACAATACTGGTGAGTGACTGCCTATAAAAGGGTGACTGTGAGAAGAAAGGAAAAAAAATGTGTTTACTAAGAAAAGCTAGCAAAAAGTATTGTTTAGTTTTAATCTTTCTCCCCTGTATTATCTACACATTACACTAATTAAATTGTTGGCACTCAATTTTACTGATTTATTTTATCTGCCTTCTAGCCCTTCTGTAGTTGATTTTCATATTATTTTGTATTCATGAGTTTCAATGAGAATGAAAAAGCTTGGATTAAGAACCAGAGTGTTACAGAATAGTTCTGTATACACAAACTGGACATCTGTCATTACTCTCATAGTTTTGCAGGTATGGTGGTTTTAATGATGATTTGAGTAACAAAAGAGGGGTAATCTCATTTAATTAAATTGTTAGTAAGAGGTTATGAAATTAACCTTTTTGCAGAAAAAAAAATTATATAATCATGAATATATGCAATATTGGGTCTTTTAGCTCCTATCATTAAATAAAGAGTTTCACAGATCCTAGCGACATATATAAAATATTCACTAATACAAAGCTTTTGGAATGATAGCACACTTCCAATAACTTCTGTGGAATGCACTGACATAGTTTTAATACTTGAAAGATCCTCTGAAGATCTACATTCAATAAAATATAGAATAATTTCACTACTAACTTAAGTTGCAGGAGAATGTTTACAACAGAATGTAACAAGAGTCCCTGAGCCCTAGTACTTCTCTCTTTGGGAATATTTGTTAATACAACCAAAGGGTAAAACCCAGCAGGCATGAAAGACAAAAGATACAAATGCATCTGAAGGTTATTGTTGTTCACTTATGCAAAAAATAAAATACACTGACTTAGTTTCCAAACGTTGTCTTTCTGCTAACGCAAAGAGAACATCTCTATAATTATTAAATACAACTGAACATAGGCTAGGCAACGACTTGGAATCTTTCCTTTCATTTATAAAAGTCAATGATGTTGATTTTTCCCCTCAGTTTCCCAGCCCACACCTTCTACCCCTGAAGAGGTGTGCAGAATACCTATTTCAGTGCACTGCTTGCCATGAGCAGTAGCACTTGTAACTGAGTTGCTGTCTCTGCATTGAGTTATTCACAGTATTTTTTTAAAAAGTGTTGTACCATTCCCTTCAAAAGGAAGTATTATTTTTTATTCTATAAGCTACTCTAGTTTTCTTTTTTTGCTAGGTGCATGTCATTGGGATAGAACCAGGTCAGGTACGGGGTACGTGACTGGAGCAGAACAGAGCCACCCCAGGGGCGGTGGCAGTCCCCAGAGGCTGCAGCCCCTGTCTCTGCACCTCCTGCTCAGAGCCTCTGCCACAGGGTTCAGGCATGTTAGGAACAATGAGAAAGGGCACAACTACATTTTGACCCAGCTGCTCTCAGCTGCAAGGTATTGATGAAGGAATCATTGCACCAGCTGTAACTCAGAGCAGACTTCACACTGCTTAAGGCCAGGCAGACCCCACAGCACAAGGAATGGGCAAACAAACTGTTGCAGATCCCTGAAGGCACAGCTCCTCTTTTGAGCAACCCTGGGAGAGACAGCATACAAGTAACCTCACAAAGAAATAGTATTTGCATAAATGTTTAAAGCATTGAATTCATCTTGCTGGTAGAATCATGAAGCTCATTAACACCACTGTGATTTTTGCTGGTGAAGTCCCCAAAATATTTAGAGCTGTGATGATATGAATGGAATTGCACCTTGCAGCAAGATGCACCCTTTAGCTTGTCTTCTGAAGCTACACTGTCAAAATGCAACCAACATGATAAGTTTAGTTACCACAATCTTATAAAATGCAACCAAAATGGAATGGCATCAGTTTTTAAAATTGCCATAAAAATCACAAATCATCACTGCCTAACTCCTGATGGGATTTTGTGTATTAGAAATAGTTACAAAACCAAATTAGCACTCGTGTAGTTTGAATTTCACCTTTATGTGAGGGACTAGCACAAGGCTATTTGTTGCTTCAGTCCCAGTGAAGTTTCAATTTTGAATGGAACTTGATTATTAGTTTCACACACTGTTGGTCCTTATATATATGATTAGTTCCACTTAGGTCAAAGAAAAAAAACCAAAAAGGAATTAATTCTCTTAATATTCTTGAATTTAGATGAGGTAAAAGCTAAATGTGCAACTACTGGCTTAAAAATAAAAAATTTTAAAAAAAAGCATTTAAATGAAAGTACTGAAATCCTGCTGAGAATCATATTTTACACATAGGACTTTTTTCTCCTAATGTTTATTCAATATATGAATTTTAAGTACAGTATAAATTACTTCTTCTGAAAAAGAACACGCAGTTTGATCAAGCTGGAGTGAACAATCTCCACAGGAAATCCATCATGAAGCATTTGATTTGCTAAAGCAAAATGGAATTTGCCTAGTAATTTTTTTAAGGATTTTCCACTGGACTTCCACTGGCTTGGTTTATAAAAGAACTATGATTTGAGTGGCATTAGTACTCCACATGCTTTAGGGAAAAAAGCATGTCTTGTAAGGAGAAGTGAAACAAAATCACCCTTGGATATAAAAACAACATCAGTTTGTTAGGTTAGGATCTCAGCTGGTACAGTGCCTCCAACTTTTTTCAATCATAGTCAAATAACTACCAATAAAATAAGCAGTCTGTAGTGCGAAAAAGCCCTGCAAACACAACCACGGCCAGCTTAACTCTGTAACAGCCTTCTTAAATGACTCTAGCAGTAAAGTACTCCAAAGCTGGAGAAAGAAAATCTGCAGAAAAATCTGGGAGCAGATACAGAGCAGCACCATTCACCTCTCCTGCAGTGTGTGACACCCAGGACCTGCTGAGTTGCTGAGACAATGTAGGACAACGCTGAGCCGGCTGCAAGCTCCACTAAGCACCACACCAGTCTGGAGCCACCCAGGACCCCAGCAGGGTGAGATGGATGCACAGCACCCTGTGCACTTTCCTTCTTGACCCATCTGGGTATTCTGAGCTCATCCTTACACTGAGCAATACATTTTGCAATTACTTCTGGCCAGAACACAAGCAATTACTGCTGGCTGCTTTGTCCAGGCCATGCTGGTGTTCAGCTGGACCAAGAAATGGACCTTTCCTGATACTCTCTCCTCCTCACACCCACAGGATCTTACTTTTGACCTCTGAGAGAGCTGTCTGAGCAGCTTTTAACTTCTGGACATCAGTGTGTGGAACTATGCCAAGAAAGGGGACAATGTGACAAACAATGAGCAACCTTGTGGTGCAAACCTCAGTGAATTTTTGTTTCCACACAAATTCTCACCACAGTGTAACAAATGTGGTATTTGCAGCAAAGGAGAAGGCCAGCCATGGTGAAATACCAGCCATATCACACTGAGAAAGCAAACATTGCAAAATATACTTTATTAGCAGTAATGTTTTAATTTTAAATCATCTGCCTGGAATAATATTAAAAGAAAGCTTTTGTATGCATAACTTCTGTGCTTGAATAGCAGATAACTAGAATTTCGTGTTGATGCTAAAGAAAAAATAAAATACGATTTGCTCATCTTACTGTGAAAAAATAAACATTTCCCAGCAACTACTGTCATAAATCCTTGAAAATCTATGAAATGATCTGACACCAAGAAGTGGTTCTCCTGCAAAATATTACAGATCCAGCAAAGTCAGCTTTTTCCCCCAAGTAATCCACAAGAAATACCGGTCTGGGATAATATCAAAACCAGTGTGTTTCCATTTCTTGACATCAAAAATAACAGCTGCTTCCATCAATTCTTCCTTATTCTTTATCTAGCATTGATCCTGGTATATAATATCCAGGATAGTTGATTTTCTTAGTTAATCTCTAATTCTATTTTTTAAATACCACACAACATTTTCAACACTCAGCTCTAAATATTTAAAAGGATCCACAATACTTAAGGATTTAACTGTAGTAAGGTCAGAAACCGGAGACAATGGATAAAATGTGATCACAAATCATTGTATCGTGTTATGCATATTTTGAAGGAAGTGTTAAAAAAAATCAAGAGGGTCCTGGCATAGTTTTTCACTGCAGCAGTGCCTTTGTATCATCTGTAGAGGAATGCAGGTTAATTTTTTATTGCAAAGTCAAATCTGTTCAAAGTTCTTTTTAGTCTCATATTTTAAAATAATTCTGAGATAAAGTCTATTGGTTGAAATGATGACTAACATCAGAATACCAGTTTCAGTAGACTAGATTAGATTATCACACGTTATATCAAGTAGCAGCATTAGAGTAATATTCTTATATTATTAATTATGACTGCACACTTTGATTCATCCCTTTATATTCAGGAACATATATTTTGGAAGAATGACAAGATAAGAAGCAGTCTATTATTTACCTAATTTAAAGTTGTATTAAGAGTTGAGCTGAAATTATAAAAACAGAACATCCTAAAGTTCTGCACCAGTTTTCCAAAGTCAAAGGACTGCCTACAAAATCTCTCTTTAAAGGGTTTTGCTCAATACTGCTGTCAGAAACAACATTCTAGATCTTGAAACTGTTAGAAATCTGAAGCTTTTCTACACTTTGCTTGTGATACTGATTTAATCCTTCACATCACCTCACCTCACTAAAAATCTGTACTCTAATCTTTGATGCTCTGTTTCAGGTTCAAAGTAAATTGTCCCAGTTTATCTCCATGTGTCAGAGAGATGTAACTTCCTTGGTCTCCTTTTTCTCCTCAATGTCTTACATATATTTATTCCAGATTAAAAAAACTCCACCAAAGGTGCAGTGATGCATGGAGAAGATCTTGGCATGGTCACAGTAACCATTTGCAGGATGGCTTTCACACCACTCAGCCCTCAAAAGAGCAGTTTAGGGTTATGTGCCAACCCACCAACCCCTCACTACCCCAGTGGAATGCTGAACTGGATTTGGCACTTACAACACCTCAAAGTATTTTACATGCAATGACACAATCAATGTTGGTTAGGTTTCATTGTTGTTGGGTGGTTGGTTTTTTTTTTTGGGGTGGGGGTTGCTGCTATCATTTTGTTTGAGTTTGGGTTGGTTTTTTTTCAAAATACCATACTGCCTCCTAAAAAATCATTTCTTCCAACTGCTTATTCCCCATCTGATTACAAAATTATTATCACTTGTTTATGACAATTTCCATAGCATCCAGTGTAATCTCAAAGTGCTGTGACTTCAAGTGGAAAATAATCACCATAAATCCATGCTAACATCGTCACCTGTTATACAACAAAAACAAGAGAAAAGGAAAACAGAAACTGTCATATGTGAAACAGGAGTGTCAGCATAGAAAGCATGTCAAAATTTTCAGGAAATATTACTGTATTCTTCTTAAAATAAAGATGTCAGTTCAGCATAGTAAGCTTTCAGCTGAGCACAACACTCTCAACACCCCTAAGTCACATTGCATAGCAGATGTTAAAAGCAAAATCCATTAGGACTAATTAGATTCTACAGAAGAAAAAAAAAAAAACTCGTAATAGCATGCACAGGCAATCTTGCATTACACAACAGTACTGAGAGATACTATGAACCACAAAAAAAATTCCCTAAAAACATTAAACATGTAAATTTAACCCTTTTCTCACAAAATGTAAGCTAACAGATGTTACAGTGCTTGCAGCCACAGGAAGGAGCAAGGTCTTCTGTCTCCAGTTAGAGGCAACTTTTGTGATGGCCATGATCTACTGTATATCAACAGGTAATTAATTAATCTGTCATCCTCTATGGCAGTATGAAACTAAGCAGCAGAAGAGTTTGAGCATCCTTCCCAAACTGCTTATGCATCTCATGTTACACTAACCTGACCCAAGTCATCCTCATGTGTACTAAGGTGAGAGTGTTAATAGCATGGAGCCAAAAAAAAACAGTTTCTGGTATTCTCTGATAGAGCCTTTTCACTACCATATAGAAGTTTACTCCTTTAAGTGAGCATTAAGAGACAGAGACAGGATTTGTAATGGACACGTGGAACAGATCTATGAGCACTTTCCAGAACTGAGCCACCAATGCAAGGTACAGGCTAAATTCTGGCCATGTACTAACTGTGAAGATGAATCTACCATTGCATGCATGATAGCTCAAACACCACCAGGGGCAAAGAACTTAATTTTTCTTTTTATAGGACTTATACATACTAAGAAGGAAATCCGGTTTTGTATTTGTCATGACACATTGCCAAAGGCTGAAGCATTATTTCCTGGTAAGCAGTATCAAATAACCTCTGGTTCCTCAATCAGAATTAGTCTGCATCTATCCCTAGATATTAAGCAGTTCATGAATGAGTTTAATGCATATGCAGCATCCCAGGTGAATTTGATCTTCCAGAATGTTTAAGAATATAAAGTAATTTCCTTTTTTTTAGAAAAGTGATAAATGATCATTTCAACTACCAAAGTTTGAAAGATCCTAGAAACTGACCTGAAATATGTTTCACAAGCCACAGATTAAACCTTTGTCTTTCTTTAGTAGCTCTTGGGTAGAAACTCATTCAGCTACTTATGGCCTCAGAAAACAAACAGAATGAATATATCGTCATGTAGGTTTCCAATCACTTTACTATCTACCATTCCTAGGAAACAGAATTGTCCACAGTCCTCAGGAGAAATGGTGAAAAATAAGTTTACATGACTGCTATGGACTTACAGACCAACAAATAATACAGTTGCTGTTAGTTGCAGCTGCTCATGCTGTGAATAACAAATGTAAATGCAGGTATGGCTTTTTCCAGTGGGATATAAAACTGGGTTTCTTCTTTGCTAGCACCAAATTAAGGCTCGGGCATTGTCCAAAACTGGAATAGGCTCCCTAAAGTCTTTTGTCTTGATATTTTGTTGCCTGTAAAACACAGTCCAGGGCTGGACATGAGAGCTTTTGAAATCAGCAACTTCCCACCTAAAACTGCTTCCTCTTCAGGGCTCATGGGGACACTTGGCAAAGAATGAATTGAAAAGCAACTGCTCTTCTTCTTGTGTATTAAGCTCTGCTCATGAGCAAGGAAGGAACGTGGCCCTGGCTAAGGCTGCTGGAGAGCTCTTAGCCCTGATCCCTCTTGTCACTCTTGGTGCAGAGCACAAGGCTTCCAAGGCTCGCTCTCCCTTTGCTGGATTCTTGTGCAGCTGTCAGGCAAGGTAGCAGCACACACACAATCCATCCAGGGCATATTATAATTATTATTATAATAAAGTGTTGTTTTATCAACAGTCTCCATCAATTGAACATCTAATAAGACTAAAAAAAAGACAACAAAAAAACTAAAGCATTTACTTCAGCCACTGTTTCACATGTTTCTCTTCCCATTTTGGTGATTTTCTTTAGTGTTGTTTCCATCTTGCTATATTTCAGAGAAATGTATCTGATCATAAAACAATATATAAAGTCGTTATACAAAAAAGATTCTAAATGCATAACAAGCAGCCAAATTAAAATACGCCCAACACCTTTTCAGCCTATTTTTACGTTAGTCACTTTTTTGCATTCAGAAGTAAAACAAAACAAAACTCCCACCTGAAAATTAAACAAAACCATAAATTTTCAGTTAACTGTATAAATTTAAGTAATTAACTAACTATTTTACTTTTCACATCAGAAGCTTGAAGACTAAAAACCAAAACAAAAATCATTACATACAACATCCAGTTCATCCCTGGCATTATTCCAGATAAATCAGTGGTATTACACTGGGGATTAATTTGGAACACTGATGTGAATTGGAGGACTCTTCTACACAGCAGCCTCATCGTAACATACACACACAAAAAAATAACCAAAACATTATGAGCATCACAAATGCTCATGGAAAAAATTATGCACCTAATGCACCTACAAATCTATTTATAAGCAAACAGTACATACTATTTCAAGGAAATTTTATTATTTAGAAAATAATTTTATCAAATTTTCTGAGAAAGAAGGTTTAATAATCATGTAAAATGCTTGATAGAATTCCATCCAGGAGAATGTGAAGCTCCTCTAGAGCTCAGTTTTCACATATCCCATTGAAATATGACCAGTGATAGGTTATGCAATTAATCTTCAAAAACTGTTTTAATCCAGTTTCAAAGATTGATCTGAGTACCCAAGTCTGCTCAGCAAATTGAAGTCACCATCTATACAATACAGAGCAATATAAACTAATGAATTTCTCCTCCCCGTAGAAAACCATTCACACTTCCCTCCTCTGTTAAGTACCGTGCCTAAGTCCAGTTTTACAGGGCAAACAAGTTGCTTCTGTTCAGCTGCCTAGCCAGTGAAGTTAGTCAGAGGCTGCATCTCCCCCCCCCACCACAGAGGCAGGCAGATGCTCTGCCAATTCATCCCTTCTTTGCTCAGGGAGCGTGAGACCACACAGAGGCAGGAGAAGAGAGAAGTGAATGCAGAACACATCTCTCTTCCGCCGGCTCGCTCGACTCAAACACATCTGTAATGTTTAAGGCTGCCTCTGCCCTTCGAAGACAAATCTCTGCCAGGGGATCGTGTTCTCGATCCAGCTGCAGTTTCATGACCCGGACCCGCTGCTCGGCCAGTGCCCTACATAGCACTACATACTTTGCCAGATTGAAACTCATTCGTCATCGCTCGGTTTTCCTATCCGCGAGTGACCCGAAATCTCTAAGGCTACCCACAGCCACCCAGCGAAGTTGCTTATGAGCTGTGTAAATGGCTATGGAGTGGTTAATTTCTCTTTCCCAATTTTCGTCCACCTTGGAGCCAGACTCTTTCTCGCTCCTTGGGAAGTTGGGTTGGCTGTGCCCTCGCTGCCCCTTCCCTCACGGGGACCGTACCCAGGCGCAGTGCGCTCACACGAAGGAAACGCAGCGATAAAATATTAAAACCCTTCCTTGCTCGGGCATCTCTGCGTCGCCTCGCTGGCGGGAGAACCGCAACGCTCCGCGCCAGAGCCGCGCCCGCACCGCGCCCGCCCAGATGGGCAGGGACTCCCCCCCCCCCCGAGGTGACAGCCCCCTGGTCGGTGACCAGTGACCCTTCCCTTCCCCCGGGACACCCCGACACGTGGGGGCTGCCCCTCGGCACTGAGAGGCGGGATCAGCCCAGGCTGCCCCACGAGTGTGCGTGGGGAAATGCTCCCACGCCGCGCTCCGGACGGGGCAATTTAGGCAGTCCTGTCCCGCCCCCCACAAGGCACAAAATGAAATTTGAACTATGGCGGTGACAGAGCGGAGTGAGGGGAAACGGGGCAGCCCCCATTTCTCTCCAGCTACATGTTGCTTTGGGACACCGAGTGCTCGGGGGTGCAGCTGTACTTAAGGAGCACCCGCCGGGGACGAGGGCGAGGGGCACGACACCGGGCGCGGGCAGCACTTACTGAAGAAGATGTACTCCGTGTAGCTGCTCCAGATCTTGTCGTCCCTGTACTGGTTGATGAAGGCGGCGGTGCCCGTGGAGTTGCAAGCCACCATGTGGAAGCCCGCCTCGGAGAGCCGGTCGAAGGCTTGCTCCAGGTAGGTGAATTTGAGGTAGAAGCGGGAGGTGTACTTCTCGGGGGGCCGGTCGGGGTCACGGCTCTCGTTGAGGGTCTCTCCGAAGACCTCCTTGGCCAGGGCGATCCTACCGCACACCATGATGCGGGCGACGCGGCGGAACTTGGCGTCTGCCTGGTTGTCCCGCACCGTGGTGTAGGAGCCGCGGTAGCCCACGGTGAGGAAGCCCGAGCGCTTGTCCAGCGCCGCCCGCTGAAGCCGGTCGCTGCTGCCCTGCGAGTTGCTGTCCTCCAGGTCGCTCTGGCAGCCCTCGTCGTTGAGAGAGCTCTGCTTGGTGACCTTGGGCGACAGCAGCTTCACCAGGTCGCCCAGCTGGAAGTACTCGGCCTCCCGCAGGAGCCGCTCCTTCTCGGGGAAGTGCTCGGGCAGCGCCAGCTGCTTGTCCCGCAGGTAATCCAGCACGTACCTGAAGAGGAAGCCGTCGCGGTCAATGAAGAAGCGCGCCCGGCTGTCCCTGGGCAGCTGGCGGGCTGCCGCCGGGCCGCCCCGGCACGGGGAGAACATGGTGGCCAGCGTGCTGTCCGGGACGCTGAGCAGCGTGGAGTGCCTCGTCACGTACACCTGGCCCCCCACGTTCAGCTCCACCACCTCGGGGAACGGCGAGCCCGACGGCCCCGATACCATGTCGCTGATGGGCAGGATGCTGCCGCCCGCCTCCTTCAAAGCCATGGCTGCGAGCGGGCGGCCGCGAAGGAGGGTCTCCCTCCTAAAAAAGCCGGCCTCCCTCCACCCCTCCTTCCCTCCCCTCCCCTCTACCCACACCTCCCTTCCTCCTCCTCCTCCTCCTCCTCCTCCTCCTTCTTCTCCTCCTTCCCCTCCTTCCCCCGCCGCCCGGCGCGCCCGGAAGCGCCTGGACGGAGCCGCTGCTCCGCCGCCCTCCGGCGCGGCAGCGGGCGGCAGGACCCCGGCCCGGGCGGTGGGACAGCCTGGGCTGGGCTCTGGCACGGCCCGGCGACACCCGACCCGAGCGCGCCCCGGCGCTGGCTGCTCCGCCCGGCGGGGCGCGGGGCCCGCAGCCGCGCTGGCCTCGGCGCCGAGCGGCCGCCGGAGCGGGCTGCCACTTTGGCAAGCGCTGCCGCGCTGCCGGGCTCGGCCCAGGGAAGAGCCAAGCCCATACCGGGCTCCTCCCCTCGCTTCGGCTGGCTGCCTTCGGTTTGAAATTAATTTTTTTCCCCCCCTTGAAAATCTCCCAGCCTCCCCCAAATGCCTCTGCCTGTCTTACGCTGTCGCTCCGGTCGGCACTTGCAGTGCTAGAATGATAGTCGTCCTTCCAAGAGTAGCATCCGGCAGGATGCCTATGACAGCATTTTTGCCCATCTTTCATCTATCAGCATGCCTTTAATATGAGCAAAGAGGGCATTAATAGAGGGCACAAAAGAAACCAGCGTTCTCCTGTGCTCGTGGCACAAACCTAATGGGTCCTGATGGGACACAAATGCTGTTTTTGATGTGAGGATTCGCTATGGCAAGGCACACTGGATCTTGATTTTCAGAGAATCTAAGCATGCTCTCTAGATGATGATGGAATTGGGGTGATTCAGAGCAGAAAAAAGTCAGCTGCCTTTAGGATCCAGATGACAAGACACTGATTAGGAGCACATTAGTGTCTGGATTCTTGGCTGTGAAGCAAGCTAAATTTCTACTATATTTAAGCAGTATAGAGTTTCACATTTTTATGTTTCTAGTGATAGCCACAGCTCACCTGCCTCCAGATTTCTGATGCATGTATTTGCAGGCTGTGCTTCTGGAATATATTAGAGCCCAGATTTGTGCTCATGCATTGGCTAAGAGATGTACAATTGCATTTGGCAGTAAAAACCAAGGCTAAACCTGTTTCCCTGACTACCAGTGCCAGGCCTAAGTGTGACTGTTCTGTTAAGCTGGGTGTTTCATACATGGGAACATTTTAGCTTTTTTTTTTTTTTTTTTTTTTTTTTTTTGTAATCCTTTAAATGGTGAGGGTACAACCATTAATTGTGCCACCTAGGCAGGAGCCCAACTTGTTCTTCATTAAAACAAGAGTGACTTCAGACCTGGGGATAAAAATCATCAGCAGGTAGATAGCTGCAGTCTTTCACTTCCTTGCTAGTGTGCTCAAGATGACCAGTCATCCAAAGGTTGGTCAGGGTCTTTAAACTAGTAGTAAAGACTTCTCTGCTTTAAAGCAGTAACATACACATCTACAGAACTTCATCTGACCTGTCTTAGATACCTCTTTCAGGGTGGAAGGAGTCAGTCCATGGTGATACTTTCCTCACTTCATTTGCTATAGACTAACCCTAAATCTCTGTTTAGAGAGAGCTCCTTTAGCTTTTACATGGCTAAATTGAGAAAAGACTCCTAGAAAATTAGATGTGTTGTGCTTCAAACATAAGAATTTTGTGGAAGTTAAGGGTCAGGCAAACAAATGTACAGGAAATATTTCAGGAAAGATTTCTGCAGTGCCCCTTCTTAACCACTTAACTGAAACCAATTAATAGCTTTGAAAAAAGAAATCACTGTAAGAAACAAAGTAAAAATTTGTCCCTTTCCTTGTTTATTTTGTTTGAAATGGTCTTAAATGCCATAAAAAACCACATTCAAACTGCTGGGCAAGAAAGAAGGGCATCATTGTTTATTGACAATTTTTGCTGTATGTTTCTGTAGGTTTAATTCCTTGGGATATGAGAGGAGTCAGTTTTCATTGTCTTGTTCATTTCTGCAGGGGACATTGTTTCTCTTGAGGATTCAGATGAAATGTTTCTGCTGATTTCTGTGAGGACAGATTTCCTGTCCACTGTCTTCTGTGCAATATAGAATAATAGTTTGCCCACATCTAACACAACTCACTCCAGAGTATTGCATGGCTGTGACACTGCAGCACCACACTTCTGAGCAGCACTGAACTGTTCCTATGGTCAGAGGGTGCCATTAGCATGAGGATAATTGCATTTGGTTTTCCTCCCCAGAAGCCTGCAGCTGCAACAGAACTGCATCTTAAACATTCTCTCTGGTGACTTGTGTTTGCAAGGATGTGTAGTCTAAGAATACATACTTCAACATAGAGTGAGATCACTTGCCACACAGAATTTGTCAGTTTGCATAGAAGTCATGCATAAAACAAATATTAATGTAATACTTATGAAAATAAGAAGTTTCTTCTCAGGATTATCAGTGAAAGAAGGGACAATCTGTGCTACATTCTTTCTAGGCTCAACAGCCACTGTGACACTTGAAAAATCCATACACCAAATGTTACAGTCACTTACTTCTGTACTAAGCTCCTGTATGCTGTTTATTATTTGGTCAGCTCACGGTTTCCTCTGTGAATAAGCATATACTAGGCCCATCAATGTCTTTGTCTGAGTTGATGAAAATAGTCCATGTAAACTCCAAAGGTAATTTTTCATGAGAATGGACAGAAAGAACTTGTTTGTACTCTGTGGAGTAGGAGCCATCTTCTTACAGGTCTACATTATGTACTGTAGCAGCATCCTGCAGTGCTGTTTGAGTGGAATCTAAGGGCAGCACAATGGAGAAAAGTAAATCTTTAAGTACATAAGTAAATATCCTTAAACTTCAGACATGTAATGGTTTCTGATGCTTAAAGCAAAGAAGAAAAATGCAGGTGAAAATCTGTCATGGTCTGTTTCTTTATCTGTCAGGACTGTTTTGGGATTGGGCTGAGGAATTCAGTTAGTTGGAGATTCCCTTAGGTAGGCACATGTGCAAGCAGCAGGCAGCAGCAACAACTAAACAATCCTTTTGGAAGTAGCCTGGAGGGGCACAGTCAGGATAAGTTCCTCAGATAAAAATCTTCTTTTCACTGTAGTCCTTCCTGCCCTGGAGTCAGTTGGTGTGCTGGTTTGACCAGTCTGCATGATGAACCTCAACTAACCTGAGAGGATCATGCTGAGAGAGGGGAAAAAAAGAAAAGAGGGTCAGGAAGATCATCTGGACCACATCATGTCGATCAACCAGGTCATTCTAATGAAACATTCATGTAGATAAAAGTATGCATTTACTGCTGCTCAGACAGTTCTAAAATGGAAATTAGGATGTCAGGAATTAATACATCTATTTGGCTTACTGCTCAGCCAGGTTTTGAACTGATTTACCCAGGTAAAGGTAAATTTTTTACATATAAAAAATGCTACACTAATCTCTTGTGAAACTGTATTTGGTAAAATTGTTAAATAAAACAGTGTTTCTGAGAAGGAGAGAGGTGAAAGTGAGAGTTTTCTTCATGAGAGACTTGTTTTAAAGACACTCTTGAGTATGATTAAAAAAAGAAAAATCATTCACTAATACAATACAAGGTGATTGGATAACATGAAATAAAGGATACATAACCACTTTTCAAATTAAATTGTAAAAAAAAAAATCTTACTTCTCTATGAAAATGAACAACTAAGTAAAGGACAATGTTTAGTAAAAGAACAGATAATCCCTTAGAGAGAGAATGATAAAAATTCTGTTATCCCAGCAAGGGAATAAATTAAGTGAACTTTTCTAGTAAGGAGAAAATTCTTTGTCCTGAGCTGCACAATCAGTAAAGAAGAGTTCCTGCAAAAGAAGTTCCAGATGATTACTCTGAGCAGGTCTGCAATAATTACAGAAATCACCTAATAAGCATTTAAGATCATTATGTTGTCTTTCAAACAGTCATCAGCACAAAAACATATATTAAAATTGTAGACAGGAATGTGAAAAACTGCCAGCAGAATCATATCTCCAGCACTGTTGTACTCTGGCCCAGTAAGCCTACAAGTCTTGGCCACTTTCACAATTTCTTCCTTCATTTTGGTTGTCATTTCTGTCATTTTCACAGATATTAATATTTTCCTGTTAAGGTCTTACTTGCTTCTCTGTTAGCAACAAAACATCATTCCAAAGTACTGATTTTTCTAAAGACTTTGAGCTTTTCTGTTTTCCATCCACCTACCAGTCAACATTTCAATACATATGTTCTGTTTGTTCCTTATTAGCTCATTCAGCACATTTTCCTTCCAGTCCTAGGATTTATCCTTTTTAAACCTTAGATGTATTTGTATGTAACATTTCATTATTCTGAAATGATGGGAATTACAAAAATTTAAAAATGTTTGTATTTACATTGTATTTATATTATAACTGTATTTAGTTAATTATCAGAGTTAAAGAGAAGCACTCATACATGTAGATGTGCTGTGGGAATTTGTACATTCAGGACCTAAACAACATTGTATACATTTGGGTTAGGACTATAGATTATTTAGTTGCAGTACTGGGCCTTTAATCAGAAGAAATTAGCCTGTAGGCCTGATTCTGGGAATCTGGGAACTTTCTTTACAGTCTGTAGTTATTTATAGCTCTAATTTAAGTTGCATTTGAAACATAGCAAGCAGTTATTAAGGTTTTAAAAATGATGAATTCTCAGGGAAAAAAAAAAAAGACCTGGTGAGAAGTTTTGTAAGCCAGGTTAATCAAGAAAGAATTTAGCAACTTTTGCTTCCCAAGGACTAGAAGTTTTACTCACTAATAGTTAATTTATCTGTTTTCTGACAGTATTTACAGAGGTTACCACTGTGAAGTCAGCTCTGTCATACTGTGGCTGAAGTGATTTGTTTGAATTATTCATGACAACAGCTGCATTAGCTTTACCTGACAAGTTCCTCAGGTCGAGAGTCACTTTTCACTTATGAAAGTTAAAATTATGCCTATGCTTTCATACTGTAGCAGTTTGGGGTATTCCCTACTAACTAACTAGTATTCCCTGCTAACAATACCAAAGTGAAACTAAAAGAAAGAACAACCCCAGAAATTAGAAACCTTTGTTAGAATATTTCAACTGTATTTTTTTACCCATACATATATGAGAATAATTTGATATTTTATGTTATTGGATTTTTTCGATGAAAAGTGCACAAATTTTTTTCATCATTAAGATTAGCACTCAGAATTAGCATTCCAAAAATATTTCGTTCATAGTTCCTTTTCAGAGCAGAAATTTGTCTGCTATGTAAATTTACACTAGCCTAAATCTGACTGAATTCTAACTTCAATGTGTCAAACTCTGCATTTAACATATTCTGCCTATAAACACCCCCATAGCAAGAATCTGTTCACTTGCTGTTAATTAGACCTAATAGCCTGTACAGTTATGCAAGTGTATTCCAAGTATGACAATGACATTTTTCTCACTTTTCTCAGTGTAGGCTGTATTTAGCATTTGAATGTACTATTTTTTTCCTTCTTCATTCATTTATCTTTTTGAAAAAAACATCTTTTAAATATTGATCAGTGTGAAGTCATTTCCACAGAAGCACTGCTTATTGATGTTCTCAGCTGCTCATTTCTTTCTTATTCCCAAGCAGCAATTTACCAGAGCCTGCTGAAATGAACAGCTTGACAGAATATATATATATATATATATATATATATGGTATCATATGGTTTCCTTATAGTGAAGTTAGGCTGTATTTCATTAATACTTCCTCAACATTAAGACATTTAATATGGTCACTTGCTATAGCAACAGTTTTTATGCACTTACACACCTTTTTGCTGTCATCAGAACAGGGTATCTCATATTCTCTTGCTGCCACTTCATTATGAACCTAAATTGAATGAAATACAGAAATCTCAGGTAGTGAGGACACAGATGTAGTGATACACACTTGTGCTGGAGCAGTTACAGTCTGAGTCTAACTGTTTTGTGAATAAAGATTTTGATTTTTCTGTGTTTTGATAGAGTCTGCACAATCACAGCTCCTTTTGGTTTCAGCTTGTGTTTGCAGTGTTCAGGAGTTCTGGCAAGTAGGCACTTAGTGTCTGAGTGGGTATGAATCTACAGTCTAGCACACAGAAATGAATGCAGAGTGTTTATTTCAGGAACTCCCTACAGTAGTGCAAATTATGGCTTCTCTAAATTCAGTACAGATTTCTCCTGTTTGCTCTAGGTTATCTAATTTTGGAATAGATGATCATAACAATCTTTTCCTTCTTCATTAAGGGAGAAAATTCCAAAGAAAATATAAGGCACAATGCTTTTCCAGTTTAAAATTATGCTTGAATTTCTACATGCACAAAATCAAGAAAAGTCATTGTTCTGGTAATATCCTAATTTGCCATGTTGTATGTCAATGTTTCTGTTAGTTAAGTGAAAAAGGAAGAAGACATGTCAGTCAAGACTCTGATTATGCAAAACACTTAAGGCCACATCTATAACAGAATATTCAAAAACCTTTCCCGATCCACAAAAATTAATATGACTGAGGTGCCTAAACAGGAGGTACTATTTTGGCACTGGATATACAAACATTTTTGCAGTATCTGAAGAGCCCTATTGCTTATGATGAGAGTACTGATTAATGTAAAAAGTATGCACATGCAATGCATGATCAGAGATTATACTAAGTCTTTGCTTCTGTGTTATACTGATGTTTTATTAGTAAAGCTTAAAACAATAATTCATAATATTTTAGAGCTTACTGTCTACTCATGTCCTTCACAAGAGGCAAAATAGCATAATGAAATATGATTATTTGTTTGTAATTTCCATATACTTTTATTCTTTCTTTTGTACTTATCTTCTTCCTGATGTTCCATTGTAAAACCAATTCAGAATACAAAGATAGAATTTCTTTGTCATGCAGGGGGCTGCATTCACAAAAGAAAGCAGCAGAAGGTGTTACAATGATAAATTAATGATAGCTTTAAAAGAAAAAAAGTATGGAAGTGACAAAGCTCCAAAGAATAGCACAATAAATTAACACAGGAGAATGAAAAGTCAGTAATACTAATAACAATGTGCATTTGATTTTACAGCCAACCAAATTGTTATCGCTATCAAAATAGTATTAGACTGTAAGGAAAAAATAAGAAAGTAAAATTCATAGAGGTGTCTGCCTCCCACACTTTAGAAGACAACAAAAAAAATCAGGAAAATAGACAAAAAATAGACACATAACACAGTTAAAGACATTTTGGTTCGAATGCTGTACCACATTATTTTCCCTCGCTGTCATGTTGATAGTTTCAGACTGTTCTGTGTTGTAATTGGCAGATTTTTTTAAGAGTATAACTATATCTTAAAAGGAAAGAAGTCAAAGCTACAGAAGCTTGTCATACTTGGTTGCACAAAGTGAAAGCTGAGAGGAGTACAATTACTGTACATGACTATGGTATGAGTTCTGAAATCCTGAATGGCCAGGCTGGCCCAAGGCCAAATAAGTTGAAACTGATCCTAGATACATTTATGCTGACGACAGGAAGGAGGTCAGTTTCAGAAGAGGGGTTTTCTGACCCTCACACTTTATTGCTAGAATCAAAAGGACAAAAAAAGAAAAAAAAAAGAAAAAAAAGAAAAACCTGAACCAAACAACAGCCTCAACAAAACAGCCTTAATTTGTTTCAAGGTGTTTCTAGGAAATAATAAAATAATAAATTTGATTTCTAACCCAGTCTCGTCTCATATTCCTGGTTTCTCTGAATTAGAGCACCATTTGTAGATACAGAACTACAGTGTTCCTGGCACAGCCAAATTTCTGGTCATAGGCACTGGTTCTCCTGGCACCTGCTGCAAAGGAAAGGGCAGTGGGGAGTTTTCCAAAGGGTGTCAGGGATGACACAGGTAGGGGAAGGACCGGCCTGGGGTGATGCTGCCCTGGATGTAAGAACAAGGAGGAACTTTCAGGGCTGAAACAGTGACTAAGACCCATAATTGTAGTGATGGGTCTCTAATCTCACTTTTACCACTGACATAAGTCTAGAAACTTTTCTTGTTGCCCTTGATGCCCTGGTCACATTTAATTCTGCCAGGGCATTACCTTTCCTAACCTCATTTCTGGCTGGTAGGACAGTCTGTCCCTCCAAGGCTACCTGTGCTTGCTTCCCCCCTTTGCCTGGGCAGCAGTCTTGGCCAAGGTGCCTGTAGCAGACTCCCACTAAGAAGTCACCTGTCCCTGCCCTGTATTTCATCCTGGATCCTCATATCCAGCCCATAGGCTTTTGCCTGGCTCCTCTTCCACTCCCAGGGGGAGCTCCAGGCACTCCATCTGCTTATTGACAGAGAGTGTGACACCCTCTCTAGCCCTGCAAGATCAAGGAGCAGATCCTCCTGGAACCTGTGCTAAGGCACTTGGAAAATGATGAGGAGGTTGGTCACAGCCAACATGGCTTCAGTAAGGGCAAATGGTTCCTGACAAATCTGATGGCCTCCTGCAGCAAGGTGACAGTGTTGGTGGATAAGGAAAGGGCAGCCGGCATCATCTTCCTGGACTTGTGCAAATCATCTGACCCTGTCCTGCACAACATTCCTGTCTTTAAACTGGAGATCTGTGGATTTGGTGGATGGACCACTTGACTGATGAGGAATTGGTTGAATGGTCATGCTCAAGGAGTCGTGGTGAAAGGCTCAAAGTCCAAGTGGAAGCCAGTGATGTGATGTTCCTCAGGAGACAGTACTGGGACCAGCACTGCCTGACATCTTTGTTGGTGACATGGACAGCGGGGCTGAGTGCACCCTCAGCAAGGCTGCTGAGAGCACCAAGATGAGCATGCAGTCAACACGCTGGAGGGAAGGGACCTTGACAGACTTATGAGGAAATAGATGATCTTGGAGGTCTCTTCTAGCCCAAACTATTCCATGTGATTCAACCTCCCTGTCTCTTGTGAGACTCTTTCAAGAGCTGCTAACCCCTTCTCATTTAATATATCAAATGGGGAGGAAGGACTTCTAGAAATTATCTGAGTGCATCAGTAACTCAATTTCTTAGGTATTGTGATATTAAAAGAATGTCTTATAGTCAGCTGACTCTATTCAAGCAAACTGTAGTCTTACCTTAATGTGGCCTCTCTAACAAGTACATACATAGGGAGGATGAAAACAAAAAGAGTAAATGTAAGCAAGGGTTTGGGTGGGTTTTTTGTGGTGGAAATGTGCTAAATGACAGATTAATGGGAAATTGATAAACAGTAATATACAATAATGTAAGCTCAGTTATAAAAGGATGTTAAAATGAATATATAAAAATGGAAATATATAAAAATGGAAACAAGTAGATGGGAGGGTGAAAGAGCTAGTCATATGAGGGGAAGTAAGCTATTATGGCCACAACTTAAATCTGGCTTGAAGATTACATTATCTGGGCTATTAAAAATAACAGTCACAGATTAGATGAAATCAGCAGAAATGTGAAATGAAAAGTTTGTGAAATGGGAAACCTTTGCCTTCCTTATGAGCAGCAGCCATCAGGAATGAGACCACTTAATTCCTTTTCACTTTGGGGCAAAGGAGAACGTAAAAAAATGTTGTAATACCAACTTAAATGAGCCAGAAAATGCAATGTGAAGAGGAAAAGTTTGGGTTTTCCTTCCAGCTGGTCCAATCCATGCTATGAGAAAAGGCAGAGAGGAGTCAAAACATTCCCTTATGCATTCTCTGCCATGGCTGGTTTTCACATAGTCATTGACTTGCTTGTTACTTGAGTGAAAAACAGCCGTGACCTGGTCATTCCTAAGGCTGCAGTGTCATTCAGCACTGAATCTGAATTGGTCTCAGAGAATAAACTGGCTATACCAGTATGCTATATTTTACCTTCTCCCAAAACAAGAGCTCAAGTGTGAAATGACTGAGTAAATTAAAAGGCATATGGAAAGGTCAAGAGAGCTGTAGGAGTAATGAGAGATTTTCTTAACCTAGTCATAGCTTTGAGAGACTCAAGTGGAAGAAATGAAGCTGGTAGTATATATATGGCAATAAAACACAGCCACTGTTTTCCTACACCATAAGAGTCAAAATAGTTTTAGCACAAATACTGCTGAGAATTACAAATCCCACAAATATGAAGAAAGCATGGAAGATGTCAAGCATAAAGATGAAATGAAAAGAAAAAATTGAGATAAAACAGAGATGAGTCCTATTAAACATCAAACTAATGTGTTTAAGGAACTAATAATTAAAATCCAATGGCTTGAGGTACTGGGAATACAAAAATATTTCAATTATTGAACATACTAAAGGTACTTAGTGCTTCAAGTAGTGTAGTATAAGTGTAATTACACATAAGTGTAATATTAATACCAGCACTAATAAAGCATTAACACAGAATTAAAAACATGGCCAACTAATTTTAGATTTGACTAAAAAATGTCGTCTTAACATTGGTTCCAGTTTTATAAAGCACACTTCATGTTATAAATCATGAAATATTACAGGTGTTGCTCATTTTTCCATCTGCTGGAAATTGGGATTTGAAGGATCATATTTTTGAAGTCTTACTTTTTTAATACCTGATTTATTTATTCTTTGTGTATGTTGCAAATGCATCTTAGACCTGTCATTGACAGCCTGTGTTCTCTCAGCTCCTGGGGTCAACACAGCAAAATCACTGCTAGGGGGTTGAAGTTTTCTTAAGATTAGGACATAACTCCTTGCAGGTGATGCTGATCAAAAATGGTTGAAATCACTACTTTAGCTGAATATAAGATCTATCTTCCTCACACCAGTCACCTACTTTTATAATCTCAGAGCTTTTTATAATGAAAAATTATCAAGTAAGACCCTCAGTTCTGTTCAGTAACTGAATTGGGGATGGAGGCAGAAAAAAAATTCAGTACAATTTTTTATTTTTTCAGACTGTGACCTACATGAATAATGACCTACATGAATACTTACATGTTTTTTCTTGATTTAATTTGTATCTGCCTGGCTGATGACAGGTTCTGTTTGCATGCACAAGAGCAACGTCACCATCCCAAAGTGAAAAATATCCTATTTCTAAGATGTATTATAGAAAAAGAGAATTTTTCTAAGGCACAATAGGGTAAAGGAGCATATTCTAATTACTTAGCCCAGAGAGTCTCCGTTGCATGTAAATCATAGAAGAATGTGGCTTATGGAGCCATGTTTATCTCTGGGAGAAAAAGCACATCTTCATCAATAATGTCAAACAAGCAGTGAGTGGGACCAAACTTTGCATGTGTGGAGGGTGTGTTCTCAAGCCAATTTACTCATCTTTTAGGCACTATGTTGTAAGATATTATTAGGTTTCTACTACATAGGTAATCATAGAGGCTGGTTTTTTATGAGGTAAAGAGGCTGGCTGCCATCCAAGAATTTTTACTGCATTAAAAGAAAATTTGATGATAGTGCTAAATTCGCATTATCTGTATTGAGAGCATCCTACCTAGGAGCACACAACACTATTTTAACAACTATATCCAAAGGATCAACACATTTAAACTCTTTTACTTAGAAAGAGGCAGAAACAAAAGACCTTTTTTTTTTTTTCTTGAAAGCTTTTCAGTCTAGTTTTCTTATGATCATGTTTAGTGTTACCAAAGTGATGATAATGGTCTCAGAACATACAACTTAATGGGCACTAGCCAGAGCTGACTCTTGAGGAGAGGCAATAAATTATGTGTTGGACCAGATATATACTCCTAACGGAGCAGTACACAAATATGTTTTCATACTGATGAGTAGGAAAACTTCCTAAATAATTGATTGAGACTAGCTGATCATTGGGAGGTATATTTGTAGGGAAGATAGTAATTGCTTTCAATAGCATGGAAGTCACCTTGAAGAAAGCACCTTTGTATTCCTCTGATCTATATGACTTACTGTGTAGAAACCAAAAAGGAGAATGCAGCAAATTAGATCAAGAGAACAGAAATTTAAATCTTAGAAACTTAAAAAGCAAAGAAAGCAAGTAAAAACCTAGCTTCCCTGAAATCAGCTGCAAAATTCTCATTTACCCTGATGAAATTTTGCCTGAGAAATCTAGAGTTTATCTCAACTAGAATTCGAATTTAAAAGAAAATAAATCTAAGTAGACAAATTCAATGTTATTATAATGCAGAGCAATAATCTAAAATCTCTAACCTGATATGAAATTACTTGCTTTCCCATCCTCAGCCTTTTCTAGACCAATGCTGGCTTGAGGGGATTTGTTACACTTGGATGAAATATGTGAGACAAAAAGCTAAATGAATCATGCAAAAAAAGTGAAAGTGCTAGAAGGTGCAGAGGGAAAGATTGCCTGTTAGAGAATTAAACAGAAAGGAGAGTGGAAAGGACTCAAAAATATCACCTGAAACAAGAACCTCCAGTTCTATAAAAACTTACTCCAGAGACTTTAGAAAAAACTAGTTTTAAATGTAGGGTTTTTTAATAACCATTTTTTAAAATAGAGGTTTATATCTGATCTATAGCTATTAATGATTAAATTCACATATTAAAAAACAGTACTGGGCCTGTGTATTCCTTAAATCTCACTTAAACTTTGCAAATTAGGTGTGAGACAATAAAAGCTGTGCATTTTGTGAAAATTGCCATAGAGCACATTTTTCCAGTTTTTATAATGAGATTGAAATACAAGCAATTATTTTCTTCAAATGAGCAGTGAAATGCTTTCTCCATGGGTCAACCATGTCCCATTGTTTTGTTATCACCTGCATGCTTTAGACAGATACTGAATTTCATATTCAGTTGCTATACTGCATAGACTTTTTATACAGAGACTTGTCTGAATAAGGTTACATTTATATTCAAATGACAAGTTATGATTCATATTTTAAAATTTTATTTGATAATGCTAAATAGCCTGATTAGAAATATATCATTATGGTACATTATGTCAACCAAATCTTTTAGAGACAACAATGAAACTGCCTTTAATATTTATCTTTAGTGACGTCCAGAAACAGAGACTGAAGCCAAGCATGATCATGCTGAGAATGGAAATTTGAGGAGTTGTCCTCATTTAAAACAAACACACCCAGCTGGGTGCACAGCTGCTAACTAAGGAGCCAAAGCATCAGCTTCCTGCTGCCTTGGAGGGCCTAATTACAAAACCCAACTGGACTGGCTTTGAAAACTACAAACATAGGCTCAGGATTAGTTTAAGCATAGTCTGGAATACTGTCAAGGTAAGACATCTAAAACACCATCATGTCACTAAGTGACATGATGATGTTTTAGATGCCTTACCTAGACAGTATGCCAGGGATATTTTATACAGATCCAAGGGGTTATTAAGTGAAAATAAAGTACTGTACTTCCTGGGGTACTTAACTTTAAAGTCCTAACTGACCCAGTTCGCCTGATCTCCTTTTACAATACCTTTAGGAAAAAGAAAACAAAAACAAAAAAGAACACCATGCCAATCCACAGGTTCTTCTTCAAAATGGAAGTCCAACACATAAACAGAAAAAAAATGCCCTTTTCAGTCCAATTTATTTAGCACATCTCATTAAATGAAGATCTAGAAAATCAGATAAAAATCCAATGTATAGGTCCATCTTCCTTATTCTTGCTGTATAATCCAATGTTATGGTGAACTAGGAAGCAAAACTGTCTTCACTATATTTAGATATTATTGTAATTTCACCAAAGTTTTCTACATTTTGGAATATTTTAAGATAGTACAGAAAAAAGATTTCATAAAAATTAAAAACTGAATTTAATTAGTGTCTTGTGACTTGCCAACAATTGTGGACCAGCCACTCTAATGGGAGGACCCCAACTGTACAGTCTGCAGAAAGTTTCCATTGCTTTCTGTGCATCATAATAAATTTAACATTTAATATTGGTCAATAAATCTTATTGACTGATATTGTCTTCCAGACTTGGTGTTAAATTACTTCTTTTTACATTTCCTCGTTCTGATCATTTATTCTTTTTCTTTTCATTTTTCCTAGTTTAGAATACTGTTTCTCATAAACACTTAAAAATGAAAAGTTCAATTATTGTACATATGTTGTACTGTACAAAAGAGTGGGCAAACCAATTAAAATCCAAATATGTCACTTAAAAGTTATAATATGAACTGAATATATTTTGTCCAAAGAACAGATCCTGCATACATTCTTAAAATATTGGTAAATATCAATTTATCAGTCAAGTTCAGTTATAAAATTCATCAATCAAGTGATGAATGAATGGTGTAAGATGGTAACACAACAGGAGGATATGTGAAATAATGTGCAAGATTCTTTCTGCATTTCCTCTGATATCTGCCTTCCCTGTTCTCCCATTCTGCAACTTTATCTGCTCTCACTCCTTGCCTTACCCCCTTCCTGTCTTTTCTTCCTTAAGTTTCAGGGACCTCCCACTTTTCTATGGAAGTGTCAGGAGACATTCTTTAGAAGCAACAGGTGAAAATTCTTTGTCTTGCTTCTTTGCTTAAAAAATTGGAGCAAGTTTTTGTAAGAAGGGCAAATCCTTGCTCTGTCTCCACACTTCCTTTTGCACCTGCATGGAAAGGACAGTTGTCCCAGAAGAAGAAAATAAGTTTCTCTTTTCTTAGTACAGACTGATAACTTCATGACATATGAAGTCAGAAAAGCTAAAAGCCTTCTCAGATACCTTTTAATGCTCTTTGGGATTACTTTGTCTGGTATTTTACCAAACAGTGAGGCATGCAAAATTTCAAGGAAGGAGAGGAGAGTTTTCTACTTTCTTTTTCTCTTGGAGCATTTTGATCACTTCTGAGTTCTTTGACTTCAACAGTCAGATGGTTCACTAGTACAAGACAAAAATCTCATAGGAATTCATGAAGTTCCATTGCCCACAATGTCAAAACTTTCACATGACTTGTAACATGCTTTTCATGCCTTCTGCTCTTGGGCAGCTGCAGGAGAATATCACATTCAGACAAACTAAGGAAATGTTTGCATGCCAGAGTTCTGTTTAAATGAGATCCATATACCCCAAATCACATCCAAAGGATAGCTTGATCCACGTGGATTTTTGGTATGGGGATTTATAGTCACCAATAGCTTTGAAAAATGGACAGCACTAACATAGTATCTTAAAAGTGCTTATGTTGTTTTCCTTCATGTTATATCATAAGGTCATGGCAGACAACAACAAAAGTTCAGGCATCTGTCTTTCAGACAATTTAAACCCTTTGCTATAACTGTCACTTTTAGCCTCTCCAATCACAATTTTGTTTTCATTCCAAATCAGAGTTAAAGTCCAGGTACTTGTTTTAATTTGTGCAGCTATCGTTGAAGGTTACAATTTTTTCTTGCAGTCTTCTTCTGTGTGTTTTTCCTTTGTTACAGTAAATAAGAAAATAATTTTCTTAAACACTGTTTTGACTTCATTTCTGCCCAGTCTTTGTGTTCTTGCAGATGCTTCCTGCACATTCTGGAGTGCATTCCTGCAGGTGCCTCCAGTGCTCAACCTGAGACTCCTGGAGGCTGAACATGGCTGAAGAACATGTGGGGAAGCACCTCCAGACTTGAGCAGCTCTGATGAACAGACTGGAAGTGAAAGACAAACTATTAAATGAAGGAGAACATTATTTACCCTTCTTAGATTTCTGCCATCATATTACATTAAAAGAGGGCTCAGGACTCAGAAGCAGATGCTGACCTGTGAGAATGCAAGGCACAGATTTTATATGCATTTGCAAGCGTGTTGCATAGGATCAAAGCATAAAAGCAAGTGTAATCTTTTTTTATTAATTTATCAGCTGCAAATCTGTTCTTTATTTGTGTATAAAGATTCTATTATCTACACTCTAGGCATCAGCTTCTTAGTGATATTAATGAGAATGATGTAAACTTGTTGTGATGACATTAATTTAGTTATAGAAAAACATGTTTCCAAGTAATGTAACAGTAGTTTTCTAGGACTCACATGTACCCTTTTTCATCAATAGATGTGCTTATGGTTTACAGGAACACTAGCTAAATACAATATAGTATTTATTTAACATACAACATGGACAATTCTTTTTTCCTTAGTATTTTAATGACGTGGAAAAACTTCATTCTGATTATGTAATACACCTGTGCCTTATTGAAATGTTCTCATATTGAAAATTTCCTTCTACAGAAAACAGAACTACAGATACCAAGTGGTTGTTTTCAGTGACTCATCTATTGCTACTGGTTTCTAAAACTGTCCATTTGTTATTATCTAGAGTTATAATTCTTTAACCACACCTTATATCTCTGTTGTTTTAAAGTTCTGCTAATTTAGATTCTTATTTTTTCTGTGGATGGATAACTGTAAATTATGCAGCAGGCTCAGATAAATTTTTACCTGTTGTTACCAGCACAGTAATGGTATAGGGGGAAAAGAACTCAGGATTAGACCTAATTCTAACCATTCAGGTGTTTCTTGCTTATTTAAAGCAAGAAATAACATCCTCACACAATCCATTTTCTACCTGCTGCCAGATGATATTTCTCTGATTCATGGAGGAAAGTCCGTGTCTTTTGTCCCCTCTTTCATACAGACACATTTATGGCAATCTTTCATCTTGTTCTTAACCAGAGGAAAATTCAGGCAAAAAAATGCAAGGCAGTGATTAAAAGTTGAAGTTATAGGGAGTAGTTCTTCGTTGATTCTAAGAAAGGTTGTTGCAGCAGCCAAAAGACACACGCCTATACATCACAGAGCTGTGCCACATCTAGCAAAAGAAGCTTGATGCTGCCAGCTTCCTGGTAAAAATCCCTTTTAAATCACAATAAAAGACTAAATCCCTAGCATAATACTTTCTGAAAAGAAAAATACAGCCTGCCAGTATCCTGCCTTAGCTGGGAGGTAAGGAAGATTTCATTCACTGTTTATCAGTGTTTATGCCCATGCCCTTTCTGTACAGATGGAAATGTAGTGAAGCAGAAGCTATTTGGGAAATAGAAGCAGGCTGGCAAAGACTTACAGCAAGATATGAAAATAAAAGGCTCAGTACTATTTGTTAGAAATGGCAATGCAAACTAGCTCCATATCTGGAATGAAAGCTTCACTTTTTCAAGTGCTGTTAGCTTGTGGGTTGTTTGTGGGTTTTTTCTACAGTTTCTAGTCTTGAATACTTATTAATAAATGTTCTTAATCAAATGGCTAGTTTATATTTAAATTACATATGAATGGAAAGCTGACCAAGGAGGAAGAAAACTAAGGTGTCAAATTACTGTGTCTGAAGGTTTGTTGAACTATTTTTAGGACTGTTTAATGTGCCAGTGTCACTGCTGGTTCTAGCATGTATTCTTCCAGCTCCTGTACTAAAAAATGAGCTTGATGTCTCCTGAGGGATTGAATGTTTTTTTTTCTATTAAATACAGGATATCTCTGCAATCTTTCAGAAGTGTGTGTTTCAAAATATTGGAAACAATAATTGAAATAATTAAATATTCATACCGAAACATACAGAGATACTTTTTCTTGAAGGCTAAACAAATCATGGATCCATAAAACGGGCAAGAAGAAAACCCTCAGAGACTCCTATATAGAGACTCCTCTATATAGGTCTACAGTCTTGCGGTCAGTGCTTAGAAAAGGCAGCTAAGCTTGACAGGAAAGCAAGAAATGAAAGAAAATATATAGACATGCTCCAATCCCCAAGGTATTACCTTCTCTGCCCTTCCTCCACCTTACCTGTACTGCCAGAAGGCTTATCCTTGTGCACTGCACTCTAGTGCTGATCCAGGACTCAAACTGCTTTTTTCCAGAGGAAAGCCTACTTAAGAGAGGCTGCCTTTGCCCCTGGCACAGAAACTCTTCTCATCTGCATGGATAAAGTGAAGGGTTAAGCTGAAGTAGTTAAAGCAGTCATCTTACTTAATTTAAAACAAGATGAAAAGCAAAATGAACAGAGACTGAAGCATGTGGTTTAGAACAGAGTATCTCTGGAGTCCCTTAAGCCCTTCACAACTAAAACATCATGACAGATTTTAGTGTTTTGGAATCTCTCCCTTTCTCCTACTACTTCCAGAAAACCCTTGATGTACAATACCAGGGAAAGTTTGTAGGTAGTCTAGTCTGTCCCATGCCAGGATTATGTTCACTGGTATTATGCCGGTTTTCTAGCCACCTCCAGAGCAGCAGCTTGTTTTTTCTCTTTGTCAAGGATATTCTTTTATTGGCAAGAATAGTATGAAAAAAATACTGCAGTATTTTCTGTGGAGACCAGCCAAAAAAAAAAAAAAAAAAAAAAAAAAAAAAAAAAAAAGCTAGTCAATTTTGTCTTCTTTTTATTTGTTCTTTATCTCAGTTCCTTGATATTTTCTTGTCCTGTACCAATTAAATTTTTTGCCAGACTTTTTTTTTCACCCCTTGAATAACTTTGTTTTTTTACTTTTTAGCCAGGTATCTTAAGCATTATTTTTCTAGATTATTGGAGCATCCTCTCATTTCTATTTTTTGCTGTGGTGAATCAACCTTCACTATGCATCAGTGCAGTGTGTTTTATTCATAATACAGTGGCCACAGTCTCTGGCTATCTACTAAGATCATCAGTTTTAATACATCTCTTTTAAGTGATTTCTTCTTGCTGATCAAATAGATGGAAAATAATAACAGGGAATCAAAAGACAAAACCAATTGCAATCTGTATTTCAAATGAAATGAGAATTGCTAATAAAGCACTTAATTTTGCATATCTGAAACTAAAAAAGTTTTCATTAACATGGGAATATGAGGACAGCCAAGGATGAGCAATAATTCTGAATCAAACCTTTTCTATAAAAATATTAGTTATTGCAAGAGAGTATAGCTATAATCCAACTTTGTCAATATATAAAAGATATTATTAGGAACAAAAAATATGTGAACCTTTGCCAAGATGTTCAATATTAAATTTCCAAATCTTATTCTCTTAGTTATCTTTAAGTACTCTGTTCTTTGTAAAATACATTTCTATGTATAATCCTCCACACAAGAGTGACCCTGTGGCCATGAAAATTTTGGTCATTCTTTTTCCCTCAGAAAACTTTGAACAGACTACATTCTATTCAGCAGTGTATGTGTACATCTGCACTGTCCTTCACAGTATATGTAGAAACTAAGAATTTGTACCTTAAAGGCTAAAATAGAATCCAGAGAATTACCAGGGTCCCAGAGTCATATAGTGACGTGGAATTTATCAGGTGAAAATTTCCAGGACATCAGTTACTGCTGCTTGCAAATACAGATGAACATATCACATCATGTCTTTTAGAGTCCTCTCATAGATAAATCTTCCATTTCCTTTTCACAGCAACAAGACATTGACATCTTATCTGGTGGCATGCAATGAGTTATTTAATATGAAAGGAATTACTACTACTACTTCTCTTTCATTTTCATCAGAAAAGCCCATTGTTTGTAGAAGAAATTCTTGCTTTAAGCCACTAAGTTCATGCCCTCACCTTTAATATTGTAAATTTTCAGGTTTGCTTCACCCTAGGGCCAGGTATTGAATGCAATATTCCAGTCCTTCTCTAAAGTGAAAATATTCCTATCTGATGTCCTCGCATTTTGTAGCAAAAATCGTGGAAGTACTATCAAAGTTGCAATACAATCAGTATGACTTTTCTAATACAGATGAGATCTCCAAATTGGGAATTTTTATTGCTGCTGTCTTAATTGCTGCAGGGTTTTTATTCTCTTCAAAAACAGTGGCAACTGAATTCAACAACAGAAAACACTCTCACATATCAGGCTGATAGTTCTTTTCAAGTCTTCTTTCAAAATTTTTCCCTGTATTTATCAAAATTGGTAAAATTTCAAGATGAGCCATCCAAATAACTTTCTCACTACAGATGGCTTGCTGAAAGTGCTCATTTTTTCCCACATAACCCTTCTATGTGAGAAAGCCAAATCTGCCATAGTATTGAGGACCACGCTGTCTCAGGTTTTGGTTGGGAATGGCACAAATAAATAGAAATTGTGAGAAGGCTTCCAAGAAGAACTGAGTTACAGGTGAAAAAATACAGCAACTCTTTGAAATATATAAAGTAATTCAAATAATATCTTAAACTCTCAAAACTTGTTAGCCTTCTTTGGCTACCTGAAAAGTAAATCCTGCTAAATCTCACATATGCCTGCAACCACATGCAGAGACTATAACAAAGTATAACAGATTTTTCAAAATTTTTTTCCCCTGGGTTATTTTGCTTCTAGTATTATCTTTCTCCTAGCATTTCTTTAGATTAGCACCTCTGTTGTAGTTTCTTTAGTGGTAACAACAGGGAGAGTGCTGTCTCAAGGTGGAAATAGTAGCCATTTAAATAACACACTGCTTACAGCTGCTTAGCACAAACCCAGGTAAGATAACATAGTGGTTAAATTCCCCATAGCTATTACAACTTGTCTGCATTTATGTTCCATTCTAAATGCTGAATAGAGTCCTCAGGACAAAGCTGAAATGTTCATTCTGTTGCTTAGATACTACTTTCACAGGCTTCATATGAAAAATCTGTGTATACAGGCAAATAAGCAGATAAGTTAATAGGCTGAACCTGCAATGGTCAAACATTAATCACTCCTTTTGTACTATCTTTTGTACTATATTTCAGTGTGGAAGAAACAGGTGTGGACTGCATAGAACACTAAAACAATGCAAAATGAAAATATCCATGCTTTGCTGGGATGCCTCCTTCATGCATAGATTTTTGGGGCCACTTTACCCTAATGAAACAAGTTACATGAATCTGCATTCATTTGACTTTGTGTATTCTTGCTGTATAGGATACAGAAATGAATATCCTGTTTGTTTACTCATGCAAGAGTCACTTATAATTTGTGACATTGCAACAACAGATGAAAACCAAGATCGTATCTTAAAGTTAGAAAATCAAATTTGTGACATACACTATCGGCTTTATTCCATAACTGGGAGGAGTAAAATTTGAAATGGTTCCAATATTCTATTCAGAATGCCCAAATTATATAAAGTGAAAACTGCTTTACTAAAAATAGATGCTGTTCTGCATAAGCATTAGATTGGTTCCTACTATGCCATATCCTCAGTAGAAGGGAAAAAAAAAAAAGGAAAAAAGAAAAAGCAATTTTGATATGTGTTCTGCTCTTCTAATTAATTTGTTAATTTTTTTTAGCACCAATAATTTATGACTTGGAGCAACATGCTCAACAAACCGGGTGTTATGTAAAAGCTGGCAGTTACAACATCAGAGTACAACAGCATTGCCTATTATGTACTTAAGGTGATATATACTAGTCTTGTGAAACACGCCACAAATTATAAAGCATTTTGGAGCAAATCCATTCTGCTCTGCTCAGCAAAATGAAATTGCTACACAAATTACTGGTTTTGGCTTTTGTTATATTTTTTTTGTTAATCCCCTGCAAGATAAGTGTGTACTTTCATAGGCTTTGCATTAAGGAACAATTGTGAAAGCAACAGAGACAGAGCAGAATTAAATACCTAGATTCAATGCCCAGTACCTCTTTGCTGGAGGGAAGAATAGATAGCAAAATAATTCTGAATTAGAAAACAGTTATGTTTTGTAAACAAATTTTCACTCCTTGAACTAGATTTAATTGGTTATTTAGTTCTGCCTTTAGCATTATTTTTATATCATGTTGTCTTTTAGTTCATATAATTACTGCAAAGATTAAAAAAAATCAGTCAAGATATTTAGAATGACAAATCAATCTAGCTATCTGCATTAAATGTATTTTCCATCAATTTCTACTACCAAAGAGTATAAACTATAAGCTACTAAGTACCCCTTCTGGTGCAACTTCAAGATGAATAATTGTGTATATATATAATTTTTTATTTTTCTGAACCTGAATTTTTTATCTGGCAGGGACACAGTAACTACTGACAGAATTACTGGTCTTTAAAATTCTTCTGTAAAGAGTTATTGTAACAATAATGACATTCCTTACATTATATACTGTCTACAAAATTATCCTACAGTAGATTATAATTTTCCAGGCATGGGTTTTGGTGAGAGAGACTGAATTTTAATGATTGGTTTCTATGTTTGCTTTTATGAAATGAGCCATGCTCAAATATTATCATTATAAATATGCTTATTAAAAAAAATGAACTTAATCTTCACACCAAGAATCATGTCTCAGTAGAGGTGATTGGTTGTTTGGGTTCATTTTTCTTTAAAAGAATATTATTATATACTGTATTTTTGTTAAATACCATACTTGATTTTTTTTCCTCAACTTTTCCCTGAAATGTGTCTCCAAACTTTTTTTTTCTACAGAAGTCAGTGGTTATTTAACATCTATTTTCCACTAAAAACCAAGAAAACAAATTGTATAAATCAAGAAAACAAAGAGACACAAGGATTTAACCAAATATTTTGACAATTTATAATCAAACAAAGTCATATTATGAATTTTCTGCTGTGAATCAGGTAACATTGTTTAGTTCCTTCCACCTGCATGACACAATATCTACCCTCCTTTTTGCCTCCCAGTAGTCCCTTACATTGTGCAAAGGGATGCATATTGAAAAAGGGAATGTTTTTACAGAAAACCAGTTCAACTATTTGTTACCTATGGGCTTTCCAGAACGGAGAGGAGTCATTTAGGTTTATGTAAAAATTTAGGTACATAAAATTTATGTACCTAAATTTCTCACCAGAGGGGAGTGCAGAAATGGAAGGGAAGCATCCAGTCAGCCTTCAGGCCAGATGATCCTGATGTGCCATGGAGATCCCGGATGCTTTGGGTCAGGTACTCACCAGGGCAATTGGCAGCTCCCTCCTGGCCACTCCCTGCAGAAATCAGAGTATTCAAATGCAGGGAACTTGTGCTCAGGTCTTATCCTGGCATGGAGTCAGAAATCCTGGAGGGCACCTCTGACAG
This sequence comes from Molothrus aeneus, assembly GCF_037042795.1. Classification (NCBI taxonomy): domain Eukaryota; kingdom Metazoa; phylum Chordata; class Aves; order Passeriformes; family Icteridae; genus Molothrus; species Molothrus aeneus. The sequence continues at coordinate 48,970,843 of NC_089649.1, read as the reverse complement.
CAGGAGGGCTGGGCAGGGTTCCCACACCCCACAGTGCAGCCATAGCCTGAGACCCCTACTTGAGTCTTCCTTCTTCTGAACTTCTCTTTTCAATCAAGGGCTGGATCCTGTTACACTATAAAAGTATCTATTTCATGATAAAAGGTGACAAGAAGTAAAGTCATCCTTATGGAAGTTAATTTGATATTTAGAGTACCACAGTGAGAGGGAGCAAGCTCATTACAGCACACCCTCCCACTGCAGGCAGAACCAGCAGGGAGAAGAGGCTCTGCAGAGGAGTGACTTTATGCCTCTCAATATACTGTTTTAGTGATGGTGTAGGGGTACATCTTCTAGTGTTTGAAAGAGTTATATCATATATATAAGACTGTGGTTTCCTTTACTGTTAATTAAAGCAGTTTGATGCCTCAGCGCTAGATGGTTCCTTTCTGTTTTTAATATAAGTGATACAATATATAATACTGGAACTATAATAAATACAGGTACTTCAATTCATAACTTATAATCAGTAAAACCCTACTTTTAATCATAAAAGATGTCCTTCAAGAGCTCATAAAATGGTCATGTCATGTAGACATAATGAGAGGCATTTTAGATTATTATTTTATTTAAACATTTATTTATTCATCTGTTCATTTACTTGAAAAACATTTACTCATTGTTTTATTCTTATGATTCTTGCACCCATCATGAATAATGTAGTTACATTATAGAAAGCTGCATACATAGAAAGCTGCAGTTCAGCAAAAGTATGTCAACACTTGAGCATGTGAGTTGTCACTTTGAAGTCACGTGTATTATTGGTCAAACCACAAGGGAGTACAAGTGATCTCAGGAGAGCTTCACCAATGGTAGAGTTTGCTTGAAATGACTGGGTAGATCTTTCAGTCAGCCCTTCTGTGGCAGGACAATAAAAAGGTGATATGACATGTTTGATATATTTTCTGTGGGCAAATAATAAAAACTATTTTAAAATTAATTATTTTCTACTGTCATGAACAATCTGTTCAGGAGCTCTATGTCCTTGAAGACAAGAATCTTAAGAATTCACCATATGGCCTGAATTAGATGGATTCATGTGGAATAATTCAAACCATTTACATTACTCATCTGCTACAGGAAAATATACACATATGTATGACAGAGATATATATATTCTACCAGTGGAGCTAGGCATCAGGACTAACTTCTGAAGGGCATTCCAGAATTCAGGGAAGATGTTTGAGGGTGACAATCTCAAGGCTTGAATGAATGCAAGCATACAAAGGTGAGGAGCCACAGCCAGCAGCAGTAATTTCCCAAGTTGACAGAATTCAATGAGGACAGAGACAGCTGCTAATATTTTTCTATTATTATTTTTATTTATTTATTAAAAGAAAAAACAACAACAACCCAAAACAAAAAGCAGATAAGGAAATAAGAAACTCATTATTTGTAACCAAACACAGGTCTTAGTTAGTTTGGGTTAAGTTCCCAAACTAACCTAAGAGCTTTTTTGTCAATCTGGGGAAATCTAGAGTAGATTTAGAGGCAAAGTCAATGAACTTTTGAAAATGATCTTCTGTTATATATGATTTAGTACTCTGCCTCCATATGGAAAATCAACCTAATGTTAAGTGAATTTCAGTATATCATTCCAACTTGTATATAACATTCTTGTCTCCATTAGAAACTTCCTGATAATGTGTGCACTGACATCTGATGTCTATGAGCTGGTAGGGAGTCAATACTCCTGGTGTGCTGACCAAGAGTGAGAGGTAAGAATTCTGTTCATGCAATAGAGATTAATCTTCCACTGCAGTAAGGAATGCATCTAAATTATGCAAGATTGATCACGCATCCCAGCCTAACCCTTTTAAGAGTGTGCACACAGGTGGGCAGCCCTGCCATGCAGCTGCACTAACTAAACAACACCACAAGAGATTGTAAGAGTTCTACAAAGAGCAAAAGGGGGAAAATGCACATGTAGACATCTAATTCTGACAAGGCTGTGTTAACAAGATAGCAACATAAGAAGTTGAAATGAGAATTATGATAACAGGAGGTGGTCACTAACTTGAAGGAATTAAGTAGAAATTACCAGTGCAAACATCAGAAATGCTGAAGAGGTATAAAATTAGGGACAACAGGATAAAGTAATACAAAAAGCCTGTTTATTTGGGAGTGGATGAGAGTGGTGAAGGGAAAAAACTGAGAAGCTGACAAGGGTGAAAAAGTGAATGTAAGCAGAAGTGTCTCATTTAACTAGCAGTTTAGCAGTATCTATTGGGTAGTCTTCTGTTGATCCCACTAGGAAAAGGGAAATCAATCTGTTATTATTCTGATAATACGGGTCTGATTTTTTCTGTGGTGAGTAGGGGTACTTGAGGAGTTTTCTCCAAAACTGGTGAAGAGATACATGAAGGGGGTGGACCAATCCTAGTAGCTGTGGTACTGAACTTTTTAGCAGAATCCATATTTAGGCTTAGGTATTGATACTTACAATAAATAGACTTACAAAGGCTAGCAAGGCAAACAATGCATTTCTAAATGCTGAGAAACACTTAGTACCTTATGTGAAGTTAAATTCAGTATTCAGTATGTCTGTTAGCTGCCAAAACTGCTTGTCACTTACCTGGAAGTAGTGAAGGCACATATTTACTCAATCCTGTAATGGTTATATGGGATGGGTGAGACTGAGATTCAGTTCTGTTCCTTATTTGAATTAAACTCACATCTTCCCCAGCATAGTAAGTAATTATATCACATGGATGCCTCCTGATCTCTTTTGGGATATTTTCTGCAAAATACTTCTAAAATTACTGGATCAGATTTGATGTTTACCAGTCTTCTATTTATGCCTAGAGGCTTAGTCTCACCAGGGTTATAAGGAAATTTTGAATTCATAAGATTGGAATGTGCAAGCCCCACTGTCGAACCTCAAGCACATGTGTGGGTTTTTGAATGTGTTCCAGTTATAATGCTAAATACTCCAGATACATTGTCTTGAGTACAGCTAACTTTTGGGTTGGGTTCATAATTTTTTGGAATCTGCAGGAATTTTGCAGTAATTTTATACTTTGCTGATTACAGCTGAATGTCTTGCAGTCATTTTCTGAAACAGAAGACGATATACAACACAGCATTTTTTGTACAATACAGAAGCTCAGCATATGCTGTTTACAGTTTTACATTACCTTCAGTATCATAAGGCTCCAGCAACTGATCGGTGCTTTAGAAGCACTGAGAATTTCTGCACGTTTGTGGTTTTAAGTGGTCTATGATTGTCCTGCTGTGAAATTACAGAAACAGCATACTTTGTAGCAAGTTCCATTTTAAGTTTTCCCCCTTCCAATTGTAAAAGCAACCGAATAAAAACACTTTATTTATTGTCTACTAAACTAAACAGTTGTAGAATTCCTATAATGTTCCCAGTGGCTTCCATGTTGCTGTATACAAGCTGATAAAACTGAAATCTTCTCATAATGTCCTGCTGAGACAGAGGCTTGGGTTTTGTGTTGATCTGAACATTTTCTATATAATTTCTCTCTTGCTTTTCATTCTACTAACAATTTTTTGTGCTGCTTGACCATTTCCCATTGTAAAAGCAATCTAGTTTCAAGCGTTCACTAACATGTGGTAATTCTAGACTCATTAAAATTAGACTTCTTCAGATATTTCAGTGTATTCAATGTTAAATTCTTATATCTCATCTCAGATATTTATTTTACTCAAGTTATTGGCAGTTTTGCCAATAAAAACATTCACAGCAAAATGTTGAGAATTATCCTGATGTTAGAGAACAGAAGATGTATTCACAGGCCTATGGTGCATGTATCAAGAGAAGTTGAGACAGCATAGTCTCACAAAGATGAGATTAGGAGCAACCTGATAACAGCTTACTGATTTCTGAAGAACAGATACAAAAATGCAGACAATCTCTTCTCAGCTGTGGCAAATGGCAAAAGAGGCCAGGTTGAACATCAGAAGAAACTTCAGAAGGAGCTTGGTGCAACACTGGAACACCCGTGGATGATGTGGATTTTCTGAGAAGTTTTCAAGATCTGACTAGACAAACCAATGGCTGAGTGCTGGGGATAGTAACGCTTTGATGGGGAGGATGCACAATGTGCCCCTCTGATGTTCCTTGCAAACAACATTTCTCCAAGGCTGTGATGTAATTCTGTCCTTCTCCCTGCTTAATTAGTGGAAGTGCATGTGGGAAATTTTGTGGATTTTTTTTTCTAAAAATGGGTGATTATGTTAATTGCTAAAATAGTTTAACAGAACTTCATATTTATTTCTACAGAAAATAAGCACATACATGAAGAGCAACTAGGCCTCATTGTACAGTAAAGCTTCAATCCATTCCTTCCTTTTTCTTGTGAAAAATATGGTGATGATGGAAAGTCAGACTGTAAATTACCTACATGGAACCTTAGGTTCTAAAGGGGATATGGACTGCAACTCTTAAAGTCTTGGACATTTATGAGAGATGTTTTATTCCCTACCCAAAAACCTCTTTTGCTTCTTATCCTTCCATTATTCAAGGAGCATGACTGAATTATTAGCCAATGATTATAATTCCTTTATTATCTAAAACTGAAATCTTTATGCCTCCTATTAAAGAGAGCAGGGAGACAACACCAGTAAAGAAGCATTCAATGAAATCCTTTCATACACATTCACACCCAATACAAACTACTGCAGCAGATGGAAAACTGCCATAGGAATGTATTCTCCTTCCTTTCTTGCTTCCACTTCCTTCAGCCATATAATGTAATATTTGCTTTTACTCATAGAAGAGCTACCTGCAACAATGCAGCCAGGGGTGTCCTAGCACTTCATGGCCAGGCTCTGAGCCCACACTGATGGGAGCAGTGTATGTTTGCTGTTGTCTGTATTGTACAAGGAAGATGTGCATATAATGCATTGTTTTTAAGATTCACGTGCAGAATGAAACAAAACCTGTGGGAAAAAATCAAATCTGGCATTTACCAATATAGCAAAAACTATCAGATTAAATAATTAATTTTTCATTGGAGTAATCTATATAGTTTGTGCATCAAACCTTGCTTGGGAAAGTGATTTTACAGCCATGATTTATGGGATCAGTAAACAGAGATTACCCATCATACCTGTCAATTTTTGCATTGCATTGATAGTTTACAAAAATAGCTTTAAAAGTAAGTAGGGTATACTTCATGATTCCCTTAAGAATATGTATGGACTTGTTAGAGAGTAGGTATCTCCAAGAGACCTTTCAGAGCTTTAGCAAGGAAAAGCTTTTGGATCCCCGTTGAGTTCTTCAGTGTATAAGTCTGCTGTGCTAAATATGCATCTTATGAAGAGAAAGTTGGGTACTGAATAATGAATTCTGCCCAAGCCTCAAGCTTTCTTGGACTTTTCCCTATAAATGTCTGATGAACTGGTAAAGCTGCACTAAAGAAATAGATTAGAAACTGACTGATCCCCTCATAATAGTGACCTCAATTTTGTAGATGCTAAGAATCACAAACTAATCAAACAGTCTCCTTCTTTTCATTAGAGACAAGCATTTTATTTTACTTCTGATTTGTATTTATTTTTTCCCAAGGACCTTTTTAGATTCTATCAACAAGTAAGACCATTTTCCCTAAGGTATATTGTCATTTCTCAGCTCCTGAAGCAAAAAAGATATAGAGGAAGCAATGGCATAAGTTAATTTATTTACAAGTACCTGCTTCTACTGATTAATGTTTGTCTGAACCAGAAGGAATCTGATTTTGGTTTTTGTAATTTAAAATGTGAAAGCAATTCTGCTAATACAAACTTTTCTTTCTCAGGCATGTCATAGCTATTTTACAGTCCACAGAAAGTAGCAAACTGTCTATTTTTTCTGTCCTTAAACCTAACCCCTGATATTGACCAGCAATATGATGTTGGCCAGACATTTCAGGTCTTGATATTCCTACAATCTACTCATTGATATTTAATTGACATAGCCCAGGAGCTCACTGAAGCCCTTGGATATCTCTTACATCTGTTAGACAATGAAGGATTGCTTTATGCTTTGAAACCAGATATATTTTGATCACAGCATCTCTCAGTGCATGTCTAATTGTGCCTGAATAGTATGACAGAGTTTCAAGAGCATCCTGAACCATCACCAGGACAAAAATCCTAAGGACTTGTCTCAGCCTATCTGCCAACCAGAATGATGGCCAAGTGAGAGACAAAAAGAGAGACAGATTTCTCTTTGTTCCTTGTGCATTTTTCCTAAATTAATAATATCAGGATATGTGCTGATATTGATTATACTTTATTTGGTGTACAACTTATCAACAGCTGAAATGCTATCCACCATCATTACCAGGACCTTACATATTCTCAGTTTTCATTGAGAACAATAAAAGCTCTACCATAATGCCAGTGAATCTACAGAAAGGGTTTCTATTGACTTGGATGGGGGATGGAGTAGTATCCAAATGAGGTAGAAAATTATTTTCTCTGTTTGCTGTTTATCAGAAATTAATCTGAAGAACAGCTGACTTTTAAAGAATAAATAATCTAAAATAATGAAAATAGTTTATTTGGCCTAATTGCTCTGATGATATAGAAGTATTCCAGCCCAGGATCTGACTAATTAGTGTGAAAAAAATATTTCGGACTGGCTGAAAAATCTTCTTTCATTTTTCTTGCTATTAAATTTCAGTTCACATTCCTTAATAATGGAATGTAACTTTAGAAAATCGCCCACTGCACGAGAAAAGGGATAAGCAAAACAGTACAAACACCTCTGAGATTAAGGCATTGACCAAGTTCTCTGTGTTTGTATTTAAAAGTATAAAGAATGATGTAATTTCCTCTTCTCCATACTTCTAATTAACACTAAGCTATGCAATGTTCTTTCAGTGATGCAAGTTAACTGAAATTTGAGACATAGCAGCTTAAGTCAGCTTTGTATTCCTAAAATTGAAAACAGCCCACCCTTGTCATTTGATTCTTTCTGGACATCTTACCTACTTGTGCCTATGCCTGCACCTAATTTGCATTCCACCAGTTATTTGTTTTTAAATGTCATGCAGTTAAGCATATCCTGGATATACTAAGGTAAAACAGCAAAACAATTTCTACTTCCTCAAAAATTTTGAGTGTTGAGATCTAATTCTCCCTCAAACTTCCAGGACTAAGGTTGTATTGCTGTTCATTCAGATGGAATTGAAATTTGTATTTCTATTTTGAACAAATATGAAGACTTTTAAAAAAATAAGCTATCTGTGACAAAAACTTTACACCAGATCTATTAAAAAAACCCCAAAACACTTGTGCATCTATTTGCTAAAATGCAGTATGCCCTATCAAGGACAAAGAAGTTACCATAAATAGTCAGTAATAAACAGAATATCAAGAGCATATGATGGGTTGTAAAGAGTTACTGCTGACATGCACATTGGCTTGTCACACTGGACTGCAGAATATATAGTACTTGGTGGAGTTTACTGCAAAAATATTTCTGGAATGCATTGGACTAATTACACAGTAACAGACTGACCAACAGAGTTAAAGGTATTTGACTGTTTAAAACATCACAGGCTATTTATAAAATAAAGCCTTTTACTGAGTTAGCTCACAACTAATGAACTAATATCTTCTTGAGGTCAAAGAAGCAATTTACTGAGCTCCATCTAATGGAAAACTGTGTGTTTAATCTAGTTTTGCCAGCCAGGCTGATTCTGCATAGCTGTCACCCATTCCTGTGGACAGTGATTGTGATCTGAAAACTCAGGAAACATGCAGAACATACTGAATGTTTTACAAGAAACTAGGACCCATCAGATACTGAGGATACTGAATGTCTGGGTAAGAGTCACTCAGTAGCCCAGACTCAGAGTCTGGCTTTCAGCAGTACTGATTTTTGGTAGAGTCCTTTCTCTAGCAGTTGTTGTGAGATAGAGAAGCTAAATCTTCCTGAAATTAATTCTACCTGACAGTACAGTGGCCAAGGTACACAGGTGTGAGTGCTGGGTGTAGATCTGGCTCACAGACCTCTACTGCTCTGAGCTGCCTCACACAGGATGCATCCCTCATGCCAATAAACAGTGTAAATATCTCCCAGTCCTGCTGTAGTTTATGTCTCTCATATTTTAAAGGGACTCCTGAGACTCCTAAGCAAGGAATTGGAGCTGTCACATTTTCCCTACCCATCTTGGTCTTAAAACAGCTGTGTTTTCCACTCCTCTGGTTGCTCCTTGCAGGTTTTAATGAGGATCATCAAAGGAAAACACACACTCTCACTGAGGTCTTTTTTTTGCCCTCCCCACACAAGGGAGATGTGCTCTTTGGGAAGGTGTGAGGTGTTTTACAGCAACAGGGAAAAGGCAGAGGAGAATATGGCAAGCAGGAGAGCATCTTGCTGGCTGGAGGCTGCCCATATAGCTCCATCAGATTTTGTTATATTCCATCTTTTGTCATTAGGGCCACCCCATCTGATACTAAGTCCACTGTATTTAAAGACTGGGGAATGTGCATATTGGGGACCATGTCTATGAGTGAAAAGAAAACTTGCTATTTTGGGGAAGGAGATTTCACCTGAATATTTTTGTGACTAATTCACTATAGGCTCACCATCTGAGGGCCTGATTTTTGTAAGAAAATTTTTAAGAAACTAAACTCTTCTCACAGCATGTTTATGAAATGTGAAAGTATCATTATTCTTGCTGAGAAGTCTCCGGGCCAGATGCTGACAGATGCCTGTACCTAAAGGAAATCAGCAGGATATGTCACTAAGCACCTTTAGGATTCAAAGCCCAAATGTCTGCCCAGGATGGAAAATCCAGTAAAGTGCCTGAGTTGAACCCATGTGGACTAAGTCTCAGCCCAGTGTATTAGACACAATTCCTTTTTTTTACAGAAAAAACCCCAAACTTATCCCCTTAATTCCTTGAACTGCTTGAAAAAATTTGGTAAACATATGTAAACAATTTATGTAACAACTGATGCTGCAGCATCACATTGCCTAGTTCATTCAAATCTGAACACATGACATTGTGTACATAGGGATTTGTAGGCACAAAGGATATTATTACTGTTGCCATGCATTGTATTTGCATTGTCATTTTCCTTAAATGTGCAGCATTGTTTTGTTAAGCAATCAGAATGCAAATACCACTGGCACAGCTAGAATACATTCAAGTGCCCAAGTACACAAAGAATGCAAACTGTGCAGTAAAGCACACAAAGCCCAACAAGCTCATTAGTACCATACTGCAGTGATTACAGAGCAAAGTGCTTTCTGAGGTGCAGTTGTCAGGCTATACTGAGGGAAGCCTTTGCAGTGTTTTAATGCAATGATATTTTTAATGCAATTGTGTGCTGCCACAGTAGTCATATTTCACCAGCATAAGCTGCTCTGGGAAAGAGGCACTATTCTCTGCTTGTACCTTGCCTAGGTATCATTCTTGATTAGCCATTAGGCACTGCATAATAGTCATGAGGATGAGGATAATTATTCTAAGGATAAGAATTATGATTGGCCAGACAAAAGCCCCATCTACCTCTGTATCCCTTTTCTGATAAAATTCAGGAGTATATTTTTAAGCAAAAAACATGAGAAAACAGACATGCATAGAGTGGTATGGCTTTGAGATTCCAGCAATCTGGAATGAGGATGTGAAAACTGGAACTAGACTCTGTGGGGATCCTCTAGTGGTTTGATTTGCTTTATGGTGTCTGTTGTAACTTAATGACTCAAAACCAGATAACCACAGCACACCTGCCTTCAACACCCCTGCCAGTATATCCAGTATATTCACATATATGAAGACACACACACACACACACAGAAAAAACACCACACACTGTCCTGTATATGCCACCTACCACTGAAAGATGGTGCAGGTCTTCAGTATAGTGATTTGAAAGGTCTACTGAGGTAAAGGTTAAAGTTTTAAAGGAAAGTCACCATGTGACTGTCATGGTGTCAGAAACCATGTCAACCCTTCTTTGAGAGAGAGGATGGACTAAATGTGCTCTTGGTGCTCTCTCCTGCGCTGATTTTTTTCATGAATCTATGATTGTTCAGCTGCTATAACAGCTAGAAAGTTCAGTTTTAATTAGTCTGAAATAGGAAAATGTCTTTCATTGTGCTTGAAAAAGTAACACACATAATGTTCCATCTGGTGGAACCAGATGAAGACCTGTAGAAGTTGTGGTCATGTAAGGACCACAGCTCTTCAAGAAGCCCTAGCCATAGCCTAGGAATTGAACAGCCATACATACATCATCTGGCCATGAGCAGCAGAGAGAGAGGTGTGATTTATCTTAGCAAAAGCATCTCTATATTATTCACCAAACAAATGTTGTGGGTCTGGTGAATATTTCTGTGGAGCTTCTTTCTGCACTTTAGGGTATTCTTAGCAACTGACCTTAGCAACTGATCTGAGCTTCCTCCTTTGCAGCAGGACCCATGCAATTAATCAGACTGGTGTGCTGGAAAGAGAGAATTTAAGTATATAGGCAGGGATGGTGGTGAAGCTAACTGCAAAGTGCTCCATTAAACATATCACCTCAGTGTCTGCCCTCAGAAATTCATGTCTTCAGGGTGATCTTCTCTTTTGAGAAGTGGTCCTTTTTATAAGGCAGGAAGCATTAGGTATGCTCATATCTCAGTCAAAGAGTTTCCTACGCAGTGCCAACAGTTATTCAGCAGTACTCATTATGCAGGTGAGCTACATCACAGCGCTGCTACTCTGCAACACTCTGCAGATCTCTATGCACCATGTGCACAATGTCTGAAATATAAGCAAATTTATGCTGCACTCATCCTTTTTGTGGTTATTAGTGTCACTTAGTATCATCTTCCTCCAGCAAATTGACTCACCAAGCAAAATGCACAAGTGCACTTTAAAGCGGATCACATTATCACGCCTACTTCTTCTGGAAAGCCAAGTGTCATTACTACTTTTCACAAGGAATAACTGCCTAAACTGTTTCACATTCTGCAGTGCATCAACAGTGCTCTTCCTCCACTCAGTCTGCAGTTCAGAACAGTGATGGAACAGTAATGCATGTCTATCTCATTGTTCTACATGGAGAGATAAAATCTAGTGCTCACTTTATGCCTCTTTAAAAGTTAGGGTATTTGCTTCTGGAGTCTTTTCATCAAGATATGCAGTTGTATATCATCTCTAAGCCCCGATCATATTTCAGTTGTCAACAAGGTATTCGCATTAAAATTACTCTGTTTACTCAAAAAGCGTATTAGAGGTTTCTCTCTCAACACTACTGACTAGATGACATATCCCAACTGCACAGTTAATTCCAAAGTAAGGTATACACAATAAGGACTAACAGTGGCCAAGTGCTGATAAGATTTTACTTCTAAAATATTTTCTAATGATTCACTCTTTCTTCCTCTGTGTGTATTTTCTAGAAGGTAGATGGAGTATCAAAGAAATACAAGGGTGCAGACTGTTAAATGGTAAGATTATGACTAAAACCATGAACTTGGAACCACAAACCAGGAAATAAAATATCAGAAAGAAGAATTTTGGCTAAGAAACGGAATGAGAAGAGGTGCTAAGGGTCAAAATTGAGAACAACCAGCAATTTACTAAGCTGAAGAGCAAAGCCAGAGCCCAGTAAAACTCCCTATTATACAATTAGAGCTGAGACGAGAAGCTGCCAGTGCTTGAGCTAGACAAACTATGGCCACTCAATGTCCAGAGATGAGGATCAAAAAAAATAGAAAATAACCAAAGGAATAAAGTTGTAGCCAGGGATTATGTTATGCAACCACACATTGAGAAAGCTTCTTAAGCTTGGTTGCTACAGCTGTGTCTACCCAGAATTTTATGTGGGTCACCAGCCTTCTGAGACCCTGCCTGTGGTAGCCTGGTGGTTTTTTGCACTTTGCTCAGCAGTGCTTGTCAAGAGCCATCAGGAAAACCATCAAAGTAGACACCTGAGCTCAGATCTCAGTGACTTTTGATGGGACTGACCGAACTGTGTGCTTTTAAAAATCCAGCCCTAGTTCTCTGCAAAGTGATGGCTTCCCACATGGTCTGTTATGCTTACAACTGCGAGTGTTTGGTGTTTTGTGACCTCCTCTCACTCATTATCACTCCACTTAATGTCATGGCAAAAGAAGGGTAATGATTCTTTGTTTTTGCAATTGTAAATAAAATGCTGCCAGAGCAGAGGGTACGTGTTGGCCAAGGTCTTTATTATGCAACTATATGCAGATCACTGTGAATTGCATCGTCCATCTAGTTCAGTGATGCAGCACCAAGGTCACTGGGCAGTTTTAAGCTAATGATGCAACCAGAAGTCTAATAAATGTGCTCAGTAACCACAGCAAATATAATGTCATTGTCACAGATGTTATTCTTTCAAAAGCACTTGGCAAACAACTAAAACACAGCTCTTGTGTTTGCTTTGACTGCCTCTAAGAATGCACCATCAGGATTACTGAGAAGATGAGATTCTTTAAGAAGACAAGTCATGGCCTACAGCTACAGTATTGGTATTGCTCATAGCACTCTTGCAGTTTGCTTAAAATAAACAGGCAAGAGGATAACTGAACATGAATCAGTGAAATTTTGACAGAGAGGAGATTTTGGAAAAAAACATATCCATGAGTGATACCAACACAGGTAGAGATCAATTTCTTATTACAATGATCTAGGCAAGTCAACTTTAATTATGCATTTGATTTTTGTAGCCATCATTATACGGTAACCAATTACATGCTGATCCAGTAGCCTTTTCTTATCTTTCAGGAAATACATTAACCAGTAACTGCATTGTGTCACCATGAGCTTTGTCATTATGTGCAGTGATTCCCCACAGGGCTTATCAAATGCTGCAATTGCTGTTTCTTTGGAAGGATATACATCATCTCCCAGGCTGGGTTCAACAGATGGTTGATATTATGCCCTGAAAAGTGGCAATCTACTGTTCAGGACTTGTTGCAGCTCCAGTGTCTTGCACCCTATCATATATATGTATATCTCTATTTTTACAAATGTCTATGGATATATATTCTTATGTACATCATGTATTCTTATCTGACAGGCACGAAGAAGCCCACAATGGTCTGATCATTAATATGCTCTTGACAATAAGGGAGAAAAAGGAAATTTAAAAACAAGCACAATCTCTTGAATTCTTGCTTCATTTATAATAATTATTGATAGGAATAAAGATGAGTAATTCAGCCTTACTGTAAAATTCACTTAAGACCATTCAGTGAACAGAGAATGCCAATGTGTGAAGATGGCTGTTTAGCAAGGCACTGAAATAAAGTGGTGGCAAGAGAGGTCTTAGTCAAGACACAGAGCTGTCTTTTCTCAAATGACATAAACAACACAGTCATGAAATGAGGTCACAGTTTTGTATATAAGCCCTCTGTGGCTTCTGAGCTAAAAAACCTAGAAAAATATTACCCTTTGCTAATGGAGCTTTTTCACCAAGAAGAACAGCATGTGCCCAACTCAATGTGTCAGCAGCTTTCTGCCCTCAATTCAGCTTACCAACAGTTAAACCATTCAGGGTCATACTATAACCTATTAGAGATGACATGTGACAAGATGATTTTTGATAAAGAGTAGAACTTTGGTACTACAGAAGTGGCCAGGGACAGGAGGTCTCCGTATGCAACCTGACATTTTGTCAGCAGCTGCTAGTCAGATATAAAAACATTTTATTGCCCTTGCATATTCAGCCACATGCTATAGTTTCCTCTCACTCAGAATATGTTCACTTTCATACTCCCCTGCATTTAGCTGCAATAGAACAGCAGAATGTTTACATTACAGCAGAATGCTGCGTGCTTTTATCTAAGGGTGACCTTGAGTATGCCTGGCACACAAGAAGTGCAGTGGAAGGCAGGCAAACACTTTTTCTCCTACACCTCTGCCATACTGTCTGTGTCCCTCACTTCTATCACTCTTTGAATTTAAAGAAAGCACCTTCGTAAATGCCCATTTTTGTGAGCAAATGCACATTAAGAACATTTCATGTGCATGCTATGAAGAACATGAAACCTAAGACAGATGAGAAAACTTCAGTCTCCAAAACCAAAATTAGTTTTCCCTTTATGTTCTGAAGCTTATTTGTAAGTCTCATGAATGTTTTTAACTCTTTGGAGTGGGAAGTCTAAATTAAATCATCAGTACGTGACCCATTACTATTTTATAATCTTCTCTTTTGCAAATTGAAAGCAACAGTTTGCCAATCTTGTATTTAAACTTTCATGGAAAGATATGAGTGAGTTAAATATGAGGGCCCAAGCAAGAGAAAATACAAGAAAGCTACATGGTGTTAGGAAAGCCTGTCCAGAGAGTCAGAACAAGAGCTTATTACCAAATATACATGTTTTAAACTGATCTTAGATCAAAATAACATTTATTTTTGATGAACTAATAGTTTGTGCTAATGATCATAATATTTTTAGATTTAGGAAGTACACACAAGAATAACATGGTCAAAAGCACAACCATGGCTATGCTGACCTTCAGAAAGGAGAGCTGGATAATAATGAGGAATCTTGTTTCAAAGAAGTAGAAGGATATCTAAGACAGTTAAACCCTCTCAGTCAGCACAGAGACTCCTGAAGGACGCCATACTGGGAGCACAGCACCAGCATGTACCACTTACTAGAAATCCCTTGGGAAAAAGGTAAAAGGGAATTGGCACAGAAAAACAGAAAAGCAAAGGAAGTTACTGGAATTAAGATTTTAACATTCAAAATTATGAAGATGTCTCTCAGAGAAGAAAAGGAAGAAGTTACAAATTCTAAGAAAATAAACATAAAACTATAATTAGACTACCATTTGCTTTGTAAATGTTGTGGCAAAATTTCAAGGTGTTCATTTTCCCCATAAGCAATTTGACTTGCCTATGGCATCAAAAGATGAATTGATGGCTCCATTCACTGCTTCCCCTGCCATTCATATCATGCAGATCAGTATGAGAATGAACATAAAGTGCTGCAGAATAGAGCCATTTTATACTTGTTTTAGACAGTAAGCATGATAATACGAAGTCTAGGAAAAAAAGGGATCTAAATGTTTCTAAACCATCTTTTCTGAACTCTACAACTCGTGCAACCATATGAATCTGTCCCTATTCAGATAGGAGAATGCCATTAATGCATGGTAAGTCAAAGTGCCTGATTTTTATATCCATACCCTGCAGTCACTTGACACGTTTATCTGTGCCTTATTACTGTCAGATTTACTCCCTGATACAGCAGGGCCAAATTTATCATGTTTACAATTGCTGATGTTCCAAATTCACACAATTCCCACTCATATGCAACTAGATCCTGCCTAGTTATAGCCACAATTTGCTCCAGGGTCATGCCTCCAATTTGGCCACTCTGTTCCCATTTTCATTGCCTTGCAGTAAAGAAATGCATAAATGCAGCATTTTTTCCATAAATGAGATGTGATTTTTTTAAAGAATTAGCTAAGTATACATTATCTTTTGTTTACTTCTCATGACCTCTAGTCTGAACTAGTTCTGCTGGAATTCAGTAAAATTAATTCCAAAATGGCTAGCATAAGAGTTCTTAAAAAAACCCAAACCCAAACATGACAGCAATGAGAAATATTTTTACCAAAGGCTCTTGCAATTCAGAAAGAGAATCCCTAGCTTGAGGACAAACTGATCATCTAATTTACCTCTGAACTGAAAAGAATTAGGAATACAATTACTTTTGTGTATTCTTGAACAGGTTTGCCATACTAAGCTTCTGCCTAAGTGCTTGCAGAATCAGGACCCTTTGTCCCAGAATCACTGGCCCACTGTCTAGGAAGAAAATATTTTTTAAACAATTCAACAAAGAATTCAAAACAATCAAATGAGGATAATCAAGATCATAAGAATATGCATCAAGAAGAAAGGCACCATAAGACACTGAAGAAATAATCTGGTACCATTTATTTCCCTCACATTTCCATTTATTTCATCCATTTACTTTTTCTAGCGCCTTCTACCTTCATTTTCTCTTCTACTTCGTACTTAGATTTTTTTATGTTGTGACTGCACTCTTCTCCAATTCCTCTTGATGGCTTGATATTTCTAATACTATATTTTAAAATACCATCTTGTGCATTCTGTACTTTATTGCCATTATAGAAATGTTTGGTTCCCCTAAAACTAAAAACAGGAAATAAATTTTTGAGGGGCAGATGAAATGATGGAGATTTGTATTTTGCCTGTTCAAATACAGTTCTTTCAGGAGACATTTTTAGGGGTTGCCTTTACTTTGTTTGGTGCTTTCCTGCAGTTACAGCAGGCAGTGGTTTAGTGAAAAATTTAAAATAAAACATTACTGTGCATTAAACACAGTATAATGATGTTTTGGACACCAGCACCTCTTAAAAATAAAAAAGAAAAAACATGACAATATTCCTAGGTTGCCTCTGTTGTATCAGCCTGCTCCTGGCCAATTCTTCAATGTCACAAAACTGGGTCACTCAGTCTTTTGTCACAGAAAAAACCTCAAATCCAAACATATAAATTCTGGACATTAATTAGTAATTATATAAGATGACAAGGTGGTTTTTTAAAACAAACAAATATGTATTTTCCCTTGATTTACAATGTCCATTAAATATTTACATAATTGCATTCTAGTTACTCTCTAGCATATGTATTATATTATAAATACACAGAGCAGGATTTTTAATTTTAATTATAATTGATTTCTTTTTTTGCACTTTTACTACCTTCCCAATATAATTTCTTTTCTTTAAGCTGTAAGACTGTCAAAACACCATAATTTTAAGACTATCTACCTGTTAGCTTGATTTTTTATTTCATTATCAGCCATTAAGAAAAAAACAGTAAATCAGAGAATCTATTTTGTTAATGGAACTTAACTCTAGGCAATCTGAAAATAAGTAAATAAACCCTTGTCCCTCCAACAACCATAAACAGATCGTGAGAAGACTACCAGAAAATACATCTCAGAAAACTGTTAGAAGTGCAAAAAGTCCATAAAGTAAAGCACATGGGTATGCAATCAGGAGCTGCTGTCCTTCCATAGCCAATGCAGACGTAAAAATTTTGGAGGCTGACAAACTGCACCATCCAATAATAAAGAGAGCTAACACAGTTCCTGGGGTCCCCCTAGGAGAAAACAAAACAAAACAAAACAACACAAAAGAAACATGACGGAGTACACATATTACTAAATGTAGCATCAAATCTTACCAAACTTAAGTTCATGTCATTGATAGGTAACACCCAATGGAAGAACCAAGAACTAACTGAAATAATCAAAGTCAAGCATGAGAGCAAATGAAAATTGTAACCACAAACAGAAAAAAAATATGTTCAGCCTGGATAAAAGCTTCACCAGAAGTACTGCTAAGAGCACTGCACATTTACAAATAAATCTGGGCCTCCAGCAGATGCAGCTGCTCAAGTTTAATATTAAATTTAGCCAAGTTTATAACACAGAGAACAGAATTTAGGGGTGCCTTAGACACTCGGGAGAGGCTCTGAAAGACTCATACCACCTGGATGGGCAGAAACGTCTCCCAGGAAAAAGCCTGACTGGCCTTTTAAAAAAGTGAGCACACTAAACATAAAGTAAGGAGTGGGAAAAGAACCACCAAGGAAAAAAATTTTGCTTATCTTGGCATCCTTCTCTGCACATTGAAAGGACTGTAAGTTTCCACCCTACCTCTTGGTGACAGCTGAGCCCATTTGAAGTTACACTGTGCCCCCTTCCAGGAGAAGGGAGACCTGGAGAACTGATGATTATGGGACTATGGTTAAAAGCCCGCTGAAATACTCCTGCAGATTACAGAGGGCTCACTATTAAACCCTGTGGGAACAAAATCTTGCCAATAAATAATGTTCCACATATGCTTTATTTGAACTCTATTTGCAGCCTGCTTCTGTAAAATGCATGAGATCATGTGCATAATACACTGCTGAAGCACATAATGAGATAGCTACTTTATACACTTTAGCTGTGTCAGTCTCAAGGACTTGGAGAAAGAATAAACCTCTGCCTCTTTCTAAAGGCCTTCCTGGCTCCCCACTCTTCCAAATCATCAGCATAACAGAAACACAAGGGAAAAACTGACTGTGTGTACATACTCAGGTAGGTCCTTTTATCAGAAATTATCTCCACTAATATAATTATTGCAACTAAACCATGATGAATAAAGCTGTCCTTATGTAATTGACTTAGTTTACTTAATGCATTCACATCACATAAAATACTTGATTTCTTAGCAATCCAGTCACCAGGCCAATAATGTACTTGGTGTTGCCAGCTCTTGGGCCTTTGAGGCAGGAAGGAAAGAATTGATTACATGGTGACTCAGCAACTCATTGCAACTTCAACAAGTTAAAAATAAAACATTAAAAACCATGTGATTTAATATCCTCAGTTTAAGTGTTTTTTAAACCAATATAGTGGCATTTAGAGAAATTCCACTGGGCTTTGCAAAGTAAGTTGCTGGTCTCTCCTCCAAGAAGACGCTAAGTTGCTCACCTAAACAGTGAGCCAGAAATATAGAGCTGGCAGGGATGGCTCTTTGAGCAGGTAGGCTGGCAGAGGGATGGGATACAATAGGAACATACTGTGCAATGACAATTTTCAGCTAACATAATGACTCTTAGGGGGCTGTCACAATGCGGCACAATTTAGAGTTGTGGCTGCTCTGCCTTGCACTGAAGTCCAATGGCTTCTCATGGTTTGTTCCAGGACTGGCAGAGAGCAGGATGGAAAGGTGGGATAAAAATCATATGGGAATCAAGAGTACCTCTGTGCACTTACAAATTCAGTCCTCAATCTAACAATGTGATACTGCTAAAATGAATGGTTTGGCAGAGAGCTTTCTGTCTGGCATGTCCATGAGGGTCAAATACTCTAGATGGGAGAAGGGCAAAAAGCACAAGTCATGCTTACAGTGGCCAAGACGACTGGGCCTGTACTGGTGTGAGATTGAGATGGAGGGACACATGTGAGTGGACCCTTTCCACTTCTCTTTCTCTCACATCCTCACATCCTGCAGATGCTGTCACCAAATGGGTTCTCTGTATCAGCTGGGTTTTCTTCATGCTTACATTAACTTCCTTCCCTGTTTAGTTAAGGAAGAAGCTTTACCATCCTGTTTGGGTATTTGATATTAAAGAATTGTTGCTTTCTGCAGGAAAAAAGTCTATTGATATTTCTCCCAGAAAAACAACCTAATAGACTTCGGCTCACACATGAAAATAGTATAGATGGACACAAACAAATCTAGTTCCATGCAAATTTGAGTAAGAGAACTGGTATTCTCCTTGGTACTATTCAGTACCCCAAACGTTCCATATTTTGCTTTATTTATTTACAGGGAAATAGCTAATCATGAAAATTGAAAATTATTAGATTACTATGTATCTTTGCCATAGATGAGTGCATTATCTTATGTATACTTTTGGTGAAAAAAAATCCAGATAATTTCTTTGAACTTTGAAATAGAAGTAATGTTTTTATAAATATTTTTAAAAATCATAAATATATTGCTCTTTCTTTTACCATTTAAAATATTTTTTAAAATTAAAAAAAATGAAATGTATGTTGGATTTTAAAGTTGCTACTTAATTTTAATAGCATGTTTGCAATAATTAACCTTGGTACTTGATATGTTCAAGCAGTTTCATAAACCAAATGAGAAAGGACTGCAGAAGCCTGTTAATAGGTACTTAATGTTAGCAATTCATTTCAGAAATACCAGTTCGTTTTTGTCAAGGCTATCACATTTTAGTATTTATAGATCTTCAAAAGATGGGCTTTCTGTAAATTCACAGCATTTTACAAACGTGTAGTATCTGCCTGGGGATTCCATGTACAGAAAACAGTACCCTGCACAGTTGTAACAGCTGGTTTGGAATTCACCCCATCTGTCATATGATTATGTATCTGCACATTTTATTAGGCTGGATTATTAAACAGGTTAATCAAGAAAATATGGGAAGTGTAGGAGAACAAAGAATAAACAGCTTCTTTAGTGTCATCATCCATCTTATCAAAGACAGCTCAGAAACACTTTAATACATGGGATATAGTCAGGTTAAGCCATCATAGCTTCTCAGAAACATGCAACAAGAATTTTTTCCAAAAATTCATTCCACCATATAATTTCCTTAAAATATAAATAAATAAATAAATAAATAAATAAATAAATAAATAAATATGCACATATGTAAGAACAATGCTTTTCCAAAGAAAACAAACACAGGCATTTTCTCGTTCATCAGCTGCTAGGTTCCATATGTTACAGACTGGAGAGTTAAAAATATGAGAGAACAAAAAAGACTAAGGAGGGAAACCATCATTAATAACATGTTAACAATAGACAAAAGCACTGCTCAAGGCCTTCAGGCAAGATCTGGAACTTGCTTGTACTTTGCGGTGTGTGAACAGGGAGATAAACACTGTGTTTCAAAGGGTTTCCTGAATGAGGAGAAATGAGAGGCTTGCCAAAAAGTTTCCTATTCAGAGAATATGACTGAACAACCCTCCACATGTGCACAGATACATACATCACTACACATTTGGTTTTTCAAAGTATTCTGGTTTTTTCAGGCTTGCACTAGGCACAACTATACCTCAGAATATACAAGTCTACTTATATCTTGTCCGAATTCTCCACATCATTAAGGGTAACTTGGCTATTTCATTCTGTCTCACAGAAGTCAGTAGGAAAGGAAACATAAAGATGGGAGGCCTGATGCTATGAACAAAAAAGAAGCAAGAGAACCAGCTATATAAACCCAAAGTTCAGCAATTACTTTTAAAATTGATACCTGAGTTTGGCTCTGCAAAACAAAAATCACATCTGAGGCTGCTGCAAAAATCAAAAGCACTCTCAGTCCAAATAGAAAGAAGTGGAATTGAAGACTCATCAAAATGAATGCCCTCTCAAATACAGTCCAGTTTTGTCTCTTTCTACCTATATGTATAACCGAACTGGTGTTAGAGTTTCAGAAACCAAAATTTACTACGCGACCACTTATAAAATGTTTTGCACAACAGCAGCCACCTGACTTACTGTCCTTCCCAGGATTCCCATTGCCATAGGCCAGTACTTACTGCAGTGAGAAGAGAACTGCAGCAGAGGACAGGATGACCATGGGCAGCAGGCAGTAGCCCAGCACACTTGCAACACAGCCATGAGAGACTCCCGAGACGCTCATCAGGTTCAGCAGGGCATGCATGGCAAGGCACCCGATGGCACTCATCCCGTACACGTAGCCAAAATGAACTTTCCCTGCCTGGAATAAATAAGAGGAAGCATGAGCTGGCAGAAGTGAGCAGTGATCACTAAGTGCTAGCAGAAGACAGATTTAGGTTTAGGTTTGTTACTTCTTGTTATTGACACTCTCTCTCTGCTTCACCTGCATCAGTTCAGTTGTGAACCACAGACGATACTTTTGAGTGATTTTTGCATAAAAATAATTCCAAGGTGCAATTGACAAAATGTGCTTGTTGCTAACTTAAAGTCACAAGGCTGATTGTGAGTCTTACTGTCATTGTGCTCTGAACACAACTGGAATTGCTTGGGAGATTTGGGAAAGTTTAACTGGCAACAAACTAAGAAGAAATTATGGAAAGCACATTTTAGTCATTAAAAATCAGTTTAGGCTCAGGAAATATCTTTTCAAGAAGTGTATATGGGGCTGTGAAAAAGTGTCCTAAGTAACATGATGACCCAGGTTACCTGATGTGCTTCACATTTTATTACAAACCTTCAGCTATAAACAGGTCTGCAAAAAATTGGGAAAATTTTGCTTAAATTATGGTGGTTTTCAGGGCAAAAGCGACTGGTTTTTCCCTTGACTACCATGAGAAGGATACATTTCTGTGCCTAGACCAACACAACATGTTCATTTCAACATAAAACTCAGCGGTAACTGTCAGCTTATGTTCTTTTTTTGTTCTAACAAATGAAAAAAATCCCAGATTTTTTTCCCTTCTAGGTTTTATTCCTTTGCTTGAATTTATTGCCTGTGAAAGGTACCAGCCTGGCAGCCTGGAGCTTGATGTTTTCTAATTTATACACAAAGCTAGTAAAACAGGCAACTGTGGCCACAGCACCACCAATTCCTTCATCTCCTGCCATCATTTTGAAGGATCCCTCCAGGCATAAGGGCATTGTTCACTCCCCAAAATAAACCATCACAAAAGACTGTTAAATATGTTTTTGTCTCTCTTCAAGCTTCTAACAAATGAAATATTGAAAGTTGGCTATGCAATACTGTCATTTTCACATCTGTATATGAGAAAAACATTCATAAATCAGAAATCCATTTTTTTTCTTGGAACTTTGAATCCTAATGATAGAATGCACCTGTGAAGGAGAAAGTTCAGACTTGGAACTTAACCATTAACTCAGAACCATGGGGGGCCACTATGCATCACCTTCCTGACACATAATAAGGTGTATGTACATACATAAAATGCAAATGTGTTTGTTCATACACACACACACACACAAAATCTATATGTTGCACACACAACATATTATATATATATATTGCATATGATAAACCACATAAGACTCAAAACTAATAGAAGGTCTCAGTTTCCTAATAATGCTGTGGCTTATGGTTGGATTCTGTTGTGATGGATTAGGTGGAAACATTGTTGAAGCTTTTATCATGTTTTGTGATACTTGCTAGTTTATCTCCCATGATGGCAAAGGAGAATGGAGAAGACCTCTGACTTTACTTATCCATACATTTTAATGAAATATGGGGGAAATCAACTTTGAGGACCCTTTTCTGAGCTCTCTTTCTGTATCCATGCATGTGGAAATTGATCACTGGATGCCAGCAGTATTTGAGCTGGACAGACATAAAGCAGCACTATGGAGAAGGCCTGGTGATGACACAGCTTGGAAGTCCTGATGCTGCAGGTTGATGGCAGCTCACCAGCTCTCGTTGGAGAGCAGTTCATGAACGTGAAAGGCAACCTGAGTTAATAAGACCTGACTTTACATCAGCACCATTATCCTGTCTGCACTCTGACCTGGCTCACTGCTGAGCTCTCCTCTGCTCCCAGTCCTCAAGGTTAATTCAGGTACAGCCAGGTTGCCTATATCCTTTTCCCCATTTCTGTCTTCCACCATAAAGATTCATCTATTTCTGAAATCACATCATAAGAAATCTTCCTACTTAGGTACAGACTTCTTCTGCTGGCATTTGCATACTAGTGGTATAAAATAATCAGGGAAAATTGCTTGAACAAATAAAACTAATGATAACTAAATAAAACAGTACTAGATCAGATGATTATCAGCTAGAATTTCAGTCATTAAAGATATACAGTAAGTTTAACACTTACAATGGTTTGGGGCAGCCTTTGCTATACACCAATTCTGTCTCAAAACAAATGCATCAACTATAAGATATATTTTAGACTGTTTCAGTGTATATGACTGTTCTACACAGCACTATTTATTTATTAGCTTAGTTTAAGATTAAAAAAATTCCTGAACCAGAGATGAAGGAGGCACTAGCACCAGCAGCTAGCTGAGATCTCCAGTTGGTGAAATGTTGGATTTGTGGTGCAAGGATATAAGAGAAGGAAAAAAAAAAAAAAGCAGCCGAACATGTTGGTTCCGATTTTATTCTTACTTAACATATGTGAATATGTTGACTCGCACACACGGGAATACTCCCTGTTCACAGTGATGTAAGCAAAACCAGAATCAGGCTTGATTAGTCTGACAGGCTTTGATGAATGGAAACAGCTAAATTTGTCCTGTGGAAGGAGCAAGGTTAGCAGAAAGTCAGACTTTGTGTTCTTGCTTGCATCTGCCTGGAGTGGGTACTACCACTGTTGGCTGGAGAGGATGGGGAAATCTGATTTCATTCAAATGACAGAGTAGAATGCAAAGCAGCTGAGACTTGGGCTTCTGCTAAATTTGGGGCTGCCATTGTTTCTCTATCTACAATGGAGCTGCCCTGTTTTACACTAACGTGAGGAGGAACAAGTCCTGCTGCCAGGCTAGCAGCCCTTTCCTCTTTTTCTCTGAAAGGACTGCTACCCTTTGAAGAATATCTTTGCATAATTTTCCATAGTGAAAAAGCTGAAACTAAAGAAAATGTATACATTATTTTTAGAAACAAGCTCTCAACCAAATTATGTTTCTGGTGCTATCAGAAGATACTTATTTAAGTACAGAAGGATATCATAGTTTACACAGCTGAAGAGACATGTTAGTATTCAAATACATCTGAGATAAAATGGTAGCCTGAATTTCTAAGATAAACCTGAAGGCTTACTGCTGGGAAGTTATGAAACAAAAACACTAGATTGTGTCAGAGGTGTTCTGCTGCCCTAAAACTGGAGCATTGAAAATACTTGGTTTTCTAATGACACCTAAAATGCATAATATCTCAGCAAAAGTATGATAATTAAAGTAATTTATTTTAATAATAATAGTTTAATATTCATTATAACTGTTGGCTATTCAGGGAGAAAAGTCAACAGGAAACATTTTTTCCATTCTTTCTTTTAGCTTTCCTTTCATTTTCTTGATTATAATTAATTCAACTTTCTTTTTTTACTACCCTCATACATTTATTTCTCCAGGTGGAAAATAGCCTGTCTTCTCTAGCTTCCCACCTTCTTTTCCTTTTATTCCCTTTCCTCCTGCCCTTCCACCCTTTTAAAAGACTTTTATTTTTATAGGAACATAAATAATAATACTACTTGCCATTTATATAGCAGTTTGCACATTCAAGGTACCGCACTGACATTACAAATTGAGTAAGAACTTTCAAGAATCTTCTGATTCAGCATTATTTATCACAGAGGAAATGGAGAATTAGAGCCCCTTTCCTCTCACCTCAGTTGCGGGGCAGTAAAGCCCTTCCCAGAATGGTCCCACCTTACTGCTGTCTGATGAATTGCTGTTGGCAGTCAGAGCTGTACTTCAGCAACACTGGAGAGCCCCTGTTGCCAGGGATATATAGATGAATTTGGAGTTCTGGACAGCCCTGTTAACCTTCCTCCTGTAGGAAAGCTACATTCATACAGAAGAAGGAGGTCAAATACAGGCTACTATATTTTGTTAAGCAGACAATATAAAACAAAGAATATAAAATAAGAACTAGCAAAATTTATAGGAAGGCATTGCAAGTTTAGGGGGTGGGTGGAAAAAGACTGTTTCAATTTCTTTTTTCTCTAATTATCCTAGTTGTATAAAGATTTTTTTTAGTCTATCTGTCTCTACACTCTCTAAAATAACATTGAAAGAATATAATTCCAAAAAAGCAGCAAGAGTGTTAGAAAAACTGGGCTGGTCTGCTATTCCTTTTTATTCCCTCCTTTAAAACCTGTTCAGAGCCTTTCCAGCTTATATATGGCACAGATCTCTCCTTTTGTTCATATTAAATCCCACCCTAAAAATAGTGTGGTCTCCTCTTTCCACTGGAAGTAATACATCATTTTACCTGTGTCACCTTTACATTACATTTAAATTTTAAGCAGGTGCTTTGAAAGTAGGAAGAATTTTTAACACATAATCCCAGAATAACTGGCAGCAAATGACTCTTTTTATGCTACTACATCTTCTGCAGCTTCACACTCATTATCACCTAGGCATGAGCTTGTTAGAAAAGAAATCCCTGAAGATTTCTACGACGTCCTACCATCAGCAATGTTGCTCCAAGGGCCAAACAGAAGACCATAGGTCCAGTGAGGTCTGTCTCATTCATAATGCTGCCATCTGCAGGCTTCATTGGGTTTAGAACTGTTAATGTTTTCTGCCATATATGCTCAAAATTGATCCCAAGTTCTGCAACAAGAATTTCAGGATTTTGTTAATTGCTCACAAGAAAACAACACTTTTACAAAACTCCATTAGACACCACAAAACTACAAACAAACGCTTCAGTGAAGATAATATTGTAGGATGACATTTTCTGTATTAGGAACATAATGTCCCTGCTATGTACTCAGTATATTTGAGAGTCAGCTTTCATTCTAAATTGGAATATTAATGTATTAAATCTGATTTTAGTCAGCGAAGCAAAAAATGGCCTCAGCATTTTTGAGTTAATATTTGTTTTTCCTATATATAAACCACACATATCTAATGCCACACTAACATAGGTGTTGAAAAACACATTAACAATAAATGCAGAATTTAAGATACTCTGCAACACTGAGGACAGAGATATATGCTTTAATTCTGGAAAATCTGACAAGAAATGTGTCTTAAGTCTGAACTGCCAAAAGCACTTAAAAATGACATTTGTTCCTTCAAGGCAAGTTTATACTACTTTATACAGTGCTTTATAAGCTTGGGGGTTTGTAATGTGGTTGTTTTTGGGTTTTTTTTGGGGTGGAAGATATTTGCATTTAAAAAGTAATTAGTGAGACCCCAAGAAACAAAAGAATATTTTGTCCCATTAAAGGTGATGGGACTCCTGCCCTTAACTTTGCTGGGGCAAATCTTTATCTTATAACTTCTGGAGAAACACTTTAGCTTGCACAAGTAAGCATCTTCCCTGAGATTCTCCAGTAAGGGGAAAATTAGGTTCAGATCTGCTGCCAGAATGGCTGAGACTGACAATGAGTTAGATCTGTTAGGAAAACCAAGTCTTTACCTTGTTCCACCTCTCCATCATCTTGAGCTCAGTCAAAACATTGCATATATAAAGCTATTCTGCATTAAAATGTGTGGTTTTGTTCAGATTTATATGGTACACAGACAGGAATATCTCTAAAGCCTTGCAGATCACAAGCAGTTGGATTACAACATCCTTTTCCCAGGGTAAACCACATGGTGAGTTAAATGGTTGGGGGTTTTAGAGGTAGAGATCTAGCAGTTATCTATATCAAACAGAACGATCTTGCTGGCTTTAAGGCAGTTGTAGTCCCTTCTGAGTAGTAAAAACTCCAGCTGCCTTCCAGTATGCAAACTAGCAGGCTGAATATGCTCATTTTATATTATGCTGAAATAATTACAGACAAATTCTCCTTTTTTTTTTTCCTAATACAGCACAAGTATTTTAGTAGCAACAAAATCAGCCACTAGCATTAGAATGGTCAATCATCATAAAGAACGGCATTGCTCATATAGTTAAACGATCAACTAATTGAAACTGAAAGCAGCTTTCTCAATTCCTTTCCCACTGAAACAAGCGACTTAGCATCTGCAAACTGCTAAATCTATAACTAGATATGCAAAAGAGGATGATTATCCATCTTCATTAGTTATAGATTTTCCAATATGTATGGAGGAATAACACAAGAGTGGAAACAATTTTTGGAAATGTGAATGAATTCAAAACTATTGTTCTGCTGTCATCTAGCGGTGGCACAGTATATCTGCTCTAGGCCACAAGGTTGCAGGAAATCCAGGGCGAATTCGAAGGAGAAAATGCATATTTGGCTGCCAGGAGTTTTGGCTGAAGCTCACAGGGTGAGGCTTGCCAGCTCTGCTGCAGTTTCTCTAGTGAGTTCCATCCTCTAGCTGGCAGAGAAAACTTAGAGGCACCCCCAGGAATCCTGCCTGTTATCTGTGGGATTTGTTTTGTTATAAATACATATTATAATATTGGCTTTTCACAAAAATTAAAATAGATTTTATATGTGCAATGTCAAAGTAACTTTGTTATAATGATATAGTTTTATTTATAGTTGTTAATTAAGCTAAGACATAGTAGTGAAATAGCTGATACACTTGTGTTAAAATACCTGCTTAGATGAGATAACATCCAATGAACATATGATGAAAACACCTGCTACAGATATGCCATCTATCAGCACTCACCATCTGAAGACAGTGTGAGGCAGAGCCAAAACTGAAGATAATGATAAAAAAAGACAAAAGCACAACCAAAGAATACACATGCTCTAAAAAGGCAAATCTGAAGAGGAGATATGCTAAACATGTAAACTAGTTTGAAGGAAAAGTTTACTATGAATGAGAGTCCATGAATATGCAAGAGGCTGATGTAAGGGACAAGGTATTTAAAGGGGGTCCCCGAAGATAACAGTGTGCTCCTGGCTGAGTGCCCAGGTCCGCCCTGCCCCAATAACCTTTGCTCTGTAGTCCTTGTCTCCTATTGTCCTTTATTAAACTTTTAAAATTTTCACAAGAGAGTGAAGGTGTTTTTCACAGTTTTACCTTCTAGCAAAGGAGGTTCCTCGTCAAATCCATCAACGTAACCAAGCTGAGAAGGAGCGTCGGGACTGCAGGCTGGCTGCAGAATGCTGCCCGAGTAGCTCTGCGGGGACAGCAGCATGTCTGATGGCACAAACGCCCCGCCTGCAGGCTGCTCTTCTGCCTGCCTCCTAGGACAAGGAGCAAAGCACAAACTACAGTGAGAAACGTCTGTTATAGATGGATAATGAGATGACTGGCTCTCGCAAGTAAGGGATAATTATTGTGTGAATATTAAGAAAAGCTTTAGTGATGTATAGTAATGCTATTGCAGTTTAGATGTCCTCTGTTTTCTCCATAGTTCCCTTTTCCCCCTGTATTGTTGCCATCAGACAGCTGGGGTTGTCTAGGACAGGTAAAAAAGGAAGGTGTGCACATGTGCCCCTTCCCTGGGGAAGCTGGGAATGGAAAAGCTTAGGGGTTGCTTAGGGGGTGCGGCATGGCAACACCCGATCTCCAATCCAGTTACAAGAAAGCAGCAATCCCCCGATAAATGCAAAGAAGAGTTGACTGACAGACTTTGGGAGGGGCCAGGGCTGGCTGATGCAACCCCCAGGGGTATCAAAGACTGAGCATCCGTCTTGAAGATGAACCAGTGATGTGATATGCACAAGGGCAGTTCCCAGCACTGCAGCTTTTTCCTTATGTAGTCCTTTTGTTGTATTTCTGTTAAGGTTTAATAACCTTCTTAAATTTTCAAAGTGAGCAGTTGTTTCTCACATGTCTTAGAGCTATTCACCATGTTCCACCTACTTTTCAGCTATTTTCAGTGTGAGGAAGCTGGAATTTTTCTGGGTCCTGTCCTCGCTGTGGGTAATAGGAGCTGAGCTGTTGCCCGTGCCTTTGCAGCTCCCTCTGCAAGCGGGCAGAGCTCCTTGCCGGGCCCCTGCACCCACCGCACCTTTCCCACTCCCACACCCAGGTACTTGGGGCTTTTTTGCCCAGCAGCCTGGTGACGTTCCTCAAACCCATCTTTACTGCTAATGAAAGAGCCATACATTTAAATTTTGTCCTTGAATCTCAGAAGAATCCTAAAGAATTTCCTGCAATATGCGGTCTAAATTTCACATTAATAACATGAAGCTCAGTTACTCCTGTCAGGTAAAGAAGCTGTAACACCTCTACTAATAAAAGTAGCACAAAATCAAATCCTTTAAAAAGAAAAATTCACTTATAAAGATTCTGTTCTGCCTTTCTGAAAGTTTAGATGATGTCTTGAACTTCTTTCCTGCTGCTGCAAGCCCCAAAGCCGGCCCCAGAACCACCATCTGTTGGAGAGGGAAGCTGAAGCAACACCCACACTTACTTTCTGCTTTCACAGAGGTTTTTGTCTGAGCCATAGCTGTTGCAACTTTCTTCCTGGTCCTCTATGGTATAATTAGACTGGTAAAAGTCGATGTGAAACTGCTCAAAACTTGACATTCTGGTTAGAAAAAATGATTGCAAATATCATAAATAGCCTTTACAACAAGCCAAAATCTATGTTTTGAACTGCCCTGAACTTAAATTAAAATAGCAAACTGTAAAGCCCCAAACTCAAGAGAATCTTTCTGTAGAAGCTCATGATCATTTGGAAGTGACAAAAAAAAGACCATTTAATTCCTTTAGCTGTAACAAGAGGAATTAATCTGCTTTTACTGGAAATTACAGTATATTAATTTAAAAGTGGTATATCAGACTTCCTATCTCAATATTGTTACCAAAAATAATGCAATCTTGAAGGAACGTATATATCTACAAAATATTTTTTAAACAGTTCATTTTCCTACTTTCAATAAAAAAATTGTGACCATATCTCAATGTTTTAAAATTAAGGTTTTAGGAAGTACTTTGGATTTCAAAAACAATTACTATTTACAATGTTTTGGGATATTATATATGACTGTCATAAAACAATAGGAAAAAAACCCCAGATTTGTTTACAAAATCTGTGATTTTTGTTCAAGGACACAACTGGCACATCAGTGGTAGCAGAGGAACATTCTCACTGGCCAGCAACATGACTGGTAAAAGACAGCATACTGGATGATTGAATTGGATCAATGATTGGATGATTCCTCAGTGAAAAGACATGCTAAAGCATATATTTCCTTCCTACTGCATGTGTTTCACCACTTGGCTAGCACTTAGGTAGTTAAGCCCTTAAAACCCACAGAGAAGTTACATAACCTGACTGGAATCCATAGCCATATCCAACTTACTTAGATTTTCATGTGAGATATTCATCTCTCCTAACATTTCACTTTTTTTTCACTTTTGTCCTCATTTCCAACTTTCCAAATGCCATTGGCAAAATATGCTTTGGACCTCGGAGTTATTCTTAGAGTTATCTCAATATTTATCAAACACACTCTGCTTATGGGAAAGATCTTTGCAAATGTCTTTGTAAGATAAAAGTGATAAAGATTACTATTTCATCAGGGACCTTAAAATGCTGCATATTAGAGTTTCTGATTTTTTTCCCATTATCAGTCTAATCTTTTGGGACCTATTTCCTTATTTTACCTAGAGTTCAAAGTAGAAATTGCTCTAATGTTATTTTCTTAACTCTTGATCAATTGTGCAGGTTTTCAAAATAATTTTTACATTTTAAATGTGAATTAATAGAAATTAATTTACCAAGCTATTTACTGTGGCTTTATTTGGAATTGCACACCACTTAGGCATTCTTTCGATGAAGATTTCACACAGGGCATGTTTTAAGAAACTTAAGTTGGTAGCTCTACCTCAATAGTTCAATTCCAGTAAGTATTTAACGTCCTTTGCTGTCACTATACAGAATGAAATAATTGCTTAACCAGGTATGGTTAACTCTGTATAACCTAGTTCAGAAAACATACATTTATTTTCCAAAAGAATTTGGAGTTAAGGTTACTTACATTTTAAGATATTTGGTGAAAACTCCAGTCTGTTGAATTTACATGTTGAAGAAGACCTAAAATATCCTCTTGCTTCAACAGGGATGAGCTTAGTGCTATTTTTAAGATTCTAAATTTGATATTTGAACAGATGCACATGAAGGAAAAAAACCTCACAACCTGTCAATATCAGGGCCAGCATTTAACAAGAGCTAACAACAATGGGCAGAGAAGGGTAGGAACCTTTGAGGAAAAATGAACAAAATCAACAAATATTGCTTCATATATTTCAACTCAATAATCTAGATTCCTTCTTAAGTAAGTATTTATGAAGATCTTGGTGAAGCCCTCATTAGCTAAACTGTTGGACATTAAAAAGGGTAATACTACCTGTTAAAGTAGAGGGCTGAATACACTTATTTGAGGGTGTGTTTCCAGCAGCCAGAGCTCTGGAATGGCTGTGGGATGCTCCCTGTGGGATGCTCCCTGGGAACACTGTGGCAGAGGGAAGGAGGGAAGGAGGCTGAACGCCCTGCTGGGCCAAGTGCCTCTGGTGGTCCAGTGCCAGGGCCCTGTTCTCCAGGCACATCCCCCTGCCCCACTGCTCCTCCAGGGGCTCTCTCTGTTTGCAAAGCTGTCTCTTGAAGTGCAGTACCCACCATGCCAGGATCAGTGCAAGGAACCTCTGTTCCATAGTCCTGGCTACTAGGAAACAGCAGCACAGGCTGGATTTTTAAATAGATTTTAAACTTCAAAGATGACTTTTCAATTTACACCTGCTTTTGTTTGACATATTTGACTAGCCACAAAAAAGGCTGCTTTTTTCACTTCTTTATTTATTGGGTAGTTTCTGAAAAAGCACTTGGGCTGTTAAATTTAAGGAATGCAACACTAAATTATATGTATTATCAGATAATAAATCTATGCCTCAGATGCATATTCAATCCTGTGATGTTGAAGGCCAAATAATTCCATTTCATTAGCAGAACAATGATGAACTGTTAGCACATGACTTACAATGTTATAGAAGAGTTGTACCATAGCTGCATTTTAAAATAACTTAAAATGAAGTTTACCAAGTTTTTACTCAGTAAGTATGTCCAAGAAAGAATTCAGAAGTAAAGAATGGTGAAAAGAAGAAAAATGTAACATTTGATTCTGAAAATTAAAGGTAATCTAACTACAGCAGTTATCACAGCTATTGTTAAGTCTCCCTCATATTTTGCTATTTCTAGAGTACCAGTTCATGCTGCTACGTCCACCAAGGTGAAGTTTCATCTTCAACTCTTAGCAAACTGCTAACCTCTATAATGTCTGATCATCTCAGTTTAGATAAAATGGCTTCATCTTGTTTATACCGAATCCATGGGGTGATATGATACAGGATTAACTTCTGTCCCTCAGGAACGTAATTCAAAAATTTCTTTTTAGGAATGGAAAAATCCTGATTTGCCTGAGTTTTGCCTGTTTATTTAAACTATAAAAGTGATTTGATTACTTTTGCTACTTTCTGTTAGAAATACAAATATATATACATCTATACAAAAACTGGGAATAATTATCAGACAAAAAACTTCCCAGGAGGAAGTTTAAATAGGAAAAAATACAATGAATTGTATTGGAACATGGTCAAATAATACTTTAAAAGGCATTTAATATACCACAGTTAGACAAGAAAGTTACCTGTAAATCAAAAAGAGAAAAAAATTGGAACTTAAAATTGAGCCATATATATTTCTCTCCTTATATAAAATTATTATATAACTTATGATACATATTATACACAAACTATACACATATATTACATTAATATCCCTCTGGATATACATGTATAAATGGACACATACAATACAAAAATAGAAAATAATATTAGTTGGAAATGAGAAGTAGATGATCAAAAAAAAAAAAAAGGTAAGTTTAAGTAGTTGACAGGAAAGTGACATGACTGATAGAAATAAGGACTGCCCAAGTGCACTAAAAGCAGACAAAATCATACTGCTACTGCCATGCTCCTATCAGATGTAAAAATAAAAGTATCAATAAAACAAGAAGACAGATGCATTTATTAGAAATGCTAAAATCACCATTTTAAAATTCTGTACCTAAAAGTTTTAGAAGAAATTGTTAAAACCTTTCTATTTTGTTGAGTAACAAAACAACAGGAAAGTTTGGGAAGATCAAAAATAAGTAAACATGCTATCTCGTAAAAGGCTAAATAAGATGCCTTGAGTAATTATAGGCCTATTCCCATGAGATTGATCCTAGCAAATTATGGGCTCAAATAATAACTAACTGCATTGATGAATCCAATCAACATGGGCTTTTGGAAATGAGCTCATTTCAAAGTAATTTATTTCCTAACAAGATTTGTAGTTGGGAAAGGTAACCACCGATGACCTGTATTTATACAAAGCCTTTTACTTTATTTTGGTTCAATAGATATGTAACCATCCCTGCTTAGTGTGACACCCATTACACTGATTAATTAAGTGCTATCTGATGTGTCTCAAATGTAATTGGGAAAGAGGGGAGGATTTGCATTGATGCCTTACAGGACAGAAGCTTTCCAAAGATCACCTAGCAGACACTCAGGTATGTCACAGGTACCTGATGTTCAGTCCATCACTGAGAGACCACACTAGACAAGGCTGTCACAGATGCATTAACATAAAGGAAAAATAAAGTATTGCACTTAAAGCCTTTAGAACAGAGTTTGAAGGTAACTTTACTTTCTTTGAATGGCAGGTACAGAGGATGCTAATAATCTACGGGGAAGATAGTTTGGATGAAGTCTAATCCTCAAAGATGAAAATGAGAATTTAAGCTGGGGGATACAAAAAAGATGAAGAAAATTAATGAAAAGTGTGAGAATTTCAAGAAGAAATTCAAAACTTTTCTCAAAGGTTAACTCCTAGGTCTTCATTTACCTACTTTTTTCCAGCTTTCCTGAAAAGGAAAATAGATGCAGCAAAAAGTGAAATGTCATCCCTTTTCATAAGTTTACATTTTCATTTTCAGGTTTTGTTTTTTATGAAATGGGATGATACTTCAACTTTTTAAAACTTTCAGGTGAGCATTTTTTGAAAAAAATAATAGAATTAAATGAGATTAAATGGGAGAAGATAGAAAAGACTATAGAACTCTGGCTTTAGACTCAGCTATGTAACCCTACATTTATTACTCAAAGTAAGCTGATGAGTATGGATGTGGTGGTGCGTGGTGTAATGTTGTTTTAATTCAGTCTGGCTCGTCCTGAAAAGCTCCCCCTTTCTCCCTGGAAATCCCCAAGTTCTTATCGTTATTTGTCTATCACGTTTCCCCTCCCCTATCCATCAGATGTGTCTTGTTGTCCCCACCCCTGGCCTTTGTCCATCACTCGGCAGCCCTGCCTTTCCTTCTAGAACCTTCTCCCCAGGGTGTCGAGTGATTGGGCAGGGGCAGGGACCCCTCCCCAGTTTTTTGCTGATTTGTTGGTTTCATGCGTTCATCAACCTATGTATCAGTTTTTTCATACCCTCATTTGCTGTCGTGTTGCCCCTCCTGAGCCCTCCCCCTTCCCTTATAAGCTGCTGTAC
Source organism: Molothrus aeneus (assembly GCF_037042795.1). NCBI lineage: Eukaryota > Metazoa > Chordata > Aves > Passeriformes > Icteridae > Molothrus > Molothrus aeneus. The sequence goes on along the minus strand of NC_089649.1, from coordinate 48,936,253 downwards.
ACCCTCAGTTCGATGCTCAGTCCTTCTCCCTCCACCCTGCTTTTTCTCCCCCTTCGACCTTCCTTCAATAAACCTGCCAACCCTTCCTGAAGGCTGAGTCCCTCTTTCCTTGCCTGCGCCTCCCTGCGTTTGCCGCCCTCCTTCGCTCTCGTATCGTGGATCTCTTCGGGACCCATAGGCGCGATAGGAGCTCCGGGCTCCTCAAGCGCCCCTTCGTCGCTGATCGGGGCTGAACGTGAGCCGGGCAAACTCATCATCTCAGCACCGCAGCAGTTTGGCGCCCAACGCGTGGCGTGAAGACCCCTGCATCTGAGGCAGTCTGCGGATCCTGAACACCGTTCGGAGGACTGCATCTCGGAACAGGAGTCCCGCGACGCGCGGGTTGGATTGCTCTAATCCTTTGGGCGACTCACCGCTCTCCGTGTAGCACGCCCTCGTTTCGGGAGGTGCGGTGCTCCGGAGAGAAGAAGGCGACACCCTCTCAGCGCACCCTAAAGAGGCCGCCTTCGGCGCAGGCAGCTCCCGCTAGCAGCAGCCTTGTTTCGTCCCCCTGACTGGTGAGTCTCTTGGCTGTGTTGTGCAGCCCACCACCTGACCCCACGGAAAACCTGGCGTAGGCATCCCGGTCCTCTCCTCGGCCAGCGGGAGGGGGAGGTCAGGGTCAGTGGGGACCCCGTTCAGTTTTATTTCAGATTCTTTTCGCTTTCCCTGTTGCTAGTGGTAGAGCGAGTGGCCGACCCCTGCGTGTTCCATCAGCAATTATGGGTGCTAAACTGTCGGCCACTCAGAAAGGGGTTTTTTACCAAGTTGTGGGTACCCTGGGGGGTGGGAATTATAAGTTTAATAAAAAGGAAGTTAAAAGTTTAGTCCGCTGGCTGACCCGTACCTACCCCGATTTAAATCCCGAGTCAGTCCTGGATCCCAGATTTCTGAGGCGGGTTCAATCCCGCCTTCAGAGAGAGATCCAAGCTGGCAGCAAATCTTTTCAGAGCCATTTTTGTTTAATATCCCTTTTGATTTCTGCCCTCGCTGCTAAACCCTCTTCCCGGACTCAGCCAGCGGACCCCCAGTTATACCCCAGTTCTCCCCGTCCCCATGCACCTGCCCTTCGTTCCTCGCGCCCTCCTTCCCGAACCGAGTCCCTGCGGGGAGCAGCCCGCGACAGCCCCGCGCCAGGGAGTCATCCGTCCCTGAGCTCCTCGCGGGCGACCCGGTCCCCGAGCCTCCGGAGGTCTGGCCAACCTCCGGAGGAGACTGTCCCTGTTCCCTCTTCCCGCGCCCCCTCGACCCCAGTTGTTAAACCCAAAGTTCGGTTCAGTTCTCCGCAGTCCCCTCGCCAAGATGGCGTCAAATCATCCCAAAATGGAGGGGACCGCGTGTTCAATCCTAAAAAACCCCCTTCTCCTTCCCAGAGTTCCCCCACTCCTTCCCGAGCCCCCCCCCAAATCCCTTCCCTTCCCCTTTCGCGGGTTCCTCCCACGTCCCCTCCCCTTCCCCCGCCCCCTTCTCCTCCCCTTCCTCCCCCGCCTTCACCCCCTGCAACTCCTCCCCCTTCCCCTCCTCTCCCACCACCCCCCGCCTCCGCAACGACGTCATGGGGCCCCTCCCATAAGGGGAAGCACTTTGCTGCAGAACCCTCCCTCCAGTTCCCACGCCGGGACCCTCCCTCCCCCGCTCCCGGTTCCCACGCCCTCCCTTCCGGTTCCCACGCTCTGGGGGCTAGCGGGGGGGGGGTCCCGATCCGAGAACCGGAGCTGTCTGCAGTCCCATCAGCAGCCCCGGTCGTTTTTCATCCCGCGGGAGATGGGACAACCCTGGCTCAATGGGTCCCCTTCTCTCATTCGTCCATGAAAGAGCTGTGCAAAGCACAGAAAGAGTTCGGGAGGGACTCCGAATATTTTCGGGGACTCCTTCAGGCCGTCCTGGCGGAGTCGGTCATTACACCTGCCGACCTCCGCCGAGTCTTCCGCTGCCTCCTCAATTCCACCGAGCAAGTGCTCTGGGAGGCAGCGTGGAGAAAGGAAGCCTTGAAGGTGCTCCCGTCCCTATGGGATGCCCCGAACTCCCGGACGAGTGTAGATGGAGAGGTCATTTCCATTGACCATATGCTTGGGACGGGGAACTGGAGTGACGGAGCAACCCAAGCCAGAGCCATACCCGTAGAAGTCCTGCAGCAAACTGCCCGGGCGGCTGAGAAAGCTTTCTTGGGGTTGCGAGCGGCCACACCCCAAGTCCCATATGCCAAAGTCCTGCAGGGTGCCGAGGAACCATTCCTCGAGTTTGTGGAGCGGCTCCGAAAGTCCATTAACTATCATGTTGAAGGAGAACACTTGCAAGCCGAGCTGTTAAAAGAGATGGCATTCCTCAATGCCAACTCGGCTTGCAAAGATGCAATCAACAGCCTCCCTCTGGAGCCAGCTCCCACCCTGCGGGACATGCTTTTAGTGTGTGGGAAAAAAGTATTAGTTCCATCAGGTACCGGACCACCACCTGCCGCAGCCGCCCGCCTGAGGACACCTTTCCGTCCCGCCGCCGCCGCCGTCGAGGAGCCCCCATTCACCACCGACGTCTGTCCCACTACCGCGCAACCGCTGCCACCAATGTCGACCCCGGTGCCTAAGCCTCCAGCCACACCGTGTCATCTGTGTGGGAAGCTGGGGCACTGGATGCCCGCATGCCCCCTCAAACAGCAGTTTTATGAGTTTAAAAAGTCCGTGCAGGGGACCCACGGGCAAACTGTTCAAAAAAACTAATTAAACAGCGCAGCGGCCCCCTGCGCCAGGACACAAATGCGGAGGCCTGTTCACACCATCCGTCCTGGCGGGAGAAGAAGGAGAACAGTGAAATAATGCCTCCAACTGGACTTGACTTTCATGCCGGACTGACACAAACAACACCCATCAATAACTATGCTCTTTCATCCTGTGTTTCCTCCCGTAGGTTGCAGCTTGCGGAACCATTACATCTCCGTTCCGCCGGTTTTCACCACGTTGCTGTCCTCCCGGAGGGCCTAACAAACTGGGAACGTCAAAGCCACAGTCTCCTCGTCTTAGGCGACACAAAGGCGACCCCACCAGAAGTGAGTATTGTCCCGAGCCTGCTTCCCGCTGGCTCGGAACAAATCTCACTCATGCTGCACTGTGTCCACCCCCCGCTTTTCCTACCGAAGGGGCAAATAATAGCCCAATTCTTTATCGTGTCACCACCATATGCTGTTTCCGCTTTACCACCTCCGGAACTTCGGTCAGCAACCCAGGCTACAGACATACCTACAGTAGCCTGGGCTCAAACTCTTGGGCATGAAAAGCCCAAACTTATTTGTAAACTAAAAAAGGGGGGAGAGCAAGTCGCTCTACGCGGCTTGCTGGACACAGGGGCAGACGTCACGGTTATTCCCTCTCGGGATTGGCCGTCGCGTTGGGAATTGCAAAGCGTCCCTGGCCACATCAGAGGTGTAGGAGGGCTTCAATTGGCGAAGCAATCGAAAGGCATCGTACAAATTACGGGGCCCGACGGACAATTGGCTTCTGTTCGTCCGTTTGTATTAGATTATACGGAACCCCTGTGGGGGAGGGATCTCTTGGCCCAGTGGGGAGCCCGAATTGACTTACCAGTGACTCCCCAGGTTTTTCGGGCAGCGACCACTGCTGAGCGCCCCACCTGGAAGCTGGATTGGCTTTCAGATGAACCAGTACAGGTGGCGCAGTGGCCGCTAAACAAACAAAAATTAGCGGCGCTCAACGAGCTCGTGCAGGAACAACTACAGAAAGGGCATTTAGTAGAGTCCATGTCGCCTTGGAACTCTCCCATCTTTGTCATCAAAAAGCCCAACAAAGACAAATGGCGACTCCTGCATGACCTCCGTCGAATTAACGCAGTCATTAAAGATATGGGACCCCTCCAACCAGGGATGCCGTCCCCTGCGATGCTCCCTAAAGATTGGAATTTGGCAGTTGTTGACATAAAAGATTGTTTTTTCCAAATTCCTCTACACCCTGATGATGCGCCGCGCTTCGCCTTCACGGTTCCATCTATTAACCGTGAAGCCCCAGGCAAGCGCTACCATTGGACCGTATTGCCACAAGGCTTGAAGTGCAGCCCGGTGATCTGCCAATGGTACGTCGCTTCCCTGCTGACCCCTGTTCGTGCAGCTGTGGAGTCAGCCGTCATCCATCATTATATGGATGACATTTTGATTTGTGCGCCAGACGACGACCTGTTGGCTCATGCGCTTGACCTGACAACCGCTGCGTTGGTTGCTGCAGGGTTTGAGCTGGCGCAAGAAAAGATTCAAAGGATGCCGCCCTGGCGGTACCTTGGCCTTGAAATTACCAAGCGGACCATTGTTCCGCAAAAATTGGCAATAAAAAGCAATATTCGAAGCCTAGCAGATGCCCACCAACTGTGTGGTTCTTTAAATTGGGTGAGACCTTGGTTAGGTATTCCCACCGAAGACCTAACCCCTCTCTTCAATTTGTTGAAGGGGGGAGAGGAGCTGAGTTCTCCTAGGACCCTCACCCCGGAGGCCAAAACCACTCTGGAGAAAATTCAGAGTTTAATCTCGGCCAGGCAGGCCCACCGGTACCAACCGGGTCTGCCATTCCGTTTTATTGTTCTGGGGAAACTGCCACACCTTCACGGCATGCTCTTCCAGTGGGACGGAGTCATCGGGAAGAGCAAGGACCGCGGGGCGAAGGACCCTCTCTTGATCATAGAGTGGGTATTCCTGAGCCACCATAGGTCCAAAAGAATGACATCGCCACTGGAGCTGGTGGCTGACCTGATCCGGAAAGCGAGATCACGGATCAGGGAGCTGGCAGGTGAGGACTTGACGTGCATTCATCTTCCCATTAAATTCGGCACGGGCCACCTCAAATTAACAATGTTTGAGAACGTCCTTCAGACGAATGAACTTTTACAACTAGCTCTGGACAGCTACACGGGCCAAATTACGATAGATCGGCCGGCCCACAAATTGTTTAATCAAGAATTTATTTTCACCATTAAGTCAGTACAGAGCAAGAGACCCCTCGATGCCCTGACCGTTTTTACTGACGCATCTGGAGCATCCCACAAGTCAGTGATGACTTGGCGGGACCCTCAAACTCAGCGGTGGGAGGCAGACATCTCTGTGGTGGAAGGATCGCCACAAGTGGCTGAGTTAGATGCAGTCGTCCGGGCTTTTGAGAGGTTCTCTGAGCCCTTCAATTTGGTAACTGATTCGGCATATGTAGCCGGTGTAGTGTCCAGAGCGGAGGGAGCAATCCTCCAGGACGTCTCGAATGTTCGTCTCTTCGAGCTACTCTCCAAAATTGTAAATTTAGTCTCCCACCGAGAGCAGCCCTTCTACGTAATGCACGTAAGGTCGCACACCGACTTGCCGGGGTTCATTGCGGAAGGCAACAGGCGCGCTGATGCCCTTGCCGCTCCTGTTCAGGTAGCCCCGCTCCCTGATCGCTTCGGTCAGGCCAAACTAAGCCACCAGCTGTTCCACCAAAACGCGCCTGGCCTTGTTCGCCAGTTCAATCTGACGCGCGAACAGGCCAAAGCTATCGTGGCGACATGTCCCCAGTGCCAGTCCCACCAGCTTCCATCATTGGGCCTGGGGGCAAATCCTAGAGGACTTTCGAGCTGTGAAGTGTGGCAAACAGATGTCACTCATGTTCCCTCCTTTGGCCGGTTGAGCTTTGTTCATGTCTCGATAGACACTTTCTCCGGCGCGGTATTCGCCTCCGCCCACACGGGAGAAAGGGCAGCAGATGTCGAAAAACACCTACTTCAGGCATTTGCTGTTCTGGGCATCCCTAGGCTGCTCAAAACTGATAATGGGCCTGCGTACAAGTCCAGGGAACTGCGCCAGTTCCTGCAGCAATGGGGAATAGAACATCGAACAGGCATCCCCTATTCCCCGACAGGCCAAGCCATGGTAGAGAGGGCTCACCAAAGCCTTAAGAAAATCTTAGAGCGACAGAAATCCACCACAAAGGTAGAGCCCCCTCACATCAGACTCTCAAAGGCGATGTTCACTTTGAATTTTTTGAACTGTTCCTTTGAGAGCCTGAACCCGCCCATGGTTAGACACTTCGGGAGCCACAACGCGCTGCAACCTACAGCCAAGCCTCCGGTCCTCATCAAGGACCCGGAGACTTGGCAGACCCAAGGACCCTTTGACTTGGTGACCTGGGGGAGAGGGTACGCTTGCGTCCTCACTCCTTCTGGTCCCAAGTGGGTGCCCTCAAAATGGGTTCGGCCTTTTGTGCCCAGGGAAGCGGAACACCGGGCGAAAGAGCAACAAGTCCGTGTCGCCAGTTGGAGGCGCCGAAGAAAGCCCCCTGACCCCCTTCTTCCGCCTATCTGTTTTTTATTCAGTGATGAGCCAGAACCATTCGAATATTTAGTTCACGTTTCTTAAAACCCAGTTCTCCTTCCCTGATACTGCCTCTTTTTAGTTTTTCAGGTATGGCACAGCCCCAGACACGCTCAGTTGCCATCTACCTCCTTTGGGCCACGCTCACCACCAGCTGCTCTGCATGGACTCTCCCCCAGCCGAAACCTAATGTTTGGCGGACCCTCGCGGAAGCCCTGGGGCAAGATCACCTTTGCCTGAACACGGCGGCAGCTGAAGACCCGATGGCGTCTTGCCTCGTGGGGATCCCGCTCCCCCCTTCCCAGCTTCCCTCCCCTTTCAATTATATTTACTCCTTCAGAACTACCCCGAAATCCCCCACTGCTTTTTGGAACGCCTGGAGAGACCACCTCCGCTTACAACCTACTCTTGAGGTGAACCCTCCAGAGCTCCATTTGCTCGGCTCTGCACTTGCCCCAGTTTGCCTCATTTTTCGATATATCCCCAGCCCCGGTAATCCTCTATATTTTAGAGAAGCCCCGGGTTCCCAACACCCCCCCTCTGCCTCACTCCGGTATCCACGCACTCTGACCCTGTTGAACCCCTCCAATGCCTCCTATCCCCCGAACCAATGGTGCAAACGTGTTGAAAAAATCCCTCTAGCCACCTCCCCGAATGACAAAGCAGTGACCCTTCCCCATGGTTTGTTCTTAATTTGCGGAAACCGAGCTTGGGCGGGAATCCCATCTAATCCTATCGGGGGACCATGTGCATTAGGCCGGCTGTCCCTGTTTACACCCAACCTGACCCATATTATCGATTGGCAGAATAAAAGCGCAAGCCTCAATTCGACCTTCGATTTAAAACGTATCAAAAGAGATTTAAAGAATTTAGATGAAGGCTGCGACTCTGTGATTGAACATTGGGACCGTACAAAAGCGACTGCCCTCACAGTTTTACTTCCTTGGGTAGCGATCGCGAAGTCACTAGGCGAATTGGGCCGCCTAGAGTGTTGGGTTGTAAAACAGGCCAATCTTACGTCAGCCGCCCTAACGGACCTCCTTTATGATGAGAAAGTCACGAGGCAAGCCACACTCCAAAACAGAGCCGCCATCGATTTCCTCCTCCTGTTACACCAGCACAAGTGCGAGGAGTTTGAAGGTCTCTGCTGCCTCAACCTCTCATCCAGGGCTGAAGACGCGAGAGTCTCCATTGAACGCATGCAAAATCATATTGAAAATATCAAAGCGCAAACTACCGACTGGCTGGGGGACATGTTCCGCGGGTGGGGGTTTTCAAACTGGGCAGTAGCCATCCTGAAACCGACCGTTTATTTATGTTTCTCACTTATACTTGTGTTACTCGCTGCCTCAATACTGTGGAAAGTACTGAAAAACTTTATTAACCGAGCCCTTTCCTCTCCGGAAGTCCTCCGACTCCGAGCGCCCTCCAACTCACCAGAAGAAAACTCTTGGGAAGACCCTGACGAAGAAGACAGTATGGGGCCCTTGGACCAAGAACTGTCTTATGAAGAAGGCCCTGAGGACAGCGAATTTGAACCTTGAGAACATGAACTCAGATAATTATAATAAGTTAGTCCCCCCCATCCCCCCTTTCCTTTTTGTTTGTTTGCGAAAGGGGGAGATGTGGTGGTGCGTGGTGTAATGTTGTTTTAATTCAGTCTGGCTCGTCCTGAAAAGCTCCCCCTTTCTCCCTGGAAATCCCCAAGTTCTTATCGTTATTTGTCTATCACGTTTCCCCTCCCCTATCCATCAGATGTGTCTTGTTGTCCCCACCCCTGGCCTTTGTCCATCACTCGGCAGCCCTGCCTTTCCTTCTAGAACCTTCTCCCCAGGGTGTCGAGTGATTGGGCAGGGGCAGGGACCCCTCCCCAGTTTTTTGCTGATTTGTTGGTTTCATGCGTTCATCAACCTATGTATCAGTTTTTTCATACCCTCATTTGCTGTCGTGTTGCCCCTCCTGAGCCCTCCCCCTTCCCTTATAAGCTGCTGTACACCCTCAGTTCGATGCTCAGTCCTTCTCCCTCCACCCTGCTTTTTCTCCCCCTTCGACCTTCCTTCAATAAACCTGCCAACCCTTCCTGAAGGCTGAGTCCCTCTTTCCTTGCCTGCGCCTCCCTGCGTTTGCCGCCCTCCTTCGCTCTCGTATCGTGGATCTCTTCGGGACCCATAGGCGCGATAGGAGCTCCGGGCTCCTCAAGCGCCCCTTCGTCGCTGATCGGGGCTGAACGTGAGCCGGGCAAACTCATCATCTCAGCACCGCAGCATATGGCAAATCCATTATAATAATTAGTCAAAATTTTATAGTTTTCTGAAATGTAAAAATTGATCTTATTAAGGATTAATTCAGCAAGCCTTAAGCTTAATTACTTACATTTACAGGCCCCATTAATAATTTCGTTAAATGGACATTATTAAAATGCGCTCCTAAAGAAGAGAGGAAAATTTAATTGCCAAGAAATATACCATTTACTATAAAATAGGGTTTTTTTAACAAATTAATTACTTACATTATATAAAGTGGCTGCATAGTGAATTTTATGACTCTAACATAGCTATTGCAAGAGATAAATTCTTTCCTGTAACCGGTCTTCAGAGGGTGGATAAGATGCAAATAAAAAAAAAGAGAAATCTGAAGCTATTAGTGTTTTCTTTTTTATGCATAACAAGTTTGCTAGACTTGAACAAACAAGTGAGAAGTTACAGATTCCTGCATGAGTAATTGTACCTATCAATACCCATTACAAATCAAACACACAATTCTCCTGCTAGTCATTATTAGGAAAAGACAGTAAAACAGAGGGCATCATTATATCACTGCATGTATCTGTGATTCACTGACAAGTTGATTATTATAAGCAGTTCTAGCTGTGCTCCCTCAGAAAGTATGTGGAAGGGTGGTGACATGCTGAGAGAAGAGTAGGGGAGGTGTGTGTGGAACAGGCTCTATCTAACAACAACCAGGTCAGGTCCTTGGGCTGGAGAAGCAATCCTTAATAGGGGCTCATGAAACTGTGTGACAGGGACTGCTGGGTAGGGAAAAGCTGGGGCCTCTTTCTTCTGTAAAACAAACAAAATTCAAAAGGTGTTCAAAACTAGGAAAAAAAGGTTCATGAGTGACAGACTGCTGGAAAGTCATGTCAAAGAAAGTTATGCATGTTAAATATCTCTATGGATCTGGAACAGGTTCATGAAAGTTAAAACAACCAAGAATTACTGAATGCATAAAAACACTATGCAGCTCAAGAACCAATAAACAAGAATTCATGATCATCCTTGTATATTCAATCATTGTCATTGTTAAACAGGGAGTTCCTTTTTTGACTTACATGACCATTCAAATGCTTTATGTTTGTGAAGGAGGAAAGCAACACATAAGATTACAGATTAAAATCCAACAGGGAAGAAACTCACTGCAGAAGACCATAACATTTTTAATTCTCCATGGGCTGAATTTGCTCACTTCCAACAATTACCAAAATACTGCTTTGTATGACTTCTGTGATACCTTTCCTTCCACTCCGCTTCTACTTCTGATTGGAGTCCTTGTTCTCCTACCTCTGTTGTGAGTTAGCTGACTTCCAGTTTCAGATTCATAATATATATCTTCTCCATCCAGACTTTTTTCTATCAGAAGCACAAAAAAAACCAAAACCAAAACCAAACCAACAAACCAATGAACAAAACCACCAAAAAAAAAAAAAAAATCCCCTTCAGATGAAGCTTTTTTTTCATGTATGAATCACACACAGGAGCTGGTTCCCAGCTTAATTCTCTAGTGTCTAATAAGCATGAGTGATGTTTTTATGTTTTGCTTAGTGTAGGTACCAACAAAATTTCTTACCTCCTAGTAGTTGCCCATTGTCATGATATTTGTAGAAACCTTATAAGCATTAAGATCTCTCTCTCTCTCTCATTCAACATATTCAAAATTACCCAACAAATACAAAATTGTTGTGGAGAATGCCAAAACAGGTAGATAAGAAGCATGGTGCAGCAATACTTTGTCCTTAAGAAATAAAGGTTTGTATGAATTTGAAAAGATAGCAATAAATAAATAAATCTCACTTCATTAATTTTTCCTTTTTTATTTTCTTGTATCCTTTCTGTTGTTTCACTCCAGCACAGTTTCTTTCAAATCTTCCTTTTCTTGGGGACAATCAATATATAGAGGCATATAAATTACAATATATATTTACAAGTACAATAGGTATGTACATGAACTCAATTTGAAAAAAATTACAATTAAGGATATAGAACAGAAAACTTATTTCTGGTAAACTTGTTTGAAGTGCAAGTATCTAATTATATTGGCTTGCATTAAATAAATTTTCAGGAATACTGAACCAATAGTCAATGTACAAAAAAATGCAATTTTTAAAATATTTTGTTGTTGTGGTAGGGCTTTTGCTCAATAGAACGTGAAGGGTCTTATGCAGGAAGGAAGTATCATCACTGGTAAACTGAAAATGGAGTTCAGGCAGCCTTACTAACTATTTATTTAAACAATCACAATAAAGATATTCAGCATTTCAGAAATGTGTTGCACATCTGCTTTTCATGGGCCTCTTGAAGTAACAAAACTGCAATACTGCAATACTGCATCCTGCATAGGCATAGTTATTATTCCCAAATTGAACTAGGAACAGCAGATATGGCAATATTTAAGAAAAAAAGTTTCTTCTCTGTGGAGGTCATGAAGCTCCTAAGGGCAACTGTAATTATTTCTTTAGAATAAGCAGATACAGACTGTGTAAGCTATAAAGGTTTCAAAAGTGCAGTTACAGCACTTTGTGTCAATAATCTATGGATCACAAATTGCCTAAGGGGAATGTTAACTCCATAAAGTGAGTTTTACTTTTTTGGAAAAGCATATAAATGAATTTGGCATCCTTAAAGGGCTTCTCAGGCAAAATTTCAGCTTCTTGTCTGTGCCCAGAGTAATTATGTATATAGCAATACAGCCATGCTTGGAACCAGTTGAAGAGCAGAAAAAAATGCTAGTGATTTGTAAAATTTGCAGTAGACCTGTCAATATATTTGCTATTTTGTATGATTTTACATATGTAGTGGTCTCATAGGACAGAAATGTTAAACTAAGAGAAGGCCATAGATTAAAAGCCTTTGTTGCCTGTTTCTATTTTGCTCTGATAGAAGGGGAGGAAAGGGAAGAGGAAATAAATCCAAATCTTGGAAATAAAACTAAATCACCAGCAAAGCATTTACTATTAATTAAACTGGGCATCCTGATGAATTTCTATTTGGCTGAATATATTTTGACCTTGCCCAGACATCAGACAGATCCCACACAGATCCCACATGCTACTAATAGGAAGGAAGGGGCTGGAGGCACAGGGTCTGTTCCCTTGAGTGGCCAAATCCGTTGTGGCAGGCAGAATCTTCCTGGGCCCAGCCTAGTTTGAACAGGAAAAAGATACATGAGCCACATTTGTTTAGAAGCAAATTCCACACACGCAATGCCAAAATGGAGAGGCAGGGATCCCTGAGCCCAGGATTCATCCTAGCCAAGGTCATCCAGGGTGCAGGCTTGTTATGACACAGAGTGTACACTCAGTTGTAATCCAAGCAAGGGATTAGTGCCACAGTCCACACTGTGATTAAAGACCTTATATAAAGACCTTGCTGCTTATAAATTTGCAAAGTCTTAAGTATCTGGGATGAGACTCCCCATATGTTTTATTTTCAAGGTGAACTAAATTCAGTGAAAAAAATGCTCACTGTTTTCTGAGAATCATTTTAGAAGTAACTAAAAAAATATGGTTATGAAATTAAAAGCATTTGATCAGGAATGAAAATGAATGAGCAGTATAATTCAAATTACATTTGTACATAGGATTTCACTCCTAATGTTTTCAGACTTCATTTCCTTAGCCTAGGTTTTATGTGTTGTTACTCTATATCACAGTAGCCATTGTAAGACAGATAGAGAAGACATAGTAAGACAGATAGAGAAACAAGAAGAAATTTACTGGCTAAAAGCCAACCTCAGACATTCTACCAACAGGGAGCCAAGGTAATTGTCTTCTTCTCAACATAGAAAGATTGTCAGTGGAATAAATAAAAGAGAATAAATACAACTATAGTTGTAGAAACTTTAGAGTCAAAATTCAGAAAGGAACATTGTTTTCAAAAATGCTTATTAATTTTTTTTTAAATTGCTCTCTACTGTTATCTTTATTTTAACATGAAGATAAGTAAAGATAAAAAAAAATTAAAAAACAGTTCTGCTGAGATAACTAAGAAAGGAAAAAATGTAAATGTTGATAAGATTTACTTAAGTGCTTGCTGCATTCCACTTTACTCCTTTTAAAACTCCTTTCTGAAAGATAAAAAGGAAAAGACACTCATATATTTTACTATTAAACAATTCTTATTTATTGATACAGAATGAAGAAGTAGCCAGAAATAGATAATGTAATTTTCAAACAGGGACATTAATTTATTGCGCTGGACAGTCATAGAATATAGATACTGCTAGCTCACAGGAAACTATCGCTGTCGAGGCGGTCACGACATAAAGCAGAGACTACAAGCAGTCTCAGTTGGCACCACTTTATTATTGAACATGGCTGATTTTTATACACTTTCTAATTGTTTATGCTTCTTCTTTCTTTACTATTGGCTACAATAAATCAACATAATACTATTGGTGAGAAGTTATAGTGACTTAACTAACTTTCTAAAAATGCTTCATCTAGCTGCATCTTCTATCTTTCTTCTCTTGGTCTCCTTGGTTACAGCCTTGGAGAGAGATCCTTATCAGCTTCTTCTTACTTCTCAGCTTCTTCTCGCTCTTTTAGCTAACAGGCCCGCTGTTAGCCCCTTCCACAGGAAACTTATGTAGACCAAAAAGTTAAGTACATGATTCAGAAGGTGTGTATTCTTCTATTGTCATTGAAAATAAAAAGCAAGAATACAATTATCATTCACAAGATAGTGTGTTTTGAAAATCAAATCCTCAAAGCTGTCCTTTTGGAATATCTTTAATACATATGTCCAATATGAACAATCCCTTCTCTTCTGCTCAAAAATATTTTCTTTACTTGAAACTTTTTTCAGGCAATAACCATCAAAAAGATTTTAATTGTCTCTTCTCTACAGCTGGATGGATCTAGCTTTCTAACACAGCCAACTTAATGAGAGAGAAAAGCAATTAAAATTGGGATTAATGACCTTGGCCTGATCTATGTCTGGAGGGAACTGAATCACAGCAAGGTACGTGGATTGTGTTCCTCTAGACATGGTTCACATGGCTAAATAAATTCTGTTGTCATCCTCAGGACTGTCCTGGTCATTGGGACCTCATTTTTAAACAACAAAGTGCTAAACTATCTTTTCTGTTTCCAAAACTAAGCTCTTAAGAAGAGATGGCATACCAATGGAATTAAAGAGGATATAACAAACGTCAAAAAAAAAAAGATGAAAAGTATGGAGGCTGGAATTCTTCATGCTGGAAAAAAGGACAGGAGAGACATGATTGAGAGCAAGAGGAATGCACTGGAGGCCTTGGCCAGGCCTGTGTGTTTCCAGCACCTCCTGCTTTGGCTGCTGAAGGAAAAATACTGTTCTGGGCAAAGCATTCATCTCACCCAGAAGGGCATTTCTTATGTTCCTACTGATTTCTAGAGTTGTAAGTTATCCTAAAGTATACATTTAATCAGTGGAAAGATGGAGGTGAGTCGAGTCTAAAGAGTTTTGTAAGGTCTTTTTCTATTATACATATGTAGAAATTAAAGCGAGGCCATTTTTTTATGGATAATGAAATTAGCCATATTAAGCTCTATATGCTGTCTTTGATTTTTTTCAAATTTAAGGAAAGCTGGTGTTCCAATCAACCTCCATCCTTCTGCTACCCCTGTACAGTGTATTGCAAAGTATGCATTGGGCTGCAAGGGGTGACCAATGCTTCCTTGAGAGACAAACCTAGCAGCTCCCAGTCCACTAAAGTGCTGAGAAGTATGATATGGCTGTGAGGGCAGCTGGGATGGTGGGAGGTTGATGAGGAAACATGACTTTTGCCCCAGGCAAGCCCATCAGATATGGGTTCTGCATGGGGCAACTACATTGCTAAGTACACAGGCCATGCAGTCACAGGCTGGCTAGCTTTCCTTTTTCTAGAAAACCAGAAAATTTTAACATTTTTTTAATGTGCTTTGTCTATTTTGTAAATGTCTTTTATCTTTTTGGAAATTTATTTTCTAAATATCTTAATTTTCTTGTTCCTACACTCTCGAGTTCCTACATTTAGTCAGAAACTTCTTGAAGCTGGCTGCACCAAACCAAACACTAGTTTTAAGAAAATGTTATTTCTTTGCTAGGCTGTCATGGGGAAGTACTGAGTCCCTGAGACACCCATACTAGGGAAGCAGAAGGACTGCAGTATTGTATTCCCACAAATATTCCTAGTTAATGCAATTGTTTTATAATTACTAAATGCAAAGAAAGGTTAAACCTCAGGCAGAAGATGGGTAGGAGAATTGAATATTCCCACAAATATTCCCAGTTAATGCAATTGTTTTATAATTACTAAATGCAAAGAAAGGTTAAACCTCAGGCAGAAGATGGGCAGGAGAGTTGAATGGATCCAACCATAGAAGAGGAAAGACCTGTGGGTGGGAGAAAAAGGGAGACACAAACATACATTATGCCATAGCATGCCACACTTCCTGTGGCACACAAGACATTCTGTTACAGCACAAAGTCAGGGAACTCATAAAATGAGGACAGATAGCAGACATCTGCCTTGGAAGGAAGCCAAATGGACAAAATACTGCAGCAGACAGAGACTGACTTATTTACAGCAACCACAAAGGAAATACCTATTTCCTTGAAGAGCTTGGAAGCAGGATTTGCTCAGACTTCAAACAAATCAGGCCAAAAGGCCTAGGTCTCAAAGAAAACGAAAAGATGCCAACTGCTCAACAGGCTGGAGTCGTTCAGAAACTGTCTTTTGAAGGTGGAGCTGGACCAGGGCCACTTCACAGGATCGCTGTCAATATAAACTCTAAATACACAAGTTCATGGAAACAGGGGGAGTAAGGTCCCCTTTTTTTTTTTTTTTCTTTTTAATGGGCATTCCAAATTAAATAGTTAGAACTAATGTTTTTCTGACTATCAAAGTGAGTGGTTACTAGGTTTTCCTCTTCTTGATGTTAGGTTTGTCCTTCTGCAAGGAGACCTGCCTGTCTTGCATGACATCTCAAGGACAAGTAATAATGCAAATGAGCTATGTTCTCTGTAGACTCTCACCCTTCATAACCTTATTCTTTTAGTGCCATGGGAAAGGAGCTATAGGAATAGGTAAAATGGATTGATCAACACATCACTGAGCAGACCTCTGGCATCCTGAAAATATGTCTCCAGGCCTTGTATATAATAGGCAAGTCATACAGCATATTACAGTTTAGCAGCAATCTTTATTCTCACTGAAGCAGAGGTAATTAAAATCACCACATGTACAGAGGCACTTGCAATTTAATATCAAAGGCAAGCTTGGGACACACATACCCCACACCCCTCCTTGCTCCAGATTTAGTACGAAATAAGACAAAAATGTGGAAATAATTATCACTTTGATGCTGCAGGTGCTGTACTGCTCAAAACATCTATAAGTAGTAGGTACTCATTTTCATGTACTGCTGGTAGCTGAAAGATATTGCTGCTTCACTAATTTACCCTCTCTGTCTGAATGAAGCTGTATTTTTTAACAAAAGTCTTTATTTTCATACATACAGCATTGTTTCAATTGTTTGCTTAAACAATTTTTTTTGCTGATTTCTAATTATCATTGAATCACTTGATTTTAGGCATCTATTGTGATGATATAGATGTAAAATAGGTTTCATACAAAGAACTGAATATTTTTCAGGTTAGCTCACAGTTAAGTGACTTAAGTGACTTAAGTTTGTTGAAAATCCCCATGAGAAAGCAGAATCAGAACCACTAATCTGGGAAAATTCAGGTCCATTGAAAGTAATCTAGAAAAGTAATGCACTTCCTCCACCTTGGTAGATGATAAATAAAATATATGAACTATGAAAAAGATAAAGAGCATTTTTTTAATGTTTATGAGCCCCATTCTTAAAAATGTTGCTATTATTTTTTAAAAGTTTAAGCAGCATATTTATTAAATTGTTAAAAAACCACTTGTGATAGACCAAGGCACATTTTTACACTGTACAAACCAGTTATCCGTGCGCAGAAAATCAATCTTTTATAGTTACAAGCCAATCTTTTGCCTTTCCTATCTCTGTTTACTCATGCCTAATTACAGAATGTCTCTTGCCGTATTCCTATTAAATATTAACACATAAATAATGGCTGTACTATAGAAATAGCACAACATTAACTGAAACAGAACATATTTAACAAAGGGAAAGAGCAGAAATGGTTCAATACTAAATAAGCTACAAAACTTTGGTCAGTATCATATAGAAGGAAGAAAATACAAGGTAAATATAATATTCAGTTAACTCTTTTGTCATTTACCTAGTCAAGACCTCCTAAAGCATAACAATCTCACAATTACTCATGCACCTGCTAGGATTTTTAACTAGTTTTCTTTCACTATACCTTACAACTATTAATGGCTTTTTAAAAACAAAAAAAGGTCTAAAGACAATGTTTTCATGAGGCATTTTAAGATGTTCTAGAAAAGTACTTTGCTGACCTTCATCTACTTACACTAACAGAAGACAGAACTACGATGTTAATCAAACTATCTTCTTCACTGTGAATCAATTATTAGTGGCCCACATGGCAAATCTGGGTTCATTAATTCTGTCAATACCACTTATGTTTTACAGGGGGGGAAAGGAAATGGCTTTGGGGGAAACAAAAACTATTTTGATACCTTTCTGGAAATGACTGGGAAATGAACAAATGCAGAGTAGCATTCTACAGCTGGGATTCCTTGGAGAATGGCTAAGGCTTGGCTGCCTTGACATGACCAATCCAAAACTTTGATTTTTTGTTTTGAGAGAATAAGACAACTGTTAACATTTTAAAACAAAGCAACTTGCTTTGTTTTAAAAAACGAAAGGACAAAAGTATGGGCCTAGGAGACAGAGCTCCAGCTACAGTCTAGAACATCAGCAATAGCAGTGCCCAAAGAGCCTCAGAGCACTCAGCAAAGACAGAGGCCACACTGGTTCAACAAACCATTAATCTTAGAAGGGAGGAAGAGGTATAAGAAAAAAATAAACAAGAAATGAAAGAAGGTGTAAGGTGGCAATAATTACTGTAAATAAGGAGATGAGAACTACAGATTTTTCGTAAGAGAGTTCTTTAGGAAATTTAAAGATGATTCACTGCCAACTCTAATATTTTCAGGGAACAAAATCCATTCCTCAGGAGAAAAAAACTTCCAATCATATTTATGCATTGGGGGTGATTCACCTTTTAGAAGAAAAATAATATTTATATTATTAATAGAGAACACTTTTTTTTGTCAAAATCCTATCCAGCAACCTTTATATATGTAGTCACACAGTAAGGAGGGTTTAATTTGTTATTCTAATAGCAATACTAGAAAACATTGTGTGGTTCCATTTTAAAATAGCTGTATCCAGACAATTTGCATACAAAACTTTTAATACTGCCTGACAAGCTCTGTGAACCATTAACATGGCTTTCCAGCAACTCTTGAAATGCTGTCAGTTCAAGAACAGTGACAGAGAGGAAATGTGTTAAGTTTTTAAAGAGGGCAATTACAGACCTGTCAGCTAGATGCCAATCATATGCAAAATAATGGAACGGATTCTACAGGACTATAATCAAGAATTAAAGAAGGATATCATAATTAATGCCAGTCAACTTGGATTTGTGAAAAATATACTGCATCAAAATAAATTTTTTTCTTGTTTAAAATAAGGTTACAAGTTAAGTTGACAGTGATGGTAAATTACACTCTCAATACAAAATATGTAGGTTTCTAGTTGGCATGTAACTTTAATAACATGCTATTTTTTATTATAAAATTGCAACAAAGCTTTTAAACTGAACATCAAATGGAATGGTGTATTTGCTAGGTCTCAAAGGTTTGGTTTGAGGAAATGGTCATCATGTACTTGTGTGTCTAGTGGAAGTCTAGGAGAGCTTTTCCTTGCTTATAAACATTTTAACAATTCTGTTTATTATTTCTAGGAAAGTAAATTCTAATTCAATTTAAAATAACACAAAGATTGAGGATTATTTAGATAATGGGGATCATAAATCACTGATACAAAGCAATCTGAATTGTACTGTAGGGTAGGCATTATCAGACCTGGTATGTGATGGGGCCAAATGTAGTTACCCCTGTAGGTACAAAGTGGTTTCTGCTTCTATGGCAGCAGCATCAGCTTCAGAAATTTTGTGGCAACACAATTACCCTTTAACACATAAATAGTTTAATAATGAGGAAGGGAAAGCTATGCTACTAGCCTTTTCTCATTAAAAAATCATTAATAGAGAACAATGCAAATGTGATAGGGAAATTGATTAACCGGGAAATAAAGGAAAATAATAAAAGAAATGTAATTCCTTCAATCAAATCCTTAGGGAACTTAGTCTGGCTTACAAATACCTTAAGGGGGGGGCTACTAATCAGGTAAAAACTTGTAGAAAAGAGAATCTTTCCAGCTGGTCTTTTCAGTCCTGGCAACAGGACACTGAGTAATTCAGAATAGATATAATTCCACTTTTAAAGATCTAAAACTAGGCAGCTGTTAGAGTAATCATCCAATATAAAATATTCTGCATCACTTACAGCCTTCTATATCAAGACTCTTTAGTTTTATTAGTAATTGTATTATAGTGCAAGGAAGAATTAAATCCAGAAAGTGCTAGAAGCTCTTATTAAGTGCATGTGGAACATGAAAGACCTTTTTTCCCTTCTGTCTAGATACATATGATGCTTTTTTGAATATTTTGAAATGCCTAGAATGAACTTAGGATGAGTTCAATTTACTTCATTAACTTTATGCTTTTTCTGTTCAGAATGATCTAATATATTCCTTATGAAGTATCCTCTAAGATTTAGAACATTCTCAATAAAACAAACTGGATAATAGAAGGGTGAAAATACATTTTAAAATGCTACATTTCTATGAAAAAGCTACTTCACTAGAAATAAAAAAAACCCAACATTTTTCTCAACATACAGTTTGTTAAAGCAATGAAATCATAGAATAGTTTGATTTGGAAGGGACCTTTAAAAATCATCTACTCCAAGCCTCCTACAATGAGCAGTGACATCTTCAACTAGATCTGGTTGCTCAGAGCCTTGTTGAACCTGATGTTGAATGTTTCCAAGGATGGGGCATTTACCATCTCTCCAACACTGTTCCAGTGTTTCACCACCCTCACTGTTAAAAACTTCTAATCTGTGTTAGCCCTCTTTGAATTTAACGTCATTACCCTGATAAAAAGAAGTTTGTTTCCCCATCTTTCAGTCTCTGTCAGAGACTGAAATATTATAGTTTATGACCTAAACATTTTCATGAAAGACTTTTGCCTATTATGGCAGAACTGTGTTAGAAAAGCTGCAGAGATGACCACCACACCCTGAATGGGGCTCTGAGAGGCCCTACACTGTTCACTAAGGATGATAAGATAAAGTAATAACTCAGGATGGGGACATTCCCAACCTTGTAGCAACAGGGATGAACCTATTAAATACGTTCAAACTGTTTTGTAAACACAAATCAAACTAATACGAACCCATCTAGTATTCATTAAGCCTTCAAAGAAAATCTTAAAATAGGCAATTTTCCATTAGACTGGTAAACATATGCAAAGCTCTGTATACCAAGAATATAATATAGGGGATAATAAGGGAAAGAAACTTTCTTAATCACTTATTAAAAATACATATAAATCATGAGCCCAAGGAAGTTAACAGAATATAATTCTAAAATATTGTCTTTCTGGTAAGTGGGCTATAGAAGATACATGTCTTAAATGAAAGAAGTTTCCAATATAAAGAAAAAGTAGCAATTTTTCTCTTATGTATTTTCACTATATAGGCTATGGCCTAGAAACATGCAGTTTGTAATTATTTATAGAAACAAGGAAAAATGCATTCTTTTCTTTTTATTAGACAGACACAATAATCTCAGATACTTTTTTTCACAGACTAAAATACTGCCATTTTCCTCAGTTTCTGCTGTGACTTCTGAAGATTAGAGTGGAAGATAGTAACTACTTTTTCTGCTTTATTTTAAGGCAAGAAGTATACACGCGTCTGCTACTTTTGTCAGCTTGGCTACAACAGAAATATTTGGCCATCAGCATCATGAAGTGCCAAGAAATAAAAGATTAAACTGCATTTCCAAGCACAATTGGAGAGAAGAACTTGATATATTGCAGCAATCTGACAAGTCAGTGTCAAGGAACAGCTCCAAAATGGAAATTTGTCCTAAGAGGCAAAATATCAACTCCAGTCACTGCTGGCCCTTTGTCCATCATTGCTTTGGTTAAGAAAGGTGTAGAGCAGATACAACAGCAAGTATGGGTATTGCACAGGACACTTTTTGATGACAAAAAAAGAGGAAGAAAAGAATAAGGGAAGAAAAATAGAGGATTTGCTAGATTTTGTCCTCCCAAGAACAAGGGTCTGTCAGACTCAAATACTGTGGAGAGCCTTGTGGACAGTTGGCTAGCTGAGAAAGGTCACGTCGACATAATACTGTTGGTTAAGTTAGAAGGAGACAAGTCTAGGATTCAGCAGTCAGTGTCCAACCACTGACAAGGACATTGTGCCCTTGGTGCAACAACTGGATAGAGGAGAGGATCTTTTGCCAAAAATATGAGGATAGTTTCAGCAGAATAACCACAAGAATGTAGAAGTAGTAACAAAATAACCGTAAGAATATAGAAGTAGGCGTGGTTGACCGATAAGTAATTAACCAATAATGAGCTCAGCTTTGCAATATGTATAAGCTTCATTAACACCAATGTAAATATGTGTGAACTATCAATAAAGTTCGAGACTTGCTGATCACTCATATTGAGTGCTGCATTTCTTCTGCCAATTTCCCACAAAATACCCTGAGGAAAACTGGGTGACTACTCCAGCTAAAAAACTGGCAGACCAGGTTAGTTAATTAAGGTGTCTGTTCAGGCACCTCACTCTGCCACATAGACATTTATTTAGAAGACCAATGTTAGTGACCTGTCCTGTAATATGTTTAGTTTGAGACTTCAGGTGTTTTCCTGGGTAAACTTTGTCCTTTTAATTCAGGTCATTACTGTGCCATATCAAGTCTTTGAATTTGGCTTAGGAGAATGTATTTTACAGATGGTGAAATTTCTGCCAACGTTATCTTTTAGGTAGTAATCCCCTTTTAGCATCTGCTGGCAGCAGTGCTTCCAGTGAGAAGAACGGCTTTTGTCCCAGCCATTGCATTTGCACAGTAAGTACTTGTGTAAAATAGAAGTCTGTTCTGTTACAGAAATCCTCACCAATGAAATAAAGAAACAATCTCTTTTTTTTTTTTTTTTTTTTTTTTTTTTACTTACAGCTATTGAATGTTGCTTTGTTCTTATTTCTGCATTTCCACAATCTCAGAGTGCTATCAAAGATTGCTTCCAAATGATGATTGAGTAGCAAGTGGTGCAGTCTCTGCTGTGTTTCACAGATACCACCGATTACGGATCTGTTTGGCCTTCTGCACGCATATGTATCTTACATATTTTACATTATGAAATCCTAGTTGCATTTTATCAGTTCATACCTCACTACCAAGGAAATGCTTCTTTGCCTTTTGTATTACTCATTGTGTTAGGGTGTGCTATTTCACCCTGTGTGACTTTCACAGAAGTTTAGCAGGTAACTCTGATCCCTGCCTGGGTAAATGCTTAATTTTGCAATATTTTCACTTTATGGGAAAACACAATTCCTATTAAAACTCAGGCTATGAAACCATGTCATTAGGGAGCATATTTGTTTCTATTGAACACAACTGCCAGGAAATAATACATAACACTAACTGGTTTGCATTTATGGCAATTACATTGTGTCTTCAACTTAAATGTTATTGGTAGGACATTCAACACCTGCAATCAAATGTAGTTGAAACAAGATACTTGGGAATCAGACGTGCTTGTATTTTGTTTTCACCTTTTCAGTCAGGAATCTGTAAGCATCTGAATTTACCATTTATATGGTTGGCTCCAGTATTAGTGAAGGCAGCTAGTGACAGGTACATTTAATTTATCCTCATTACAACAAATGGCTTTTGATGTTCAGGAAATGTGTGCATCCATCCATCATATTTTGACATGTAAATGATCACTTGAAAATTAATATTTCTTGCTTCTGGCTTGCTGTCACATAAATACTTTAATATTTATTATTCTGATGAAGTGCACATTGTTCTATAGTATTTCCAGTGAATGTGTTCCATTGCATATAGAGCTCAAATTGATCAAAAATCTTAATATTTGATTCATATATTTATCTGAGCTGAAAAGTGAAAATAAAGACAGATGACTGTAATTTTTCTATGCTCTATCCTAGCTTATGATGGACCTCCAATCTGAAATTCTAGTTAATATATTTTGTTCATATGATTAGGAGTCATGCTTGAAATGCAGTTCTATCCCAGTTTTTCTTCATCTATCTCAGAACTCTAAAATATTGCAAATAGCTTTACACTAAGGGCTGCTGTCTCACAGCATGGACCAGCAGTCATTCCACAGCCGTTCACTCGATGACAATAGGACAAGTTCCAGGATGAAGATGCAGCACATGAGCTCATTGAGTTACTCCAGCACAGCTCCTTGAATCCAGCCAGCTGAGTGTGCATGTGGTGCAAACACAAGCCTTTGTTCTCTAAGGTGTAGATATGGAGTGCAAGTGCAACCTATTTGATTTGAATTATGCTGGTTTTCAGTTATTTTTGAGGCTACATGATTTTGCACATCCCTACACACATCCTGGTAGTGTGAACATGTGGCTTAGCTACCCCTGCTGCTGTTCTGAAATTGCTGAAATCAGCCATCTGTATAAATTGCTCAGTGCAAGAGAGTGCTCTCTCTTTAATACGGTATTTAAACATATTAGTTTAATTCCAGCTAATAGAACACTTTCTTAATTTTTTTTTTGATATTCATGTTCCTTAGGACAGTGAAGACATTTACCCCTTTAGGAATGACAGTATTGCTGTGTATTGGTGTTCTCTGCTATTGCACAAAGGTAAGCCAATACCTACAGTGCACCAAACTTAAATCTGTGTGTAGCAGGGAGAATGTTTTCCTCCAAATACAGTTCCTATGCTCATATGCCTGCTCTGGATCATGGCTTTGGATTCTTGGTTCCTGTTGCATTCATTCACCATTCAAGGACATACTTCTCCTTGTCTATACATTTTCATGAATTTGCCAAAGGACTCTCTTTGTCCATTACTACCCAAATTCCATGGGATCAGCCCAGCAGTGAACTACATTAACAAATTCATTACTGCACAATCCTAAGTCATTTTACATGGAATTCCTGCTGTCTGCACTACCTATCCCTTTTATGCAGCCTTTTCAGACCAAATCCTTCTAAGTTAAAAAGGAGTAAAAATTTTATACTCATATCCTGATATTAAACCTCCTTTAAATGATTTTGCCCTCAAAATTTACTGTCTTGCTTCATTTGGCACATGCCTAGAATGTGAATCTGATTAAATATTTGAAGCTTTCTTAGCTAAGTAGTCTGATGGCATTGAAAAAATATTTTGAAAAAAATTCTGAAATATTTTACATAGCTACAGCCGAAATCTTAATTAGACTGAGCAAAAGAGAAAGGAGGAGCCAATATATGTGAACAGAACAGCGACCCTTGCCTGCACGTTTTCCCAGGTCTGTGAAACCTTAATGCAAAAATTTCAAGAAAAAACAGCGGAACGCGCGGTCACTAATAAACGCCAAATAAGGAATGATACAAGCTAGGAAAGTAGCTGGAAGACCCGCAAAGACTGTGATGAAGAGTAGCACACGGAAATCGCGTCTGAGAATGCAACACTCTTCTGCTTCCAGAATTTAACAAAGCTCAGCTTTGACGGCCACAACAGCCATATGCCAGCAGAGCGGCCCGAATCGCATGCAATAAACCCATCGCCCGCAGAGCAGGAACTCGCGGCAGCCCCGTCCCTCACTCCCACCGAGTGCCCCGACAGTGCTTCCGCCGCGTCACAGCGCGGCCGCCGCCGCCTCCCGTCCCGTCCCGCCCCGTCCCTTCCGGGCCGCTGCGCCCGCCCTGCGCGGCGCGCCCGGTCCGGCCTGAGGGTACCGGCCCTGGCGGGCTGGGCTGAGCTGGGCTGAGCTGAGCTGCTGCCCGCGCCATGGCCCTCGCCGGCAGGGCGGCGCTGCGCTGGGGGGCACGGCTGCCGAGCCCCGGCCCCGCCGCCGCCCCGCTCTGCCGTCAGCCCTGGCTGCCCGCGGCGTGTGGGCGGCCCTACAGCTCCCGCGGCAAGGTGAGTCCGCGGGCGGCCCTACGGCTCCCGCGGCAAGGTGAGTCCGCGGGCGGCCCTACGGCTCCCGCGGCAAGGTGAGTCCGCGGGCGGCCCTACGGCTCCCGCGGCAAGGTGAGTCCGCGGGCGGCCCTACGGCTCCCGCGGCAAGGTGAGTCCGCGGGCGGCCCTACGGCTCCCGCGGCAAGGTGCGTGCGCGGCAGCCCGGGCTCCTGCCCCACGCCGGCTGCTGCCAGACCCCTGGGCTCGCCGCATTGACAGGCGGCCCACGCTGGAGTCCAGGAGTGAGACGGATGCGTTACTGCTTGGTAGAACTGCCTTGCTAAGGTGTAGGGCTTGACATGTTTCAGTGATCTCGGTTCTAGGGACGGGTTAACAGAGCTTGGAGAGAACGATGTATTGTTAGTAGTGGGCACAAAGAAGGCAGAATTCACGGGCCAGAAGGACAGAGATCCCAGGATAAGGAAAGAACTAACACAGTCAACTCAGCAAGTGTGCTGAAATAGGCTCTGGCTGGGGAAGATCACGACCATAGACCCGAGAAACCCACCGACTCAAGAGAAACAGACCATGCTGGCTAACTAGCATAAGTGAGGGAATCATTTAACCAATAGAATACGAATTAAAAGAACTATGTAACTTTTAGGCAGTCGATAATAATGCCTTTGTTTGCTAAAATGTATAAATAGTATGACATTTTGATAGTTGTTTGCTGGCTTTGTGGATTTTCCACCAAGTGCCCCTTTCTGCACAGAACTGTAAATAAATAAAGTACTTTGACTTTTGTGTGTGGATTGGCACCTTCCACACTGTAGCATCCTTTTTCACTGTCTGCTTGCTCCTTGTGATAAAGTTACTACTCGCTGAGTCTCTAGATAATGGCTCTGTGTTCCTATCATGCTTGTGAAGAATGATGTCCTTAATGGCCCCCTGAATCCAGTTTTCTTAATCCTGAAGTTTAGTAGTTTCACCAATGTGAAACTAAAACAAAATTTTCCAGCTCCCTATGTACGTAGGAGCATAGTACCTTTTGCATACTTTCCAGCATAGTTCATAATTGTTTAGTGATAAAAGAATACATGTGTCTGTATGACTGAAGTGAAATGCTGACATTTTAAACAATGGTGACAATTCAAGCTTTTGTATCTCTGTTCGACCTGTACTACTTCTAGAGAAAAAATGTTAAAATAATTAATTTGTTTTTTTAAAGGCCAGGTCATATGCTATATAGAGACTGTAACCTTGATTTATGAAAAGAAATTCCTGTTTTTCAGGAAGAAATAGATATGTCAACATATCCTGTTGAAAGCATTAGAAACTTCAGTATTATAGCTCATGTAGATCATGGCAAAAGTACACTAGCAGACAGATTGCTGGAAATTACAGGTAAGCATTCTCATTTTATGCTACCTTTTCTTGACATGGAAGGTGGCATCTTAAGTTTGTGTACCGTTGATTATACTAAAATTTCTAATATTTTTGCTCTCCTAGTGTTGCTTGGGTTTTTAAGCTCTCAGTTGTGTAGTGTTACAGATATATGAACTTTATGGTTGAGATCTGCCTACACGTAGGCATAAAGAAGTGTGTAATTCATTTAAAGAAGTACATATTTTGGAAAGACTCTGAAAAGGAGTTTGAAGATGTTTCTTGTTTCAACATCTTCCTTGTTGAAGATGTATCTCCTGTCACTCTAACCAGTCATCCATTAGAACAGTACATGTTAAGTTTATGATGTTTACTGCTGTGGTTGATGTGGACAGAAGGGGTGGGACTGTCATGACCTGGGAGTTCTGGACTCGCATTTAAGGATGAATGAAACAAAACCAGGGAGAGAAAATTCTGATCAAAGTTATTTTTTATGATTACCTCCCATGTATCATCAGCATGAGCATTTTTGCCTGATGCCTGTGATAGAATGGGATTTTGAATTTAGGTCTGTCACTCTATGCTAATGCTCATCTGGCTCTTGAGATTGATTTTAGAGCGGTGGGCCACTCTTCCTCAGTGATAGGAGGGGAAGTTTCCTTAAGTATCAAAATTATTTACAATTCAAGGGAATTTTTCCTTCTTCTTAATCTCTTAGATGATGTTTTTTATCCTGCTTATTCAGGTTAGTATTTTATATAACTTTATTGTGTAAACTTTATTTGACAAATGTAAAGAGTTGATGCACTCTTTTGTTTTTGATTGAAAATCTTTGTTTAGCTTAATTATATGGGAAAGCTTCATTTGCTCTTGGTTAACTTTTGGTTAATGGCATTTTCAAGATTTATGTAGTAAATTAGGTAATAAAGCTTTTATTTTCCTTATTTTTTAGGAACAATTTCTAAAACTGACCGTAATAAACAAGTGCTGGATAAACTTCAAGTGGAACGTGAAAGAGGAATTACAGTTAAAGCCCAATCTGCATCTCTCTTTTACAATCATGAAGGAATAAACTACCTCTTAAATCTTATTGACACACCAGTAAGTTAAATATAAACAGTGTTGAAATCACACAAATCTAAATGTCCTTATAGTTAAAAGTAGGAGATTTCTGGCTTCCTGTGTTTATTCAATTCCTCTTTTATAAGAATGTAAACTTCATTATACAAATATACAAATGAAAACAATGCAGTACAGAAATCTTTGCAAAAATACCTGAAATTGTAAACATCTGTTTTCTCCATAGGGCCACGTAGATTTCAGCTATGAAGTATCACGGTCACTATCTGCTTGTCAAGGTGTCATACTTGTGGTGGATGCAAATGAGGTGTAGTACTTAATTCTTGGTTTTTATTTAGTATTTCAGGATTTCCTTTAGCTAGAGGGAAACTAGGTTGTGGGATTTTTTTTTTTGTTTTTCTGGCAGTGTTTCTGCCCCTGGGCTATTGCCATGAAAGTATTACATTGCAGAAAAATAGTAGTGGGATTTTAAAGCAGTTGCATATGATCAATCACCTTTTATTTATCCATCTCCTAAATGAAAGAGTTGATAGAATAGCAATGTAATCTTAAATTGTATAGTATGCCTGAAAATACTCCCCAAAACCACACCAAAACTGAGGAGATTTCTGTGTTAAACTCTACAATGTTATTTTCTAGGGTATTCAGGCTCAGACAGTGGCAAACTTCTATCTTGCCTTTGAAGCACAGCTTTCAATAATTCCTGTCATAAATAAGGTAATAAAGTTATTAGCATTTTTTATTAAATACTTGGGTTGTTTAAATGTGTATAGTGCTGATCAGAAATGTAAACTCAAAGAGAAGTAAAGAAAGTGATTTATTATAATATTTATAGGATTTAGATTTAACATTACTAGGAATTTTCTGTATTTGCTCTCTGTGTAAAATTTTACAATTTAACTGCTGTGAAATTTTTAATTTCATGAAATACATTTAGGTATTTAAAAATGTAGCACTTAAGGACATGATTAGTAGTGGACTTTGCAGTGCTGGGTTTATGCTTGGAATTGGTGATGTTAAAAGTTCATTAATATTGAGGAAATGACATGACTAGAGCTCAATATTTAAAAAGTGGAGTCTTAATTTTAAAAGAAATTCTAAGTGTTACTTTTTATACAATTTTGAAAGCTGTGTTATTGGAATCACAAGATTAATTACTGCTCAGCTTATGTTAATTGCTTTTTGTAGATTTATTTTGTACTTAATATGTAATCCTATAAACAGTGTAGGTAGCTCTTAATGATTTCAAATTACTGTGTAAACTAAAGATTTTTACCAACTCGTGGACAAAGGTGTTTTCCCTAATGAAACAAGCCAAAATGAGACTGGTTATGGACAGGATCCTTCCCAAAATCAAGGAAGGAAGACTTTATAAAATGAATATTGATGTTTTCCTAAAGATGGACAGTGTTTACTCATAAATACATAAAGGTTCTTTGCTGTACTTTGCTGTTCTTTTTGTACTTTCTACTGTACTTTTTGTACAGTACTGGATGATGTGGGAGATCTGGTTTCTTGTATATTTAGCAGTTTGTTGTTTTACAGATTGACTTGAAAAATGCAGACCCTGAAAGAGTTGAAAAACAAATTGAGAAGCTGTTTGATATCCCTACAGATGAATGCATAAGGGTAAGATCTCTGAGTTTTATAACATGCCTGATAATATAACTTTGTAACTAACATGTGACATGTGCATGTTGTAAATTAAGAGAGTGCTACATGTCTGCCTGTTCTTGTCTGACATAAGAATTTCTTTAAATTTTGTCTCCTGTAAGAGTGGAGAAAATAACTCTCAGCTAAAAATTCTAGTATTTTTCAGGATTAGAATCCAGGATTTTAAATTATTTCTCACTGTCAATCCATAAATGATTTTCATTTCTGTCATAAAAATAATTGCCATTCAGTAGAGACAGTATTTCTTAGTCATAGCATTCTAGAGTGTCCTTTTGAGTGCTTTTATGAGTACCACCCAAACTGTCTAAGTTAACATGACACTATTTAATTAATAAGTGTAAGATGTGTCTTATAAAGTTGTTGTTTGATTTGTTTTAGATTTCTGCTAAACAAGGAACAAATGTTGAAAAAGTTCTTCAAAAGGTCATTGAGAAGATCCCACCGTAAGTCTGTATTTAATTATGTGTCTAATTAACCTTTAAAAGTAATTTGGAAATCATGAGTTGTATTTATACAGTATTGGAAGTAGTTTTACACTTAATATGCATCTAATTTAAAAAAATATTTTATAGATAGATGTAGGAGAAACAGAAGGAAAATAGTGACTTGTTCTTAAATGGGAGAGGTGAATTAGTCACCAGTGAGGCTGAAAAGCAGAGGGACATTTTTTTCACCTCTGTCTTTACCAGCACTGTTGGGCTTTAGGCCTGGGGAGCAAAAATGCAGGTTGATGCACAGACCCACTGTCAGCAAAGAAGGAGTTGGTATGTGAACTGTTACAGGGGCCTGACCCCTGTGCATCTATTGGCCCTGATAGTATCCACCTGAGGATTGTAGGAGAACTGGCTGTGTCTGTGCAAAGCTGCTCTTTGTAATCTTTGAGAAGTCCTGGAGATCAGGGGACATCCCAGAAGACTGGAAGAATGCTAATGTCGAATTTACTAGAAGAACTTAAAGGAGGATCCAGGAATTTATAGGCCCATCAGTCTTACTGCAGTCCCTGGAAATGGTATGGAACAAATCCTCCCAGGGGCTATGACAAGTCAGATGAAGTGATTGGGAAAAGCGAGCAGGGATTCACCAAAGGGTGTATTGTGCTTGACAAACCTGATCACTTTCTACAGCAGAGTAACCTGCTGTGTAGTGTGAGCGGTGGACAGTGGCTACCTGGGTTTCTCTCTATCTGGATCTTAAAGGTTTTTGATAAGGTTTCTCACAGACTCCTGGAGAAACCACTGTGTTACAGTCTGGAGTGGTCTGTGTCATGGGAACTGTCTGACAGGCTGCATCCAGCGGGTGGTGGTAAATAGTTTCTTTTCAGACTGGCCACAAATAGGGTCTGCCAGGGTTCCACATTGGGTTCAATGCTATTTCTTTTAAGTGATCTGGAAGTTGGGATGTGTACCCTAGTGAATTTTGCCAGTGATACCAAACTGAGAGGGGAAGTAGACACTTCAGAAAGGGGGAGCAACTTTACAGGAAGTCCTAGATAGGCTGGAAGAGTGGGCTAAAAAAGAACCCTATGAAATTCAACAGAGGCAAAGGTCTAGCACCTGGACAACACAGGCTGGAATCTACCTAGCTGGGGAGCAGCTCTGTGGAAATGGACCCAGAGGTCTTTGGGGACAACAAAGTCAATGTGATTGAACAGTGTTCTGCTGCAGCAAAGAAAGACAACAGCATGCTGGGTTGCCTTGGGACATCAAGGACAGGGACATCAACAGCAGAGATGAAGAAGTCATTATCCCACTCTGCTCAGTGGTGGTCAGTCCACACCTGGAATACTGTGTTTGGTTTTTGTCACTTCTGTGTGGAAAATATGGACCAGCTGAAGAAGGGCCACAGAGATGATTGAAAGACTGGGCAGTCTGCCCTTTGAGGAAAGCTTTAGAAAAAAGGATATGTTCAGCCTTGGAAAAAGAAGGCTTAAGGGAGACCTTTTGCTGTGTCCTGGTATTTAAACAGTAGCTACAAAGAGCCATTGGAATAATCTCTTCAGGAAAGTGGTGGATTCCACAACATTGGACACTCTCTGGTTTGTTTGGGCAGGGTGCTAGGCCATTTGTTAAGCCAAGAATGTTTTTGCCAAGAAAAGTTGGATCAGGTGATACTGGAAATCCCTTCCATTCTAGTGTGATTCTGTGAAAGTGTTTGGGGTGGGCATGCTTGCTCATTCAATAGTGAATGAAAACACACTGCATAATACATTGTTCTAATTTATTTTGGTGACAGACCCCAATGTAATACTGCTGATCCACTGAAAGCCTTAGTATTTGACTCTACCTTTGACCACTACCGAGGTGTCATAGCTAACATTGCGCTCTTTGGTGGGGAGATTGCAAAGGGACAGAAAATTGTGTCTGCACACACTAAGAAAAGATATGAAGTTCATGAAGTTGGAATTCTGACTCCAAATGAACAGCCAACACATAAGCTGTAAGTAAAAACTTCTTACAGTGGAAAAAATAATATATTGGGTTAAGCTACAATGTCCTGCATTTCTGTTTCATTTTTGCTTTGAGAGGTAAAAACTGGAAGATGTCTAGGTTTTTGTTCTTTTTCTTTGGTGGTGGGTTTTTTTAATAATTACTCTTTGCAATTTAGTCCTCTGTGTCATTTTTTATTTTGGGCATGCTGAAGCAGAAGGTTTTAGGCAGTGCTTTTGGGGCATTGCTGTGGGAGGAATCCATTATCTTCTGTAGTACATGGAACATCTGGACAGCTAAGTGTTTAAAGACTAGTGTTCGATATTCTTATTCAGCTGTCCAATTTATTTCTAGGAACTGCCCTGTTTGAGAGTGGAAGGGAATAGGGCTTCATCTTAGTTATTGCTGCAGCATATTTTGAGGGTGGAAAACTTAAAATCCATGAATGCAACAGCTTCCAGAAACTGGCTTCTCAATGGCAGCAGTGGGAAGAAAATCAGGTACTTAGAATCAGTGGAGAAGTTTTACCAGTGTGCATCCAAGTACACATTAATGACTTTACTGGGGTCATTTTCAGGTTACATTACTGTGTCTGCTGGGTTGAACCAGTCCAGCCAGCCCGCTGCTCACTCCCCAACCCTAGCAAGATGAGAACTGAGGAGGTACCTGTGGATTGAGATAAAGGCAGTTTAATAAATGAAGGAGAAAAAAAAAGAAATAAAAACAAATGATGCAAAGACAGTCCAAATTCGCCACCGCCCACAAGCAGACTGATGTCCTGCTAGTCTACAAGTAAAATCCTTGGAAAGACTACACTTCTTTTGTATTGCTAAGCATGATATTTTGTGGTATGGAATGCCCTTTTGGCCAATTTGGGTCTGTTGTCCTGGCTGTGTCACCTCCCAGTCTCTTGCATACCCTCAGTCTTCTTGCTGGAGCACAGTGAGAAACCCAGAGGGCTTGCTCAGCAACACCTAAACATTGGTATGTTATCAACACTTGTTTAAGTCACAATTCCAAAACACAGCTCCATACTAGGCTGCTTTGAAGAAAGTTACTCCATCCCAGCCAAAACCAGTACACTATGTTTTACTCAATATTTACCATGTATTCCCCTCCTATTAGCATAATGTGCTGATGGAAAGCGTTTGTCTAGTTTCATCCTAGTGGTATATGAAACTTGCTGTGCTGGCAGCTGGGTACTGTTCTGGTTTCTTCTTAGGAGCTTCTCAAGGGTCTAGCTCCAGCTTTTAAACTGAGAGCATCACAGTATTCAAAATCCAGGATCATAAATGTACTATTCAGCTGTAACAGAAAAAGAGCTAGTTGAGACTGTTCACAACTCAGAGATGAAACAACTTAAATCTCACTTCTGGACTTTGGATATGGGCTTTTTAGGGGGTGATTTATTTGAATTTCTGGCTGGGCTAAATCAAGTAGGAAAATAGTAGAAATACTGCTAATGCCAACAATCATGTCCATATAATAACAATTTTATTTAGCTATGCAGGACAGGTGGGGTACCTGATTGCTGGAATGAAAGAAGTAACAGAAGCCCAAATAGGAGACACACTGTTTTTGTATAAACAGCCAGTGGAGCCTTTGCCTGGCTTTAAGTCAGCGAAGCCAATGGTTTTTGCAGGTGAGGAGTAAATCAATATAAAGAGGAGTTACTTTTTTCCATTGACAAGAGTAAGAGCTGTTAGAGCTTTTAAAAGAAAACTGTATATTAAGAGTAGGGAGAATTAGAATTTTAGCTGAGGTACATCACTTACGTAAATTTGTGTTTTCTCCCTGTGACTTAGCAGGATAAGTAATAAATGCTGACTGGTTTTGCATGAATACAACACAAACATGATTATTGTTTCTTATGCCAGTAAACTCTTAATAACTGGAAAAAAAGAGTTAAAATTAAAAAAAATAGAGGGAATTATTCATCTTGATAATCAGGTTCCTGTAATTATTGTGTTGGTTTTTCTTCTTTTAAAATTTAGCAGCTGTTTCATTTTTGTTAAAGATGGTAAACTGCCAGAGCTAATACGCAGAACGATCCTGTAAAATATTTCACTTTTTGAGCTTGAATAATTCTATTGAGCTGTTGTCACTAGCTTCAGTAACTACTACAAATGCTACAGAAGGTGGCTTTAGAAAAAATTCTGTAAATAATTTTCTAGACCTGTTGTGAAGGAGTGTGTAGAACTCACTCGAACTGTCTCATGGAGACTAGGCATGTAGATGATGTTTTTGTATATGAGTGTTGCATCTTGATGTAGATGACATTTTCTGAGCATACAAGGATGTGAAAAGTGATACAGTAGAATCTATTTCAGGCAGTAGTTATACAAATAGCTGTTTTTATTAATTTCAAAAGAATAGAGAAATATTTGCAACTTAGAAATGATGCTTTTTATTTTTCACTCACTCTTAGCTTTGAGGGAACATCTCAGTGAAGTCTATACACTTACACTGCAAAACAGTGGTTATACTCAATCGCGAATCTTCCATAAATGTGAAGGATTAGAGGAGTACAGTGATCCTACCATTATGGTTTAGATGTTAATTCTTGAGGTAATCTAAAACATTTTTATGTTTTGACTAATTTTTTTTGAGGAATAAAGAATCCTTATGTTGTTTTTCACATTTAAAACTGATGGAGCAGAAAGTAACTATTCCTGATTTTATTGCTCTGTTAACTGTAAGTGGCATATTTGAAAGCCAGGTACACAGTAGCTAAAGCTCTCTGTCACATCACTTCTATTTAATATATTTTGACAGGAATGTATCCAATAGATCAAACAGAATATAATAATCTCAAAAGTGCTTTGGAAAGGCTGACATTGAATGACTCCAGTGTAACTGTTCATCGTGACAGTAGCCTTGCCTTAGGAGCTGGATGGAGGTGAGGTTTCTGTGCTGCTTTCATTGTTTAAACTGTTCATAAGAATGCATGATTAAATAAACTGAAGGTAGAATTAAACTTAATTCAAAATTGTAAGTGTAATTCAAATAAATGATAAAGATCATTAATTTCATTTGATTTTCTTACATTCTCTGCACAGAGAATGAAAATTTTTGTGATCAATAGTTTTTGTTCTCCAAGACTTTTTCAACTGTATGATTATTTGGTCCCTTGAAGATTGTTTGCTTTGCCTGGTACTGCCATACTAGCACTGTAAACATGCTGGAGGGTGAAAAAGATCACTGTGAAATTCCAGGGGATACACAAATACTTTTACCAACAGGGTATTTTTTTTCCAGATTGGGTTTCCTTGGTCTTCTACATATGGAAGTCTTTAATCAGCGTTTGGAGCAAGAGTATAACATGTCTGTTATTTTGACTGCACCTACAGTTCCATATAAAGCTGTTCTTTCCTCAGCAAAGTTGATAAAGGTATGTTAAATTCATCAAAAAATTATGTAAATATAATAAACATCTAGAGTCTTTTTTTAAATGTAGGCTAGTACTGTATTTTATAGTAAGCATTAGAAACACCAGTATATTATTTAAATAGTTTTTAATTTTTTAAGGATGTTAACTGCTCTTTCCTGTTTCATTTCATGCACTCTCTTTTTATGTCTTATACTTTTCCTTGAAAATGGGAGTATAGGACACATACCTTGCTGTGTTCTTTTAAGTGCTTACTGACTGAACTGCATTAAAAGCAGGTGAAATAATCTCCCAGGCTTTATCCATCAGAAAACATGAACGTTTCTAGGAATAGCTTGTGATGATACTGTAGATTGGCAAGGGGCTGGTGAAAGTGAATTTTTTTGATCACAATTAAATGGGCCTGTGTTGACTTCATTAAATTGGGTGTAAATAGAATTACTGTGTTTGAGTTTTAGAAAGAGGTAGACTTAGAGCCCCTGCTAACAGAGGAGGCTGCGAATTGACTGGCTGATTATCCTGCAAATTACTAAAACTTGTATAAGAAAGGTTTCTGTACTTGCAAGGTGTGAGGCATAAACCTTTTATCTCTCTGGTTGTTTTGGTTTCTTACTCAGGCATAATAGCAGCT
The DNA here is from genome assembly GCF_037042795.1 of Molothrus aeneus. Lineage (NCBI taxonomy): Eukaryota > Metazoa > Chordata > Aves > Passeriformes > Icteridae > Molothrus > Molothrus aeneus. Next base: position 48,900,862 of record NC_089649.1, on the reverse strand, counting down.
AGAAATGAAGTAGTTGACACCTTTAGTGTGTGATTCTGGACTGCTGATGTGGGATTCTTTTCAAACAATGCTGTAAGTTTGGTCCCTGTCAGTGGACAGGGAGGAGAGGGAAGTTGCATTTACACAATAAGCAGCATAACCTTCTTTTTACCTTGGAAGGGTAACTCCAGCCCTTACTTACGAAAGCCCAGTGCTTTCGTAGGTAATGAAAGCACTTACACAGGAATCAAAAACTTCATTTCTAAGTCCACTTCAGCATGTGAGGGAGCCAAAGTTCTGCTTAGGGGAGAAAGTTCCCACCACTGAACTATAAAATATTTAGAGCAGGTCTTCTGTTGAAGCTGTGTAATAGTAACTTAGAGGATCAGGATGAAGTAAGAAAGAAGATCCTCAATTTACAGGGGAGAGAGAGACCTGGAAAGATGGATAGGAAGGCATTTTGTATTTCTGTCATTTCCCAAGTCAAAAGCTAATTTCTGCATAATGATATTTAAGGATGTGCTGATATCAGACTTCTATATGTTTTATAAAAATCTCTTCTAAAATCTTCCTTGGTTTAAACTTGGGTTGCATAATGCACCAATGTTTTCAGGCAATTGAAACATTTTTTAGCATTTTTTCAATGCTATATTTGTCTCCTTTGCTGTTCATTTTACTTACTAATAAATTACAATATCTGGTTTATTTGTTTGTTTTCAGGAGTATGGAAAAGACCAGATTACTATTATCAACCCTGCTCAGTTTCCTGATAAATTTTCAGTATCAGAATATTTGGAGCCAACTGTTCTTGGTACTATTGTAACACCTCATGAATATATTGGGAAAATAATTACCTTGTGCCAGGTTGGTGTATAGTTTTAATTTTTTCCTTTGCATGATTAAGCTCTTCACCTCATACTTAAAGTGAAGACACAAGATAGTATGATAATAGATATTACTACTTAAATAGTATCTTTGAAGTAATTATTTGGTACTTTTGAAAGATAAAATAATTTTAAACATTTTATTTCTAAAATTCTGAACTACAGAATCCATAAATGGAAAAGTTAATGATGAAGTTCAGTGACAACAAAGTGCTTGGTCTGTACTAGACTAATTCATAGCTAGTTCTGTTCTTCTGAATGAATGGAGTCTGCAGCAGGGAAATAAGATGTTTTGTTTTTTTTAGAAGTATATTCATGGGAATACAACTTCTGCCAACACTTCTGACTATGTGTCCATGTACTTTTTTCAGTACTTCACTGAAAGTAAATTTAGGATAGCGATGGCCAAATTTGCCTAACTGTATTTGGAATACTTCTAATTGCAAATGTTTTAACTGCCATGCATATTATATTTATATTATTACTTCACAATATTTTTCTTAGCTTTTAACATTCCAAAATGCATAATACAAAGCAGTACAGTGAAGAATAAGATCTTTTGAAAAGAATTTCTAAAATAACTTTAAGAACACCCTTCTGGGAGGAAAGAAGATGAGCCTGCAAGTCCTACAGTGGCAGCAATAAGCAGAAGCTGTTAAGGATTTCAGAAATTCAGCATTAGTTATAACCACTTCATTTGTTACAGTGCTGAAGTTTGTCCTGGGACTTCAGCAAACTACCAATGAGAAAGTTATTTTGGGTCTTAAGTACAGGAATTCTCTTGTGTAGCTTGATTGCTGTTCATTTTAATTTGCTTTGTATTTTTTTGGTAGAAAATTTCAAGGGAAACTGAAACAATTTTTATTTGTCTAGGATCGTAGGGCAGTCCAGAAAGATCTGTTGTACATTGATGAAAACAGGGTTATGCTAAAATTCCTCTTTCCACTGAATGAAATTGTGGTGGATTTTTATGATGCTCTTAAGTCTCTGTCTTCTGGCTATGCAAGGTAACTACCTCCCCTGTTCCCCCTTCTCCTCCTCCCACCCTGGACCCTGAAGTTGGGTGGTATGGTAAAAAAAGGCCAGAGGAACAGCTGTGGAGGGCAGAAGTAAAGAATATTCCTTTCTGGTGCTGCTGCAAATCTAGTCTCTCTTCATCTTGAATGGATTAGATTCACTGTGAAAATGTATGGAAATAAGTCTGAAAAACATGAAAAGTGTGTCACTATCTAATAATCATTGTTTTTGGCAATGAGTGGATTTTTCAAGGGCGCCCCCTGGAGTGGCACTGGTTCATCTATATGAGTAAGACCTAAATGGTCTGTCCTTGTCTGAAGTGACACTGGACAATTTTTTTCAATGGAATCACTGAAACTGTACTACTTAGTGTATGAACTGTCTCTTGGAAAAAGGAAAATAACATTGATTATTTAAAGCCAGTAAAAACAATGTGGTATTTAAAAAAAACAGTACTTACTTTATATACATGCTTTATTTTGTGAAAAAAGAAAATTGTGTATTTTGAGACAAATTTGCTGTTGTGGGTGGCTGCTATGAATTCAGAGTCTAGTACAGTGCTCAGATGTTTGTGAAGAGCCTTTGTGAGTTTAATGGAAGGGAAGATCTTGCATGGCGATGAGCTTGTGCCCCTGGAGGCTCAATGGCTCTCACAAACCTGGTATATTGAGATGTCATTAATAGGATATTAATTACACAATAGGAACTGGTATACCTACTTACATTATTTATTTTACAAACATAAAAATGAATTTTATTGAAGGGCTGAATTTGCTTTGAGTTAATGTTTTCTTTAATTATGTCTTAAAAATGTAAGTAAAACATGTCTTGCCCGGGTTTATATATGCAGCAAAAGCATAAACAAAAGTGGAGAGGCAAGATAGAAGAAACAGAGGGATGGAAATTTTGAATTTCCTCTCTGGATCTAACTCCCCCACTACATAAAACCTAAACTGTTTATCAAGAACCTATCTCATTAGCAGAATTATGTTGGGTTTCCTTTGATTTGGGGATGATTGCCAATGATGTTGCATTATCTTATTTATTTATTAGTTTTTATTTCCTAATTGACACTTTAATACAGCTTGTGTATGTAGTGCTCTCAGTAATCATATTTCTGTAATATGGATCCATTCACCTATCTGTGGTTATTAAGCCGACTAAGATAGAAGTACTTTGAAATAATCTCAAAGGATTTTTCCTCCCCCTTTTCTGATACTTCAGATTTGACCCCATTGCAGTGATATTGATTATCCTCCACAATTATACACACAAGATCCATCTATCTGTCTGTCTGTTTATCTATCTATCTGTCTGTCTGTCTGTTGCATACATCACCTCTTCATCTCTTCTATTTTTAAGAATTTTTGCAAACTAACAGACAGTAAGGCCTACACCTACCAAAGATAGTTGCCTGGTTTGGAGACGAAGTGAAAAACTTAGTTGTCAGAGACGATGACAATAGGGGTCACATAAAAAGTTTGTCAAATGAGAAGATGAAAAGAAGACAGTCCTGGATTGGTGTTTGATTCCTGTGACATTCAGGACATTAGGTGTGCAAAAGCTGTGTTGAAGGGTTCTTTAAGACTGCATTAAGCATGTAGATTTCTAATTGCTCATTAGATTGGAAGGACATCCACAAAGTCAAGATGACCTCTTTCTGCATTGGAGGGGACATCACCTGTGGTACATTTCTAGTGTGAAGAAGTAGTGAGAGACTACTAAAAACTGTGCTCCCATTATATTAAAAAGTTCAAGTGTTTTATTAAGAAATTTGTCTATAAAATCTATGGAACAAAGAATGCAAAATATAATTTATACAATATCATGACTAATTTTTGAACTGCTTTTATTTTTTTAGTTTTGATTATGAAGATGCAGGTTACCAATCAGCAGACCTAATCAAAATGGATATTCTTCTAAATGGAAATCCAGTTGAAGAACTCGCAACTATCATACACAAGTAGGTTTACTGGATTCCTTATTCAAAAGGAATAACAATGAAAACATTGTCTATTAATAGGTCTCGATGATCTTAAGGTCTTTAGTGACCTAAATGATTATATGATTCTAAATGACTCTAGGTATATGTGTTACTCTTAATATGAAAAATGTGTATGAGCATTGAAGATTTTTCCATCTGACCACCTTCATTACCACTGAAAAAGAGAAGTATTTTGTAGTATGAAAATTAGGAAATAATAATAGCAATTTTTTTATTTCTCTTTCTCAGCTTAAGTACTGGATATCTTATTTTTGTGGAAAATGTAGGGCAGAGAGAAAGAAATGCAAAATGCCAATCTTCTAAAGGGCTGGAAAAATTTAAATGCAGACCAGTCTAGGAGATGCCAGATGAGTAATTTATGATGCTTAATACTGACAAAAAATGATTTTGTTCTCCCACTAATTCCTGTTCCATAGAAATTCGTTGTTACCGTGTTTCCAGACAGAGTACCAGGAGAATGTAAATATTTACTGGATGCAATTACCTCAGAATTTTTTTACTAAAATGATTCCATTTCTATGAGCATTTCAGGCATTAGAGGTGAGAATAATGCCTTTCCTCTTTCCAGCCTGTGCCCTATCTTCTCACAAGGTTTTTACAAGGTTCCCTTCTGTAACTTCAGCATCCCTTTCCATTAATGCCTGCTTTTGTGGGTTGTTTAGTTTTCCTTCTTAAAATACTTGTAGTGGCTAAATATTTGAATATTTTCATATTTTTTTACATAACTGCAATCTTGAAATCCTTAAAATTCTGTAACTCCAGAAAGCTGACATAGGAGAATAAACCCCTTGCCTTGTTCAGAAGGATCATGGGGCTGAAGGGGAGTAACTGTCTTGCATCCAATTGCTAGTTAATGCATTTCTCATTAGCATGCAGTGTTTAGCAGTCTACCTGAAAAGATGCAAAATGGAGTGTGACACCTTGCAAAAGTTAGTTATTGCTTTAACATGTATTTTTTTATCAATTTAGCCCATACCCTGAACTGTTTTACTTACTAAAACTGACTGGTTTTATTCACTAAAACTGTTTTAGTCACTTTACTTTCTTTTGGGTTTAGATTTCAGTTGTTTGGTTTTTTTTAAACTCATAGTTGCAGTCATTTTGCTCTTGCTGCAGGTATTTTCAGTCTTCCCACTGTAAAAACTGCATCTGTAAGAATTATGCTGAATAACATTTATAGAGAAAGCAGTACAGAGATTACTGCAAGCTTGGTATTAAGATGACTATCAATTGTTTTACTGTAGAAGTAAATATATGTACCTCTTAAAACTGTAACGCTCAAAGAACATGACTCAAGTACTTCATGTTTAAATGTTTGCTCTATACAGGTAGCAAGGAGTCACATTGCCACTACCTGAAAACATGTATGTTGGTAAAAATGTCTGCTAAATATGGATATTTTTATACAGATAGACCCATTTCTTTCTAACAGCTTATGAAAGTATCTGTTAGTAGCTTCTTCAGACCTTTTGTTGTTTTCTCTTTCCAAAACCTGAAGCATATGCAGATCTTGAATACAGTTAGATAATTTTTATTAGCAGATGACAAGAGTATGTTAATTTATTTTTTTCTTGTGATATAAAACCAGACTTTTAAAGCATTCTGTAATGTGTGTTTTTTGACCACTTGGGCCTACGATCAATGAAAATTCTCCTTGACCTAGTTTAAAATTTCACTTGAAGGTGTGGCAGTATTCAAAATGTCTTCATTTGTGATGGATAATCAGGGTGTTTTTTATAAATACTTGATATGATGTTATATACTGAGGTTAATACAGTCTTATCACCTGTTAGTATGAAACAGGTGACATACAGAGACCACTTATTAGATGTAAAATTTGATCAGATCAGCTTATCTTCTGAGTTAAGAAGAGGAAAACCTCTACCAAAATCCTTCAATCAAACAGTTTGATTAATGTATAAATTTTTAGTGTTGCTGACCTTTTTTTCAGCGATAAAGCCTATGCTGCTGGTAAACTCCTGTGTGAACGTTTAAAAGAGACTATTCCTAGACAGTTGTTTGAAATAGCCATCCAGGCTGCCATTGGCAAGAAAATCATTGCAAGAGAAACGTAAGTGAAGCCCTTCTGTTCCCCTTCTTTTTTTTCTGTCTGTATTTTAAGATGTGTAAAATACAGACTTGTGAAGTCTTACCTAGTTTTATACAGTACAGGGCTTTGATTTCGCTATAAAGTTGTATTTTTCTTGATATATGCTACTTGAAGAAAAAAAAACACATTTGAGCAGTGACTATTGACTTAACATTTTGAATTAAATTTATACAAAGAAATTGTATTTCTATTTTAGATTGCTTGGGGTCAGAATTGCACTTAGTAGATAAAGTGTAACTTCCAACACAAGTGTCTACTTCCTCTGGCAGTAGAAAAAGTTTCTTACTACTGAAAAAAATTAGCTAGTTGTGGAATACTTTGCTGTGAGAGTCAGCAAAAAAATAGCTGATTTGTGCTGTTCCAAAGGAAATACGTTTCAGCTGAACACAAAAACATTGTCCTAGCACATGCTTCTTTAAAGCAAACCATTTCCTGGATGTTATGTTTCTCATTTTTCTGTTGCTGATTAAATAGGATTTAAGTAGTGGTAAAATAATTAAAGGTCAGGATTTGGGCATAAGTGCTGTAAGAATTTGTTTATATTTGTATATACACAGGGATGTAATGCTTCCTGTGAGTCATAGCAGAAATTCCAGATAAAAAGCCAAGACTGTGATTTCTTTATGTACATATTATATGTCCTAAGTGATGTTTCTAGAATTGAAAACTGTGAATTACATCTTCTGTTTAAAGCTTCATATTTTGTATACAAAACCTGAAAATGTTATGATGCCAAAGCATGTTCCAAAATTAGGAGAAAAACAAATAACATTTTAACAACTCAAGTACTTAGCTTCACATGCAGATGTTCTAATATGTTAAGCTGTATGTGTTATTTTATTTTGCAGGCTGAAGCCTTACAGAAAAAATGTTGTGGCAAAATGTGTAGGTATTTTTTTTCTCCATATTTCTGACATTTGTGTACCTTAGAATCCTGCTAAGATGATATGCCCATCTCTTCCTAGAAACCCAGCAAAGATATATTCTACTTGTGCCTCCTAAGTGTCTGTGGAATTCCAACAGATACTTTTAATTTTTTTTTTTTTTAAATCCAACTCTTGTAACACGTTGCTGCAGCTTGAAGAATGGATCAGATAAAGTAATGGCATTTTCAGTCAAACACTTTGAGTGTGTCTGTTTCATCATCTCATCATTTTCTAACAGTGTATGTGTGTGTGTACACAGGCATATAAGTAACTTTATATTTTCTAAATTGGTTTTCAGGTGATAGAAGGAAATATAAATGGGCTTCTTTTGAGACTTGATTGTGATTAAACTTCTATTTAGGTTTGCAGTAATACATTGTAATAAAGCTTTAAATGTCAATAGTTGACTGTGGACAAGATTCAACAAAGCTGTTGGAAAACTGTGAGGCCTCTTACTTAGCTAGGTTTTAACTCTCTGAAGTGAACATATTGGAAAATATTAAACAAGTGTCCCTTTCACACAACTGCAATAGAATTCTGCTAAGCACAGCTGTGGGATGGTGACTGTTCAGCACTGTACAAGGTTTAGGTCATTTTTCTAGATGTAAGCACTAATGCTAGTCAAGATGCCACAGTGTATCTGAGCTGGTATCCTGCTGCTATTCCAAGGGGATTTGGATCTAATGTGTTGTCTAGTGTCAGCCAGGCTTACAGCAATGTATATATTTAGGTGACAGAGGTCAACAGTCAGTTGTCCAAATTCATGTGCTTATTTTCCTCCTTGTTCTTTTTAACTAGTGGCATTTAGACCAAACTATTTGGAGTATAAAGTAATATTTTTGTCAAAATATAACCAGCCTTTCTGACTATTTTTAAACCATTGAGTTTTGTGTGGCTAGAATGTACTGTAGCTGCAGTTATAATTTATGCTTAGTAATTTTTTTTTCCACAGTATGGTGGTGACATTACAAGAAGAATGAAGCTTTTAAGGAGGCAAGCAGAAGGCAAGAAGTTGATGAGAAAAATTGGCAATGTTGAGGTTCCAAGAGATGCTTTTATACGTGTTCTAAAGAGAGAAACTGACAAGTAGAGATCAGTGAAATCTGATCTTCCAGATCATGTCAGCTTTTTGCAGACAGTAGCAAAGTGAGCTAATACAGGATTTATCACTGTGAAAGGGAACATACGTGACTTTAAATGGAATGAATTTGGTATGTGTGGGAAGATGAATTGACTTAAAAATGTACATATATTTGTAGATTATGATGAAATTAAAGTTACTTGACTGCATCCAAAAGTTCACATTATATTTTCATTTTTTTCCACTGTTTTCATACTTTTAGCACTTAAAATGAACATAATTTTGGGGTTTTTTTTGCATTGCAAGTCTCTATATATAGAGAGGAACCATATGGCAAAAAGATTATAAAAATAATTTAAAGGTATGTATAGACAAACAATGCTGTGTTGATTTGGTTTTTTTCTTTTAAAGTTTGAACTGCTGACACAAAAGTATCAAGCTGTTTCCTGTTTCACTTTCTCCAAAGTTGCTGTTGTCAGGAAATCGTGATGCTGGGAAACCACATCAGATGAAAAAATCAAAATTCTTTAAATTTAAAACCAACGCTGTTTGTTTTAAACCAGTTGAAGTGTGTAAATTTACCATTAGTTCAGCCTAGCTGTGCTCATCTCCAGGGAAATGGTAAGTTTTCATATATTAAAACACAGGATCTGTAACTGTTCCACTAGTAAGACCAATTCAGGCCTTAAAAAAATTATTTAACGTGAAGGTTTGGTTATAACATATCTTGGTGTAGTTGGTGAAGTTTTATTTATATTGTTTACATACTAAAGTTTGTCAGTGCATGCCCAGTTAAATGCTGCAGTGTAGTGTGCATAATACATAACATGAAGTGTTACTTTTGGAAGTGTACACAAGGCAATTATAAATATAAGTTAATGACCCTACTATATACTGTATTTACAACTGTTTACCCACCTCCAAAAACTTTTAAACTGCATTAATTTTTTTGATCTTCAGGGACTACTTTTGCTCTTCACAAATCTTAATTTCTTGTTATTAAATATTTATTAGAGAACAGATTGCTAGTCGTACCTACTAAAGTACTCAGTCACCAGGAAAGTCTGCCCTTAAATTTAGGCTTGTACCTACACCTTAATCATAAACTAGTTTTATTTCAGCCTGTGTACAAGGAGGAATTGGGAAAATCTTTGGAGGGATGGAATGGAACAGGACATGTTCCCTTTCAACCTGTATTAGTTTCAGGGTGTAGAAAAAGGGGAGAGGGAATTCTGATACGTTAATGGTTTGTTGGGGCTTTTTTCTGTTTGGTTGTGGTTGTTCAGGTTTTGGGTTTTTTTTTATTTGAAGCTGTTTCAAGTGCACTGAAAAATCAAAGATCTGGATGTGAACAAGGTATCTGTACCTTTAATAAAGGTACCTAAGCTGCTACTACTGACCCTGAAGAAAGGAAGGATGCTGTGGATAAAGGCTCTCTAACACATTTATTATTCCTCCCCTATAAAAGCCAGCATTTAAGGAACTACAGCTGCAGGGATAGATGCTAGGAGCAAAGGAGCTAAAATGAGGTCCTCCCCACTCCTTGAACCAGACCTACAGGCAGTGATTCTGTACTGAGGAATAAGGCAGAAACTGAAGGTGAGCTAGAGATTGTCCAAACAGTAAATTATATCCTTGCTAAATGACAGACACATCAAGTGTATGTTACCTAATTAAATGAGTTACATAGATGGATAGAGCTGCCTTGAGAATCTGTTTTAGCTTTACATAGTCACATGAGGCAGAAAAAAAATACAAATTGTAGTCTTAATTCTGAGAGGACTTGTACATATATCAGTTTTCAAAACAAGAACTTTAAATTAACTGGTCAGTACCTGTAAAGTACATGAGGTATTAGTTTTTGACACAAATGTACCTGATTCTATCTAGTTACTTTTTGATTCCCCCTTTCCTTTGGAAAGACCTTAAAATGAGAAAAAGAATAAAATGGTAACCTTGATGTGCTAGGCTAACTTAGAATTTACTTTTAAGGACTCCTGAACTTGAAAATGCTTGCTTTGCCATTACTGCAGAGTAATAGGTTAACTCTTACGCACTAAAGTAGTGGACAAGTTTGGAAGGTACTCTCCTGAAGAAATGATATTTCATAAAATGATTGGAAGTATCTTAAGGAATGAAATAACAGAAACAGTGTGGTAGTACTTAAAAAATTACATAATATAGCACTCAAAATTTTAAAATAATAGTGTAACAAGAGAAACAAGCTGGAGAACAACAAGAGCTGTGCATTAAAAGAGGCAATAAGAGTCCCAGACCCAAGGACAGACAGGTTCTGCTGTACTGGTATTTAAACTGGCCTGTGTTTTACAGAAGGTCGAGTAGTTAAAAAGGGAGGAAATATATTAATTCTGTGATCTGGCACATCTTGAGAACACAGAGGGCTTTACTGAGTAAGGGTGCCAAGTGAGGCACATGACTGAAAGGTGTGCTGGAATAAAGAACAAGAATATTGTTTCAATAGCATTCTCCATTTTGGCACATGAAGGATAATGATCATCAAGATGAAACCTGATTCAATTCCATTAATACTAACCTAAATTAATTACTACTTTTAGTTTCATGCTTTTGTAATATAATTGTTTGTAAATTTGCTTAGCTGTAAAGGCTAATGGCAAACCTAACACTGCATTTTGAGTCATACATTACCTGTAACAGCATTCTTCTGAAAGGCAGTCTTTTCAACTTTTTTCCCCACAATGTTGCATTATGCTTCAAAAATAAACTGAGCCTTAAAGCTGAAAACCTGTTTTAAATATGGATGTTCAATGTACTGTTGAGAATTGAAACACTAGGCCTGGCTTCCTACACTGCTGTAGACAGATTCTTCCATGCTTTTGTAATTCCTCAGAATCAGTGAACAGTCCAGTTTTGAAAGGACTCTGTAAGACCATTTATGAGAAAGGTGAGCCTAGATTAGTCTAGAAAAGTCACCTAGATGAAAGGTGAGCCTCCCACATCCCTGGGGAGATAATGTGATTTTGTAATAAAGACTACATGCCTGTCATTTGGGTGAAAAGTTGAATTGTTGAAGTTGTGCTTATAGTTGTACTTTCTTGCAGGGAGTATTTTCAACAAGGGCTTTCCCAAAAAAAGTCTTCATCAGTAAACTCTTATCTTTCTCCTTTGGTGCCTAATCACTCCCTGAAATTCTGAACTATTTAATCATGACAATTTATATTAGAAATGAAACAATTTTGAAACTAAGAGATTTATATTTAAGTTTTACTTATATTCAAAGTAGGAAATAACATTCCTTGTAACAGCTCAATGTTTATAATGATACAATGAAAAGTGATTAACAGTTGGCTTTAAATGATCATTTGCAGACGTTACAGTCCTGTAAATTAAGCTCTTTTCAGGCATTTAATTGTAACATCAGTTTTATAATTGACCAGGTACCTCCAGGAAGGAACGTTGAGATTTTTTTCCTTATGTATAAAGCTTGATTACCAAAAATATAAAATCCTAAAGTAATTTGAAGTACATGAGAGGAAAAAGTGCTGTTGTAGAAGTTTAATATTTTTATCCACGGAGCAAGTTGTAACTTTGAAGAATTTGGTGCATTTTTAGGCACTGTTTTTATATCTTCATTTGCCCGAAATATAAAGCAGGACTTGAGATGCCCAAAAACTGTTTAAGACAAATTTAAGGCAACCAAGTGCAAAAGCTCAATATACATTAGATATATGTAAACAGAACATTTCATAGTAGAAATTGTACAACTATTACAAGTCCATAGTAATAGCAAAGGCCAAAACCATTCTGCCTAAAGACACAAATGCAAAATGTAGTTACTCTAACCAAGCCAAAAATTAAGAATTCTGGGAAATGAAGTGTCATCATCTCTAATAGGAGGCAGATGCAATACATTGCTGTGCTGGAGTAAGTGCTCTGCTTTTCCCTTCTCTACATAATGTGCAGTCTCTCCCAAGTTTGTTCTGTTCCATTTAGTGATGTACCAACAGCGGAGCTCCAAATGTTAAAGCAAAATGCACAACACAGCAAACAGATGGAATGTGAATGTACAGATATTGGACCTTTTTAAAAATACAGTACCTAGGATTTCCCATTTTAAACAGTTTTCAGCATATTGCATAGCAGTGAACTCATCTGCTACCTAAAACTGTTGCTGCTGACCCACATGGAGTTCCTCTTCAGTCTTCTTTCAGTTTTCTTTCATACTGTACAGTGGGTCCACAAGCTTATTGTGCACATGCATTAAACCTTGGGGGGAAAGCAACAATGCCAGCTTTACATTAGTTATACTTTGATAAAATGTTCTTCTATCCACGTTTTTATTTGGAATTTGCTTCAAAGTACACATTTTAAATAATTCATTGATGAGAACAAAAATGGCTACGTAAAGTAGTTCAGAGTCAGAGACAGCAGATATATTCCTGTATCACTTGCATACTAATGACATATTCAGTATGAGCTGAGCAGGGACCAGACAGTTCTCTAATAACAGACCCAAAAAGCCACATCTGGAATACTTCCAAATGAAATGAATATATCTTTTGTGTATTAAAAACTGTGTAACAGCAATGTAATTCCCTCACCCCACAATGTGCCATAAAAATTAGATGCACACATAGTGAGACTTTGACAGCTTGAGTTCTTTTGAAATGTTCTAGCATTGTGGTAATACTGTTTTTGTAATAATCATGTACTTGTGGTCCTAGACAGGCAAAATCAAATTAAATTATCCAGACTCTTAGTGCAGACTCAATTTTAGCAGTCCAGCTGTTTTCTGTTGTAGCTGGGCTTTTTCTTGTCATATACAAGTCCTTCATAGCTATGATTAGGGGGATAATTTTTTTCCTCTTCAACTACTTTAATTCTAATAAATGCTGAAGTGCAATTAAATAAAAAAAAGATGCTTCCTTCTTAACTTTGCTATAACTTAATAAAAATGTTACCTACATCTAGGTATGTGTGACATTGGATCACTGGCAAGTTTTGCCTCATTTCACCTTGAGAACTAATAACAGTAATGATCAGTGTTCACAATCCACAAAGTAAAAGTCCATTTTAGTATTGAACTAAAGACTGAATTTCTAAAATTAAAATATGCAACACTAAAAGTAATTTTCTTAAAAATCATGAAAGAAATCTCACATTACTGCATATTTATTATCTATGGTAAAGAATATTCAAATACCTTTGCTACATGATGCAGCTGGTGGCAGCCTTAAATGTCACTGCAGCAACATGAAGTTTGAGTTAACTATACAATCAAAGGTCATTACTGTAAGTGACCATAAAAAAAGGCATCTTATGCAGCATCTATTACCAATCACTATGTGATTATTTAATATAAAATACAGATGTTAGATCAAGTGTAATATTTTTTCAGTTTAACAGTGACAAGAACTTAAGTATACATTTGACATAAAAGCCGTTTGTCCAGAAAGAGTAACAGCTGCTACACTATGTAAACTAGAAACATGTTTTGAGCTTTAAAACATTTAGCTTCCTACCAATATTTTCCTCTTCTAAAAAGGGGAAATGAAATAATTACCGATTTCCTAGATGCATGAAAAATGGTTACAAAGTATAGCTTCTGTCATACTTAATGAAGAATATTTAAATCCTGTTAGTCAAAGTGTTACAGGAAAAACAGTGAGAAACAAAAGATTTTTTTAAAGAAATGCACCAGACTTGGTAGATGCCAAAAGAATTATTTCAAAGGAAAGTCCCACTTGGTATTCAAGTATGCTTTGAATAAACAGATTTCTGCACACAGTTTTAAGAGGAGTACGTGTAAGTATGGAAAAAACTATCCTGAACTAACTTATAGGCAGATAAATCAGTAAATTCAAAATTCATTTTCTGTTTCATTCTTCAAGAAAGTTGCAAGTAAGACCATAAGCACACTTGATAATTTTAGTCTATTATAGGTTTTGAGAAAGTCAGAAAAAATGGAATAGGTTAATCTATTTACCAGCCACTGTGGTACTTGATTATAAAACAAAAAAAAAAAGCAGCTTCATATTGAAAGTTTTAAGTGGTGAAAAATCTCCATAAATCACTACTATAAATAGCAGTATTAATAACTACCTAGCTTCCCTAAGAAGTCTAACCTGAAGATCAAGTTTCAGAAATAATTCCAAATTTGACCCACACTGACTTCTCCATCTTACAAGGGGAAAAGAATCTTACTGATTGCAGAGCAGGTAAAATTAATTAAGTTTAAAGTAAACCATCTTTTTAAAGTTCTATTGCTGTGTATTACAGGGTAATTATATACAGTGACACAATAGCACACATTCATAAATTGTAGCCCTTGATGTTTTTTAAAGCAATATTCACTGAAATTTATATTTAGTGATTCTACATTAGGTTTGTATTTCCCAAGCAAAGCCTCTGTTTATATAAAATACAGGATAATGTTTAAAACTTATCCAAGCAGTTAGAGAAGTTTATCTCTGAAAACAACAGTAAGTGCTGTCTAGCAGTGTGATACAAGAAAAGACTAACCCTCCCTCCTACCCCACAAATACATAGCAGAGAACAGCATACTGAAAAATTCAAAATTAACAAGCTGGCCACAAGAGGTATCAGTATAAATATCATAGAGGTGTACAAACTGCAATCCAATACATATATGAGCACTGGTAATATAATGCTCTAAAAAAGAATTTAATAAATTACAATCTTGATCTCTGATACCTCAGCTACTACATATACCCATGCTAGTGAGAACAACAACTGAGTCACACAATTGCATGTGCTGTGCTAGTGCAGTCAGGAGAAAACTACTTTTCTCAGCTTCTACTATCTCAGTCAAACAGAATTCAGTCTAGGAAGTCTCAATTACTATCAAATATCCTGACTTACTTTAAGTTTGCCGCAATATACCTACTACAAATATGTAAAACACACGGTAAAAGGGTGCAATGTTTTCAAAGGCAGTATAGATTGTTATGCTAATTGCACATGAAAAATATTCTCAGGTGGCTTCAAAGTCTGTATTGCAGTTTACTAGACATCACATTACAGCAAAAGCAGCATGGAGATGTATCAGGATTAATAAATGTATTAAGATTTTTTTAAGCTAAACTTTCTAGTAAACTTAAGACCGGTATTCTGGAACACCAGATTACTGCTGTTTAAAGTTAAAGATTACTAAACTATTGTTTAAACTGGAAGCAAAGGAAATACTCTTCCCAAGTATATTGTCTGGAATGTAGGTAGCACAAGTTATGCCTCCTGGCAATTTTCCAAATACAAGAAGTAAGTTAATATTTATATTTTGACTATATAGCATTATACATTAGTGACTGCAAAGTGTTGGAAGGCTCAGATTTAAATCAGTATAATTTCAAAGCTGTCGGTTTTGGATAAACATGTGACCTCTGATTCAGTGCTCACCTTTAAAGTACTTCACAGTTTTAACTCTTAGTTCTAAAGTAGCATCTTCATCACACACAAAGATAGTGCGAGGGTGTTGCTGGAAAGCAGAAACTGTCCACATATGATTGACTCCTTCTTCAATTGCTTTGTACAATGCAAAAGCCTTGTGTGCACCTGTTATAAGAATCATCACCTGCAAAACAAAGGTCTCTTTACTTTTAATCCCAGTATCAATACCAAGTAATCTTGAAAACACACATGCAACTAGAACTAAATGAGTTCTTACTTCTCTAGCATCCATCACTGTACCCACACCAACTGTTAGCGCCATAGTTGGTACTTTAGATAAGTCTCCATCAAAGTATTTAGCATTTGCCAAAATGGTGTCCATTGCTAAAGTCTTTAATCTTGTTCTTGAAGACAAACTTGATCCGGGTTCATTGAATGCAATGTGGCCATCTGGACCAATGCCTTTTCAAAGTTAAAAAAAATAAATCATTCCAGACCTGAGAGTCAACACATAACCTCAAACATTGTAAATTAATAAAAAAGGGGGCTCATCCTTTCCTTTTGCTTCCCCATTTTCAATAAGTCATTAGAAACTTGGACACCAACCATTCTCTTTTGAAATTTATACTGATTCTTTGTTAGTCACAGAACTTTCTTACACAGTAATTGAAATATTTGTGCTTTAGTCAAGTTATGAAAATAATGACTAAAGAATTGGTTTATGTGCTTGAATTGTAACTAACCACAGAGCATTTCCTCATACCTCCAACAAACAGATCAATCCCCCCTGCTTCTTCAATTTTCTTTTCAAATGCATCACATTCCGCCTGTAAGTCTGGTGCATTCCCATCAAGGATATGAGCATTATTCGGATCTATGTCAATATGCTTAAAGAAGTTATTCCACATATAGGAGTGATAGCTCTCTGGATGATTTCTGGGAAGCCCTGAAATGATTTATAGGGAAATTACCATATGACAAGATTTAACCAAACAGCCTAAATTTTAGTCGGTGTGTAACAGATGTAGGGCATGCAAGGCAAACCTGAGTCAAATAAAGATCTGAAACTACATCGAGAAGAAAGGTTTCCTGTTGGCACGTACAAGGTGACTGGTTTACATTCCCTCCACATACATCTTATCCCAGAGTGTAAAGTCTTCAACAGAAATGCAGTCCCAATATTACATGACAACATAATTCTACAGAAGTACTGTGAAACACTGGATTTAGCCCTGGTGTTTATTTTTGCATTTCTGTAGATCAAGGAACAGAAAAATGCTGGGACACCAGTCTAATACACGAATACAAATATACTAGACTAACCTGGTACTTTGACAAAATATTTAATAGTTTTTATAAGGAGAAAAAAAACAGTACAGTATGTTCTCAAATAATAGCACATCTTACCTACATACTCATCCATGTTGAAAGTCTTTACGTATTTGAAAGAGAGATCTCCATTTTTGTGATATTCTATCAGCTTTCTGTAGCATCCCAAAGGTGTACTTCCTGTTAAATAAAAGTTTTTCTACTGTTCTGTGTATCTGCACATTTTCAGTGTATTTAAATGTCTTCACAGTCAAATTTTGTTACAGTGCTTTTCAACATACAAGCAATATGCTGTTTCTCATTTAGTATTTATCAGTTTCTCAAACCATCACAACTTTTCACAAAAATCAAATTAATATTTAAAAAAACTTTAGAATATTACCAAAAATACTTATGTTCTTTTAAATACTGTATCTGCTACCAGTGATACAAACATTGTTCCAGGCTTAGTTATTTTCAAAGACATTGAATAAAACTTGCCTGTTGGTAGACCAAGGGTGAAATATCTTCCTTGACTTGGCTTGAACTGGATAATACGATTACAGATGTACTTGGCTGCCCATTCACTAGCCTGATCATAATCTTCAAGAATTACTAGCCTCATTATGGCAGTGAAGAACTTGTATGATAAAACAAACTTAAACCTGGAGAAAATGTTGAAGTTTTAAAAATAAGCACCACATAAGTAGTTGCAAAACTCTTAGATTACAGAGGAGATAAAAAAATCATCTTTCATACCAATGACTTGCATTAGCATACCACACTCTTGCAGACCTAGTTCAAGCTGGACAATCAAGAGAAAAGCTACAGAATCCAAATGATAGATTACAGTCAAAATATTTATTAAAATCCACAGACTAATTTAAAGCAATTAACAGGAAAAAGCTAAAACAAGATGAGAACAAGCCATTTTGAACTTCAGTATTTTCATCATTACCATCAGAAAAGAGGAAATACTTATATACCAAGATTAATTCCTGTTTCTTATGACCAGCTGAATGCCTACAACTTCAAAAACAAGACCCAGAGTAATCCCATGTTTCTATAATCAAAATACCTAACTGGGACTAAATTATTAAAGCTCCTTTCACTCCCATTCTAGCTCCTTAACAATGCTCCAGTAAGTTTATTATTCTGCAAAAAAAAAAAAAAAGTTAAAGCATTAGAGATATTTGAAATGTTTACAATTCACAGGAAAAAATACGGTATCACATTTTTTCTTTGCCACATAAATTTAAACAGAAATTTAAAAAGCTTTGAGTGCAATTGTATCAACTTTTAAGATGAATATCCAGAAAACAAGCTTGGTTGCTAGAAGTATACAAGCATCTCTTGCATTTAAGTGAAACTCATTTTTCCATGAATTTCTGCTTAACAGAGTCTGGTAGTTATCCAGGAAGACTGAGGCTCTTTCCCCAGTTTGGGATGCGTTGCTCTTCCTTTCCAGGTCTAGGTGTGCTCGGCATTAGACTGAACACAAGACAGTTGTCAGAAGCCTACGGCCACCGGTGTGACAGACCACACTAATTTAGCTGACCCCAAATGAGCGGCTAATTTAAAAAAAAAATATGAATTAAAGTACTTAACCATGTTTGTCCCACTAAAGAAGGAAGAAAGTGATGATCATCACCGTGTGCTGCCTGTGCTGCTCCATCTCCCTGGACAGCTGAGCCGTGACAAGTCAAACTCACCTTTGCCGAGGAAACACGATTTGCGCACACCCAAGAATTAACACACATCCCCGAGAAGGAACAGCATGCCAACAGGAACAGACTGCGCGGCTTTAGGCCGGTTTCATAAAATCCCAGCAATTTTACTCTGGGAACACGGGGATGCTCTCAAGAGCAGGGACCCACGCACAGCAGCAGAACCACACCGAATTTTCGGCTAAGGACACTTTTTTTGCGTTTTTTTTTTTTTTTGGCGATGGTGGGGAGGGAGGGGTGATAAACCTACACTGGCAGAGACCTGCAGCCGGAGCGCCGCCGGCACAGCAGCCCCGGGCCCCCGCGGCCTCCCCTTCCCCGGCCGGCCACGGCGCGCCCTGCCCGGCCCCGCTCACCCGGGACAGCCCGCGGCGGCCACGAGTGGCACCAGGACCAGGACGAGATGAAGGAGGGGAGGAGGACGAGGACGAGGAGGAGGAGGAGGACGGGAACCGCCGCCCGCCCCGCAGCTCCCGCCCCGCCGCCTCCAGCGGAACCCGCCCCGCGACCCGGAAGCGGCCGGCGGGGACGGGAAATGGGCTCCTTCCCCCGTGGGCATTTCCGGGCCGGTGCCGAGCCAGGCACAGAACGCTCGGCCCAGCCCGGCCCAGCGGCCCGGGAGCTGCCGGGGGCTTCGGGCGTTCCAGCCTGGAGCACGGCTGTGCTCGAGAGCTCCTCTCGCAGCCCCTCTGCTGCGGAGCACATTGAGATCTTAATGGAAAAAAGGTTCCCCTGTAGCCTAAAAGTTTGCGTGTTGCAGCTGCAAAAGCTGTATCTAGTTACTGGGAAAAATTAATGAGGTGAAGCATCAACGTCCGGGTGAATCACAGCTGACCCTAAGCCGGCAGTGCCCTTGTGAGCAGGAAAGGCAGTGGAATCCTGGGGGTGCATTCCTGGGGGAACACTGTGGCCAGCAGGCCGGGAGGGTGATCCTGCCCCTCCACTCTGCCCGGTGAGGTCGCATCTGGAACGCTATGTGCAGTTCTGGGCTCCTCAGGGCAGCAAAGGCAAGGAACTACTGCAGAGGGTCCAGTGGAGACCACAAGGATGATGCCTCATCATCTCATCTCTCTTGAGGAGAGACTGCAGGAGCTGGGCCTGTTCTCCTCTGCAGAGGAGAAAAGAGGGAGGGTCTCATCAGTGCATATAAATATCTCAAACGCAGGTGCTGCCAGACCCTTTTTGGCGGTGCCCAGCAATAGGACGAGGAGTAATGGGTATCAAGTAAAACAAGAAGTTCCACCTTGACATGAACTTCTTTACCTTGAGAGTGGCAGAGCCCTGGAACAGGCTGCCCAGGGAGGTCATGGAGTTTCTGTCTCTGGAGACGAAAAACCCACTTGGACACATTCCTGTGTCACCTGCTCCAGGTGACCCTTGCCTCAGCAGGGCAGTTGGACCAGATAATCTCCAGAGGTCCCTTTCAACCCTAACAATTCTGTGATTTGCTTTTTGCTTTAAAAGCAGTCAAGTAATTCCACAACCTTAGCTAAGCTGTAATTAAGCAGGTAATCTAACAGATAGGTCTTGATATGTGGAAAGGGCTAATAGTCTGAAAGGGTGGTGCTTCAAACTGGAGTGAGGAAACTGGATTAGGGCATGAGCAAGCAACATAATTCTGAATATATGTGTATGCACATACCTGTAGGGTTCACTGAGACCTTACCATAATTGAAGACCAGGATAAATCTGTTTACTGGGTAGGAGCATAATTGTCTGAGGAAAAAAATGATTGAATGATAAAACAGGAAGCTAATAAAGGGGAGTGTGTATTTGAAAAAAAAATAAATCTGGGGTCATACATGAGCATAATGATACACTTTTTTGGCAAGACTATGTTTAATTCAGGTTGTTAGAGCATGATGCTAATAATGCCAAGGTTTTAATGTGGGTTTGATCCCCATGCAGGTCATTCATTTAAGACCATCTTTGCAGGTCCCTTCCAACTCAGTATATTCTGTGATTCCATGAGCCTGTCTAGCAAGGTTTAGAATGAGAAATTGTATTTCTCTTTCAAGGTATTGAGAAATACTTTGCCAAGGGCATGAAAGATGTGTTTGCAAGCTTGTGAGGGAAAATATGTCTTTCTGAGGTCTCTGGGGCTTAGCAGGCAATCAATAAAAATATCTTTTGTTTCAAAACCAGCCTTTCATTTGAATTTAACTTTCTAATATAAACAGTTTTAATTCATGCATGTTCTTCTGATAAGTCTTTATCTCAGAAATTTTACCAGGTCCTAAAGAATAGTGTTTTGCACCATTTCTTGAGTGATGCTCTGAGCCTTTGCTGCTCTCATTTTTTCAGAGTATACTTGCAGATTCTATGTAAGAATATAAGTTTTACCTCTAGATTTCAATTCTTTTTTTTTTCCCTACCTCTGTGGACCATGTGTAACACCCCAGAGGTAAACTACTGCATACAGCAGACTAGTTAACACATTTCTTTGGTATTACTACACACCTAGGTACCTACAAGGCCGAAATCTCACCCCTCCCCCAAAAGCTCTGTTGGTTTCCACAACTTGAAAATTCTCTTTTTTTTTTCATCACTACAGAAGAACTCTTAAAATTCAGGCAATAGTCTCCTCCTTGTTGCATATTCTCCAGGAGGTCTGAGAATATATGATGTACTGTTCCACACTCAGTGGAAGTTGTCCTTTTTCCCTCTGCCCCTAAATTTGGAATAGCAGCTTGTCTGTTGCCTTTTAGCAAACTTCACAATGCTATCAACTGCTTCTATGAGATAGACAAAATTCCCTGTCTTATGTAAACATATTCAATTCTTACTCTCATTGTTTGTATGCTAATACCTAGGGGATGATTTTCCAAGTCATTCTTCAGAATTTCCTGTCTAATTAGTAGCAGATGAAAAATGCTCTGTATGCAGTGAATGTTGTAGCTAACAATTACTAGTTAAGATGCTGCTAAAAAAAATCTTAGTTCCTTATTATGTTTCACTGAGTAGCAAAACAAGAGATTTCAAAGTCTCACATTTATTATAAATATCTTTTGGTTTTGGAAACAGTCTTTCTGTGATTTTTAAAATTTTATTTTCTAAATGGCCCCTTCTTTTAAGTATTAATTAATTTACTCTGCGCCTGATGATCTGATTTGTACACATCTGCTATGATCAGATCTCTTTTTTAAAACCTGTGTTTAAGTAAACTATGAATTTAAACTGGATGTACTTCATTAGTACCAAACTACATTGAGTTTTATCTGAGGAGGACCACCTCAATTTCAGGTGAACCCAGACTTTTAACAAGATACTCTGTTCCTTCAGATTCCCTCTGATTTAGTTGGAAGAACAAAGGATCCTGCACAAAGCTGGGACCTGTGAAGGAAAATTACACATATGGATATTGACATGTAGAAAGGACTCTGAGAACAAAACAAAAAGGTTGCAATGAAAATACTTGCCAAGGCATTAAATATAGAGGTCTCTATATTTAATGAAGAAATATGTAATTGCTGAAAACACTTTAAAAAAAAAGACTCACTCTGAATGAAACACTTCTATTGAGTCTGGCTGAGGTGGGATAATTTTCCCTATAATTTCTCACAGTGCTGTGCTTTGTATTAGTAGCTAGAAGGATGTCAGTAACACTCCAGTGTTTTGGCTGCTGCTGAGTAGCCCTCCACAGCATCAAGGCTGTCTGTCCAACATTCCCCCTGGCCAGGAGGCTGGAGTCGGCAAGATCTTGGGAGGGGACACAGCCAGGAAAGTTGATCCACTGACCAGAGGATATTCCATAACATATCTGCTCAGATACAACATTTAAGAGAAGGCTGGAGAAGGAAGGGTGTGGGAGGAGAGAGCCAGGTATTTTTTTATTAACAAATGTGTTATTTGTCTGCCTTCTAAAGCAACTGGTACACACACTGAAGCCCTGCTTCCTGGGAAATAGTTGGATATCACCTGCTAATGGGAAGTAGAGAATAAATCTTGTGTTTTCATTTGCTTCCATGCGCAGCCGTTTTTTTATCGAACTGCCTTTTTCTTGATCCATGAGGATTTTGTCCATCTTATTTTCTCCCACTGTCTCCTGCTTAGAAGGGGAGTGATAGGGTGACTTGGTCAGCACCTGGTGTCCAGCCAGGGTCAACCCACCAAAATTCTGCTGTGTAAAGCCTGCAATCAAGCATAAGGATACAAAATAACAGCAGCTGAGACCTTTTAGGGGGTGGTAACTGTGTGAGGAGAAGGGGAAAAACTGCAGTGAAGATTTGTTTTTCCTAATTTTCAGAACTCTGAAAGAATGTAAAGACATTGGTTGTTACCCCTGGTGCTTCATTTAATGCCACAGCGTCAATAGTCTGCTGTTTTCCTGCCATTAAAGCAGACTGAATTTCTGCTAATTTAATTTCTCTTCTGGACATAAGCCTGAGGGGACCAAATCCACTTGGCAGCTTTGCTTAGTTCACACAAAGACTGAAGATAGTTTCACATGTGCATTACATCCCTGTACTTGTCACAGCTTTCTTCAAAACTTCACTGGTTAGATCTCACCACATTTCTATCAGTTGAGGCGTACGTGGCATGTGATGTCTTTTTGGGTTATGCTATATGCAACCAGCCCAGGGAAACCATTTTCCAGTGAAATAGGAAACATTAAATTCTGTGATGCTAGGACTGTGTCAGCAGATTCACAAATGAAGCACCTAGCTAATATTTAGCACCATCTTAATTTTCATAGGCAAGGCTTTGAGTCAGTTTGTGAAGCTCTGCACAGTAACAGATCCGTACTCTATGCTTTTGTTTTCTGGTTTTGTTCTTGCAATGTGTTGGTGCTTCCTACATGGATTCTGGTGGAGTCTGTACTAATACATTCAGCTGGTTCTGAATGTAAGAGTTGGTTACTACAGAGTAAACAGTAGAGGTGATGAGAAGAGTATTTATTGTACGATCACCCTGTTACCTTTTTGCTGGTGGACTCTTCAGTTCTTCTGAGGGTAGGGGTTCAGTGTGGGAGTTTGCTACTTGGTACTGCTTCATTTTGCCATGTAGAGAGATCTGATGCTGATTGTTTTCCTGTGTGCTGAAGTACCAGGCTATTTCTCCACAAGTCTCTCTGCCAGAACAAGCAGGCAGAGTGCCTGCTGCATTCCCTCCAGATGCGATCTTTCCCTTTTACTGATGTACCAGCTGTGTCACAAGTATGGGTGCACTGATTGATGGTTGGCTGTGCCCCTGCAGTGTGGAGCATTCTTGATGTATGCAGGGGTGGTGAGAGAAATTTCTGATAGTGCTCTCAGCTGCTGTTAAAGCCTGTTCCTTTCAGAGTACACGGTTTAGACTGGGCACAGAAATACACAGGATGTGTTTAATGCTCCATGCTACTCCAGATGTGGAGATGGGAAATAGGTTCCCTGGTTTTGCAGCCAGGCCATTCTATGCCAATCACCTGAGTGCTCAGGCATGTTTCTGGAGATATGTTATTTGTGAGTATCAAAAAACTTTGTGAGTCCTTAGTGGTCGTGTAAATATTCTCATTTGACTGTGTTTGTGCAAAACGAAACCAGGATTTAAAGTTTCATGCTAGGTATTCATACATGCTGGAAGCTAACCAGAGTAGTCAGTAAGTGTCAATAAGTGGTTTTTTTAGTACTTGAAAAGAATGTTGCATCCCATTTAAGATTGTTGCATTTTTGTGCAATGGACTTTGTCTTTTGCACCTTTTTTTTTAAATAAAAGCTTGGAGAGACCAGTTATAAAGTGTAGTGGTCCCAGTTGTGGGTTTCTCGGGTCTGGATTGAAGGCACTTGAGATGGTAGTTCATGTTCGGACTCAAGTGTTTATTATTTCTTAACAGTAAAACAGTCTCACTACTGTGAGTTCAGCAGCTTTTCATCAGAAGGCAGAAAATGGCTAACAATCTCTTGTTACAAGGTCTTTTAAGACTAAACTATCCAATTAAGAAAGGACACTTAGATTATTTTCCCTTTTAACCCAATAAATGATCCCAAAGAGCCTGCAATGTGGACTTTTCTGCCCAATTACAAAATGCCACCCAAACCCATGAAGAAGAAGGAAGAAGCAGCATGAAGAAGAAACCCAGGATGACACCCTGTGACCTCCATCCTGCTTCCATCCACAACATACTAAAAATCCCAAAACCTAAACTTCTCACCAAGAGATACACCTACACTACTCTCTATAATCTATTTCACACTTTTGTGGGTTCTAGTCTATCTTGAAGTCTAGGAAACTTTCTCCATGAATGAGGGTCAAAGTCAGTGCTCCCCTGGGGGTCAGGGCACCCCAGAGCAGACAGAGAAATATTCCCGGTGGCCTGGGTTTCCACAATAAAGCATATTCAAAAAATGTAATTTGGACCTATTATCGGTGTATTGAGTAAACGTTTTAAATATCAGCTTTGGCTTTGGTTTTTTTTACCTTTTTTTACTCCCCAGGTGCCGCTGTTCGGGCAGGGTGACGGCTGGGGCTGCCCGGCGCGGGGCGATGGCGCGGTGCGGCCGCCAGGTGGCAGAAGCGGCCCGCGCCCGGAGATCCCTGGAATTCCCGGGGCTCCTGGCTCTGGCCGCTGCCTGCCTGCCTTCCGACAGCTGCCGTCAAACACACAGAATCACCTTCTGACTCCTTGAAAACATAAATAAATTTGTATCTATATGTATGTAAAAGACTCCAGTAAAGTGCGATTCATACATTGTTTCTTTACAACTGATTTCTTTCACACCCATGGAAATTTATTTTTGGGAACTCTGCTGGTGTCCTCTGCCGTGGGGGCCATGCTCTCTCTCTAGGCTGAGGCGTGGCTCGAGCAGATCAGAGATACATTTACACCTAGCTTGGAGAATGTACAGCGAACTGCTGCTGGGTGTTTATCCGGACTCACTTGGTGTTTTCTGTGCTACCATTTTAACTGGAGACTTTTTCAGTCTACACACACTTGTCTGCAGCAGCCCACTATCAAGTAGAGTTTAGAAAATGATTATCACACCGTGCAGCTGCTGAGGTGTGGGTCCTGCCTGGGTCACTTTCCCGAAAGGGAAGATAATGCTTCTTGCCCAGCCTGGGGGATGTTACAAAAGAACTGAGAAAACAGAGAAGGCTTAAACACATTCCTCTCCCAGAAGAATTCCTTTTTTGTTTGTAATCCCGAAGAACAAGAGCAGCTGCCTGTAACCAGAGAGTGGGCTGTTCTCTGCTGACTGCACCATTTGAGGTTGAGTATGTATCTGTCTCAGAGACAAAACAGCTGATCTCCTGGTGACTCCCATTACAAACCCTTTTTCTCTTTTAGTGCATATCTGACTGCTTTTTTGGTGTGATTTTTGTGCTTATATGAGGAGTTAGAGATCTCCTATAGACGCAGGTGTGTTGCTGTTCCCACCATTCTACCCCTATCCTGGAACCAGTAAAAATTTCCCTCAAACTTTGGCACTGGAAAGCACTCATCATTCTCATAAACTTTTTAGTATAATTTTGAGCTTGAGAGAGATAAATTGTAACAAAGTTAAATAGTCCCTTTAGAAATGTATTTATATGTCTTAAAACTACCTTAGCTTTGTCAGTTATGTGATAAAACGTGGGATGAGAGACTATTTGGACATGACAAAGCCTCAGTCAGTTTGGTACATTTTATTGTACCAAACTAATGGTTTGGCATATATATACATATATGTGTAGATATATATGTGTGTGTGTGTGAGAGTGTAAAACAGTTTGTTATTTTATTTGACTTGTCAGATCTCTGTGGCCACCTCTCAAGCCAAGAGGATGGTGATCAGCAGCAGAGGAGGTGTAAGACCTGAGGCCAGATTTGTCCCTGGCTCTCTAACATTGTATGCTGTATTTCTTTAACAAGGTCTGTGTAGAGTCAGGCTTTCCAAATACATATTCCTTTTTTAGGATCTAAAAATACACAAAATGCAACCCATTTACTTCAAAACCTATAAAATCTATTCATACTCTATAGGTGGATAATACTGGCACAGAATTTATAATTCACCTCAAGATTAGTACAGTTTGTGAAAGGAAATACATTTTTGGTTGACATTACCTTTGGTTTTAACTGTTGTTTATAGCAGATACTCAGGCAAGCTTGAAACTATGCCAGGATCTGACTTAGGCAAGCAGAGCAGGCAGAAAGTATCCATCACTCTGGCATCTCCTGCACCTTCCAGGGGCACAGGGGGACAAATAAAATAGCCACAAGGCAGAAAAAGTTGGAAAACACAGGAAAATATTTAGGATGGCTACTGTTTGCTGAGCTTTCCTGACACTTGGAGTTGCACCTGCAGACGATTTGGCAAAAGGAGAAACCTCTCTCCCTGTGGGCTGGGATGTAAGGGTGGCACAGGTGATCCAACTCAGCTGAGCAGGCACTTAGGGTGTCACTGCTCTTTGGTTAAGGGTTTGCACATAAGGCTTTAAGAGTTTGCCTCTCCATGTTCAGTGTGCCATCCTTAAATATCACACTCTTTCCACCTTCCTCTCATGGTCTTTCCCTGCTGAGGCTTTACAGTGCTTGATGTCTTCTCTGGCAGGAAGGATGGGGCCTCTCCTAGTCTTGGTTTGAATGATGTAGACAGAAGCTAAAGACAGTTTTCAGTGAGTAATTGCCTAGCTACATATAAAACTAGTCTTTTTCATAGGCAATGTTTATGACAATGGCTCATTTCAGTTAACTTGTATGTTATCAGTGATACGAATGTTTTATCTGTTAGTGGAAAACATGTACTTTGTGCTGAGCTCCTTTCGGAAGCTTCACATTGGTGTCTGCCTGTGTGCAGTGGGACAGCAGCCAGTACGTGGGGAGCTGTTTTCTTCAGGCTGCCCTAGCACTCCCCCAGGATGTTTAGATAATGCAGAAAACAGGCCACATATTTCCTGCTGCAGCTTTGGCTTTCCCTAGGGGAGAAGGAGTACTCTGAGAGAGTACAGGGAATACTCTGGGAACTGGGATGACCAGTGGGTTTGTGAAATGTTTGTAGACCCAGGCCTGACTTGTGATGCAATGTAAAGCTGTGGTAAAACTCACTGCTATGTTGATCTCACCATAGGAGTTTTTACCTTGGCAGGACAGGGGGCTTTGCTTGTGGCCATAATGTCGAATAGAAAATAAAGTGGGGCAGGGTCAGGACAGGTCTTAACATGGGGCAGACAGGCCTGTATTGATTATTTGCATAAGAATATTTGTCATTTTCAAGATATTTTCCTTTTTTCACCTATGCAGAACAGAGATGTGAATTATAAAGGGAGCACATTTGTGAGTGATAGTAGCAAAAACTTTCAGAAACATTTCTTGGCTTCTTTTGCTTTAAAATTCAATAAATTAAAAAGAAGTCTTCCAGTACAAATAATCTCTAAATGTTATTAGCCTTAATCCTAGAATGACTGTCCTCCTGCAATAGCAATAAGATTTTGTTTCTAATTGCTTGTTGTCACATCTCCACCTCTCTACTTTTCATACTTCTGGTAAGGTTAAAAAGCCTCAGCAGGAAATAAAAAAGCATTTTAATGCTGCAATATGTTTGTGACTCCATGAGGCAGATGAAAGCAGGGCTTGCTCTGAATATGAATGACTGCTGCAAATTGTGATTTTTAGGTGGTGTCTGATTTGTGGCTGGACCTGTTGGAACTTGCACACGGCACCTTGGGCTGCTTGCACTCTGAAATTCAGTCTCATGCCTGTGTTGTTACAACTGACATCTGTTTCAGTAACCTGCAGCCAATGTTCCCCATGAGTTCCTGTAATTGCTGCTGGCAACTGACACAGCCAGATTATGTCTAGGAGTAGGTGCTCCTGCTGGTTTCAATTTAGGCAAGGCATGAATCCACAAACAAGAAGCCACAAATGGATGGAAGGAGTCAGCTCATAACTGATTCACTGCTGTGTGGTGGGGGTGTACTGAGAAAAAATCACATAGATGGTTTTTTGCATACAGATGGCCTCTTGCCTAAAGAACACCTTCTTTATTTATTCTGGAGATACTTCAAATGCTCTTTGACTAAGGGACAGTTGCCTCCATCCTTTTAGCTACTTCCAATTCAAAAGCTAGTAGCACCCACTATGCGAAATTTCTCTTCTCATCGTAGAAACTACTGGGCTAGATGGATCTTTGCTTTGATCCATTACAGTTCTTCTTGTATTCTTATAAAACATTCAACTATAAAATTAAATCTAATTATAAATATTATTATATAAATATTGTATTTTATGATATAGCATTTATGTGATTCTATAAAGTTAAAATTTAATTAGGAAATTAAAATTTGGTTGTCTTAGAGTTTATCTGCAGATGAAGAACATTCCTGACACAGAAGAAACCAGCTGAGAAGAACATACTGTTGGTTAATGCCATGGAAAAGCAGTGGAAACTGGAAATACAAAGAAATCTGAGAGAACCTAAGAGAAAAGTGAAGATGGGCTTGTGGGAGAGAACCACTCGAGAGATACAGAAAAGGTGATACAGAGGAAAAGTATGGTTTTACTGCCTCCAAAACACAGAACCCATTCTGCATGAGTTGGGTTTCATTTCTGTGCACAGTGGTCCAAAACAATTTTGTGTCTGTGTTTAAGTTACTCTTTGCAGGTTTTCAGATGTGCACATGCATTTAATTTGCAAACTCTTTTACCTGTACAAGTTTAATTGTGCTTCTTGAACTAGCCCATCTCATTTAAATGAATTTCCCCCAAAAAAGGCCTCTTTTTCCAGTTCACCCTTCTGTTTCCCCATCAAAGTCCAAAATGCAGTGATTTCCTTTCCTTCCCCAATTCCCAGCTTAAATGCCTTGTACCTGCACCTCTCTCCAAATTCATAGGGCAGCTGGTCTGCGTGGTTTTTAGGGCAGTGGGTGTATGGTTCAGCTAGAGGCAATGGATTGGACAAGAGACACTCCAAATCTGAAACTCCTCACTTGAGTGAGTCCCAACTGCTGACCTACCTATCCTAGTAAAGAAATGGATTTAGGGCAAGCAACATCTAAACAGTTACATATTTCACTGCATAGTTCTGAGGTTGTTCTGAAAAGCACTCCCTTTCCTGCATATCTCCTAGGCTGGGAGACAATAAACTTTTGTTTTGGAAATTCCTCTGATGATCATCCAGTGCATAGAATCAAAAAGATATGTTATGCTGTGCTATTTAGGCATGTAAGTTTATTTGGACAGTAATTGTGAAGTAAAATTCTGATTCAGAGGAAGGATTGTCAAATCATTTGTAATTTATATTGCCTACATTTTGAGTTTATCTGCATTGTTTCAATGGAAATAAACAGAAAAAAAAAACAAAAAAGGAAATGTTTCTGCTTTTTACCCTTTTTTTTTTTCTTCCTTTCAGCCTAATTATTGTTATTTGGGAAAATTTTGATTTTTTTTTTCTTTTTTTGTAGTGAAAAAAATCTGACACTTGATGACCTGAAATATGTTCCATGAAAGACCATTTTACTCACAGAATCATAGGATCATTAAGGTTAGAAAAGACCTCTAAGATCATCAAGTCCAAATATTAACTTGACACTGTAAAGTCCACCACAAACCATGCTTCTAAGCACCACATCTGTGTGGTTTTTGAATACTTTTAGGGGTGGTGATTTCACCACTTTCCTGGGAAGCCTGTTTCAATGCTTGGAAACCCTTCAATGAAAAAAGTTTTCCTGATATCTAATCTGAACTTGTCCTGGCAAAACTTGAGCCTGGATTCTCATCTTATCATTTTTTACCTTGGAGTAACCTCCTTTTAGGTAGTTGTAGAACATGATAAGGTCCCCTCAGAGCCTCCTTTTCTCCAGGCTCAACAACCCCCACTCCCTCAGCAACTCCTTGTATGACTTATGTTCCAGGACTTCAGCACCTCAACGTCCCTCTCACAGAGAGGGGCCCAGAGCTGAACACAGGCTTTGAGATGTGACCCCCACCAGTGTCTGGGGGCCACCACTGCCCTCATCCTGCTGGCCACACTATTTCTGATACAGGCCAGGTGCCATTGGCCTTCTTGGCCACTTGAGCACAGCAAACTCATGTTAGGCCAGCTGTTGACCAGCATTTCCAGGTCCTTTTCTGCTGAGCAGCTTTACAGCTACTCTTCCCCAAGTCAGTGGTGCTGCAGGGGGTTGTGGCTGAAATGCAGGGCTTGGCACTTCACCTTGTTGAGCCTCATACAATTGGCTTCAGCCCATCAGTCCAGCCTGTCCAGATCCCTCTGTAGACCCTCCCTACCTTCCAGAAGATCAACACTTCCACCCAGTTTGGTGTCATCTGAAAACTGACTGAGGATGCCCTTGAGACTCTCATCCAGATCATCAATAAAGATATTGAGCAGGACTGGCCCCCAACACTGAGCCCTGGGGAACATCTCTCATGATTAGCTGCCAGCTGGATGTAACTTCTTTCACCACCAGCTCTGGTCCAGCTATCCAGACAGTTTTTACCCAGTGAACAGTGCACCCATCGAAGCCAGCAGCACTTTCTCCAGGAGAATGCTGTGGGAAATGGTGTCAGAGGATTAACTAAAGTCCGGGTAGACAGCATCTACAGCCTTTGCCTACCCACTCAGCATGTCACCTTGTCATAGCAGGTTGATCAAGCAGAACCTGCCTTTCACAAACCCATGCTGGCTGGGCCTGATCCACTGGTTGTCCTGTATGTGCTGTGTGATCTCCTGTAGCCTCTTACAGCAGTCAGCTGCTGTTTCCTGACACTTGCACGGAAGGAACTTTTTGAAAACTTCTCCTCAAAATCTGTCTTTCTTCCCCTCTTCTTATCTGTCTAACTCTTCAGCTAGTAAGGTGCAATACCATGTAGTACCTATCAAACCAAAGACATTTGATTGACCATCTGAGGGTGCATGGTGTTTTATGCTGAACTGAAACACCTCCATCATTTCTCCAGGAGTTTAAAGGCTTCAGGGAGCACATGTATTTGCATACAGGAGGAAAACATTCTTTGGCATCAGATGTACAATGTACTATAGTGTCAAGAACTAGGATTAAAGGGTTTGCCCTACCATCTGTCAGACTGTCATTTTCAATAAGTGCTGTGTCACTGTGATATTACTATGGCAGTGTCTCTGTATCTATGTATTATCACAGTAAAAGTACATTTGTACACATCATCCTAGGAGGATATTTCTGAAGTAAAAAGGTAAGGTGTCGCAATAAAAAAAGAGTGAGGTTTTTTTTGTTTGTTTTTATTTTTTCACATCTGTTGGAGAGAAAAACTGCCAGAACTCGAGAATTTCTGTGGAAGCCAAATACTGGACAATGAGGAAAAAAAAACTTTCTTCTTGATCCAAGAAGATCACAATATGTCACAGTCATTTGAGACCATCACATGTAATACAATTGATCCAAGCCTTGGCCTTTTTTTTGTGTTTACCTGTGCTCCTAGCTGGGAAGGCCAGAGCCCAGTGAAAGCAGGCACGTAATCACACACAGCTGTTCCTGCTGCTTTGCAGGTAGGAAGGCAAAAGCATTCCAAACACTCTCTTGCTGGAGGGTTATTTCTCATGGGAACTTAATCAGACTCCTTGAAGATATGGGAAAGTTCATGTTGTTGTTTTTGGCTGTTGGAGATGCAGCAGAAATACTAAGATAAGATATTTAATTGATAAAGTAGGATTTTTTTCATTGGAAAATGTCAAGAAGAAAATTACAGAGGCTGCTGTGGGTAGCTCTTCTCAAACTGTCCAGTGATCTGTGCAAGGCAGTTGAGGATTTTCACCAAGACTTCACCTGATGTGCCCACATCTCTGTCTCCCAGTAACACACATGGTCTGGGATAATCTCTTAAAAATATCCTATGCTCCTTTCTACAGCTGGGTAAAATTAAAGCACCTTTATCAGTGATAATCCCTTTGTTGTTGGTCTCAAAAGTAGCCAGGTGGGCTTTTCTGTGTGTTAGTGCTGGTCAAGGAGTCCTTCAACAATGCAAAATGCAGACAGATGTGTGCACAGCAAACTGGACACCTAGGAGCTGTGCCTTGTGAATGCTGATGTTCTGGTTCAAGCCTGAAAACGCACACCAAGACATTAGAATCTGTGCCTGAGAACCAAGGCAAGAATTCCAGAGATTTGCATGTTGTTCTTGAGAATATAGGGGCTTTGGTTCTCCTAAAATGCTTTTTCTATCTACAAATTTCTGTGCAATCTCAGGGCATGAAAGCTACATGTTTCTCTTTCAGAGATTTTTTTTTAGTCCACTGTTTTCTTCTGCCAGTGCTAGCTTACATAACTTGCAGCATGATAAGGATCCCTTCACAGACAACAGCAACCCAAGCATGAAATCAAGATCTTTTGATCATGTTTAAAGGAAGAGCTTGTTTTTCTTCTTTTGTGATTGTATTGGGCTGTCCTTTCTCTTCTGGTGTCATTGAAGTTAGGCAGTCATAAGTACAGTTGCATTATATATGAGATGAAACACTTGTATAGTCATTAATAAAATTACTAAATTGTTGATAGTTCTGCTACTGTCTCTGCCAATTACCTCATTTCCATTCTAGGAACAAATTTGGACCACTTTGGACTAAATGAGACATTCTGGAAAACACGGTGGTAGGTCTTTGTGCCAGAAGAGCACAGCAGTCTGTAAAACACCGCAGGTGCTACAGGTGAGCAGCAAGAGGAAAAGTGCTCGCTGGTACCTTCAGAGGCAAAACATGGATCAAAGTTTCCCACATTTTAGATCAGGAGGAAAAATTCCAATATCTGTTATTTTATTGTAAAATATAGACAAATCAATTCTTTGTGTTTAGTTTTATTTCCAGGGAATAGTTCAGGGCATGAATAGGCCATCAGTCTACAGGGAATCAGCAAGTCATTAAAAAACACTAGTCTTTAAGAGAGCATTTAATCCATTACTCAGCTTCAATTGTAGCCATATCTTTCCAGGCTGTTTCTTGTCTAAACTGTTTTTTAAAACCTCTGGTGGTTATTTCATAGTCTCCTCCAGTGCTCATTTATTCTTGCTATTGTAATGTCTGTTCTGATGTCTAACCTAAATTTCCAGCTTGTGTAATTTGATACATTTGCTTCTTATGCAGAGGTCATGGCATCAAGGATTCCTTTTGTCATTGCAGATGCCTTTCTTCTTTTTGAAGACCACTCTGGTGTTTCATCTCTGTTCCCCCATCCCTAGACAAAACAGCCCAGAGTCTTTCAGTCTTGATAGATCTTTTTTCTCCTTGCTTCTGTGTAAGACAAGAAAACAGCTTGCTTTTCCCATTTTTCTGGCTAACTGCATGTTTAGAATATTTATCATGTTTCACCTTTTCTGTTCAATAATCATTTGGTATGATTTTCTGAGTGGGTCTGAAACCCATCTAACAAAGACAGGATAGAGGCAGAAACTGCTCAAAAGTCTGTTGTTGTTCTATTTCTCGAGTCCCATACTGTTGTTATCAGATTTCTAGAGTCCCATACCTCCTTGGTGCATTCTTATGGCTGCAGATCTTCACAGCACAGACTCCCTTCTTCTCCATGTTGTTCTTACTCAGTTCAGGGCTCCTCCAAGGCTCTCCCTGACTGGCTAACCTGCCCCTTTTATCCCAGTTATCTTCATTGGTTACAGCTGCAGCCCATCAAGGACAACCGGGACCTCCCAGGGTAAAGCCTATATACAGATATTCAAGTACAATACATTTCCTCTACTATATTTCCCCCTTTTCTTTTACTTACAGAACCAGGTTTTACATACAATACTTCAAGTACAACACCCATATTTCCCCATGACTCACAGGCCATGTACAACACACACAGCTCCTTGCTCAAAGGCCATACTCTTTCACAGCTCCTTGACCCAAAGGCTATGTTCTGTCGCAGCTCTTGGCTGTCTTATCTTCTACCAACTATCCACAGCTCTTGGCTGTCTTATCTTCTACCAACTATCACATCAGGATCACCAATTGTTGTTGCTCTATTTCTGGAGTGCCATACTGTTGTTATCAGATTTCTAGAGTCCCATACCTCCTTGGTGCATTCTTATGGCTGCAGATCTTCACAGCACAGACTCCTTCTTCTCCATGTTGTTCTTTTTCAGTTCAGGGCTCCTTCAAGGCTCTCCCTGACTGGCTAACCTGTCCCTTTTAGCCCAGTTATCTTAATTGGTCACAGCTGCAGCCCAATTAAGGCTATCGCAGCTGCAGCCCATCAAGGACAACCGGGACCTCTGGGGCAAAGCCTATATACAGATATTCAAGTACAATACATTTCCTCTACTATAAAAGTCATAGTAAAAGAAAGTAGAACATACACGCTTTGGA
Organism: Molothrus aeneus; assembly: GCF_037042795.1. Taxonomy (NCBI): domain Eukaryota; kingdom Metazoa; phylum Chordata; class Aves; order Passeriformes; family Icteridae; genus Molothrus; species Molothrus aeneus. The sequence continues at coordinate 48,866,216 of NC_089649.1, read as the reverse complement.
TGTGGGGTTTAGTTTAACATCTAAGAAGGAGTTGTGGGTGAAATGAGAGGTGCATGGGATATCTCAGAGGGAGGTAACTACAGCCTCAGCACTCAGATCCTCTTCCCCATCTCTCTCCTGTCTTCTGTGAGAGCCAATCTGGTTCTTGCAACATTTCTGCAAGAGAGTTATGATTTAACTACAGAAAGTTACAGTCACACAATTACTTACAAATGTCTTATAAAGAATAGGAGAAATGTAGGGATTTTGACCTTGTGATGAAAACCACAATGTTTTTTCTTCTTCTCCATCTGATGAAGAGTTAATAAGTGTACATCAGAAAGACAAAAAAGCCAGAAGGGGGAACGAAGGGAAAGAAGATTTAGTGCCACTTTCTGACACAAAGACTTTTCTGTGAGTGCCAAATAGATAGGAAAGTTGTTTTTCCAATATTTGTAACAGCAAGTGTCAGTGCAAGTGTGTTTAAGTTGGATCCTTCAAAGCATTCAATTTCTCTAATTTTGGTGAAAACACAGAATAGAAGGAAATGATTCAGGATATCTACAAAGCTAGGGAAAGTAATGGGTGAAACTCAGATAAGATGAAATCACTCTTTCTCACTGTCAAAAAAGGAAGCAGAACCCATTTCCAGGTCTTTCCACTTCACTAGCAGTGAAGATGAGGATGATCATGACTGAGTGCTGAGAAGATGGAACATGTTTTATTTCTACACAGATATAGCAAAGAGTGCCTTTTCATCAACTGTGTTGTTCTGAAGGGCAGAGAGCTGAGGTTTCCGAAGGAAGCCTTTGCTATTTAGTTAAGTCCTATGCTAACAAAACTGCATTGAACTGATTTTAAGATCTATCTAGAAATAAGCAAATTATAGTATTTCTATTATATAGATAGAAATGAATCGTACTTGAAAACTTAAAATGCGAATTACCTGTACATATTGGAGAACTGGTCAGGGATTTGCTCTGAAACACAAAGTTAGTAGACCACTGACCACTGCAAAAAAAAAAAAGAAAGCAATATGTGCCAGTTTTTTCTACAAATCCCTTTCTCTCAGCTTGCATATCTAAATAAACAAGTTGAAGAATTAAGTCTTCTGTGCCCTAGAAATTATGAATGCAACCTGCACCGGATGAAACTTCTGCTCCTTCTGGTATATATACTTCAACTTTTACTTCTAGTGGAGTCCTTTCTGTTTAAAAGCAATCCAAAAATCCAATATTTAAAGTAAGAGTAGTGTACTAAACAGTTGGCAGTGTGTCACAGAGGGTGCATTAGACAGTGGAATGACCTGTGTTCAGTTATGTGAGAATTGTTTTGGTCTGGAGACTTTATGTTCTCCTTACGCATTTTTCAGCAATGGAGTGTGTGCCAGCAGCTGCCCTGGGTGCACACCATGTGTTTGCATGTCACAAGCAATGCAGAGCAGTCATCTGTGTGCCTTGCTCAGAGGCAGGCACCCTCTGACTCATGTCTCTCCAGACAGAGCTTATTTTTCTTTCTGGTGTGTTCTGCAGTCTCTTCAGTCTCTTGAGCATTAGGAAAACTCACCTTTGGTGTCTTCCTCACTTTGCTCTTACTGTGTAGATATTTAATTGCTCTCATGTGCTTAGGACAGTGCTGTGATTAGAGAGTAATCCTCAAGACTCAGAACTCTGTTTTAGGAACACTGGCAAGAGTTTTTAATCAAGTGTCATGAATAATATTATGGCTTTTTGCACACTTGTGTCTTGGAATGAGGACTCCATATGGTTTGAATATATGGCCATACAGCTTGATTAATCTCATGTGAACAGAAAAATGTGGGCCAGAACTTCCAGTCTGTGCAATGCTTAGGGCAGGAGGTGGGGAGCATCAGCTCCAGAATTCAGGATGAGGGGGCAGTACAAGCTGTCATCAGGACAGTCTGCTTCATGGCAGCACCTGCATATCCCTCCCGTGCTGGATGATGAGGCTCTATTTGGCCAGTGGCAGACTGTTTTCAGCAATTTGACAGTGTCTCTCCATCATGATGCTGCAAGGGGCAGGGAGCTGCCTGATGATCATTGAGGTGTCAATGGACTGGGACTTTTGATAAGGGTGTGTAATGATACAACAAGGGGTAGTGGCTTTAAAATGAAAGAGAGTAGGTATAGATTAGGTATTAGGAAGAAAATCTTTACTGTGAGGTTGCTGAGACACTGGAACAGGTTTCAGATGTCTAGGAGATGTCATTCTGCTACAAGAATATGTATATTTAAATCTCAAAATAGAAATTGCTCAATTTGCTCTTTTTTATTTTTTTTCAGCTCTCAGCCACAGCAATCTAACACATCTTTGCATGTAGAGGTGGATAATATTACAGTTTAAAAGTAGTGATTTCTTTAGTAATACCTTCCTTACTTGCTTCACTTAATGCCATCTGTAAGCTGTGCCACTAATTCCCCTTAGAGAACCTATTTGCATGGCCAACTGCTTTTTGAAATGTAACTTACAGGGATCAGTGAGTGACTTACACACATATACAAAGATAATAGCACCCTATGAATATAAATTACTGGTTTATCCATGATTTTTGTCTGAGGCACTGTTTCATTCTGTATTACAGAAGCATTAAAGAAACTGCACATCCATGTTACAAACCTTTTGGTAATCAACCTAGTTTAAGAAGTTCCAAAGCCTTTTTCATCATCACTTCTGAGCAGGTATCATCTCTCTCAATTGGGCTGATTCAACTCTTTGATTGTATCCAGGCTGCTAAATGATCAATTTAGAAAGTAAAAAAAAAAAAAAAATCATTACTCATTCCTGGCTCACCCAACCTGTATTATTTTGCTGTTTCAACAAAGTTTCATTAACAGTCCTGCCAGAGAATCATTCCCATAAAAGTGATAAATCTTCTGTGTAAGTCAGGAATGAGTGATGGGGATAAAAGGTTTTATCCTGTGTCTAATGCTAAAAAAATGGAGCTTGAGTTTCAGTGTGGAAATTGTCCTTAAAAGGACAATTTCCACACTGTTTTCTGAAGTAGACCTAATAAACATTTACCTTACGTATATGTTTATTAGGTCTGCTTCAGAAAACAGCCCTGGTACTCTGCAGATTTACATTACATCAGTAAAAACAAGAGACCTTGAATACTTGAAAGAAATAATCCCAAGATATGTGGGCACAGACATGAGTCCAGGCCTGACTTGGTGCTCAGAGCAGCTGCAAGCAGTGTGATCTCAGTGCTGTCTTCCCCTCTCTACTGAGAAAAGCACTGAGAAAAAAAAAGCAGGGCTGACATGGAGCCTCCCTGCCTGCTGTCATGGGGCCAGTTTGGACAACATCTGCTGGGCCATCTCCCATCCTCCTGCCTGCCACAGGGGAGGACAGGGAGCTGGGCAGTGGCTGCAGCTGAGGGGCAGCAGCTGCTTGCAGGGAGGGTGGGTACCCAATGCAGAAAGTCATTTAGTGCTCAGGTCCAGTCTCCTCAGCTGCCAGGCTCAGATAATCTTAAAGTCCTTCTTCAAGTAGGACTTCTAAAGCAGTAGGGTCATAAATGACAGAGAAAAATGGAGAACTATAAATGTATGGAGTAACAGAGTATTCACAAATTCAGAGTTGAGAAATCAGATTAGTTGTTTATAGAATTTCTGTCTAGTAGTTCTACTTAAGGTCACATATCAGAATATAATGACTATGTAACATGGAGAGGCAAACCCATTAAATTTGAAGCACTTGTATTTGAACTGGGAGTAGTACAAGGAGGAAGGTTTGGCACACAGTGCAAGAAATGTGCAAAGAAAAATTTCTGCCTTATCATAGACCAGCAAAATTATTATTGCCTGGTACTTTACAAAATGATGCAACCTTATTTTAGAAACTGAAAGTGCAAAAGTGCTTTGGCATCTAGAAGATCATTTTTTTTCCTTATTTTCTATCAATCAAATGATCCACAGAAACTGTATAATCCTATATTTGTTGGTCCTCTTCATTTTAGGCCTAAAATTGCATGAAGCTGTGGCTGTCTTGAGTAGCTAAGCTCCCACATACTGATTAAATCTTATGGAATTTGCATGAGGGGTTATGTAATGTAAATGCCTACAAACATCTTATTAGGGATTATGATCAGAAAATTACTCACGAAACTGATACATGCTTCTTTAGTTTTAACAGCAGCCAGACAAACAGTGATTTTAGAGATCCATTTTTCCTGCCTGCTACAGTACCTTCTGCAGTACCCATTCAGTCTTTCTGGAGGCAGAAAACCTCAATTCACCAGGTCTGTAATAAAAGGGGCCCAAATTATACTCCCAGGGTTACTTCTCTGGGTTTCCCTCCCTGGCTATGTTGGCTGAATACATTCAATATAAATAGACATTTAAAGTCTCCCATATGCTACTTGAGTGAAATACTAAAAATGGTATTGTCCCACTAGTTTTTTAGTATCACACATGTATGGCCCTGCTTCCTCTGTCACAAGTATTATGTGCCACCTGAGGCTTTTCTTATTCACAGTATTGCAGGCTAGCATTTTTTTTTAGTTCTCTAGACTTCTAGAAAAACTGTCACTACTCAAGAATTCCTTTACCAGATGAAGTGAGAAGGGGATGACTTCTTTTTTTTTCCCCTGCAGTCTTAAACTTATTTACATAGTTTACTTCTGATAGCATCATCATTAAAAAATGTGAGGTATGGCAAGAAAAATCTATGTTTTTTTTTTAAATGGTTTGTTAGAAAACAGTAAGCTGCTGAATTCTGACCAATGCACAGTAGGGGAATATGTACTTTTTTATGTCAGCAGAATGAGAGATTCCAATTTGTGCTGTCCTCATTCCAGGCTTGTGTGAATCTTGTAACAGCACTCTGCTCTTGCAGAGTCACAGAACGGGTCAGGCTGGGAGGGACCACAGAGGTCATCAGGTCCAACCCTCTGCTCAGGCAGGGTCATCTCAGAGCACAGGGCACAGGATTGTGTCCAGACAGTTCCTGAATATCACCAGTGAGGGAAACCCCACAGCCTCACTGGGCAACCTGTTCCAGTGCTCAGTCACCTTCACAGTAAAGTTCTTCCTTATACTCAGGTGGAACTTGCAGTGCATCAGTTTCTGTCCATTGCCTCTTTTCTATTGCTTGGCAGCACTGAGAAGAGCCTGTACCCATCCTCTGACATCCTCTTTTCAGATAGTTGTGCATATTAATGAGGTCCTCTGAATTTTCCAGACTGCAGGGCCAATTCCCTCAACTTTTCCTTGTCAGAGATGCTGGAGCTACAGAAGACTCCATCAAGACAGAGACACACTTGTATCTGGACTTCAGTTTGGAAAATGAGATAGTTCACATCCCTCTAGTTCTTTGCAATTCAGGATTGAAAAAATGTGACATACAAAGGGAGAGTGGAACATCAAATTTATTAAGCAATGTAATCCTAAGTATTGAGATATTAACAAAGTAAACTTTCAAGGCCTAGTAATGTATGTATTGATACAATTAAGATGGATTTTTTTAGAATATTTTTATAGATGCATATATGTGCAAAACAATGACATTTCTATTTCTATCACCTTTCTATTTTGATACAAGTACTGACTTTGTGGATGGCTCTAATTCTGGTTTTAGTTCTTTTTCTTTAGTCAGTATAGTGTATCTTTTAAAACTGAGCAGGCATGTTGTTATGCCAGTTGGCAGGGAAAGAAATCAGATCACTTGAAAAATCATGCCAAATCTCTGAAGGAAGAGTAATCTGGGAAGTCATAAAACATAGAAGAAGGGATTGCATGGCTTTCCCTTGCATGGGCTTTCTCTAGCACTGCTAAGCATGCGAATGATTAGCTTATTATTGATCCCCACAGAGAAATGGTTTAGAAATTTATATCCTTTAATAATGCATTTTTTAAAAGCAAAACTTGTTTCTTTTTTTTAAGTTCATACAAGATCTGCACTCCTACATCGATTGGTTGTATATGAACAATCCTGAATATCAATTCAGTTGTTTAGAGCAAGAGTTCAGATGGTGTTTAGAAAAAGACAATATGTCTTTCCTTAGTCTTTCAGTGCCAATATTTTTATTGCCATTCATAGTCCAGCAATGTGTGCTTTTAATTTAGCTGGTATATCTACTATAGCCTGTGAAATAAGATATTACTATGCCCATTAGAGGCATTGAAAAATGAAGCATTCAATGCCACTCATTTGCTCCCTGGATTTTCAACTCAACAGATTAGATTTATTGAGACAGAACTATCTTTTTTTTTTTTATGTGATGGCTTGAATAAATGATGTGACATGACATGGTTCACCTCCCAATGGCAACAGTTAAGCAAAGTTGATGCTGTCTCATATGCAGTACTTGGAACAGATGCACATGGTGTCTGTTCCTGACTGTTGGCTACACAATATGAGACAGTTGTTGCTTGGCAGCACTTAGAAATTGTTTGACAGATAATGGATTGTAACAACTTGGTCTCTGTAGAGCAAGAGGGCTTGGAGGTTATTCTTACTGTCAAATTACTGCAGGTTTAAAAAAATCTTGCTACAGCAAATCATTTAGCCTTTCCACACAACAAAAAAAGGGATGGTTGAAGAAGTGGAAGGAGATTAACTTGCATTAAATCTGATCCTATTAAGATGTGTTTAGATTGCTAAAGTCTCAAGATTTTTGTAAAGGACAAACCATGCCAAAAGAAATCACACTATTGCTGTGTTCGGAAGCATTACATTTTAAATTATGTAGGTTCTACTGCTTTTTTCCTAAATCACAGATAAAAATAATAGACAGCTTGGTGCCCAGCACTCTTTGCTCTGTTCTGTTGGAGCACATAAATTGAGAATTGCTTGAGTGGCCAGTTAACCTTTAAAAAACAAACAAACAGAAGACCCAGACTCTGAAGTTCCTGGTTTTATGTGAATAATTACATTGTTTCAGTCAAATTACATTGTTTGGGTTAAATTAAATTAATTTTTTGGGATTGTAAAGGGGCAGTTTGCTCCACATCATTAGTGTTAGAAGACCCATATAGAAATTGCCATGGGATCACATACAGATGTGATGTGCAGATGTATTTGTCTGTCTTTATTTCACCTGTTGCTGGGCTTATGTGTGTGCCTGGCAATCCTGAGCTTTTTATCTCATCTGCCAGCATAGGAGAGCCAACAATCAGGAAAAAGGGGGGATGAGCAGGGTGTGCCACTGGGAAGTTTGTAGGCAGGCTGTGATCCCTGCTGGGATTCCAGTCCTGACCAGCACTCTCAAGGTCAGGAGGGAAAATTGCCCTTTCCAGTCTTACTAGAATATCTTGTATACTGAAAACCCAACAGAAAACAGAAATCCTTTGTCATTAAGGTTGGTTTTGTGCTGCACAAGTATTTTTCAACCAGCATTGCAGCTGAGCTGGTGAGTCTGAATGCCTCAGCCTTGAAGGATGACTGCTGGAGAACTGAAAATGTGTGAGCTCAGAGTCATCCTAACCTGATTTTACTGTACATGGGTGTGCCCTTTATTGTGCTGTCAAGGGCAGAGCATTCACAAGTCTCTCTCACAGCCACATCCAACAGGGAAACTTATCTCTCCTGAGTATTTGACTGAATGGGGGTAATGTGGATAATGTAGCTCTGCCCTTGAAAAACCAGCCTGCAGCCTACTGTCCAAAGGTGATTTGGACATTCAGAACCCTGCTACTGACTAGTTAGTATCAGCTTTCTGCATCATAATTGTCTTCTTGCAAACAGGTTAAACCCCTTCCCGCCAAAAAAAACCCAAAACCTGCATATAGTGATGACACTGCTAATTCATTTCTACAGAAAAGGTTAGAGAAAAACTGAGCAATCATAGCTTAACCACCTCAGCACATAAAGCTGTACACAAAGGCGTAGTTCAGACTATGACAGAGACAGGTCAGTGTCTGGAAGAGAGAATGACCTTGCTTGTTTAAGAATTTATAACATACCTCAATTCCTTGAGACCTTTTCTGCAACCAAGGACAGCTCACAGTGCTGACACATTTCTTTTAGTACTAGAGAATTAACTGCACAATCATACTTGTTCTGAGAAATGGAAAATGCTCTGGAGGAACTGAATGGGCACTTGAAAAAATGTGAATTTTTTTTGGAAAGGAATGTCATCATCACTCTGTAGAGCACCTTTCATCTTAGTATTGCCAGCAATAAACAGAAGAAACAAATCTTCTGAAAATGCTCATCTGAAAATGCTGATGCTTCTGAGATCATCTAGACAGACATTTTCTTCCTCACTGTATGGCAAGAGATTGCAGCATATGGGAATGTATCATCAGACAACTACCTCAAATGCCAATCTCCTTCTTTCCTCCTTCATAAGGCATCAGTTCCAAATAACTAACAGAATTGTCCTGGAAACTGTGAAGTGTGAAACCATCTGGATGAACCCCGTCATTGATCTCTGACACATGATCAGTCTTCTTACAATGAGGACAAAAGGATTTATGCAATTTTTGCAAAACCTGGATGATGCATGGAGCTCTTTGCTAGACTGATCACTGCCTTTTGGAATACAGGCTATCCATCATGTGCCCAGACAGCCATCTGTCAGGGAGGTTGATGTCAGCAAATTCAAAAAGGGGCTGGTACATAGTGTAGCTTTGAGTGTGGTGTTGGTGAGAAACTGGGCAAAAGATTTTGGTCTGTCTGATTCTGCAGTTGTGCCCTAAACACTCATACTGATTCATTACCAGTAAAGAAGAGGTCAAGTATATCCTTTACACACTTGCTCTAATACTGTAGCCACTGTATTTTTCACTGCTCCATTAAAAACCCATGAAGAGAAATTTTACAAGACCTTCTATACTCTGATTTCATAAGGCTTCAAAAGAAGGATTTGACTAAAGAGAGTCAAATACATCTAAGATAAAACCCATATTTTCTTTTATTTCTAACTTCATGGCATTACAAATAAAACCCTTTGCTGTGCTTGAAGTGACACTTATGTTTTACTGTCCTCAGTGCAGAGCTACCCAGGCATTTCTCATGCACCCAGAAGATGTTACTGCTAATGCAGCTGAGCAGAAACCCTTCTCAGCCACAGTGTTGCTTGTGCAGCTACGGAAGCTGCAAAAGAAGATCTAGCTGTAAAGAAAAAGCGACGTTTCCACTGATTTTATTTTCTTTTATTGTTTACCCAAATTTTCAGTAAATTACAATGCTCTCCAGGTTTGGATGTTTCTATTGCACCCATATAAAAGTCATAAGGTAAAAGTCATATTTCACAAGACAACTATTATGACATCTTGTTTATCTGCACTTAGAAACTGGAAGGCTCAGATCAGCCTGTTATGCTGTCCAAACATTTATTTTGCAGACATAGCTATTAGAGCCCCCTGACCTCCTCCTAAAATATACCAACCCCCTCCCATTGCTTGGAAGGCAACTTTAGATACAGATATTAGCAGGGGAAATCATTGGAGAGCACTATGTTTAAGCAAACAGCAAGAAAAGGTACCTCAGGAAAAGCTCAGTAAACCTTCTCTAATGATTAGAAATTTTTGTCCTCAGTCAAACAAGAGGCAAACCTAACACTGAACTCACTCTCAATCAATGTGTCATCTTCTCCACAGCTGTGTCTGCACACAATAAATAGATGTCTTTTCCTTGTTTTGGGACTGGGGAAAAGCCCTGACCTCAGACCCAGGCAGCAGCAGGGCTTGGCAGAGTTGGGAAGCTTTGAAACACCCACCAGCCCTGGTCACTGCTGCAGCTGGTCAAGCACCAAAGCCACGGCAGGGATCGCACCATTCGCAGCTTCCCAACTCTGCTTCTGTCCTTGCTGAAAGGTACCACCTGTGCCAGCTCTGGAGTGAACCATTAATGCTGGGAAAGGGAAGAAGGAATAGATGGTGAGGGTGGTCTTTCTGACCTGTTGCCTGAAGCAACTGCCCACTTACCAGAAGCAAGTCCTGCTCATTTTTTGAGGCCAATCTGTGCTCAGGTAACAGAGTGGACAGTCAGCAGAAGTGATTATTAATATTACTCTGAAGAAATTACTTTTCAATGGGGTGACAATGAGGTGATTGATATTTAAATAGAGAGTATCTGGATTATTTCCACAAAGCTCTCTCAGAATGAGAGAGAAATTAATAACAAGGCAGGTGTGGAAGTCAAATATGTTACAGTTAATTGATGTCTGTTTTGACAGGATCATATTCTAAAGCTCTTCTAATAAACTTTGAAATGTCAGGAAATTTTACAATTTTAAGCAGAAAACACCATTTCCTATGCTAGAGGCAATTGAGTTAAAGTAAAATTTAATTAGAGGCATGTGAGTAAGAAGATATTTAGAACGATGAAACACCCAGGTTAGAAGAAACCTCAAAAAATCATCCATTCTAACTTCTGTGGACAAGGGAATCTAGATGATTATCTAGCCCCCAGTCCAGTTGAAAATCTCTGTTGATGGAGACTCTGCCATGTCCCTGGGGAAGTTGTTCTAGTGAATAGTTGTTCTAACTGTAAAAATCTCTTTGTTATATCAAAATGAAACTTCTCCTGAGGTTGGGTGTAGATATATGAACAATAAGAAGAAAGGCTGAATAGAGCTGTTGTACATAGCAGCAGAATATGTTCAATAATCCTTAGTTTGGGGAGTAGATCTTTTAAAGTTAACTTAGGGTCTATTGAGTTCTTCACAGCGACACAGCAGGGTATTTGTACCTCAAAAGCCATTTGTGCATTTCTCTACACACCTCCATGAACTTTTACATATTGCTGGTAATATGCTGGTAGATTATCTAATTGCTGTCTTTGGGTCTCTCTGAAGTTTATTCCATATCTCTGCTGACTGGTTTGTTTTACCTCTCTGCTTGGTCCCACTTCCCAGGATGTGAAAAAAAAAGTCATTCAGGCTTATGAGGAAAAATAAAGGCTTATGGCCTGCTCTTTGCAGGCTCATGCTGTTGCTGTTTATTTAGCAGTTGTCTGTCTTGTGTTTTGAGATTCATTCCCTTATCACTGGTTCTGTCCTTTTGCCAGTACTGATGTCAAACAAAGTGATAATGTTCTAGGCTTTGCCCATCTTCATTACAGAGTGATGTGTATTTGCCCTCTCGGTTGTTTTGTTTCTAACTAATTTTAGATAAGTATGTGCTAAACGTACCTTTGCTTGTCTGACAGCTCTAAAAAACCTAGCAGAGGTGTGACCTTACTGCCTTGTGATGCATCATCTTGAGCAGAGGAAAGGTACATGGGTCTGAGGGGTAAGCATTCCCTTTCAGGGGATGCTGGCTCCCCAGCAGGTCAGCGAGCATCCTTGGACACAATCCTTGCTCCATTTATTTTACAAGCATAGATATAAAATCCTTTCACCTTGGAACATAGTGGCCAACCTGAAACCTGGATGCTGGCAAGGCACTCAAGCCCTTTGCCATATGCCATGCTCCTGAAAGGCACATTTTCTATATTTTGTTTTGCTTAAAACAATGTCCCAAATAGGCCCCAGAGGGCACCTAGGGGTTCAGTCTGGATTTTGTGTTGTATGTGGTCCAGCCTGCAGTTATATATTGCCAGCAGTCAGTTACTTGTATTCATATTGGGAAAGATGTGGAAGAAACTAGCAAGCACTTTAGAGTAATCAAATTCACCACCAGCTGGCAAAATGATGGAAAGAAAATCCATCTTAAAATTTAGCCTCTTATATTTACTTCTGTGTATTAGCAATCTTCTGAAAGTATATCCTCAAAAACATCAAACTCAACACAAGATGAAAATCACAGTTACCATTAGCAACAAATAAAACAGATGACATATCTTGAAAACTTCAAGCTTGTTAAAAAGAATCTTCAGAAGCTTACTAGCATCTGTATTTCGCTCCTTAACAATTTGTACATCGAACAAATATTGTGCTTTACAGTGGTGGTTGTATTTTATCTGAGAATTGAGCTGTCAGATTAAATTTCCTCTTAATTCCACACTGACAGCATTTTCCTTCTTTCTAATTGCCACCATGAAAAATTAACTCTTTTCTTTTTCTCACCTTTGTTTTATATTTATAGCTTCATCACCTTCCTCCCCTGCAATTTTCTTTCTCATTCATTTACTTCATTTATTTATGTCTCAGCATTATTCCCCTTCTGTGTCAAATTGCTTCTTCATTCCAGGTACTTTTTGTCAAAACATAATGTCTCCCAGTAGAAAACTGCATTAAGCTGAAGTGTTTGTGCTGCTTTATGATAACTCAGATAAATATCTGAAAGAATTAATAATTGTATCCAACCCAGAGTACTGTTTATCTGTCTTCCTCAGGCACAGTTAAACTGTCTGGGATAAAGATATTGCTCATAGATTAGAATTAGGGATGTGTTTTGTAAGTCTTCATTGAACTTCATCTTTTGATACCTGGAAAAAAAAATTCAGTCAGTTGCATTTTGTTTTATGGGGCATTCACATATTTGTGAAATAAATTTATTTTCTCACAGATGTGACTGATGGTAACAGCAAGAACCAAGTTTACTGGATTTAAGTCTTTACCACCTCTGGAGTAAATGCATGATTACTGCTCACTCTAGAGTCTTTCTGGTCCAGAGGAAGAAGACAAGTGGGCATTTGAACTAGTACTGTTCTTTAAGAGCCAGAAAATATTATTTAGAGAAGAACCACAGATTGACTAGTAGAAAAGTAGAAATAACCCTCCTATTTTCTTAATAGTACTGGACTTAACATTGCAGAGGGATATTAATAAAGTATTGAAAAACATGCTGTATAAATCCTCAAAATTTTTTGATCAGAGCTTACTGATTTTTTTTATAGCCTATTTAAGTCATAAAGTACTGGTGACAGATTGGCATGACCCATGCACATATACCTGCAGATTTTTTTACCCAATCAACAGAAGAGCTACAGAGAAGTTGAGCAGTACCAAGAGAGATGTTTGCCTTCACAGAAGACGTACAGTGAACTGGCCATCTTTGAAAGAGGTACCTATTAGATAAGGGTATTTTGTTTGGAATGCATGTCTTTTAAACTCATTAGACTTTAAAACAGAATATGAAAAGCAAAAGAAACAAAAATGAGCCACAATGAGCTGGGCTGCTGAGTCATCATATGGGTTGCTTTAGATTGTAAATACCTCAGGTGATTATCCATTGTTACTTTTCCGAAGACCATCTGTACAACACTACTACCAACATTTAACATCTTCACAAGAATACTCTATTTCAGAAGTTGTGTCTTCTGCACTAAGATGTTTCACCTTGGTGTGAAAGTCAGTGGGTTGGATTCTGAGGTCAAGAAGCAAATGTCACCTGAAAAGTACACGTCCACTGTTCCTATCAAAAGAATGTACCTGGTTTGATCTATTGCTTACAATCCTCCAAGTTTGAAATTAAGGCTAAGGCAGGCCATCAGCTAGATATTACAAAGTGATTGCTATATGCACTGCATTTCAACTCCATGGTATCAAAATTACAATTTTTATTTTGGCTTTTCTCCAAACCTTTCCAATATGCCTTTCATTTCCTTTGCTTCCTACCAGTAACATAGGCCATCTGTTTTCCCAGTGGAAGTTGAAGAGCCAATATATGAAAAGCACAAGCTCCTTTTAAAATAACTTTCCCACTGTTTTGTATTCATGTAATTTCATAATGATCAGATTCTGTTTCTTGTTGCTCTTCCTTAGTGCAGGCAAGATTTGTTAACTATCGAGGGTGTTGTTGTTAAGTAAACGTTGTTTGAGGTTTTCCCTTCAAATGCAGCTCTCTTAGAAGACATCGGTTGGAACAATCTGGTGTTCTTTCATGAAGGTTTTCTCTCTGGTTTGAAAGTGACATATGTGTAGGATGAAAATTACATATTTCTCCAAGAGTAGATGCTATTTTTGGCTATCGTGATCTGTACATTCTGTTCATGTTCCATAAAAGATGAATGTAAAAGGCTTTTCTTTCTATTTTTGAAGTTCTTGGAGAAGGTCTGCTCTATTCACTCTGATATTACAGAAAGAAATTCTGTCCCAAAAATGTATTAAAAGTAACATGGAGCAGATTATGTTGTGCAAGAGAAATAATAGATATATCCCATCTGGGTCCTTGTTCTCTTAATTTTCATTTACTTTCATCCGATCAATTTTTTGCAGCTCTGTCTGGTAGCTGATACAGTGCATCAGGGAAATTACAGCTGATTTCTAAAACCTGTTTCATGGAAAGCATTGAATGAAACAAAGACTCAGCACAGAAGTGACAGAAAGAGATAGCTTTCCTGCTCCCTCATCTATTAAGGCTGTACTGCAAATCACTATAAATGCTTCCTTCCTTAATTACTGAAATGTTAGGGATATTGCTTAAATAATCACATTGAAAGCAGGGGATTAGGAAAGAATTTTTTCTCAAGTTTTTGATATAACCAGCAAAACCTTAAAAATTCCCAAACTCATAAAAAATAGATTAAATACTTTCTAAGGCTCTTGTATCAGATCTTGTGCCCAGAGGTACAATTACTCTTATAAAGATGTTGATGGTAATTTCACTTACATATAGAAAGGGTTAGCTAATCTGTGGAGAGATGTGTGGTGATAATCTCTGTGCCAGCTGTGAGAAATTAAAGAAAATTAATCTGAAAAATGCATTCTCATTCTCTCTGACTTCTGAAGTGTAAGTTAACCACAGACCTAGGTTTCATATTTTTTAAAGATGAAAATAAGAACCTCATTTCAGTAAAATAGATGACACTGCTTATGAAGGAGATGTAAAATTCAGATAATCAGAGTAAAAGATTCCTCTTCTCAGTTTTTCCTGTATTTCACACTTTCCCCAGTAAAGCAAAACAAGAATTTGGAATAAGGTTTCTCCAGTGCTAGTTATCAGTTTCAAAATGGTAGTCATATAGAATTTTTTATTGTTGCTATACATTGTAGCAGTAGGTATCCTAAATAACATGATTTGACTTATTATAGGATACAGACAACATGTGAATAATTAACCTTTAATGCCAGAAAAAAATGTTAATAATACCATCCATTACATAAGAGATTTTTGCCTCTGGTTTCCAGCTTAGACCAGTATTCATGCAACAGGGAAAAATAGTCAAGATTGAATGAAATTAACCAAACTCATGGGCAGGTTTTTTAAAATATAGAATTATAGGCCTAATGGATAAAGTGAACAAAAAAAAAATTGCTTTTCATGGAGAGCTACAGAACCTTCATCAAACCTCAGGGAACAGCAGGCTGTAATACTGCTTCTCAATACCATCTGTTCTTTGGGTTTGAAATGGTTTATGGGAATTGTTCATGTTTTCCTGTTGACAACTTCAGCAGTGTGTGCTCAGGAAACAAATGAAAGTCTAAGCAAATACACACTACCACTAAAATTTACTCTCCTGAGAAAATTATAAAATAAGTTGAATTTAGAAGCCTATATCAATAAAATGTTATTCACTTCAGTATATAAACACATTGAAAAGAAGATACTAGTCATCCTTGCTTCAATCTCACCAGGGAATTTGGGTAGATATTCAAAGTATTCACTTAAATTGTTTTAATATTACTGAAAAAATTACATCAATCTTCATGGGAAAAAGATTGAGCCTACACTGAGTACTTCTTAATATCTCTGCTCCTTCTCATATTTCTTGAAATTCTTGTCTAAAAAATATATTGTCCCACATCATCCACTTACATGATACTGAGTTCTGCAGTACTGTTTAAACAAGTTTTTTATGCTGTTTGAGGATGATTTTGCATTCAGAACTACTGTTTTCACTCTTGGATGCTATTTTCTTACCTCAGATTTGGAGCATGCCATTTCATTTTCATGTATTCCATGCCACTGGTATATAGGCAGGTCTCTCATTAGATGTTAGGTAGCAATAGGGCTTTGTAGGAAAGAGTGATTTTGTTGGGGATTATAGTATTCAATTTCCCGTCCTCAATCTCTGCCTATCAGGGAAGAAGTGCTGAGCAGTTGGATCTGGCCAGATGATGGCAATTCCAGTGAGGATCCACTTATGAAGTTTCAGAATTCACACTTGTTTTGTGACAGATCAAAAGGCTTACAATAACTATCACCAAGCTCAACACTCCTTTCCTTTGGAAATAAAACTGCAGCTTCTTGGGTCCTGAGCCTCAAATCAACTTCCAGAAGCGTTTGCTCCATCTTCAACCTGGTGACCAAGGCATGAAAAACCTACCTTTGATTCCTTGCTGTAGTGCACTCATAATGCATCCCAACCTCTGTTCTTTCCAGCTGAGGCAGTGAACAAATCAGAATGAGCTTCCCATACTGTCAGCAGATTGTCAGTCACTTGGCTGAAGGATTCGTAGGTTGGAGTTCTGATGAACCCTGTGTTTATGATGATTTTTGGTGAAACTCCTACATCTACTTTGAAATTATAATGATTGCAGTTGAATTTGGTTAACAAAACACATTAATAAAGCCTTGGTTTTGTTCTAACTCAAGGCAAATCTTACCCAAATCAGTAAATGTTTTCTTTATGAAAGTTAAGACCATAGTAAAAAAACCACTTGTTGTCCCATGGAAACTGTAGAAGACAGTTTCTCAGTGAACTGGGAGATGAAGAGGCTGCATTTATCTTTCAGGCTCCTCAGAGAGCTAGGAGGATGCAGCTAATGGCATAGTGGCAGCATGCTGCAGTCCTTATGAAGAGGTTGATAATTATCCACCATTTATTTTACATCCAAACTTCTCAAGATCTACAATTAAGATCTTATTTTTCTAGCAAATCCAACATGTGATCTGTGTACATTTGTCTCCTAAGTCAATAACTTAAGGAAAAGGACTATGATCCACTTAATATTTTATTATTATTCCAGAGTTTTGTTGCTTTTCCCATTGTTTCCATAAGCTGGATCAATGCCAGCCTCGCCCAGCTCCTTTACAAAGATTTAAATTCCGCTTTAGTCCCTCACTTCCATCACCCACTTCATTGTTTCTTCATTTCTGCATCTCTCTCATCATGTCTTTTCTTCTTGCATCTATTTCAGTTTTTTACTCAGCTATTGTGAAAAGAATACCCAGGGGCAATAAAAGAAAGCATTGAGAAAATTGAACAAAATAAATAATATGCTAATTACCAATGCATGTGATAATATGTATATAACCATTATTATATAATCTAAATATGATCAAAATAACTACCTAAATCATGTAGCCATATAGGAGAGAAACAACATGATTAATAGGAAACTACCAGTTTCCATCAATATTCTAAGTATGTCCAATTCTATAAAACATTAATTTAAAAAACTTTCTGTATGGAGTAAGAACTTGGTACATAGAAAGACTGTAGTATCATACCCGGGTAAAATACAATTGCAAAGTGCTTAGAAAATATGAAGTACTTTTGTAAGCATAACTATTTTTCAAGAAGTAGTAATCTCCTGGGATAGATTGATGGAATTTCATTGTATTGATAGAAATCGATTCTTCGGTGAGCATCACAGATTCAAATCCTGCTTGACTTCAGTGGTAGAGATTATTTAATGCATTCCTACTTTACTTCAGTATGAACTTCCTACCAATAACAAATAATTTTTAATCATGCTAGGTATTTTTTCTTAAACTTCAAATTCTTTGTGTTTATTCAAAGCATAAAGTCTGAGGAGAGCACATATTTTCATAACAGGTTTTTATACAGTGGCAGATGATACTCATATTTCCAGAGCATCAAATGTAACAGCTTGGTTCTATTTAATCATCTGGCTTTTTTTTGTTTAATTTCACATTGAGTTGTAATTGCACATTAGTAAAAAATTATAAAAATCTGACGTAATTTCCCAGTAAAAACAAATTATTTACAGAAGAAACACAAAACTAAATATTTGACAGATACAAAAATGAATTAATTGTATGAAACATAATTTTTGCTGTTCAGCAACTGCCCCAGTCTATATAATCAGTTCACAAGGATCTGGGTTAGCAGCTTAGAAGCTGAGCAGCAGCATGTCTTTTTGCCCTCCCCAGTACTTGGAAAAAAATTTCCATTAGTATCTGCTGCTCCTTTCTGAATGCCTGTGTTAATCATATTTCTTATTTCCTTGTTACAATAGCAAGAACTTCTGTGAGGTGGGATGAAATAAATAGGAAAATATGAAACATATTTCTCAATGTGAGAAGATTCTAGTGTCAGTAGTTACTGAAATATAACCTGAAATATCTTCAAAGGCCTGATACCAACCTTATGCAATTGAAGAATGCAGAAAGAAATGTGTTTAAGTAACCATCCAACATCCAGTAAAGCTTTAAAAATGAAAAAGGCATTCAGTCTAATTCTGATTTCATTCTGAATTTAGCATGGCTCAATTCCTTAAATTTCTCAGCATATTTCAATTAAATAAGAAACACCTGTAGCAAGGCTCTTCACCATGTTGCAGTCTAATTCAAATAGAAATCAGATAATAAGTTTAGTACTCAGAGCGCTTGCTACCTTAAAACATATTCCTTTGAGACACTTTTACACTAAGCTTTCCTACATCTTCAAAAGACTGTGAATAAAGACATGGCTCTTTCAAGAGCTTTACTATTCCCTGAGATAAAAGTGGAAAATGCATAAATTGTTCTTTGTGAAAACAGGATGACAAATTTCACAACTTACCACCTAAATCAGCTCTGTTTGGATGTGGAATTCAGTTGTACATCCTGCACAAAGAACACATGCATTTTTCACAGATTTTGTTGGGTGATCTTGGTCAAAACCAGAATGGTCTTAAAAATAATGAATCCTAATTTTTCTGCCATTCTTTTAAGAGTTCTGATGTTCAAAACTGTCCCAAATTCAGCAAAGTATTTCCATTCCTAAGTCCTGCCCTGTGGACAAAGCCAATGACTAGTGATGGATATTTCAGAGGTGTCTTTCCATGCTTTTTTCTTCTCTCAGTGATAATAGGATAACTTTGTGTAGGAGATCCAGCACGGCAGGTGTCTCATTAGTTTTCCATTTGCTGACTCAACTGACTAGGAAATAATTTTGCAAATGAATTGCACCTCTTAGCACCCTTAAGATTTTTGACAGAACAAGACATCAATGGCCCCCTTCAGCAATTCAGAAAATGTTGAACTGGAGAAGAATGCTAGAAGAGACCGTCCCTAGAATCAAAGAATAGCATGGAGCCAGGCAAAAGGTGGAAGAATTAGGATCTAATGCCAGTAATTGTAATAAATGCAAGTTTAGAGATAGAGGCAATTGGACTTTCAAGCTTTCTCTCTAGAGGACATGGCTGGAACATCAGTTCCTGGATGTGAACTGCCTAGGTAGGAACAAGTTCTGTGCTCAATCACCCATAGGCATTCCAGCAGTTCCCAGGGGACAGTTGTGCAGTCAGCAACCCTTGCACCTGGTCTGCATTTCAGCCTTCATATAAACAAATGTTGCTTCACAATCCTGCCTTTTAAAAGCAAAAACTAAAGTATTCCACTCATCATTTTTAAAACCAGCAATAAATGCAGAGCATTGCTGCTTCTCTTTTGGGGGAAAAACCTCAACCACCCAAGCACAAAATATCCCACACAAACATAATGTTTCATATTATTGGCTAGCATACTGAATACACAAAGGCAAAATGCAGTCCACAAGATGACAGAGATAAAGGATAGAACTAATTTTACATCCCACCATTTTTGTGTGTGGAGTCAGACTGCAGTATGCAGAAAACTTCTTGGTTAGATGCATGTATTGAAATCAAATAACAAGCAGAGAATGTGTATAAACAGTTAAGACTTTTAATTAATGAAAATAAGGTTTGGGAACTGGAGAAGAATTAATTTCTCGGGTGGCTTAGCATCTATTCCTTATATTCTCTAATTAAATTTTTAGAGTATATCCAATGCTTCTTGCTTCTTTGGCTTTTCATTTTGCCATTAATAAATAATTTAAGCATGGTACAACATGTCAGCTTTACTGATCCTCTCAGATGTTCTGTGCATCTGAAAATATTTGGGTTTGTATTGGAACCGTATCCCAGGAACAAAAGCCCATTATTTATATCTGTGTAGTTGCATCTATTACATGCTGCACTAATCACAGAGCATTGTTATTTAAGTGATAGCCATATATCTTCATTCTCCAACCACGGACTAGTCATCTGAAAGCTATCACTGCAGTTTAATGTGATTCTGCATAGCAAGGAAGGGCTTTTGTGTCTTCTGGCTCTTTGCTTACCTGTTGGGGCTCCCACTCCAGCTGCCAGAATCCCCACTCTTCCAGCAGTTGCTCATTTCAGCTGCTCACTGCCTTCTGTCTTCTCTCATCCTTTCCAAAGCATGGGAGTTGTTTTCTGAACATTGTTTTTTGGAAATTTTTAATGAATTTCCATAGTTCATATACGTTTTTCATAGTATCTGTTGCTTTTGTTTTTCCTCAGAAGATAAAGACTGCACTTTAAAGTTGTGTAAGCTCTCTGTTTCAGGCTGTTTGCTGCAGACAGGGACTGACAGCCCAAGAACTGGACAGAAGACAGAGACACAGATATATGTTCCACGTGAGATGTGTCTGTCCAGACCCTATGCATGCTGTCCAAGTCAAAATGATCAGCTCAGAGTTATAACAATTTCTAGAAGAAAAATATTTTTAGACCCTGGCATAAAATAGTACACTTTAAAAAAAAGCAAAATATTTTTGGTGTGGAAATATTGAAATCAGATAACCAAATACGCCATCAAGATTGGTTGTAAATGTTAGAAAGTGCTCCATGACTAATTCTTTCTGGATGTTTCTAGAGGTTTTAATTTCTTTTTTAGTCATGTTTTTGTATTTAGTAGGGACCCAACTGCTAAACTGTTTCAGCAAAGCGTTTGCCTTAGCAAAGTGACAGTGGCTGTGATAGATGTGAAGAAGAAAAATAATGCTGTGTTAATTAACAGAAGAAAGAAAAAAAAAAGGTTAAGCATAACCACTGCCTTCTGTTAAGAGAAAAACATGCTGTGTGATACAGCACAGCTTTGAAGTACTGAAGCACTGAACCAAGTCAATCAATATCTTCATTAGGAAGAACAAGCAAGCCAGTAAAAATCAGTATTTCACCATCTTCCTTGTCTTCCCCTGCTCCTCAAAGCTCTGTAAGACAAACCTGCTTGCCTGGAGTTGTAGCAGAGATAGATAGGAGAGCTGAGATTTCTAATCTGTTTCTAGAATACATTTATTTGTTTCTAGAATGTATTTATTTGTTTTCTTAGTATTTTGTGGAAATTCATTTTCCTCTGTTCACCAGACCTGAGGATCTGAGGCACTGGTAAATTCAGAAACAAGGTGTGAGAGTAGGGCTTCAAAGTGGTGTGAATTATGTTGCTTTTTCACTGCTTTAGCTATTTCAATTTTCAGCAAAGTGCCATCTGTTACTTGAAATCATATGGAGCCTACTACAAGGGAAAATTCAGAGGCTTTCCATCCACTGTGTCAGAGTAGCTGCCTTTGGAACCTTAAAAACTGCAACAATAAAAATTTGAGTTTTAATATTGTTCCTTATAGTATTTCACCTTTTTTAAATGTGAAGTGATTTTGGATTTCCTGGATTTTGTTTGAAAATACTTTAATTTACCCTACTCATTCTGCCTCTAACACCTACTAATCTATGTTGAACTGTTAAAAGTATATTTCCTGTGTTAAAAAAGCACATGGAAGTCTAAAATTTTTCCTTAAAATATTTTTTACTATACCAAATAAAATATAAAAATGAGAGGCAATAGTACATGACATTGGCCACTACTCCTAAAGATACTGAATAAGAGTGAAATACTTCACATTATCATGATTAATTTATATCATAACAGAAATATTATTGGAATATCATGTCATCAACTCCAATAATGCCATAGATTCACTATTGC
The DNA here is from genome assembly GCF_037042795.1 of Molothrus aeneus. Classification (NCBI taxonomy): domain Eukaryota; kingdom Metazoa; phylum Chordata; class Aves; order Passeriformes; family Icteridae; genus Molothrus; species Molothrus aeneus. Next base: position 48,844,464 of record NC_089649.1, on the reverse strand, counting down.
TTATATCACATACTTGGATTCAGGAATCTGAGAGTATTTATTATTTATTTGGTTGCAGTCCAGTCATGGTTGTGGTTTGGTGAATGCTACCATAAATCACTGCTATTAGTTTTTATTTCACATAGCCAAATGGATTTTGCTATCCTCCTGCCATTAGTGTCATTCCTATGGAAAATTATTTATGGCTTTAGCAAAACTGAAATTTTAGAGCTTTTAATACAGTCTTCACAATATTATATTCCTGGTAATTTAAATATTAAAAAACTATTTATAAAGCAAATGTATGCTATTCTTATCCACAGGGAGAACGTGTTATAATTAATTTTTATTCTTTTTTTGCCTTGACAACCTAAACTTGATTGCTTAGTATCAATTCTAATTATTGGAGAAAGATGACAGATTCAGGATGGAGAAGAGAAGGAAGGAGCCAAAAGCAAAAGGCTATTCCCAGGATAAAGAAGCCATCAAAATGCTAATAAGCCCTGTTCCAAAATGATATTATTGTTTCCTTTTTTAGCTTTATTTATGAACACAAACATCTGAAGCAATGGTCCATCTGCACAGACTAAAAGCTCTGTGTCCAAAATGTGCATTGCTTCAGAACCTACAGAGAATAAAAAGCCCTGCTCAGTTACTCAGCTGTCAGAAAATAATACTGGACTGAAAATTAACAAAAGTCTCTAGAAATCTAAGTTTTAGGTAGAAAACATGCTTTGTATGTTCTGATCCAACTAGAAAGGAGACAACTGATTCTCTTTATGATCTCAGTCTTGTTGATGTTCCAACGTGGGTAATTAGTAACCTAACATGAATTTCTAGGAGTTCTCAGAAGGAAAGAGAATTGTCTGATTTACCTGATTATTTGACCAAGAGGTTGGGCTATATTTTGGAAGAAGAGAATGGAATCTCTGCAAATTCTTGATGTATCATCACAGCACTTAAAAATTGCAAGGGAAACAGGAAAAAGGAATGTATAAGGCAAGAAAGAAAAACAAAATCATAAATAACCCAAACTCAAGGAAAATCAGGAAAGGATAACTCTCAAGTGAATACAGGACTGAGTTGAAAGAGGACTTCTAACTCTTGCCTCAAGGAACGTTCCTTTAACTTTGGTTGCAGAGCTAAAAAGGCAGCAAGGTAGTCTCACTTGTTTGTCACAGTGGCAAGCTCACAGCAGAAGCAGAACCAACAGTCTGAGTCTTATTTGTTCATTGTACAGGTCAATTTAACATGCATTTATCAACAAAAATCTTTAAAATAAGGGAAAAATAACTAACTGTACAAATTATTATTTTGAGAGATGTCTTAATGAAAAATAGTTTTCCACATTTGTATAGGAAAAGAGGGCAAATTCAACACCCTCTTGGAAGACATATTTTCCTTAAAGTGCCAATAGAGGAGGTTTAATTTTTGGGATTTTTTAAACATTTAACAGAATAAATAAAGCTGGTACATGGGAATAGGGAGATGTGAGCAGGTGTACATGTGTGTTACTTTGTTTGTAGGTAAGTCACTTAAGCAGACTTTGTGTATTCTTGGAAAGGGACAGAGATGTTTAGCTGAAGTGAGCCAAGCATGAACCATGCATCATATAGACATGATATACCTCAAAGATTAATTAGCATGGGTATATGTATGGATAGATTATAGATAACCTGCTTATAAGCAGTCCTGCCTTATGTTTGTGGTGGGCAGGCATGACAGATTTCACTACTTAAAGCAGCATTATGGAAATGTTTCAACAACTTGATCTTAGTCTAAGGCAAAAAAAAAAGATTTTTTTTAAAATAGTAAGCCTATGATAATGAAAAACAGTTTCTACAACACAATTTATCTTCAATGTATTTGTTACATTGAGAAAAAGCAAAGTTCCCTTCAAGTTGTTAACATCTCTAGAATTGATGAAAATAAATTCAGTTTTAATGTTTAAGGGCGTAATTCCTTCACAAAAAACCCCCAAAAAAACAACTAGTAACCATACCATAATGAATGCTTCCAAAAATTAAATTTCCTCTTTGATTAAGTTTGGCATATCTCTTTTAAAGAAAGTATTTATTTTTATTTCTTGCTATCTTCTTTCACCTCCCTATTTTTTGCTACATGCATATATAGATATGTATGTGTATTTAGCTATTTATTCTGCTATTTATGTGCCCACAACCTCAACCATTGCTGTTACTCTCTGGTAACTGCGTGTCATTTGAAACTGGGCAAGACATTGAAGCAGAAGGGCTTTGACAACTTGTTTTTTTTTTTTTATTTTGCATGTGTCTCTTTCTTTTTACTTTCAAAATATCAGCCAGTGACATTTTTCATTTGTTGATTCAAAGGGTGAGTTGTCAGAGTTGGAAAAAGATGTATGGAGCTTACAGTTGACAATGGCACAGTTGAGAGCCTCTGGGTAAGAATCAAGAGACAAACAGATAATGTGGATGTCATTGTGGGAGTCTTCTGTAGACCTCCTAGCCAGGATGATGACACCAAGGAATTATTCTTTGAGGAACTAAGGGAGGCTTCCAAGTCAACTGCCTTTGTCTCATGGGGGACCTCGGTTTGCCAGAAATTACCTGGGACCATCACACAGCTGGTAGAGCCCAGGCCAGAAGATTCTTAAAAACTTTGGATGAGAACTTCACTTCAAGGGAGCCGACTCGGACAGATGCCCTCCTTGATCTGCTGCTTGTCAAGAGAGGATCTGGTGAACCAAGTAACGACTGGCGGCCGTCTGCGCCACAGTGATCATGAAATGATTCAGTTTAAAATCTCTATTGACAGGAGGAGAAGGAAAACCTCAACTCTGGAAATAAGGAGAGCAGACTTCAGGGTGCTCAGGCAATTAGGGAGTAAGGTCCTGGTCCTTTTGCAGGTACTGGGGTCCATCAGTGCTGGTTGCTTTATAAACATCTCCTCCTAAAGGCACAGGAGCAGCCAGTTCCTAAATGTTGGAAGTCAAGTAGACAAGGGATCTTCTCTTAAAAATAATGCTAAGGAGGGAGGTCTATGCCCAGTGGAAGCAAGGACAGGTAACATAGGAAGAATACAGAGAATCTGCTTGCCACTGTTGGGAGAAAATTTGTGTGGCCAAAGCTCAGCTGGAGTTGAAGCTGATCAGAATTATATGGGACCATAGAAAGATTGTTTTGAAATCTATTAATGGCAAAAGGCAGTGTAAAAATAACATGGGCACTTTAAAGGATGAGAATGGTCACCTCACAAACAGGGGCAAGGCAGAAGTGTTTAACACATTCTTTTCCTGTCTTCAACACAGATGGCAGACCAAGGGGGTCTCAGTGCCCTGAGCTGGAGCACCATGACTACAAGAACAAACAACTCCAAGTCAACTCTGAAACTGTGGGGGTCTGCTACCCAACTGGATCCCTACAAATCTATGGGCCTGATGAGATCACAAAACCTCTTTTGGTAAGTTTTGAGTGGTTTTGGGAATCCAGAGAGGTCCCAGCTGACTGGAAGCTGGTGACTGTTGTCCCAATTTGGAAGGAGGGTGAGAAGGAGGACACTGAAAGCACAGGAAAAGGGCAGGGCAACCATGTTCCTGATCAACAGAACATTAAGGTCTATAGTCTCCTGCTTACCTCTGACACATGAAAAATATAGAGGAAGAGCAAAACTTAGAGAAAGTGACAATCCTCTTTTGTTAAAGAAAATAGCACTGTGAGGTGAGGCATAAGTGACTATTTAGCATATTGACTGCAAGGAAACAAAGACACACAAGAGAACTCCAGCAATGCTCTCTGAACAATGATGAAACCACATGCAAAATTCTGTTACTGCAGCTTTTCAATTTCTTCTTGTTTGTCTGTTAGGACAGCATTTTGTGTACTTCTCCCTCCAGGTTGTTCTGTGCAGACCCTGAATTTCTTGTGTTTACTCCTACATCATCCCCAAGCTGTAGAAATTAATATGAAGTGCTCAGAAAAGCAGATTCTCAGAACAGCTTGGGATTACCATTACCAGCTGAACCACAGGACTGGGCTGTGAAAAGAGGCTGTGTAAGTTGCAGGGGAGAATGTATTAACAGGCCAAAACTGAAAACAGCATTTGCATGGTGCCAGAGCCATCAGGCTTGGAAACACATACAGCCTATAACTTGTATTTAACATAGAAAATTGACTGTCCTTGCATGGACCTCTGCAGGAACTTAACACCCTCATTTAAATAAACTGAACAATAAAGTATATATTATCCAGTTAAAAGAAAACCCAACAAAACAGCATGGGGACTCACACCCCTCTACAGATGTTTGCCTCTCTGGAGAGCTGTCAACCTTACTTCTGAAGGAATTACTAAACATGATGAATTCTGGATGAATTCTTTTCAGATGAAAACACCTGGTTCTCTGTTCACTTTAGAAACTCCCAAGGCAAAGCGTGTTCCAGCCAGTCCATCCAATGGAACTTGGCATTGTGTCACATCACATTCTGATAAAGTATATATCCTTTGAAATGAAGTAGTTATTTTCTGGTTTTTTTACCCATTCCTGTTTAACCAAGAATTACTGGGAGAGCTAACAAACAGTGGAGAAACTTAAAAACCTTATTTTAAAGCCAAACTGTTGTATGCAGCCTACTTAGATTTTATATAGGGATTTTGAAAGCAGAAGAATTTGAGTTTTGTTGCAGGAAAAAGTGTCTATCCTATTTACAGACCTGTAGTGGAGCTATCACCGTGCTTTGAGAGTTCCTTCTTCTTACAGCATTTTTTGCAGTGCATGTCTTCAATTTTGTCATGCATCTACATATTCAGGTCCTGTTTATCCCCATTTTGATCCCTTTTGGAGGATGAAATGTCCTCTGTATCACCCTATCTGTCCTGTGACTGAATGTAATGCAGTTAGACCAAAATTATGTTCAGATACCTCATTTCCATTTACTAAACACATCTTACAAGGGAGACCACAAACCTCTTTGGGTTTCCTGTCTTCCAGCTGAATGCATCTTTGTCACTAAGTATGTTTAAGCAATGGTTTTACTGCAATAGCCTCAAAGTACAAGGAATAAAAAATATCACTGTGCGGTGCTTAGTTAGCTATTGAGACAATGGAGATCAATACGAGACAGCTGCCTGCTGCACTTATTCCAGCTGAGCAGACCCTTTTTGTCTGAGGTTCCAGAGAAATTGCAGATTGCTCAGCCAGTGACTGATGCTCCTGAAGTCAATTATTTACTGGTAATAAATGACACTGATATTTTTAGTCTCTTGCTATTAATTGTGGAGAGAAGAAGAGTGCTTCTCCTTCCTTAAAATAAAGTAAAAAAAGGACTTCTCTTCAACAGCAGCTGACTAACAACAAAGATTGTATTTCATGCCCAATAAGAGGATATAGGAGCAGACACATCTTTCAGGCCTGTTTCTTCCTTCCCAGTAGGGTGCTAATAGGGAGACTGTTTTGCAAGTGCTCCTATTGCCTTTGTGAAATGTATTGTGGGAGAGAACATTTTCAAGGCTTATCTTGCTTGAAAGTGCTTTCCAATGTCTGTATTAAGAGTAACTTTGAATTATTTGATGAAGCAGTGTTTGAGATTTAGTCTTCAAGTGCAGACTTACCCCCAGCAGGGCTGAGTATTGTTATAGGCCATTGTCCCTTAAAGTGGAATCTCAAATTGTCACATGGCTACTCTCAAAGCTGCCTTTCTGTTGCTTCTTCCAGGTGATGGAGAGAATTTTTTCTGATGTCATACTCTAAAGAACTGAGGTGCACAGTTCTTTATGTTCTCCACAATTAAGATTATAGAATTCTATAATGGTGAGTGTTGGAAGGGACCTTAAAGGTCACCTTGTTCTGACCCCACCCTGCCATGGGCAGGGACACCTTTCAGTGGACCAGATTGCTCAGAATCCCATCCAGCTTGGTTTTGGATAATTCCAGGACTAGGTATCCACCACTTTTTCAGGCAGCCTGTTCCAGTGCCTCACCAATGAAATGAACTGCCAGCCTTCCTGGCTGCTGTCCTCCATGAAGACATTTGTAAGGGTGATGTTTTGCTCAGATGGCCAGTCAGAGGAAGTCCTTCTGCTGATAAAAGGAAGAGGGACAGCTTGTCTCAGTATAGGCATAGGGGAATCATGAAACTGCTCAGCATTATGAAGACTGAAGTGCAACAGGAAGAATTCTGAAGAACTAGAAGATAAATGGACTGAAATGCTCAGAGAAGAAAAAGTCCCTTAGGGCCAGACAGCAGCTGAGTGTGGAAGGTTGCAAAGTCCATGCAAGACTGATTTTAAATTCCCAGCTGCAGTTCCATTTTGCGTCTGGTCCTTAGAATCTCTCATTTTTTCTTGCCTTTAAAAGGATGTAGATCAAATCAGTAGAAGTTAAAAAAGCTGAATTTCACTCTAGCCTGTTACCTTTTAGGATTTTCAGAATTATTTGGACTTGTTAACAATATTTTTGTAAAGTGTTGCCATCAGTGATATCTGTACTGAGATAGATCCCTGTGCTTTTATTCCAGATTGATATTAAAAGTTTTATGTATTAGCTCAAAAATATTTATGAATTCTCCTTTGGCCTACTTAGTCTCTTTTTACTAAATGTACAGTGCCCTGCAGCTTTAATAATATACTTTCACCTAAACTGAATACATATGAGCAAAAAATTATATTATCATGTAAATGCATCAGTAATTAGAATCTTAACTCCATCTCCCTGTCTCTCTTCACTGTCTAATGGGAGTGGTTTTTTGTATGTGTATATTTGAATGACTTCTTTGTTACTTAAGTTGTATTTTTCATTCTAAGTAGGTTTTCTGGTTATTATACCTTTTGGAATATATTGTTAGCAGAAAAATGAGCCCATTCAACAGGATGAGTAGTGACAGAAAAAAGAAAGACTGGTAACAGGGTAACTTTGCTTCTGTCATCATCTGCAAAACCTGAAAAACAGTATTTCCCTACTTTTCAGTTGTGCATGCAAACATTGTAAGGATTAGCACATGCTCAGATGTTATGGTGATTATCAGTAACGAGAAATGTGCAAACAAAATGTGTGATGTCACAAAACCAAATAACTTATTACAGAAAATTATTGCATACATTGATTACTGTGTGTTAAACAATACATTTTTTATGCACACAATTTTTGAAGGCAACAATGCAAATTAAAACCAAATCAATGGGGAGAAGTTGGGCCAAGGGAGTTTGCAGGGAGTTTTTTCTTTAATTTTTTTTTCACACTGCTGATTGCTTTATATATGTATATATATATGTATGTATGTATTTTAATTAACAATTACTTTAAAAAATCCTTCACATACTCATTTTGTGTCTTAAGAGTGCTTACTTTGTGTAAAAGTGACAAGCTCCTAGGAAGAAATTATCTGTGGCACTGTTATATAAATTCAGCTAACCTGCTGAGACATTTTATTCTCATAAGACACCGGAAAACTCCACTTTAGCTATTACCTCTGACAATGATTCTTTGAGCAATCTAAATCACTCATTTGTGACAAATTGGCATAGCCAGCAGGATCCTAAATCAGGATTGAAAACATTGTATGGCAAATTATTATATAATTTAAGAGTGTTAAAAATAGAATCAAGTTCTAGTAGCTGAAATGTTTAAAATAACAAGTAACTCACCAGAAGAAGAAAACACACTCCTTCTAGATTTAACATTTGTGTTTCTGCCCTAACAAGATTACAAAAGTATTTTTTATCCTGTGTGATCCATAAGAACTGGTATATTTTTATATGTTGCAAAAATTACCCTTAGCTAGTGGTGTGCAAAGAAAAGGTTTTTTTACTGCTTAGTCTGACAATTTTTTTCCACATCAGCCTTCACAGCTGCTCCAGGTACTTCAGTTTTTCAGATGATGTGTCTGATCATGGCAATTCAGCCTAATCCAAATATGTATCAGTCATGCAAGCAGATTGTTCTTTATTAAGGTTCACACAAAAGAGCTCTGTCTAGGAGTAGCATGATGAACAGAAAGTCATCAAGACTGAATGGTATTTTTTTTTCAGACCATTACTGAGAAAACTCTGGAGGAAATTCAAGCTAAGTCTTTGTTTCCCTAAATGATATTAGGATAGTTGCTCTTACACACCATGAGAGGGGAAGGGAAATTCCTTGATAGACAAATGGTGCCTCAGCAAATTGAACATGAAAAATAACTGGCAAGGAAGGAAATGGCAAAAGTAGAAAGCAGAGAGAACATTAGTACTTAGCACAGGGAAGAAGAAAAGGGAGGACCTACACATGGCTAGTAGCAAAATTAAAGGGTAAAGAAAATAACTCAAATTTTTACCCAAGACTGTGTGGGCATGTTTCCTATTTCCTACTAGAGCAGGATTCTTGTGTATCCATCTGTTAAAATGCTAGGAAATAATGAAAGCAATTTTCTTGCTGAGTTCTATTATTAATCTGAATTCAGATTAATCATGCTCAGCTAGCAGATCATCTCCTATCAACCTTTTCATCTCATCCAAGCTCATAGCGACTTGTGTCTTGTGCAGTGCTCCAGACCAGTTTTGTTTTCTGTCACTCATGCACTGTCTTCTCATCAGTGAATCACAGTGAAACCTACTCAGATCTATTTGAGGCATGGTTGGAGATGTGAATGGTGCAAAACTACATACACTCAGTGCAGTGTAGGTTGTGTTTTTCATCCTCTGCTGCCACCATCATAAATGGTGGATAATGGTGTGATTAAGCCACTTGAGCTTTGGCCCAGTTTCCCAACTCAAAGGTGTCACAGGTCTCTATGCTTCTGTCTTTAGCTATGCAGGAATCATCCATTTTTCTCCTTCTCTTATAGCCATAAAATACTTACCTGTTTCTCTACCACTTTCTCTCCTTTTTGTCTTTTTTTGCTTAATTTTTTTCATGCTGAAGATAGAAGCTGCCCTTGAATGAACTTTCAACTCATTATTTACAGGAGCACCCAGCTGCTTTTCTCTATCAGAATAATTTTGTTCTAACTAAGGCTCTTCAATCTGTGTGTGGAAGTATTTTTCTGTCCTTCAGGAAGAACAATTTTACCTGTTTCTCTGTTGACCATTAGTGTCTTTGAAACATATATTTACACACATATGCAAAGAAAGCAAGCAATCCTTACTTACAAAAACTGCAGAGTGCTAACTTATTGTCAGTATCACTCGCCTGAAAACATGCTGCTTCACCCAGAGATTGACTGTCTTGTCAACCTTTTCCTAAGGGTCCTGACTTTTCAGTTTCTGTGTAGGTAACTCATTTAAAGAGGTTTATTACGAGACTTTTGAAACAAAAGGCCACGAGATGGCGGCAGAGGATAAATAGTAGAAAAAGTCCAGTCCATTTTGCAAGTGATGGTCTTTGAGTACTATTCTGGTATTGAACAGCTCCATTTTCTGTTTTTTTCATAATAGTCTTGTGTTCTTGATTTATGATTACAAGTTATTGCAAACTTATTCTAACAATTTTTTTTTTCTAATAGGGATAGAAATAATTTTTCCCTGCTATCTATCTTGAAACATCAATGTAGATTTATGTCCTTATTTTAATCAACTTATGCCATTTTGTTTTGGTTTGTTTTTTTTTTTTTTCTCCCCCACTGTGTTTGCTACTGTCAGGGAGAGACACAAAACACGTACCTGAAGATATGCCAGTGGACACCAGGAATGAGACAAGATTTTCATGCTTTCACTGAAGTCTATAAAACTTTGGATTCTTAAATTATAGAAGGTCATGTTTATCTCATCTCTTCCCTTCACTTTTTTTTTTTCTCTCTTACTCAAGTCTTCAGTGTAAGATATGCATTTGGTCTGCCCTTTATTTAAGGACTGGTCCTTCAAACCCATTTTGTGTGAAGTAGCTTCCTTGGAGAGCAGCAGAAACAGGAGGCTTTCAGGCAGGGGAGAATTTTTGTGTGTGGAGCCCTCTCCTGTGAGCTGCTCTCTGCACACTCTCAGGCAGCATCCCTCCCTTGCCAAAACTCGTGTGAATACCGACACCAAGCTTGTAATTATCCTCAAGCCCTTCTTTCTAGTAACCATCTGCCAGTGGCACTTTACAAAGCTTTGCAGCACAGATACTTGGAAAAACAGCTTGTGTGTTTGGAGACTTTGAGGAGGCACAAGGTGCTTCTGTCTGCTCCCTCCATGCAGACTGTGCTATGTTCTGTGACTCCTCACTGCAAGCTCCAGCTGCTTTGTCTGCATTTCACCCCCAAAAGGGATGATGTGCTTACTGCTAAGTTTAAATGCATTAAATATGCCACTAGTATCTTCCCATGTTGGCATTTACAGTAGTTGCCATGGGAATGTCAAATCATGTAAATGGGTGAAGAGGCAGCTCACAAAACAGTGTAGATTAGAGATGTGGCCCACAGCATTAAAAACATGTACAAACTGTCTTCTGTACATAACCACACCATCTTCTGTCACTAAGAGGCTTCAGGAAAATAAATTTATACTTCTCTAGACCTGTTTTATAAATGAGCATCTTAAATAAATAAAGCATTTAACTGTGATGAGTAATCTCAGTTCTTTAATAAAGGATGGAGTTATGCTAATTGAACAGCAAAGTTGTTTGTCAGGGCTGACAGATATCTGCATACTTCATTTATTCCATTAATTCATTTTCTGCAGCATATAATTACAATCCTTTGCACAAGTGACAGAATCACAGATAGCATTTCAGTGCTGAGCTATATATCTATTTTGTTATGATCAGTGAACTATAGCAGTTATATCATTTTTATCAGGAGCATGCTGAGGAAAACCAAAGGAGAATTCTAATGATTATGGACTTGTAAATCTTCAATTATTCATAAAGCAGCTTATGGACAGACATAAATTTATTTTAAATTAATATGTTTTTTTCCTTTTGTTAGTTCTCAGGAATTAAAATTCAGAGAAAGACTGGCAATAGGAAGTATTAGAGGCATTAAACTCAGTAATTCTTTAGCAGTAAGAGAGATAGAACATCTTTGTAAAGAATGTAATTATGGATAAGGTATAACTGGTATTTTTTATTATACCATGGAAAAAAATTAAGTTAAATTCCACACATATTGACTAACACTTTTAGTTTCAGTTTGGTTTTTCTCATCTCTAAAATGTTGTTTATTTCATATTGAAATTGTTCTCTTACATATGAATAATCTAAATTAGAGCAGCTGAGTAGATGTCCCCCTCGCCCTAATCACAGAATTTTCTTTCTCACATTCTGTAAACAAGCTCTGTAAATTTTCTTTCTCACATTCTGTAAACAAGCTCTGTTTTAAAATATTCTGCAATAGTTACTGTAAAATAGGACTTTGTTTCAGATAGGATGGGATTCATTCTTAACATAGAAACTGAACATCATCTGTACGTATCTTTCTATTCGTTGTGTGGGCAAATCCACCAGAGGAAGGAATTAAACAGTGGGTGAGCTTGGTAAGAGGTGCATAGCATGTCCTTTGCCTGTACATTTTGATTTCAGTAAAAGATTACATGAGTTTAGCCTGAATTTTTGTGGTGTAGGTATGATCAGATTTATATAGGTAAATTAAATGTAAAATTCATCAGCCTCAGGCATCAGATCTTCTAAAAATAAGAATCAAGTATTTTGTCCTGGAGAATGCAAAAGTCTTATTTTTGCCAGATGATAAGTATTTTCTAGAATTCCTCAACAGAACAACTCATTTCAGAGAAAAAAGAAGTTCATTGTTACCAATTTTTATTAATGTCTAAAAGTCTGTAGTCAAATTGAACTGATACCTTCAGATTAAAATATACTTTTAAATAAAGAAATGAGGTTTTTATGATAAAAATCATACACTATGTCACAAGTGCCCAATCATTTTCTAGATATGAATCACTTATAAATTTCAGATAAAAAAGTGTACCATATTTTCTATGCATCTAATATTATAATAACTGACTTAATTGGTATTTGGACAAGAATACTGTGTCTAGCGCAGCTAGGTGAGTGTCTTCAGCATGCATAGAAAACACCCTCTGTGTCAAGATTTGGAATAATTTTATTTTAGAACCAGTGGTGGAATTTCCAATATTTTATATTTTTTGTGACCTCTCATGAAGAATTTCAAATGTCTGCTCATTACATAACTCATATACAACATGAGCTGGCCTCTTCTGTGTCAGACTGTAAGACAGGAAAAATGTTTCTTGCTGTTTGTTCTCCTCAGAGTATCAGTAAAATGACTTTTAGATTCTGCATTTGAAGGCAAAAGACTGAACTGAGGGTATTTTTAATACAAATTGGCCAAATGCACAGCACTGCTGAAAAAATTACGCTCCATTTCATGTTTTGGAGGTATTTTTGTACCAGATTTAAATCTGTGAGCAACTTTTAAACATGAACTGAAAACAGAAAATTGGAGGTTATGATCACTGACTCTGACTAGTTTTTTACCATAAGTGAATCAGTTAGTTTCTTTGTGTTTTTTTTTAAATTGAGCTATATAATGAATAAATAATACTAACAGTACAATTTCATAGTAAGTTATGAGCTGTAACCTATTATGAAATTACATAGCATGTTATGAATGATTTTGAAGATATACAATGATTTCAGAACTTTTATGCACTTAATTATCCTTAGAAAATGTATTGAGGCGGGGTAGATATTTTCTCATTTTGTAATGAAGTAAATAAAGAAATCTCAGTGTTTATCATGAAACACTCAATTATTAATCATTAGGAAATTAAGACTTGTATAATATTAAAACTTGTGCTATTAGCCTTCTATAAGGACATTTTACTCTTTTAATCTGAATGACTTACAAGAGGCTGCTGTGGGTATTCTTCAGCAGAAATCATCTAATGGTTTGCATGGCAAACAGATGTGAAATAAGTTCTCAGCCATATCTTTCTGGGTCCTGCCTTAATGTGGCAAAGAGTACTTTTTGAGGAAACCTCAAACAGATGAAAAAACTCATCAGAACCTCCTACTTAATTTTAAATAATACAATTAAAATTAGAAAATCCTCCTTGCTAAATTATCAAATAAAAAAAAAAATAGAATACTTGGAGGTGCGCTTGCAAACATAATTTTGTGTATTTCCTGTGTATTGTAATTAGTGTTGATTGGATAGAACAATGAAATATCTTGAGTTTACATAACTACAAATGCTAAAAATAGCACATGGAAAAACCTTCCCAAGTTCTTTATCTTCAGTTATGCATATATTACATAGAAATACGCAATAAATGCCATCAATAGACATTTTGCACTATGCACAGATGTTCTTGCAGTTTTAATAGTTTTGTTACTAATTACATTACACTTGGGTACCAATTCAGTGAAATTTGTTTTAGAATAAGAGTTCTCAATTACACAGGCAAAATAACATTCATGCTTCACTGGAACTGAAAGGCTAGGGAAAATATAAAATGTTCACAGGATCAACGGTAAAATTTATTTTACACAGTTAATTTAAATTGATTTTACTGCAGTATGTTAGACTATTTTCTGGTGGCTAATATCAAAAGGAATAGATAACCATATGACAAGATATAGACTATAGGCACTGCTTTTTTTTCCTGCTAGCAAGTGGCACAGATGTCTTGAGGAGCACCAGTTGTTAATAAACACTGCAATTTTATTTTTGTTTTAATTACTCAAGAAATAAGAAGCTTCTGAAATTTGCAGATAATGAACAAGCTACATTCATTTTAGTGACCCTCTCTAGATATATTTTGGGTCAGACTAAAAAGCAAAGTGCTTTTGAAATCTTAAGCATGTGTGCAGCTTCCTCTGTTGTGATATGATAATTCATAAAATTAGACATGTTCTTAAATTCTCTAGTGACTTGGGCCTGCATGTTGCGATCTCCTCTGGTGAACAGCTTAAGGCTACAGAAAATCATCAAAGAAATTACAAAATGAGCAGAATTTCTATTACTTTGATCAGGGAATAATAGGGGAAACCAGAACGAGAGCTGTAACGTTTATTTGAAGTAGTGAGAGGACAACTGTAGATTATGTGCATTACATATTTATCGCTAATGTTTTTCTCAGCTATGTTTATTTGAATTTTCATTTTACATGTGTTTTTGTTATTCACAGGAACTTCAGGAAAAAGGTTTGTGTGACACAATATCTCCTCAGATTTTAAATGTAATTTATTCTTTGAAAATGTTACAATTTCAACCGCACTTCTTAATTAAGCCTTTGTATGCTACTACAAATATGTGGAAGGATAGAACGTAAGAGAATAGTACAGAAGGTAATCTCACCCCTGAGGAGTTGCAGCTGTACTAATCACCAAAGATTAGGAACAGCCCTGCCCTTAATAGACCACAGCTGTGTCCAATAAGAAGACGAGTGCTGAAAAAAAGTGAGTTAGGTAGTTGAGGAGAGGGCTGGCGTTTGTTGGCTGTGCTGTGAGGAGCTGCTCATGAGAAATCACTGAGAAGGTATGGGAGCTTTGCAATACAAATACTAGAAAAGACATTTTCCATGTATTTGAAGCCTTTAAAAATAGACATTCCTTGATTATAGTAATAAAATTTGAAGAATATTTCATTTTAAATATTGATTACATATTTAATAAGTAAATTGAAATTTTGGTTAGAAAAAGGGAGATGAATCAGGAGGTGAGAGGACGGGACCCTTCAACATGAATCTTCATTTTCATGAACTTGTCAAACTTCTTCCTTCCTGCCCCCCTCATGTGATATTCTCTAGGGCTGATGCCAGCTGGAACCTCTCTGTCCCCCGTGACACAGAGCTACAGCCCAAGGAAAGGGACAGGAATACACAGCAGAACAGTGAATCTGATGTCAGCTTGCCCTTAGGTCAGATGAGGCTGCTTTGGAAGCAGCAGTGTCAGCTGAGGTGGCCTGAGTTGGCCACCAAGCTTACTCCTGTCTGCTTACTCCCCTCCTCCTTGGGGAGTGGGACAGAAGTGAAGAAAGATCAGGAGCAAGAGAATTCATGTGAAACCCCATTCCTTTGCTCCAGAGTCCTGTCCTTGCCCATTGCTGTCACTATATGTCACACTCCTTTCAGTGAGGCAGCAACCTTACCGGGTAGGTATTGTAGATATTTTTGCCCCTGATGAAGGAGAGGAATGATGAAGAAGACTCCATTGATATCAGAAGGCTAATTAATTACTTTACTATACCATATTATTCTATATTATATTACATTACATCTAAACTGTATCTGCCAAGCACTCAACTGCACAGCATCTAGTGACTGTCATCTGACAGTCCTGACACGCACACACGGATTCAATTGGTCAGTGAATCAAAACATGCCAGAATCCAGTTATCAATTCTCTTCAGGTTAACAATCTTTCACCATGCATTCTACTTGTGAACAACACAGGAGTAGTAAACGAGATAAGAATTGTTTTCTCTTTCTCTGAGGTTCAGAGAATGTGAAACCCAGAAATATTCTTAGGGAGAATTGTGCCTTGCTTTTCTCTGTGAAGACCAATGTGGTAGCAGGTAGGGCTGTCAGGGTTGCCAAGAGAACAAAGGTTCCTTTCTGCCCCTCCTTCCTCATGCTTTTCCTCTTCTCCAGTGCGGTGTCTCCATGGGCTGCAGAGATTATCCACTGTGCCATGGACCTCCTCCCGGAGGTGCCAGCAGCTTGGCTGAGGGCTGAGCTGTGCATGACAATGGCTCCTTTGGAGCCAGCTGGAGCTGTCTGGAACCACCTGTGTCCAGCACAGGGCAGCCCCTGGCCTCTCCCCAGCCACACCTGCAGCCCACATTCTGCTGCTGCTGTCCTGAAACGTGCCTCAGACATTGGAGATATGGGCAGAGCAGCCAGGATCTCAGCAACTTTCACTCTGCAAAAAGTCTAAAATGCTTTGCAAAAGTAAATCCTTGATTCATTTCCTGACTCAAAGTATGTGGGATTAATCATAGTATCTCCATCTCAAAACACATTTGACATTTATTGTGCTGTAGATGATACACAGTGTTTGGATAAGGTTTTCATGTTTTTTTTTAACAGTGGCTCATATCAGGAGGCTTTTTTGTCCTCTTTTTCCCCTGTCTTCATCCTGCAGTGCGTCTGACTGGTGAGACTCCTCTGCCTGTGCCCCTTGTCTTCTCTCAGACTTCAGCTGTCATGAAGCAGTGAGGAATCAGAGGCACAGCTGCAGGAGGTGTGGGAAGGGCTGATTTACAGCCATCCCTGTTACTGTCCTTTCAGGGGGCTTGAATATTTTCCAGAACATTATATAAATGGGAATTTTTGACATTCAAAGCATCAATAACTACTGCAGACTTTAGATACTTTAATAACTGGCATGCTACCAGCTCTAAAATTGCTTATTAGTTTGGCCTAATTGTTTTATAGTATGAATTCTGGGAATGTAATCTGGGAATAAAAGTCGTGAATAAGATACCTGGGAGAGGTGGTGCCATTGTGCAAGTGCTTTTGATGACAGTGCATGCTATGTAATTTTTGTCACTTATGAAAGTGAGTCCTACAAGTATAATATATAGTCATGGAAAGAGCAACACTGAAAAATGTAGGTTTGTTGAAGTGCAATAGTGAGTTTCTTGCTCTAAACTGATAGTGAGTTGTTCACTTAGTCTTGAGGCAGCTACTTAGTCCATACAGACCTATCCTGTCTGATTTTGATCTGTTTAAACATTGACCCACTAAACTTTTTGCCTGGGCTCAGATATCTGCTGAGACTTCCCACAGGAGCTGCGGAGGGGCACCAAAATCCCTTTTCATAAAGGAGTTTGGAAGATTTGACTTTGGGAATTGAGGAACAGCTGTTTGGTACTACTGTAGTGAAAAGCTGTCCTGTCTTCATAAACATCAGAATGCAAATAATAAACCAGCATACAGATTAATAGATGTCACAGGCATGAGATGAGCAGCTAATTTCATGCCCTATGTATTAGCATAATTAGTTGTGATTTATTACAGGAGTCAAACCCAAAGCTCTTTCACTGTGCAGTGAAATAGTGTTCACTGTCTAAAAGAGAGTCTGCCTAAGGTGCTGATATTAAATACCCACAGCAGCAGTAGGTGCTCCTTCATTGGCTGTGCAGCAGGGATTGGTTTGTAACCTTGGCTTTGACATCCATGTTTAAGACATTGTAAAACTCAGTAGAATAGTCTGAAAGTGATACAGGCCTCTAAGAATATAAGAACACCATAACTCCCTAGATTTTATCTTTAATTTATTTAGGCTAAGGAAATAGAAAGAAACAACTTGTAAACAGAAAACCTTAGTGACAAAAAAGTGAGAAACACAAGAAGGGAAACATAGCTGAGACTTCCAAGGGGTGTGTCTGGGAACGTAAGCTTGACTGCAAGTAACACAAAGTCTATCTGTTTTCCCATTCTGAATTTATAGGTTTTTAACAACCAAAAAGGTGATAAAAAGAAGTTATACTCTGAGGTGGGCTCCTTTTCTTTTTCTGAACTGGTCTGCATTTGGAGGTTCCTATCTGCAGATGTTTTGTAATCTTGACTATCTTCTTCTGGGAAAGGTAACAGAGTTTGGAGTTCCTCTCTAGTGAGCTGTCCTTCTGTTAGTGATTTCTAATGTAGAATTATCTTGTGATCACCTATCTTCAGGTACAAACAAAATGTGTATTTGTTTCATATATAGATTTTCATGCTTTATTTGTGACACATTAGTCTTCATTATTTGTGTTACACATTTACAGTTTTACATGAGGTACTTTTTTTTCTGCTGCTATAAAGCCTGTGTTTTAGGAAGTGGTCCTTGAAGTCTCTTGGTTCTGAGTTCATGTCTGGGTATCAACAATGAACAGTCAGTTTTTGGCAGTCCTAGATGATGCCTTGTCTGAATCACTCAGCCACCACCTACATAGGTGACCTGGTAGTCATGCTGACTAAATAGAGCATCAAGCTGTGGGTGTTGTCAGCATGGCTCAGAGTAACTGTTGATGTCTGGGTGTAGTTCAGGGAGCCTGTTGTGTTTTAATCTTAAATTATTCATATGCTTGATTTGTAGCAAGACTCAGAAATATTTGCAGCTCACAAAGCAGAAACAGCTATCGCAAACTTCCCAACATAAAGACTTGTGACTTTTTTTGTTTCTAGGTTTTTGGATGACTGTCTGTATTAAATTAGAACAAGCCTGATTTAAGTTCTTCTCTTTAAGGGTGCACATGCTATTTATTGTAAATTTTTAAAGATAAAATGCCAGAACCTTGTCACAAACTAAATGACATTTTTCAGAAACAACTTTTACTGTAAATTCAGGGGCAAGACTGTAGGTCTGTTGTCGCAGACATCTTTTGTGAAAAAACGTTTCTTGGGGTTTTTCTCCCTTCTGAGAAGCTGGGGCCTCAGAAACAATATGTAAACAATGGTTATCTGCTGCTGTGGAATGGAACAGGTGGATTTTTGATTGGGCCATCTTGAATGTTTATAATTAATGGCCAATCAAGACGCAGCTATCTCGGATGGAGTCTGAGAGAGCTGCCTTTTGTTTTCATTCTTTTCCTATTCTATTCTTAGCTGAGCAAGCTTCTGAGAAAACCTGTCCTTCTATTTCTTTTTAGTATAGTTATAATGTAATATATATATAATAAAATAATAAATCAAGCCTTCTGAACATGAAGTCAACATTCTCGTCTCTTGCCTCATCCAAGAACCCCGTGAACACTGTCACAGTCTGATGTAGTCTTAACTAGTGAGAAATTTATATGAACGGATATCTTGTCTGATGGAATCAAAACAGCAAAGCTAAGAGTGATGGAGAAGCAGAAATGGCATATATATTGTGAGTTTTTTCAATAGAAGGAGTTTACCTGCTTTGTTGTTCAAAAAGTCACTTGGTTCATATTAAGAAAATTATTTCTTGCTGTAGAGGAGCCTAATCTTTGTGTCACAGAATGACTCTTGGATTGCCTTTATTCATATGCTGATGTTCTTCAGGTCTTGACCAAATCCCTGAATACAAATACTGAGTGTAGGATGAACACTGTTCTGAAAGTCGTAATATACTACCTAGGAAAACTATTAAAGGCAGGTCAGAGCAGCCATTTCCCACCTTCCCAGCATGACCATTTGCACATGTAGAGAACTGCCAGTCCATACATTTGCAATGTGTCCACTGCCAAGTGTCTACCTTAAACCATAAATTATGTTTACCATAAGTGTTTGTCTTTACAAACACTCTCTATATAAGGAGCTGGAACCCGGGAGACTGGGTAGCAGCTGGTTCATATTGTGCAAACTGCCTTAAACTTCATTGCTCTAATGATTGTAATGCCTAACTTGCCTATAAAAGAACACCCATTCAGAGTGTTGTCTCCTTCTGAAAGTAAGGAGAGTGTTTTCATCAAAATACAGCTCACTATAAATGCATGAATTCCTTCAGCAGCAGTTTGCATTGCAAACTTGTTGAATGTGCATAAGTTCTTGTAGCTGCTCAGGTGCTGTACAACATTTGTGGTTAGCTCTTGATTTAGTTCTGCATTGTTTTGTGAGCACTGCTTTTTTTTTTATTTCCCACTTGCACCAGCCGCTGAAATAACTGTGAGAATAATTCATTGTGTCATGCATTTGGTGAAGTGTCTTTTTTCTATTTTCCCATTTGTCAATTTTTCTAAGCTGGCAATTTTTCTAAGCTTTGTGAAACTATTTGCCCATAACTCCTACAAATGATGCCTAGTTCAATATGTCTTTGTTACTTATGCCTTTTTTTTTTTTTTTGTGTGTGTTCCAAATGCATGCTGTTTTACTTTTGGTATATTTTATGCTAAGCCAGATGAGCACAACGAGCAGAATGAAGTTTTGCATGCAAATATGTTTCAGCTCAATTGATCTGGAAGCATTCCTGACAACAAGCTCATTTCCTAGAACAAGCATAGAGAAGAAGCACAATGAGAAAAAGTAGTTAAAATTATTTTTCCTTTAAATGTTTAGTATTACTAGAAAATGTCTTTCAGAGTAAAACTTCCAGTCCACCACTCCATCACTTCATTTTTGTGGTTTTCATTTTTTTCCAGCATCTTTCCAAGGCTTTTTCTGTCTCTAAGCTTTTAACACTGAAGCTAACCATGAGTGTCAAGTGAGTACTATGTGTGGCCCACCAACAAGCAGGAAATTCTTCTCAGGGGAAAAAAAATCTTTCTTGAAAACAGCTCTTCCTTTTGGCAGTGCCCTTCAAACTCTGCTGAAAGATTTTAAATTCCAGGCTTTGCTTTTCTCAGCCCTGATCCTCACTCAAATCCTGACCCTTCAGCAGAGCTATGACCTGAGAGTTGCCCATCCACATGAAAAAGTTCTCAAGCCAGACAATATTTTGCACTTCTTCCCTTGGCCATTTCTATCCAATTCCATTTCTGCACCAGATCTAGGCTTTGGCTCTATTCTAAATTTATCCCTAATCCTAAAGCTAGAGCCTTGGCTAAGCGTTAGTCAATAATCTCAGCTCTGGTCCAGGCAACAAGGTCGTCAGGGAGGAAAACTCTATCCAGCCCACCACTTCATTTGGAAGACCCTGTCCAGTGGAGCCCTAACTCTTGTGTCTTTCTGAAACAGCCCTAAATCTAAGCTCTCTCCTGAGAAAAGATGGTACAGCGCACAGCCCTTTGGCATCCACTTTCTAGCCCCACTTCAACTGCCACTCTAACCTTTGTCCTAAAGCTTGGTCAAACCTTAAACTCATCCCTAACCTTAAGCTTCAGCTCATTGTTTTTATCCAACATTTTCAATGATTCCCATTTTTCAAAGATTTCCCTCAGCAGACATTTCCCAGGTTTCACCAAGGCTCCTCCTGTTGATTTGTTTGTATGGTGGTAGATCCAGTCATCCCTGCTCCAACAATCACCTCTGAGACACTGGCCACTCACTAGAGAAATTGTATAGTGATCTCAGGTAACTCACTGCCCACTTGAAGCACAGAGAATACATGCAATTTTTAATCAATATGATCAAAACTGATAATTGGAGAAGGCTGTGAAGGACCAAGAGGGGCTGAAGGACTAGAACAAACTTGAACCTTCAAGAAGATAAACCACCTTACTTTGAACATAAACTTTCTGATCAGTCATGTAGAAGCCCCACAAAGAGCAAAAATATTACAAACTAAATTAAATAAGCTGAAAATGAGGACAAATATTAACTTTCACCATAATCTCTGCTTGTACTAACTGGACATGTATAGTAGTGATGTAACAAATGCACCAACATTTTATAAAGATCTTCATTTTATTGTATGTTATTTTATGCAGGTTTCATTTTCTTCTCAAGGATAACTGAAGCATAAAGGAGAACTTGTTTACTAGTTCTAGTAAACTAGGCAGCACTTGAAACATAATTCGTGTGACTCCCAAATGCTCAGGGAAATATTTCAGTTGTTGATGCTCTTTTTAGGCACATAAAGGATATTTTTTACTAATGGAACACTCCTTACTCAGAGAACTCCTCCCCTTTTTTTAGCCCAGAAATAAGCTGTGAAAAATTACTTTGGAAATTAGCAAGAGCTATTAATAATCAAGGGCAAGATGAAATTCCTTTTGCTGTGGCCATTTACTACTTCAATAGTATCTCCTACAAAAATATGGAATCCTGCACTGGCTGTCAGAAGCTCTTACCTACTCTCATGCAAGACAGGGATAAAAGCAATTAAATTTTCTAAACATGACTAACACTTATCTAAGAATGATTCATGTATATATTAATCTCTCCATTGTTGGGATCCATAATAGTGGGGGGGTATTCTGTTTTATGTCACTGCTTGTATCTTTTCATGCTGAAAGCCTGCATGGAAGACTGACTCTACTTTTTGAAAGTAATCAATTGGCATTTGACAATACTCTTCGCTATATTTTTTTGTCTTAAGATACAGTAAAATCAGGTTAGAATTTCCTGTTCTAACTTCATTAGTTCATTTCATTTAATATTTCTGTAAAGTAATGGAAACACCAAGAAACCATCTATGGCATTTTATGATCATATTAGAGATCTGATGGAAACCTGCTTAAAGATAAGTTATGACATAGAAAATGAAGTTGTTACATAAATGTATGTTTTTACTTTTAAGATTCTTCTCATTAAAATTTCTTTTTTTTCAGGTGGACTGTTAGAATTCCTAAAGTTTCTTGTTCTTTTGGACTGCCAAGTTTTATTGATTTTTTTAAAAATAATATTTTTCCAGTAACTTCAGGTATCAGCATGACTGACTAATGCCAAGTGATTAGTTAGGTCACTGAATTCTAGTCTTATGGCCTCTATTTTTCTCATCAACTATAGCAGAACTGCCAAAACAGAAGGTTTAAAAACTAGACTGGATTACTTGAAATATTTCAAATGCTGAAAGGAAAATTGTGTTGCTACTGCATCTTACATTGCCTTTGTATTAATGACTGGCAGTATTACATTGTTATTTTTGCATACTGGTGCTACTCAGTCTTGCTAGCTTACCATTTCCTTGCATGAACTGTAAGGATAAAATCTTTAGTTTATATTCTAAAAGTCTCTTGGTACCTGGCAGCCTCAGAGAACATTTTTTGGTATCTCTACAAAGCTGGTGCTGTTCATGTTCTATTTACTG
Organism: Molothrus aeneus; assembly: GCF_037042795.1. NCBI lineage: Eukaryota > Metazoa > Chordata > Aves > Passeriformes > Icteridae > Molothrus > Molothrus aeneus. Next base: position 48,822,002 of record NC_089649.1, on the reverse strand, counting down.
GTGAGCATGATTCCGTGTAATCTGTATTATAATTTTCACTGTCTCAACATATTTCTCATAGGGAATTGGGTAATATGTTTAAGAGATGATTAATATGAACAGCAAACAAGCATTTCTGGCAGTGGATGAATATACTGTAATAATAATATTCTCCCCAAAATCTTAGAGTAGCCTAACCATGGCAAATTAATGCTTTACCAACAAAGTACTGAATTCCACAGATGGAAAAAAGTCAGCGGGGGAAAAAAAAATCTAACTGATTTTTAGCATACAAAGTAGTTATGCCACATGTTTTGAACTTAGCCCATTTCTTTCAGTAGCACATTCTTTAATAAAAAAGCATAAATTGTTTATTTTTAGTTAGAACTGAGGCAGTTATTAGCTAATTCTGATTACTGTCTAGAAAAGCATTATGTTTTGCTTTAAAATGCCCAAAGGACTTCAGTGTTTGTAAAATTAGTCACAGGTGAATAGTTATAGGACAACATTTAAGAATCAATAGCCTGATATCAGATCAAGTTTATGAACTATGGAAAATCCCCAAGGAAAAGACTGGCAATGAACAGAGCAGTAAGGAGTTTGGGGAATATAAAGCTGCCCATATACTCAAATCACAACAACTTTTCACGTAATAAAATGCCAACCATTAGGATTTTGCCAGATTTTGAGTGGTGTGCATGTGTTTCAGTGCCCTTGTACTACCAAAAATAGACAAGCTCACAGAATATATATATGAAGAACTCGTAGATATCAGTTTTGGTTTTAAAATATTTTAAAGTGTTTTCAAATAAATTATTTTCAGTAACTGTTTTTCTTGTTTTTTTCAATTTAATAGTGAACTAAAAAGAAAAATATGCTTGTGTTAGACTAAGGATAGGTAGCTTTAAGGAGAAAGATAAGTCTGGTTTTACCTACAGAAATGCTGCTTTACTTGGTACTTTAAAGATCCCTGAGATGTGTTTGAAAGTGGATAAAAATCATCCTCAATATAGATGAAAACACCATTGATCTTTACAGTATAAAGTTTTAGTTCAGTATATAAGTTTTCAACAATCTCCCTCTTGAAAGCTGTTATTGCTTCCTTCTGAGGATTAACAGCTATTTAAATTTTCTTTCTTTCTAGCTTCCCACTAATATGCTAATAGTAAATCTGAACCATCTGCCATGTAAACAGAGAAGTGGAAAAACCTTGACAGCATAGTCTCTCATTTAACCAATTTACATAAGTTATTATTCATAAAATTTAAAATGTCCTTGAATTACTTAGTAATTTTGTGGTCATTATATTTTTACTTAATCATCAGCTACTTGCAATAAGAAGACAAAACTGCAGTAGAACAGAGTGTGTTTGTTACTCATAGGAGAATGATACTCATTGTTTAAGTAAATTGAGTAAATAGGTCAGTTGCACAAATGCTGGGGAGAGTAATTTCTTAGGTTAGGGAACATATTTCCTTCTGGCCCATGAATGGTTAGTTTACCTGGGCCACTGTGTATGTTCTGTACAAATTGCTGTCTAATGGACAGGCATCCATTAATGACTCTGGACTCATACAAGAGCTATGCATATTAAAGAGAACAACTTTGGTGTTACTTTTAAAGTAGCAAACAAAACTTAAAATGTAGGAAGACAAAATTAATGGCAAATAGCATTTATTTTCAGCTTTTAAATGTAATGCAATAAAAAAATAAACCCACAATTTCTGTAGATTCACTGTGCGCTCATTATTTTTGCCTAACATTGGGCTTGTTCTGTTTCAGACTTGCTCTATAGACAGATATAGGAAGAAATCTTTGCAAAATCATAACCTATGATCTGTAATAGTGGCTTTAAGGTGGGTTAAAATATCTATAAAGTGAGGGAAAAATAATGAAAATTGATTTTAAAATAAAGGGGAACTCCCATGGAGAAACAATACAGTGTAAATTATTATTTTGTACCAACTGAAAATGTCTGGCTGTCTACAGGGACCTCTCGTTGTCAGTTTTACTCTGACAGTTAAAATCACATTAGTTTCTTAAAATACTGACTGAATTTTGTGCTGATAGATTGTTTTCAGTCAAAAGAGTGAAAAGGAGTGGGCTACAGTATTTTAAATGGAAGTAAGAATTAGTAGTCGTTATGAAGAAAAAAAATGAAAGAGTGCTGAACCACAATATTTTGCAGTATATTAGAAATTAGGGAAAGAAAATGTGACAGTTTGCATGAAAAGAATGGCTTTAAAAAAATATTCTATTTCAAGCCAACCAATTTACCTGATGCTATTTCTTAAAGTAAAAAAAAAAAAAGGTTATATACTGGGGAGTCCATAGCTTTAGTAGTCACATACCAGTGTTCTGATTAATTTCATATTTTACTGACACCTCTGCCATCTTCTTCAGTTTATCTGCATTCTGTCTCTCAGAGTCTTTTCTTGTACACCAGCTCCATAATGGACTGGGAATTGTATTTCAGGCCTTCTTCTGCTACTTAATTGTCTCACAAATGGATCCTTTACAGGATTGGATAAACTCAGGCATGTGCTGCAAATCTGAGCTCTCCAATTTGTGATCAGTAATTTTACAGAGCCTAGAACAAAATGCAGTGAACTACTTTGGTTTCTTCAAGTTCACAGAATCCCAGATTGGATCAGGTTGGAAAGGAACAACAGAGCGTCATCTGGTGCAACCTCCCTGCTCAAGCAGGGTCGTTCCAGAGCACATGGCACAGGATTGTGTCCATGTTCCAGTGCTTGATCACCCCCACAGCAGAGAAATTCTTCCTCATAGTCAGGTGGAACTTCCTGTGCATCAGTTTCTGCCCAGGCCTATTGCTTGTCACCCCTGACGAGAGCCTGGCTGCAGCCTCTGACACTCTGCAGATACTCACAGACATTGATGAGGTCCAGTCTCAGTTTTCTCCAGACTGAACGGGCCCAGCTCCCTCAGCCTTTCCTCATAAGAGAGATGCTCCAGTTTCTTAATCACCTTTGTTGTCTCCTGCTAGTTGTTCAGTTTGTTTTGTCCTGACAAACACACCTACAGTGATCAGAATAGAAGACATTTTCAAATACCTTTAAAAGTGGATGAAAATGCTATTAAGTTTGATTCCCCTCTTGTACTGATTCTATATTAGTCATCTTTTCCTGTTTATAGTGTTGTAAGTGTAGTGTTATAATGTAAAGATTTTTTCACTCTGTTTCTCAACATTCCAGACCTTCTACTGTAGTAATTTTGCGTGTATATAATTTTGTTAAATGGTAAAGCATACTTGCTGACAATTATAGATGAAAGAATGTAGAATCTCTATGAAAAATTTTAATGAAAATATTTAATATTTGCAAGAAGGGTTGTTGCAATGATTTCCTCCACCCCCCCTTTAATTTATGTTTTTAATTGTTTTGTAAATTTTCCTTTGACTTGTCCACATAAGTTGCAGTATATGCCTTCCAACTGATGAGCACAGAAACAACACACTGTCCCGCAGCCAATCACAGTTACTTGCATATAAACCTAGTTAATTAGTCCATTAAAAATCACACAGGCTTTTTGATCCTTCTCTGCCAAATGTAAATTCAGCTTGTACAGGAACAGGATCATGAAACATATTGCTGAGCACAAAGTGCTAACCTCAGTGTTGGAGCTGAAGTTCTAACAGATGCATTCATTAATCTTCTGAAGTATGGTACCATGTTTGATTTCCCCCCTCCCTCTCTGCTGTACAAGAATGAAACAACCTCCCAGAGTCTGTGTGAGATTTAAATAAGACTCCACCACAGTCAGGATGCCTTGCCTAATATTGAACACTTCCAGCTGAAGCTACTAGCTGCATAATTAGCTACCACCCATTAGTCTTCCTGACAGAGACTGCTGTGTGTATTCCTACTATCTTGTTCATAAAATGGCCAAAGGACAAAAGAGTTCATTGGAAAATAAAGGGAGAATGGTAGGAATAGGCAGAGCTGGCTTGTTCTAGGAGACTGACTTAGTAATTCTCTGAACCAAATGGTCAAAGAAGAAGATTATTCTGAAAATAAAAGGTAAGTTTCACTAGGCCTACCTGTTTTTTCTAGCAGTCATGGGCCAGTTGCTAGAGGTTACCCTAAGATTATGTTGTTACTGAAATTATTACAAAAAGATACCCCTTTTTTCTCTTTAATGCAGATTCTTTAAAATTTATCTCAGTTTTTCTGAGGTTTATTTTGGTATTTTTTTAAAGCAAAATATAGCAGTAGTTAGTTTCCTGTTTTTCTTCTGCCATTGCCATAGTGCAGCTTTGACTGGACTCCAGAAATCCATCTTTAAAAGCAGTGTCTTGTCATGCAGCTTTCCCTATTTATATGTTTGCACATTCATGTCAACCGCACAGTAACTGCAAACGTTTGTAATAGTCCTATAATGTTTTGGAAAGATATTTGTATTGTTATAGTGTTATTGATATTTGCAGCTTGTTCCGTGCTGCTCTCTTTGTCGGATCAGTTGTTAAAGGCCATCTGAAGAAGTGATTTTAGTTCAATTCTGTGCTGACAAGATTCAATTTCACAAAATAAGCAGCACCATTATAACCAGTCTTGGCTTTGTGAGGAAGACAAGGTCTGAACTCTTCCCCACTTAATCAGCAGGAACCTGAAAGGCAGGGTAATCTTAAAAAAAAAAAAATGAAGTGTTTTCAGCACCACACTCATGTTTGAGTCAATAAAATGATATCCTGGGACCTTTAGAAGAGAAGGTCATTGATTAAACACATAATAAAGTGTGCAGGTGGGTTTTTCTTTTGAAGTGTCATTTAATTAAATTAAGAGGAAAATAGATCAAGACAAACAAAAGGAGATTACTTTTGGTACAGCATATAAATAAGTTAAGGACCTTCTTGCAGCAGAATGTATAAATTGAAAGTGGCTATTGAAGTTCACAGAAGACAATCTATTTAAAATGTATGTACTTGTACAATCTTTAAAGGTCCCTTAATGTCTTGTTGGTGGAAGCTATCAGAAATTTTCATCATGTCCTTCTTGTCTTAGTCCGTAGGGAAATGGCATTTGACATGCCTTGGAAGCACATATGTGATGACAGACCTTTGGTCTGACCTAGAAGACCTGTTTTTTGGTCATAAGATCTTGGAAAACCTGAAAAAATAGATTCTTAAATCAAGATATAACATTATTCAATAATTTAGCTAAGTGTAATTACATAATTGGCAGTAAGATTTACTGTTACAGAGTTTCTTTCCAAAAATATAAACAAAAGTTATTAAAAAATGGTAAAAAAAATCTTATTCATTAATTTTAAAATTAATCCAAGTATGTATATGTTTACTAGAATTAGTATCTCCAAGTCAAATTAAGTTGTCCTTCATCTGCAAATATCTTTTGTGGAGAGATTCACATACAATTCAGATAAGGAGCAGACATCTAGTTGTTTGCGATTTGTATGGAATATGTCTGGGAGAACTCTCTCTTTTTATGCTCAATCTTTCACCCACTAGTTGAGAAACAGTTAAGAGTTAGTTACAATTAAGAGGTACATATGAAAGAAAAATCATAGCTAATTTATTCTTTAGAACAAAGAGAACCATTATTTAATTTTGGTTTTTTGGTTTCTTTGTTTTTCTTTAGAATTATCATAACTGTTTCAGATATTTATTAAAAAATTAATGATGAAATGACAGATCTCTCATAATCAACAGAGCAGAGAAAAAGTGAACCTGGGAACTGCCAAGTGCAATGAGCCAGCAGCACTGTGCTTTTCCTATAGATTAGTTGTTTCAAGACACATTTCATGTTATTTCATGGGCAGCTTTATATTCCCCTTTCCTGTGGGCCTCAAGTATTTTTCTGTAGTTGCTCAGTATCCTAAAGGCTCATATCTGAAACGTTTGTGCACTTTCCCTGTTGGCAATTTGCAGTGCTTCTGTTAAGATGGAAAGTTCATTTTTGGGAGCGCTAAATTCAACAGGCACCTTGGGCAGTAGTTAGAAGTTGAATGACGTATGTGGAAGGCTATGTCTCATGTGGGTGTAGAAAAGCAGCAAGGTCTCCCCTTGCTGTGGGTGTAGAAAAGGAGCTTGTGAAACCCTGTTCCCTCGTGGGTTTGGTAGAAAGCCTGAGGATGTGCAAGGAACCTGTCTTGCTCACTCTTTGGCTTTGAATGCAGCATGGCTATTTGTCGGAACTCAGTACATCCCTCTGGGTGTCCAGAGTTGCCGAGGACCCCGTTGGGGGGCTTGGAGACCCTGGCATGCTGCCCAGAACACCTGGGGATTTGATTTTGACCCTTGGAGTAAGTTACCAGCTTTGTATGAGGACGTGAAAGTCACACAGGTTTGAATAGCGTAATAATAAAATATTCACAGGGTGAAAATGTAGATTTTAGGATTTTTGGTATGGGGGTTATGGGGACAAGATGGAGGAATTAGGGCGTGTCTAGTCCTTCTTGTTTCTTCTTCTTGTTCTCCATTTTCTGCTGTGATGTTGGCACTTGGGGATTGGTTTAGAGTAGAAGTGCACTGTCTAGCATAGGTGATAGGTATTGGGAATTAAGAGTAAATGTGATATACGTAGTTTGTAGTATAAAAGGATGATACTGCCTCAGGGGCGGTCTGAGTGCCTGTGGCTGCCTTGCTGAGCAGATCTCAGCTGGGCAGAAAGAAAATTTTATGGATAAGAATTAATAAACAACCTCAAGACCGAAAAGTGAAGAGTCCAGACTCATTCTTCAGTTGTGCGGGCTGAAGCAGAGACATCCTACGTGTCTCGGGGCAGCAATTATCAACAGCCAACCCGAGAGCTATTCAGAACTGTGGAAGGCCACAGCAGGATGCACAGGAGTTCAGGCAGATATTGTCACCTGGGCAGTTATTATCAGTTGCAAACAGGGACTCAATTTCAGTTTTGCATCAAAATTACTGTTTTCAATTAAGAGAATTGAAGAGCTGTAGGACTTTAAGGTGGTATTTGAAAATCAAACCCAAATGTGAGGGTTTCAATTCAAAACACTATTCAATTTTTTTGGTACACAGGGAGTGTCATAACCTGGCATGGGTGTGTGTGAGACTTGGTTTATTACTTCATCCCTTCATTATTCCATAATTATGCATTATTACTAGTAATGCATCTCTACCCATACTTGAAATATGTAAACTCAAATGAATGTGTTGGAGCTGTTCTGTCACATGTGTGGGTGTTCAACATGGTGTTACTTAGGGCTAGTTCATTCTGCATGGGAGTAAGTAAAACTCTCTCCAATTGAAAGGGAGTGTTTGTTTACTTCTGACTTGTGCTTTTGCCTTTCAGTGTCTTTCAGCAGCACAATCAAGGCAGTTACCCATTAAATGTCAGATACAATAACTGAAAGTGTTCTTTTAAACCCACTGAGGAGAATTTTAGCTTAAATATGAATATAGGCGGGGACTAAACTCATCTGTCTTTGTACAGCATATGCATCTAAAAAGGAGCTAATTGTAATTTCCAACCCCTTCATTCAAAATAGCTTCTGACTTGCTTAATTCTTTAGGGGTTATTTTGACTGCAGATGGTATGAACCTTTTGCTCTGATCTCTTGTGCGGTGTTGCTTCCCCACTGATATAAACACTTTTCTCATGCCTGTCTGCCAGAGCCATCAAATATCTTTTGCAAATGAAATCTTTTGCAATTGCCCAAGAACCAGTGGATTGTCAGACCTATGAATGAATGGTAGGAACCTGATACGGCATCCAATGGGAATGTAATAAGGAAGCAAAATTACTCCTTCAGAGAGAGCTCTGCAGTTCCCAGAATAGAACAAAAGCTCTATTAGCTCCTACCCAGCCAGACAACACAGCTTAAGAGAGCAAACTCCAGGAGAATTTTTCTGTAGGCTCAGCAGGCAATGCCTAAAACAAACAAATTTTATGGAGATGTCAAGAGGTACATATGCATAGCTAGAACTGATCCTTTCCTTTTTGTTGGCCTGCTAAATTTTAAGAACTTCATCTGCAGCTGGGAAGTAGTTTCCGAGTCTAAGACACCACAAAATATAAAACTTAAAACCAGAAACTATTTTCAAGCAGTATTACAAATACAGATGTATTCCACATTGACATAATTTCTGGAGGCAAAGCAAAGTTATAAAGCATTTCATCTTTTCACCATCTTTTCTCAAGCAGGAGTCACTTTAATCAATTCAATCTTGCTTGAGGCACTGACTTATCTGTGTCCCTTCTCAGACACTATCTATCAATAAAAATACTTTCTCAAGATCTGTTATGCTACCTTTCAGATGTGACAGTCTATTTGTTGTGTCTTCTCCAGCTTCATTGATTTCTAGTGATGTCTTTTGTCAGTTTTTTATGACAGGATTGTAAGGAAAAGACCTAAATTTTCAGACATTCAAGCGTCATTCCTTTGGAATTGAGAGTTTGTGTTGAGGACATTAGGCCTGTGCACAAATGGCTCAGGAGATAATCTTCTGCCCTCGTACTTTTATGAGGTACAGAAACAGCAGAGCCTAGCAATAACTAACAGCAGAAAGACAATTGGACTGATACAGTCATTTACTTCTTGTGCTTTACTTTTGTTGTTCATGGGTTAGGGAAAGGATTGTGAAAACGAGGTGCTAGACTGTATCCCAGATATTTATTGTTCTTTCTGTATGTGACAAGTTAAATTCCTTTGTTTAAATAATACTCCCATGAAACACAGTAATAGGTGTACTTACCTTTAATAGTACCCGCACACATGAGAAAACTATGTCTAGCAAACAGACGGAAAAACTGCAGTGCAGATATTTTTTTTCCTTGGCTTAGGAGAAGGGCAACAGGACCATATTATTAAAGCAGCTTCATATTCATTATTCTTAGAGCAGAGGATGAATACTAGAGAATGCAGAAGTCAGTACAGTTTCAGAGCAGGCCAAGGAGCACAGGTTCAGGCCAGGGACAGTATTCAGCAATCACTCTGTGTCTGTGCTTGTTTTGCTGCTTGGGTTACTGAAGAGGTTCCTGCAGCCCTCTCTTGCACAGCCCCTCACCTTACTGCCTTGTCAGGGGGAGACTTTGCTGCTTGTGTCACAAAGGTCTGTCTTGGATCTGAAAGGAAGATAAACAGTTCTCACTACCTTCTTTGGCCAACAGGACTTGAGGATTTAATCCCCCAAGAGTCATATAAGCTCTGTCCTCAACAATTCTTTTTCTCTCTGTTAATACTGACAAATATTACATGTTCTTGTGGCTATCAAAGGCCTGGAGATCACTGTATCTACAATGAGTAAATACAGGAATTAATACTGACCTAAAGCAGCATTTTATTAGCTTGTAGCTGGAAAAGTGTTTAATTTGAAACAAACATTAAATTTACCATGCTGTTCCTCCTTCCAGAATGGCAGTTCAGGGTTTACCATGTCACACCTGTAGCCATGTGATGACCTGATCAGAGAGTTTCTTATGTTCAAAAGACTCATGAAATGCTGGAAATTAGGCAGAAACTATAAGAAAATGTTTTTACTTAAATAAGAACTATGTAGAAAGTGGCTACATAAATGTTGAAATATATTTATGCAATAAATATTGAATGTGACTGTGTTCACAGGGGTCTCAGGTTGAGGGAAGAGACGAGGATTTGACTCCATGTTTCAGAAGACTTGATTTATTATTTTATTATATATATTACATTAAAAGTATAAAAATAGAATAGAAGAAAGGATTTCCTCAGAAGGCTAGCTAAGAATAGAATAAGAAGGAATGATAAAGTTTTGTGGCTCAGCTCTCTGTCCGCGCCAGCTGGGCTGTGATTGGCCATTAATTGCAAACATCTAACATGGGCTAATCAAAGATCTACCTGTTGCATTCCACAGCAGCAGATAATCAATGTTTACATTTTGTTCCTGAGGCCATGCTTCATCCACAAGAACCCCCAAGCCCTTCTCTGCAGGGCTGCTCTCAATGGTGTCTTATTCTAGTCTGGGCTCAGGTCTGGGATTGCCCCGACCCTGGAGCAGGATGTTTCACTTGTACTTGTTAAACTTTGTGAGGTTGTTGTAAGCCTCTTCTCAAGGTTGTCCAAGTCCCTCTGTAAAACACCCTAAAAACATCCTGTTTTGTCACCTGCACTGCTCAGCTTTGTGTCATCTGCAAACTCAGAGTGCACTGATCTCACTGTCTATGTCATCGATGAAGATATTGAAGAGCACCAACTCCAAGACAATGCTCATAATTTTGAACAACAAAAATGCTTTCTGTATTTAAAATCTAATTTAACATCTGCTATATTTCAAGAGGAGATTTTTTTTTCTTTTATATCGTAGGACTCATGTAGGGATTTAGTCTTTTCTGTTGTAGAATCTGAGTGTATACCTTTGTAAATACTTTCTTCAATCTATGTTTTTCTGAAATAAAACCTGCTTTAGTAGGGAGGCAACTCAATGATGCATTCAAGTGCAAAATATCCACAAGGAATCATGTATTGATAACTACTGTAAGTGACAAATATTTAAATTATGTGCAATTTTCAACATACTTCACTCAGAGTATATTTCAGATTTTAAAATAGAAACCTTGATGGATCAAAATATTACATATCAGAAGGGCAGTTCAAAGTCCCATGTGCAAAAGAATTGTTCATTTTGTTAGCATACAGGTCATGTTTGCAGTTAGAAAATTGTTTATGTTTCATTGTATCTGTGTATTTTGAGGAGTAAACCTGTCCTTTCCTGAGGGTCTTGTGATAGGCTTTTAGAATTAAACTTAAAAAGAAAATTTAGGTTTCTTTTAGAAAAAGAGTAAGCTAAGCAGACAATGTACATTAATAATAGCTTAAGCATGTTGACACATGTAAGCACATCACAACATGACAAAAATGTAGATTTGGGAGACTAAAAATATTTGTCTGTTAAATGTTCTGCTTGCTTTCTTATGAAAAAGCTGAGTGTGGCATATTTGTCATGTGTGTATAACTGTGTATGGTTTATGTAGCTATACTTTTCTATTTAATAAAATGTTAGATCTTCAGACATTGAGATTTAATTGAATATGTAATCACTTGCATCTCAGCAGGAATCAGAAAAAAAGCCAGAGAATTAACATTGAAGTCAAGGAGATATTGAACACTTGAGAGTGTCAAAAAATTAGTCAAGTAGGAACTCCAGATGACTGTGAATTGGGACATTTCTGTGATCAGAAAGAAATATCACCGTTAAAGAAAAGAGGCATCAGATGATTCTTTAAACTTTGCTTTTGATAGCTTTCTAAAGCACTGTTTTGTAATAGGGTTAGCTTGAAATGTCTTTTTGAGAAAAAAAAAAAGATAATTAACACAGATAAAGGCTTAGAGAGGCTTATGCTACAACTGTTGAAACTAAGGAAACCAATATTTAGTCATTCTCTAAGCTGGCCCAACAGAACAGGAAGTATTACATGGAAAATTTAGTTGGTGTGGAAGATAATCAACAGTGTTTTAATTACTCAGCAGTTCTCCTTAAGAAATAATGGCAATACAATCAAAAATTTGTATGTGTTAATTCCTTTTTCTGTTTTCAACTCCTTGCTTTCTTTTCATAGTTGTGATATATGATGTCCACAGTTATTTTAGTATTCCTAAAGCATTTTCTACTTAGTGTCTTGGCAAAACATCATGGTTTTGATCAGTCTGGCTGTTTTCTGAAATCTCAGCTCACAACAGATGGTGAGCCCCAACTGCTGCATGAAACAGGTAAAAAAACCCCAAACTTAAAAACCTATGACCTCTTAAAATATTGTTGGCAGTTTTATCAAAGGTGCTTTTCAGACAACAGGTGTTCTTATCTTTATTTTTTTTAATATTAGTGAATCTGTATATAATTTAGAGCTAATGGAAGTCGATTGGTGATGACCAACATTATCCTTTTGATCTTTACGGATTTTAATTCTTGTTCCAACTGTAGCCTCTGCAGCACATTGCACAACACCTTCTTGTAACTTGGATGGTTGCAAGAGAGGTTGCGGGGAGAACTGGGGTTTTATTTTCTAAATAAATAAACAGATAAAATTTTCATGTTTTATAGAACTTATTTACTATATGGTACATGCAGGACTGGGACCAATGCAAGCACAAGTAGGCTGGAGAGAGCAGCAGATATAAGTTCAAGAGGTTTGCAAGTGGGATGGGAGTTTGGGGTGAGTGATTCGTTTACCTTTGGTGCAACAGCAATTCTTGGACGTGCTGTTTGAAGGCAGGCAGATTAATATTTTTTCTCTCAGCATTAATGAGATTAAATTGCTATATATTTTGTTCCTTGGTGATGCAGAAAAGAAATTCAAAACTTGATTGCTCTGATAGGGGTTGAATGTCTGAAGGAGCTATGACTAATTATGAAGGAGTGGGATACACAGTGCAATAGTAGGGTGCACAAAGAGCTGCTGTTTGATGTTTTCACCCCTCCTAGGATTACACCATGGGCTCTGCCTCTGGACCTTCTTCTGTTTTGTTCTCCTTACTGCATGTTCTTGCTTTTGTTACTCATGTTCTTTATCCTAGTCCTTTCACAAAGCTTCAGAACCTAGAAGTAAAACTCACCAGATAGAATGACTGACTGTCACAGATAACTTTCTTTTTTTTTTAAGGTAGCATTAGGACTTTGAATCCTGTTACTCTTAAAAATGTAGAGCTGGAAAACCTGACAGTAAGCAGTCAACTAGGACATATTTAATCTGATATTTTTTTTAATGTCACAAAGGAACTTTATGTCTAATTACACCTTCAAGTATGAAAGCATTTAGCTGGTTCATTTAATGAAAAATTCTTAGAAATTCTGCATCATGTTCATCAGGACTGTATGAGGAAAGTGTCAATATGTACTAACATTTCCAAAGCAGAAGTTTTGTTTAGAAACTGAAGACAATCAGTTACCTGTTTCAGTTTACAGACACTTTAAAAGAGGGAGTGAAATCTCCTTAGCAAAACAGTGTTACAAAACAAATCACTGAAGTTTGAAAATAGTATAAATCTAGTTTTCTGTCTGCACTCTCTGCAAAGTTCTTCTCTGAAAATCTTCAAAAGTACCTGAAGGGCTGAGAATTATACTAATTACACCAAAATGTTACCAAAATTTGTGATTTTAGTAGAGTAAGTTCTTTCTGGCCTGAAGTGACACTATATAATCTGAAAGCAAATAATGTTGACTTAGTTATAAAGCCACACAAAAACCCCCAACAACAACAAAACCCCCAAAATATCTTGGTCCTATCTCATGAAAACACTTTTAACTGGTAACAGTTGGATCAATCATTCCTTTGTAGATATGGACAAATGAGTGGTTGTGTTATATTTCTTGCTGAATACAAAATCTAAATAGTACTATGTTCCTTAGAGGCACATCGAACCATTCTCGGTAAAACCATGGAAATGCCAAGCAGTGGATATTTGGATAGGTCCTTCATTAGCTTCCTAATGGTTTTCATTTCAATAACTGTAATCATAATTTAGTCAAATGATACTTAAAACAACCTGAGTAGCAAAGCAAAATACCAAATAAAATCACCATTTGGTGGCAGGCTATGTGACTCATATGAATGCTGAGCTCTAAAGACAGTGTCAGACTGGGTAAAGCTCACAAAGTTCATTCTGCTGTGGCCAATGTGAGCATGCACAAGCCACTGGCATATCCATCTAGCTGGGGATCTCTGTCACAGGAAGCTTTATGCACTGAAATCCCTACACAGAACCACCTGCTCTTTGCATGGCTGTACTTTATTCAGCAACATAACATGAAATAACAAACACAACATAATACAACATAGCAACCTAGCCTTGAACAAACACTCCAGCTGTCACTGAGAACATTCTTTGCTGCTGTTTGTGAGTGTGATGACATCATCTTGCTCTGCTATAATCAGGACTGCAGTTGTGTAGGGTTTTTTGTAACAGCAGTATGAAAAAAATGATCAGCTACTGCCATTTTATGTGAATATAATGAACCAAAGTGAACAGACCAAGTCTCGGATGAACTAACACGCTCCCAGTGAATCTACTTCTGATGCAGTCGGATCTGAAAGTGAATGTAGCCTTTAGGAACTCCATAAAATATTTATAGTATCTTGTTCTTTATTTATCAATGCCACCAGCAACAAAACACTGCTTCATTTTACAGAAGCTCCATTTATATAGCACTGCATAAGAGAAGCAAGCAAAAGTAAATGAACAGAGAAATAACCCTGACTGTTAAAATGGGATTTGAAGTACAAAGTGGACAAATGCAGCTCTGAAAAACAATTCTAATCTTTGAGCTGAATCTGTACATTATATATTTATAAGTATGCACATGTCACTTATATCATGCCCTTACCCATTAGATACAAGTCTGGGTATGGTACTCTTGGTTTGATTCTTCTCACTGCTTGTGTCAAATAAGCGACTTCTATTTGGATAAATTGTTTCACTATAAACGCTTTATGTAGAAAAAAAAAATTTAGAATTTCTGTCAGATAATAGTGGCCATCTGCATTTGCACATATCCAATCCCAATGGCTGGCAATAAAGAGTTCATTTAAAAGCATGAGGAAAAGGAAAAATGCTCATTCGGAAAATAGTGCTGGGAAGTTTGTGAATGCTAGCAATTTCATATATAACATTTGCATTTCAGTTTATTCATTTGACCAAAGAGCACACAAAATTAAGGAAAATGGGAAGAATTTTTGTGTGTTCCTTTAATATTTAATTAACTATTTAAAAAGAAAAACAAAAATGCAGCTGAAATTAACTTCAAACCACAGAATAACTGTTGTGGATGGGCTTTCATGTTCTTGCTTAGCAGAGAAAGGATTCACTTCTGATTCCTCTGTACCTTTGCAGTACTGACCACATGAGTCACAGGCAGGCAGAGAACACATCACCATCTATCATGCATAATTTATAAGATGGAGCACCGAGAAGAAATAATATTCTGAATAGCCCTAAACCTCACCCTGACATTAGTTCTTATGTCTGAACATTATTCTTTCTAAGGTAGATATGAGCTAACATTTTATATCAAACTGTCAGATCATACAGGAATGCAGCATTCCTATGCTATTTTTTTTGCTCCAGAAGCACCGACTTCCAAAAGAAAAAAAGAGCAAAATCTCATTTTATTGTCATTTAGGAATGTTTTGAAATGCCTACCATTATTTTAGGTTTTTTTATATGTCTGTTTTTTTCTGGCTAAACAATATTCATTTTCTGTTTTGGTGGAAAGTTTTGATCAGTTAGAGAGAAAAGTACACAAATTGTTAGGAAAACTTTCTGGGAACTCCTCCCATGATGAAGAATTGGAGGATTATGCTGCTGATTATTTATGCTGTGTTTTGTAGAATGGCTTATTTTAAATAGAGCAAAAATCCTGACATAGCTAAAACTTTACACAGTTCCCTGAGCTGTTTTTATGCAGTCAGTGTCTTTTAAATACTGTTATATAAGATAGCTCTCATCCTATTTTAATGGTTAAGGCTTTTGAAACAAGCTCTTTTGACAGTGTAGGATACATTTTAAAAAATCAGTTCTTTGGAGGAAGTTTCTGCTATGTATGTTTAGGATATGTTATTTAAGTGGTCTTTTTTCCTATAAGACCCACTACCTTTTACCAATGTTAGTCCTAGAGAGGAAACCTTAGTAATTCATATTCTGGAGCAAATAACAATGATTTTGTTCATTTGCAGATTGTGTGTTCATCTGGCCTTTTCTAAGGTAGGAAAAAAAGCCGCAGAACAGAAATGAAAGCATCTTTTGCTCCAGTTGTGAAGGAGAAAAAAAATCTCAAGAGAAAATGAAATGAAGGTGAGGGCTTAGATTATGCTGGCTTTTTTAAAAATATGTGTGCCTGGAAATAGCTTGTGTTCTTCTCCTTCTACCATCATAAGCAGAGATGAGAAGAAGAGGTCCCTCATCTCTTTTGAGAACAGTAGTGATGGAGTTTAAACTTAGCAGCTCTCTAGGTAACACTGTCAATTCTGCTTTGACAATTAGTGATGAAGGAAAGTGTCCTGAAGCAAGGGATGTGAATACTTCAGTAGGTGGCATTGTCTCCACTAAGTCAGTGCTGCTAGAGGGCATTTTGGTGATGGTGTTTCAAAATGTAAAGCTGACATCCTGGTCTCTTGTAGCTGTTGAGATCAAGCCAGTGATATTTTTACAGAGATGAATAATCATAGGGAAATCTACTTATGATTTTCTTCATCTTTAGTTAATGTAAAATGAGGTGAATACATGCTCCTAAATACCTTTACTCTTCACTCTTTTCAATGATCTGTGCATCACTAGTACCGGAGCTGCACTTAATTTACATTAATATTGAATTTATATCCTTAGACTAATGGAGAACAATTAAAATGAATTGGGAATTTTATCAGGATTTAAGTAAACAAAGGTCTAGACTGCAAAGAAAGGACTTTGGGAAGAAAAGCAGTCTACACAAATGGCTGTTATTAGGCCCTTATGAGGTTTCATTCTTAAAACCTTTAAGCTGGCCTATTCTACCATAATTCCTGCCCTCTGAACTTTTTTATCTGAGCAATTTGTCAGTCTGTGTTGGAATAATGGGCATTACCTTTACGTTTACCCTGTCTTATGAAAATTGGTTTATATGTTCTCAGTGTATTGGGGGGAAGAAAGTCACAACTTAGATTGTCATTCTGCAAAAGCAGCCTGAGTTTTTAAAAATCCCATCTATTCCTGTATACAAAGCAGCAACTGACTGTAAATGTAACCATAGAGACCTGCAGCAGATTCAGCAGTTGATTTTAAGTGTCTCAGACCAGAGAGTGTTAGATACTCTGCATCACAGAGGTGACAAAGTCAGCCCCAAGGGCGGGCTGCTGGATGTGCAGCATGTTGGAGGCCCTCTGGAATTGCTGGATCCAGGTCTGTTCTCAGAAAGACTTTCACTGTGTCAACATCCATGCATTCCAGGCAAAAGCTGGAATCAACCATAGATTTGAAGCCTGGAAATCTCTTATGCTATTATTTAATTTTCAAAAATACCTAGAACCCTGGCTGTGACCTGGTTAAGAATATTTTATCTTCCCTTGCAAGAGACCTACCCCCTACCAGTCTTTCTAGAGAATAGAAGTAAATTGCAGGAAGACAATAGAATTATATCTTGTAGTAATACGGCCATGAAACTTTCCTTATTAATAGAATATGTCAGGACTGAACTCATCATGTGATGTAAACTACTGATTTCAGTGTTGTTGCATTACAGGTACATTTGATCTTATATAAATATTTTTGTATGCTATGGCTCTATATCTTTTCCACATTCTTCCACAATATTCTCCTATCTTAGCAATTTTAATTAGAGAAACTTTGCTTAGATCAGGTCATAAATGGATAGCTGCTTGAAGTAATAGCTCCAATAGGATCTCTGTGTTAGTTATATTTTGGAAGAAATAGCTTCTGTATGCTCCTTGTGGGGTATGATCAGAGTTAGGGATCAAACAGTTTTAAACAGTGATTTACCATGAGAAGCTATGCAAAATCAAGGTTGTTTAAACAGCCTAAAACCAGAAATATAAGTCAGGAATTGAAAATAGTCTAGCTGATGAGAATAAAATAAAAGTAATTTGATAAGGGAAATAGAGGGCATGGAAATTATAGGATCTTTTCTTTGCCAAAACTGACCCTCAGTATATATCAATCTCATTTCTCTATTCAAACAGCAGCAGCAAAGCTTTCAGCATTTGGCTTTTCTTATCAGTATCATCAGCTCTGATGTTCCAGTAGGTGATATATAGCTGTGTTCCTCTGAAGAAAAGAGATATATTGATGCTTGTGGCTAACATTTCTTCTGTGTATAAGAAAGCCGTATTACTGAACAGGACAAATGATTCTTTAGAACATCATTGCCTAATTGACTACTGAATAACTGATGTTGGAAAGAAAAGGTTGCTCTTGAAGATCAGGGTCTTATCTATGTAGACACATTTGAGGTTTCAATCCCTGAACTCTAAGAAGACTACTCAGAGGATGTACAATATCTTTTTTTGCCCTTCCTCTTTTATTTTTAGATCATTCTTGAGTGTCCAATGAAATATTTCCTTGCTCTCCACTACTGTCTATGCACAGGAAATTCTATATTTTGTTTTATGTGGGTAGAAAAAAGCATCTGCACCCACTATTCTTCTCTGATTCTGCTCGTTGTAATACATTATATGTGGAGGGAAGGAAGTGTTACTCTTTTTGGTTTAACAGTGAGAGTGATTCAGAGCATTAAATGCTTTCTTTAGTAATAGGCTGTGAACATTTCTGAATGCAACTAATAAGTCAGAATCTGAACTGAATCTGTCATGGCCTTTGCTGAAATAACATCTCCTCCCTGCTCATTGCCAGCCCACCTCCTCAGATGCACATCCAGAATGCTGATGTAAGCTGTCCTCTCTGAGGGGAGGATGAGGCACTCTCAGACATTGTTCTTGCCCTGGAATACATGAGGGCAAGGGATTTTGGCCTGCCATGGATCCTGCACATGTTAAATTCTTTTCTGCAAGGACACTTTCTCTCAAATAACCCTCTGGCATAGATTGCTGAACAGGGTTATTAAATCTCACATGCATATTTTTCCTTGTTGAGCTGCAGCAGATGTGTCAAAGAAAGAGAGGAGATTCCTTGGAAGATGGGAAAAAATTTGCAAAAATTGGAGTTGAGGAATGAAAACAAAGATGAGTTAAAGAAAATGTTTTGGAAGGCAAAGGTCATGGAAGATAATAAAAAAATGGATAAAAAAGAAATGGAAAATACAAGCATGCCTTTTTTATGGCTGTTGCACTTCTATATTGAATTTTTATTCCAGAAACATATCAGATCCAGGCAACGAGGGTAGAAAGCAGTTTCCATGTTATATTTCTATTCTCACACTTTTCCTTGCAACAATGGGATTAAACAATGCCAAAATGTTTTTATGGTGCCATAGGATTCTGCAGCTACTGCGAGTTCTCTGATGGAGTCTGTCAAATGTAAAAGCATATTCATTAAGGTCATGCACTTTTCTGCTCCCAGCTCTGTGCAGCTGTGGCATTTTTCCATCTGTGTTTCTTGTTACAGATCTGAATGACTCATCCTTGAATTTGCCTTTGAGGTAGACAGTTTCCCTATGGCAATGAAATCCAGCTGGTACACAAAAAAAATTGTGTGTTGGTATCAAGGAAGGATCATTCTTCAAGAAGTTCAGCTCAGTCCAAAAGCTGGGATTTTACCATTCATTTCTCAGTCTTATTTTAATATTTTGCAGGTTTTTCTGTATAATAACATTTTAAAGGAGCAGACCAAATATTAAGCCCCCTATATATTACCAGTTAAATGCTTCCTAGGGATTTTCAAATAGCATTAGGAAGAAGAATCTAAATCTTGCTGAACCTCAATGTTTTTCTCTGAAAATACTAGTATTTTCTACAGTTTAGTTGACTTCAAAACTGTGATATACTCTTTGCTCTTAGGAAACATTCTATTTTAGCTGTTTTTTTTAAGTTTAGTGTTTATGTAAGCCTTCCAAATGTCTGCGGGTTATTAAACTCTCTTACTTGCAGTTGTTTTTTTAGGCTCACCAATTAAACAATTCCTTTGCAAAGGCATTAATTGAATTGATTCACAGGGGACCTGAGAGAATGTACAATATGATACTGACTATTATGTGAATTCTGGAAGACTTAATCAAAATGAGGACTATAATGTATGTTACACTACATTTAAACAGTTTGAGAAATTCATTGTGCTCACAGTAGGAAAATCAAGTGTCTGTATTAGAATACAGAGCAAGCAGCCAATCAAATTGACACTAGAATAGCAACATGAAACTGGAGAAACCTTGATCTCATCATTGATATTTTACAATTAAAACAATGTTTTCCCCCTGTACTCAGCACTGGTGAGGCTGCATCTCTTGTCCTGCCTTCAGTTTTGGGCCTCTCATTACAAGAAAAACATTGAGGGGCTGGAGTCAGTCCAGAGGAGAGCAATGGAGTTGGTGAAGGGTCTGCAGCACAAAGCTTTTGAGGAGCAGCTGAGAGAGATGGGGATGTTTAGCCTGGAAGAAAGGAGGCTCAGAGGAGACCTTACCACTCTTTACCACTGCCTGAAAGGAGGGAGGAACAAGATGGGTATCAGTCTCTTCTCCTAAGTAATGAGATATAGGACAAGACGAAAAGGCCTCAAGGAGTACCAAGGGAGGTTTAGATTTGATATTAGATAAAAGTCCTTTACTGAAAGAGTAGTGAGACATTGGAACAGGCTGCCTAGAAAATTATAGAGTCACCATCCCTAGAAGTGTTCAAAAAATGTGTAGTTGGGGCATTTGGCTGCTAGTTTAGTGGTTTAGTACTGAACACAGTGCTCCTTTAGCAGCTGGGCTCAATGATCTTAGAGGTCTTTTGCAGCTCTAACAATTCTGTGCAAACAAAAATCTTGTACAGAAATTTTTTGCAGCTCTCCTAATAAAGAATTAAAAGATTGTGAGCACCACACTTCTGCTCTCAGTATAGTTGTTTATCCAAATATGTCATGGAGGTGTTCAGACAAAATGAAAGCAAAATTACTGCTCAGAAAATGTTAATGCAAAATGCCTTTACACAAAACAAGATAACATTTAATCACAAATACAGTAAAAAATTATTCCCTCCAACAGCAACTACATTAGTCACAAATATCCAGAAGAAATCAATTACAGGATGATCAACATGAAAGCATGGGACAGCACACAGACCCATGTGAAACATAGACCAAAAATGCCATCAGAATATATAGATGTATTTGGATATTGAGAGGAAACTCTACAGATCAATATCTTGCATTTTAGCATAACAGAAAAATCAATGCTTCAGGAAACAAACTCAATATCAACTTCAATTTCCAGGATATTTCTTCCAGTTAGTAAAAAAGTCTTCCATATGTACTTGAAGTAGCTTTAACAAAAGAAAAAAACCCAAACACTTGAAAAAGGGAATGTGATACTAGAAGTTATACTTAAAACACCTGTGACTATTTGTAGCAATAAACCTTGTAGCATTACACATGGCTTGTGGCTTGACACTTGGCTGTCCTGGCCCTGACAGGAGTTCCTGTAATCTTTGATATGAATTTTTGCAGGTGCTCTCACCTACCAGCCATTCCCGATACTTCTGAACTGTAACAATTCCTAAGGAAATGCTGAAGACAATGCAAAAAACAATAATTACACATTTAAGACAATCTATATTGTAATCTTCTGTTCAGTGATCTCATCCAGTGCATTTAGATCATGAAAGGTTTGGGTTGGAAAAGGCCTAAAGATCATCTAATTCCAACCCCTCAGCCACAGGTAGAGATGCCATTCACTAGACAAGATTGCTCAGAGCCCCATGCAAACTGCCCTTCAATATCTCCAGGGATGGGGCAGCCACAGTTTCTCTGGGAAAATGGCAATGGTGGAACTCACCGCGTTACCAGAATAACCTAGGTGACTTTACATGCTGTTTCTACAGAAAAAACAGAATTTCACTCTGTTAGCTAAGAGATAAAAGCCTTTTGTTGAGTCTTTCAAATAACAAAAAATGGTTAACCTAAGTGAAATATGTAGTTTGCTATGCAAAGTAGAAATGAAAATGGGACTCACTTTGAGACATGAGTATTTGCAAAATGTGTGTGTACTAGAGCAATATTTTGAGGTGTACACCTGCAGCAGATGGTACATACTGTTATTTTGTTACAAGTATGTTAAGTCCCAAATGTCTGACTGCAAGCATTGACCATGAATGTTAGAACACGTGTACCACTGCCAATAGCATAGACATGCTTCCCATGGTATTGTCTTGTGGCAAGAAGGATGGCTGACCTTAACCCTTAGCTCTCTTTCATTTAAAAATGTCCTTGATAGTCAGAAAACTTGATATATGTTCCAGAACACCTGTAATTAAGAGAGTCACTGGTGTACCTAGAATTTCACAGATTTTGTACAAACAAGGAGCAGGAGCAATGCAAAACAACACAACTTTAATTCAAACTTAATTTTGCTTTTGATGTTGGTTTATCTTTAATATTGACTTACAATGTATATTGATGGTACAAACTATTGAAGTTTGTACCATCAATATTGAGTTGAAATGCACATTGCACCCTCAGTAAGCCATAAAACTGTCCTTGTACCCAGGCAAAGGGAATCAGGTGCATACTGCAAATGTTTTGCAGGACACTTTCTTGCTTGCTTCTCAACAGCTCTCACAAAAATCTGCAGTGGGATAAATGCATGCCTTTTAAGGAATCAAGGTAAGTTTCTATTAATCCAGAAGTATCCTCAAGTTAGCACCTGCTTTTAGCCCATTTTCTAGTTATCTCCCGATGTGGCCCACACGTGATTTTGTTGATGACCCAAGGGCAACAGGATACCTTACCAGCTTCTCTCTAAATCTGTGGGGTTTTCAGCAAGACAAACACAGCAAAACTTTTTTTTATTTTGAATGGTTGGGTTTTTTGTTTGTTTTTTTTTTCTCCCCAGGTACACTTTGAACGCATGAGGGGAATGGGTCAGCTAACGAAGGTGTAGTCAAGACTTCGTCCTGCAGGATAAAACAAAGCTGCTACAGCTCAGGAGGATATGGAGACAAAGCAGTTTTCTTATGCTTTGAGGCACATATATTACTGGCAGTAACAGAAAAAAAAGCAACCCAGAAAACTGGAGTAAGGTTACTTTATGATATGGTAATGCAAGCATCCTGCTCAAAGATGATGCAAATAGCATAATTTTACTCAGTTCAAGATATCATTTACATCAATTTTGTTTTTTGACAAGTAACTTATGTTTGAAAACATCTTAATATAATGAGTCTAAAAATATTCTCAGTGTCATTCAATAGTAGTGAATAATAGTGGTACTAAATATAAGTCAGGATTTATTTGATGATGTTCTATTGCTGGAGGATTGTATTCAGTGTATCATATTTAGAGCAATGGATAACCTTTATGTCTTTATAGAAAATGGATTTGAATTGTTCAATTGATCATGATTAAGACCAGAATATAGTAAACCCTTTAAACTACCACCAAATTCCTGCTGCCTTTATGAAGTGGTGCCTGAAAGGAACTAGGAAAATATTATACAAGTACATATATTTGCAAAATTCTGTTACAGCTGTAATAGCTTCTGTTACAGCTGTAATAATAATGCTTGCATAATAATTACATTATGTAATAATAATATAATAATGAGCTAGATAATACATTACTGCACAAAATATTGCATACATACAGAAATTACTTAGCTCATTCACAAAAGTAATATAATAAAACATTATTACTCTACTTATTGTGAACTAATGGCTACAGAAGGCAGTGTAACAAATTTTGATAATTATAGTTCCCTTTAACAGAAAATATAAATTAGACACAATCTTTTCTCACATTTTACCAAGACCATGTGTCCTATACTTTAAAATCATTAGAGATCATGAGATTTAAAAGGAAATTGAATTGTAAAGCTGAGATTCTAATTTTAATTTATATGTAACCAAGGTTAACCTCTATCCTAGTAAATACTAGGTTCTGAAATGGAATTAGCAAGATTCATCAAACTTTTAAATCTAAAATATAATACCTTTTTAAGTGTGCTAAAACCTTAGCAAGTTTTGTGTTCAGAGTGATTTTTGGTTGGGGGGAAATGAAAAGCCTGTTTCTGTAATGTTTCTATTAGAAGATCCATGTTAAAACATGTAGGAAAATTTGTTTCCCAGAGCCAATATTATTTTGATACATTAAAATTGTTGTCATTACATTGCAAAGGTTCCATATTGCTAGAGTTTTGTACCTCCTTGATGTTTTGTGTAGGAAGCTCCTCTAGGCACTGACTCTTCCTTCTTCTTGCAGCCAACTGACTCTGGTTCCCCTCAACCAACCAATCCACTCTTTTATAACACTCTTCTCATTGGCTACAGCTACAGCCTGTTAAAATCAGGCCTGTTGCCAATCTCTGATAATTAACCCAGCTGCAACTCCTTAAGGGGTAAGATTACTTTCTCTACTACCTTTATTTACTTATATTCTATCCCCCTACATTAAAATACTTGTTTCATTCTGATGATCATTTTGTTACCTTAATGCATTTTTTCTTTGCATGTTTTCTGGAAAGCAAAGAACTGACAGGGAGAGGGAGAGAGAGTATATTATTCATCTGCCATAGTACTGTGGGAAGAAACACTAGCCAGCTCAGGAAAATTTCACTTTTCTAAATTTTTTCAGATGTGAACTTGATGGAGTAAATGTCTTCAACAATTACAAAAGGATACCAACCCAGGGGATTTCCTTCCTTATTTTCTTATTATACTATGAGGAATATTTATTTGTCAATTCACATGGATAATGATGATCACCTTGATCCAAGAGATAATCATTGGAATCAAGTCACATGGAACTAAGCCCAGGTCTTTCCAAAGTGGAAATATTTTGAAACTGGAAGGACATACAGGTTAAAAAGTGTATGAGGTCTGTATGTTAGCAGTATGCCAAGCAGATCAGGATCATTTAGTATCTTCTACTCAGGTCATAAGTACCTAAAATCCTTCCCTGATGTGAATCTCATTTATTTAAATGAGTATTGCATTCTTCCTCTGTGTTCCTGTCTCGCAGACATTGAAGCCTGTGCATGCCATACAGTATTGCAAGTAAAATTTAATTTTTAAATTAATTGTATCTAACTTTCCTCTTTAGCAGCAGAGAATTGCCAGATCAGTCTAAACTCTACTTACTTTAAACTTTTTATCTTAGAACGGTTCTGCTTTTGAAATAAATTCTGCTAAGTACATGTCAGTGAATGCATCCTCATGGAATCTACATATGTCTTTTAAACATTTCTCTCAGAATTGAGCAATACAGAAAAATATTTTGACAACATTGTAAAACAAGTGGTAGTGCTTGTTACTTCACTGAATGGAAGAAAAAAGTGGAATTGTTCACCACTGCAATCAGGTGTGCCTGGATCACGACCTGAATGCGGTGCCTTTAAACTATTTTACTGTAGCGTATAAATTTTCAACACAAATATTTTAAAAAGAGTGTTAGAAAGTGATGGTTCTTTTACTTATATGAGAAAAAGTATCATAAGTCGCAAGAAATAACTTGGCACCTCACAGTCATCAAATATTTAATGGTATCCTGGCTCTTCAGAATCTTATCCATCATGATACACTGAAACTGAAAATTAAGAAACACATATATTGTTATTCTCTTTTTGTACATGATCCTGAATTTAAGTAATAGATTTAATTATATAACTATTAATATCAAAACAAAAATACTCAAACTCCCTTAAGAGATGCTGTAATGAAAGTGTATAGGACTCGCACCTCTGACAGAGCTGTTGTCTAAGATGCTTTTTCCGATCCATCTAAAAAGAATAGGGTTTCTTTCTGAAGCTAGTGAATCTAAAGTATTTATTTTAACTGGGGAGAGGGGAGAGAATGACTTTTAAAGTCCATTTATTAAGTATTAGCAATTATTTAAAAATGCACAAAGCCAGCCATAGTAGTTTTAATTTCTTGACGTTTTCCTGAAATGAATGACATTTATTCTGAGATGTTCATATAGTTGTCTAAATACTTGTCAAAACATATTGGTGTTACGGATGTTATTTTTCTTTTCACGAATCCAAATCTAACTAGCTAGATTTAGTTTTCCATGACAGAAATTTTTACATGTTGATGTTGGCATTGCCAATTATGACTTCAAGAACAAATATGGCATTCACTAATTTTTTTCTAAATTCCAAAATTACATTCTACAGCCATATTGCATAAATCTAGAAATCTCTAAATAATACTGATTAAAATAATGTGATCATTCATTTAGGATATAACTATTATGAAGCAAACATTACATCACAGTCTGTTGTCAAAGAAATGCTCTTTGCATGCAGAGGAATCAAGGTACTTGGTGTTTCTTCAAAGTTTGGGTATGACATTAGCTGGGATAAGAAATGTTCTGAAATTCACTGGACTGTGTTGCATGCTCCTCTATGTATATGAGACCATCAAAAATAATGGAAACCTGTCTAAAGATCAATGTCCCAGCTATTTGTAAAGGAATAAAGCAAGATCATCCCCATGGAATTGTGCAAATACCCCAGTGGAGGCCAGAACATGTCTTTATCATACTATTAAATTGAGAGACTTCAGGGGCCACCTTGGTCTGAACATAATTACTGATTTCTTCATGGGATCCAGTGAGACAACATGTAGGAACAGTAGAAAGCTGCACCAGGGGAGGTTTATATAGTGATAAAAAGAATGACCCAGTGGAAAATGAACTAGATGCGCTGTTTGGCAGTTAGCTGAACATGACCCAGTGTGTGCCCAAGTGGCCAAGAAGGCCAATGGCATCCTGTATCAAAAATTATGTGGCCAGCAGGACCAGGAAAGTAATTGTTCCCTCATACTCAGCACTGATGAGTCCTGTGATCAGTTTTGGGCTCTTCAGTTCAAGAAAGACATTGAAGTACTAGATTTTGAAGGCAGCAAAGCTGAAGAGTCTAGAAAGTAAATTATATGAGGAAGGGCTGAAAGAGCTGGTGTTGTTTAACCTGGAGAAGAGGAGACTCAGGTGAGACATTATTACTCTCTACAATTGCCTGAAAGGAGGTGTAGCCAGGAGGGGATTGGCCTCTCCTCCCAGGCAACAAGTTACAGGACAAGAGGATATGACCTCAAGTTGCACCACAGGTTTGGGTTGGACAGTAGCAAGAATTTCTTCCTGGAAGGGGTGGTTGAGCATTGGAATGGGCTGCCCAGGTGATGGAATCACCATCCCTAGAGGCGTTCAAGAAATGACCAGGTGTGGCATTTAGTGCTGTGGTCTAGTTGAGGAAGTGGTGTTCATTTGAAGGTTGGACTCAATGATTTTGGAGGTTTTTTCCAACATAAATAGTTCTAGGATTGTTCAGGGATCTTTCTTATCTTGTGGTCCCATGAAAACAAACTTCTCAACAATTATATGTTTAATTTCTGTATGTGACATAAAATTTTAAAAACCCCCAAAACTTTACTTATCCTAGAAATGCATTATCTTAGCAATTATAACATTGGCCTGAAATCAAATTCCCATTCTGCTGAATTCAATTCAGGAATGGCAATCCATATCCTCTAGGAATGCCCATCATTAAACAATTGAGTGTTCTAACTTGAATACCTTTTTTCTCTCTTGTTGGAACTCTTCCACTATATATAAATAATTAACCAACCATTGAAAGAGTGATGTGAACTTGCAGCTCTTATATCCTGGTTGAACCTCTAATTGCTGGCCTGGCTGCAGCCAACTCATGCCTATTTGCATTAGGTATTCTCTATTTGGAGAAAAATGTGCTTACAAAACATTTTTAACCTGAGACAGGCAGTGAAGAAGAGGTCTGCATTAAGAATCTAATCACCTGGGGCATCTAGAGCTTCCTACAGGATCAAAACCCTTTGCAAGATGCATGACAGCCCAAGGCCTTCCTAGTAGGAAAGCAGTTGAATCTGAGATGCTTAAGGAGTTATAACACCACCAGACCTGAATAGCAACACAGCATTGTTGGCTGAGGACAGTAATGCCAGGTAATGTTAAGGATCTAATTCAGGTGATTTTACAGAAGGAGTATCTTCACTGATATTAGGCACATAGTTTTGGCAAGGGAAGCTGCTGGGTAGAAAACAGATTAATATTCCAAATTCAATTTATATAATTGACGGATTGCAAAGGAACCTTGCAAGTTAAAATAGGATTAAGAACCTTAAATTCCTGTATTGTTAACTAGATTCATTGCAGCAAATGAGTACATTCAAGATTCTAGAATTGGCTCAAAGTAGAAGTGTGTATACCTAGACTGTAAATTCAAACTTTGAAGGGTTTTTTTCCTCATTTGTTTCAAACAGCTAGAGAAGCTTTTCTCTTAAAAAGCTCTGCCTGTCCTCCTTCACTGTTATGCATCTTACAGCATTGTCAGACATCAGACTAAAAACCATTGAGTAAATGGAAATACAAAGATTTTATTTGCTTGATTTAGCTGTCATTGATTTGTTGGTACTGTCTTCAATATACAGGTCTTAGAATTGTCTTCTTTCCCTTTTACTTTTGTGACATTTTCAAGGTAATTTGAGATTGATGTTTGGCACTCTTTTTCATAGTCAACAGAAGCAAGTCAAATTATTTTGATGGCCTACATTTTAAAGAAATGCTGGTAAAGAAAGAAACCAATACAATTTTTAAAATCTTGTCAGTCACCTAAAAATGAATGCTGTAGAACTGAATAAATGGTACAGGAAATTTCATGTTACTGTTGTATGGATATCTCCATCAAAGTATTTTATAGTAAAGTAGTTTGAATTTTGCATTTTCTCGTGATGTTTCATAGGTCCATTAATCTCAGAGTGACTCTACTCAGAAAGAGACAAAGCACTAGAGACACTGAAAGTCCCTCAAATTCATCCTTTTTGATCTGTCTGTTTTAGCTTTTACCTGCCTTCTCTTCGCTCTTCTATTTAGTTTAATCTGCATTGTGTAAGTGATGGAAGTCTGTCAAAACAGGATTTTGACAATGAGGAACACCAACATATCTTCCTTTTATACAGCTAAATCTTGAAATATCATCACAGAAATATTTGAGAAATCTAGTGTCCTTAAAATCTGAAATACAGAGAGCATGAGGAGGCCAGGAAACAAGATATCTTTAGTAGAAAGGAGTAGCAAGCATTAAAGAGAAAATAAAAGCTACAACTTATAGGGAAAATTGTTAAAAATACAAGTAAAGAGCAGCTTTTAACAGAAATGATATAGCTATCAACATTACCATGTCAAGAAATACTTAGCATACAAAAACCTCTTCAACCTCTTTATGCAACCATTTTTAAAGGGATCAGCTGAGAAAAACTGTCCCAGGACTGGGGTTCACTACAGAATTTCACATAGCATTACTCCTAAGTGCAGTTCCTGAGCAGTTGTCTAGGAAGCAGCAGAATCCATATTTCAAATTGTGTTTATGTAACAAAGAAGATTGTATTACCTCCTGCAAAGGTCATCTGGGGCTGATTCTCATCTCAGACCTGTGGAAGTCAATATTTTTCTTATCTGGAATTTATGGCCGCGCTGCTGTGAGGGGAAATCATGCCTCTTGTTTACATAATTGAATTGTTGGTTTGAGTTTTTTTTCCTTTATGCCTAAATATGATAGTTTTTCTTCATTTGCATTAGCTATGGTGAAGTATATTCAAGTTGAAGTATGTGGGCCTCCTGTACAAGTCAGCATGTACTCATTATTTTGAATATCTCACCAAGCATGTAATGTGTGTTTACTTGAAGTGCACAGTGATTTTTCCACTGCTCTGTTTTATTGGAATATCATCAAGTTATTTTAATTTTTTTTGTGTGTGAATTTCTATCTCTATGTCAGACCAATATTGAACTGCTTCCTTTTCCTAAAAGTTTTAAGGGAAAATAAATTTGAAATATCTGTAACTATAGAACTTAAAACTGTTAAGCAAATAACACAAACTTACTGCTGATGCGTATTTGTTGTCAGTGGGGATCTTTATTTTTTAATGGTTTAATCCTGTAGTAATTAAAACATTAACTGTTTTCCCAATAGCCATTATAAGACCTGCTTTTTCTATATAAATCTGTTGTGGTTCAGCCTGAAATGACAGCTTGGTACTGAAACTCTGTTCTATCCTTCTTGAATGCCCCTTTTCTATTTCAGTTTATGCCATTGCTGCTGCTTCTTGATCTTATTCTTCTTTTGTCTATCACATCTCAAAAACAGCCCACAAAAATAATGGGAAATGAGAGCTGGCAGAGACCTCGACAGGCCTCTTATCTACCTTCCTTTTCTCTTCTCATTGTGTGGACTCTACAGAAAGGACACAGATATGGAGAATTTTAATTAATGTCTATTTGACTTGGATATTGAGTAATGAAGGAAGTTCTGTGTTCTTCCTTTTTGCTCTGTGAATTTCACTGTGAATACATGCTGTAAGAGAAAACTACTTTTTCTTACAAGGAAAAAACACAGAGCCAAATAAATCCAGCTGTGCAGTATTCATCATGAGGCAGATAAAAATATGTCAGGCTGAACAAATTTCTAATAATCAATTAACACTTGTTAAGACATATTACTTACTCCATGATAGATTTGCCAAAGTGGTTTTCATTATATATCAACTATCTGTAGACATGAAAATTCCCTCTGGAATCTACTAGTATCTGATTTCAAGCCCATCCAGAGCTTATCCTCATCCATTGCTCATCACTCATTCTTCCCTATGAAGGCTTATGCCATTTTCTGGATTTTTTTTTTAAGTGCAAAGGAGAATGGTCCCTTTAAAATCATCAAATGAGATATTTCAAATTATCATAAACTATAATTTTATAATGAAGTATTGAGATACAATAATACATTCAGGCAAAAAGTCATGTGATGCTGATAGACTGTGAATGCACACAGGAATGTTTTGGTCTCTCCTCCTTTCCATCCTCCTCATCTATCTGCACTCATCTGATATCTCCTAGATATCTGATCTGATATCTGGGGTCAGGACTAAACTCCTGGATAAGGAGATGTGAGGCAAGACAAGGAGACAAGAACTGGAACTCCTTATTCCTCATAACATGAAGGTCAGGGAGTGGAATGAACTGCAAATAAAGTCTAATGGAGCACAAAATAAGCATGAATACTGACACAGATACATTCATCAGTATCAATAATTTTGGTAGCAGCTGACATCAGTCACATCATAGTCATTTATTGAAATGTGTGGTCCTATTGTGGCATGGATATATGATGCCTCACTATTTCAAATCAATATGCAGCAAGCAAGTAAAGTAGAAAATCTGTTTAAAAACTCATATGTCCTGGATTCTAAGATTAAAATTCAGGTTTGACAACAATACAACAGATATGAGGAAGGGTTTGTACTTTGGAAGTCCTGTAGGCCTGGTATGCATTATAAAGCCAAAATACTGCCCTATTTCTATGAATGGGGCTGTGATTTACAAAATAGTTTATTCCTTGGTGGATTCTTGGTAAACAATTAATTTAATAAAATGTTTCATAATAACCATACTCTAAAGAAAATTTTTGCCATGGACTAAACTCTGGAAACAGGAAAACCTGTTTCCTTTTGAGTAGTATTCTATTAGGTAGTAACCTATTTTCATTGGAGCTACTCATCAAATTATGATGCATCTGGTGCAAGTGTGACAGAACATAACTATGTGAATGCCAAGGAAAAAGAAAATCTGTATGATTAGTGCAAAAGAGTGGAAAATTATATCAGACTTTCAATGAGCCTTGCCCTAGCCGCAAGATAATCAAGTCCTGGAGGTGGTCATGACACCTATCAGTTATGGCGCTCTTGCTATGAAGGAATATTTTCAAATCAGTCAAACAGAATTATGTTTTATGGGTATATAAGTTCAGTAAAATGTCATTCCAAGCTTGTATCTTTCTCATTAACACTTTTATTCTGACTAATATCAGATGTGACTGCTGTTTTTTGACCATTTCTGGTCAATGACTTAAACAACTTTTGAAATTTACATCTGAATATAACCACAGTATTTCCTCATCTTTTATGCTCTTACTGTGAATAATTTGCCAAGGCTTTTCAAATATGAAGTAACCTTCATTTGCTAGAGTAGGTTTGCATTTCTTTGATTTATTTGAAGATTTAAATATACTAGTATGTGTTTAAATAAAATATTAGAGTGTTAAATTATACTTGAGGAAGGTTGCATTTGTGTTCATTGGACACTAATGTAATAGCACTGAGATAAACCTGAAAAATGTTTCCTTTTGGGATATTTACCGTAGGCTTTTTTGTGTTAAAGAACCATTACTGAGTGTAATCACCTAAAAAACCAAGGTACTAAAGTCTGCTAAAAAGCTGTAAGGGTAATACCTGTGTTGTTTGCAATGCAATCAGAAACTCTTCAGGATCAATAACCCTAAAAGAAGGGTGTTTGACTTGGAAATGGCCACTGATGGCTGAAGGTGCTGAAGAGCACTGCATAAGATATAGGCTAGAGAAGCAAAGTCTGGTGGCTAGGTTAGAGGGCAGAAGGAAAGCTGCAGAAAGATAATGATTTTAGGCCAGGAGACATAGGATCAAACAATGCAGCAGGCCTAAGGTGGACACCTGTCTGGAGAGAAAGCCATCAACAAAAGCAAGGTATTTGAGGAAAATTTAGAGGTTGGGTTCTGGTGAACAAGGCCAAAGCCAGACTATTCCTAGGAGGTACTGGCTCTTACAACACTTTGTGCCTCCACTTGCAAAGGCTTTTATAGAGGCAAGATGTGCTTGTACTGCATTTTAGATATCCATGTGGACTTCCTGTAAGCACTCTCTGCCACAATAACTTCACATAGTTACCTAATGCCTCTCAACCTGCAGTGATGTATACTACTGAATAATATATATGGTTTTTTGTAAGTTTTTAGTTTAGGGTGATATATCATAAGCCATTACATTATTGCATAATTGTGTTAGTCTCAAATAGAAAACTGTTCTGCACAGGTATTGATAGTGGTGAGAAGGTTCTTTCAGGATCTTTATGAGAAAGGTTTGGCAACATCTTAATAAAAGAGAATAAAAAGAGGAATACTGATAGAGAGTAAGTCTTCTATCCTTTCAGATGCTAGAAAACTTGTTTTCATGCAGCACCAAACAGGTCCTGAATAGATTTTCCCATGCCATTCTGCACGGGTGCCAGCCATAGAAGGGGTCCTCCCACGTCCCATGCTGTGGTGCCTTTTATCTTGTGTAAAAATCCAGCCCATGTATTGTCTCCTGATAGACTGGATGCTCTCTGAGAGAACACCAGTGGTGCTAGGGGCTGGCATGGGACATGGCAGCAGGTTCCTTTACAGTGCCCTAATCTATGGACCCCTCACACCCTCAGTACAAGGCTGGCTGGCTCAAGATTACTAACTCCTCAAACACAGTGCCTTCCACAGATTTCCCAGTGGAATAATCAATTGCACAAGGCCAAGCACTGGGAGATCAATCCTTTGCAATGGATTTTTTATGTATTTAAGCATTTCAATTATTTCCTGTGACGTTGCTTTCTGCAAAACTCAACAAACAAGGTATCCCAAATAATGGAATTATAGGTAATATATATTGTGTGGCTTTGTTTATATTGAAGTGAATTTTACTTTTTACTGTAATCCAAGCTGCTTCACTAAAATTTGCTGTGAAATATTTAATGCTTCTGTGATGATGGCATTGCATTTGGTAGGAAATTTTAAGGACCACGCAAATTAAGTGAAGCTTTCTATCTTCAGCTAATGATGCAACATAAAAGCAAAGTACTTTCTGATCCATTTATATTTAAAGACATCAGTAAGACGTGCCACAATGTTCAGATATTTCAATAACAGTTAGTTTCACACAAATGCCTTGAATGCAACATGTTAAGCACAAAAATGCTAGGCATGTTTGAAAATAAGGGAAACTCAGAATCTTATCTTGGTGAATCAAAGTTTAATGAAAAAAAAAAACCCAGTATAAAATATTTGGCTTCCAAACATTCTGTTTCCCAAGTACCTGATGACTTTGGTGAGTAACTGGATAGCCTTCTCTACTGGTTGTTGACCTTTGACTACGTCCTCCCATTTCTAGGACCACATATATTTTAAAAATAATTGTCTCTGCATCTTGAATGTGTGCAAGTTGGGGGTAGGCAAAGCTCACAAGGTCCAGGTTTATCAATGTCTCTGTTTTTTTATAGTGGCTACGCACAAAATCTTTCAATCAGTGATAATTCCTGTGTTTGTTGATGTAAAGGTTAATTGATCTCTGCAAATGAGTCTTCTTGTGTAAGCTATGGAATAGTTCACCTCCAGTCAGTACAGGACACATACAGCTGTCATAAAGTTGGTTATTTTTTATAAGTTAAGATTTGGTTTGACCCTCTGTTCCCCCCATGTTCTCCCTCATAATGGTTTGTTCCTCCTGCCAGTTACCTGTCCATCATTGTAACCAACCCCCTTTAATTTCGAGAACTTTCTATGTCAATCTTCCCTTACCTAACATATGATTTGTCCCCTGAGCTTTTCCCTCTCCTGGGCCATTCCTATTGGTTCTGTTATGTCCCTCGCTCCTCCCCTGGGCTTCGTTCATTGGTCCCTCGTGGCTCCTTGTGTCACGCCCTTCCCCTTTATAAGTGCCTCCCCAAGGGTTTTTCTCTCACACCGTTTCTGGCCCTGCCTGGGTCAATAAAGTGCCTTGGCCCCCACATGTGTGTCCACTCCCTCCCTTCCTTCCCTTCCTTCCCTTCCCTTCCCTCCCTCCCTCCCTCCCCTGCGTCACCATGCCACAGACGGAGCCACTACCCTGGGGTTCTCACAGAGGACCTGGGAGTGGCGGGATTCGTGGTCTCCACTGGTCACTCCAGGAGCGGCTAGCCAGCACCTGTCCGCTCCAGTGGCCATGGGCTGAGACTGCAGTGCAAGATACTCTGATCTTGCACTAAATGGCTCATCCACATTGGTTTCACATTTGTCTGTCTTGGCTTCCCAAAGGAAAATAAAAGCCATAGACCTCGGAGAAGAAGATTGGAATGACATTTTCCTTGTTCCTATATTCTGTTCTTGCCCATGCCTCTTGGGATGAGAAATACTGAAAATGTTCGTATGTAGACAACAATGGGAATGTCTAAAAAGCACCATGTGGTCATTGAAAAAACTAAACACCACTTTAATGAAATTGCACTTACACTTCTTTGTGCCGCAGGAATGGTGCAGCTTTTTTCATGGGATCAAGTATTTGTGGTTTTGTACTGATGAAGTCCTCTTGGTCTTCAAAGACCATCTCTTTATCTTTGAAGTTTTATGTCTGATATCAGAGGAATCAGTCAGACTGGGGTCTGATGGTTTCTTGGCTTTGGCTTCTTATTCCACTGTTATAGTATTGTATTTGGGTGGTTTGGATGCTGCTTCTTCTGAGAGTGTGGGACCAGAAAAAGCACTTGCTCAGGCAAGATTTGCTACTGCCTTGTTTAAAGTAAACTGCCTGGACAAAATTCTGTGTCGTGTGTCTAGGATGACTGTGCTTAAGCAGGAAGATTGGACCACATGACCTGCTGTGGTCCCTTCTACATGATTCTCAGGTTATGTGAAGGGGTTTCCTTAGTATGTTTCACTTGATGTTCTCATAATTGAAATCTAATTTGTAACCTTTTCCTGAGCATCTCAACAGAATGTCAGAAAAGTAACTAATAATATTGATAGTGTAGATAGCTTGGAATTTACACAAGCTGAAAGAAAAAGATCTTCATCTTGCCTTTGCAGGAAGGCAGAAAAATTAAAAGCATACTCCTATTCATCTATGGTTCTGTTGGAATCCTGATGAGAGCAAAACCTCTGGAAAGATAAGAAAAAGCTTTAGTATAGCTTAATAGGATAAAAATATTCCTCAAGACTCCAACACATGTTGAAATAAGGAAGGGTGCTGGCATCATTTATGTGGTAGTTCTTCATTATATTCCACTGCTCTTTTTGTTCCTTTTTTCCAAGAGTATATTAAGAGATAAATTAAGATGGTTGAGATTTGATGTGACCA
Source organism: Molothrus aeneus (assembly GCF_037042795.1). Taxonomy (NCBI): domain Eukaryota; kingdom Metazoa; phylum Chordata; class Aves; order Passeriformes; family Icteridae; genus Molothrus; species Molothrus aeneus. The sequence goes on along the minus strand of NC_089649.1, from coordinate 48,786,501 downwards.
AGACCTTAGCAGCATGTGATTTTTATTCTTTTTATTTCAACTAACATTATGCCTAAGAACTAAGGAGTTCTTAGGTGGTGATCTCGCTTTTATGTGACATGGGATCAATCCACCATACATGTCCTGGGGAGCTGTAATGATGAAATATCATGGGAGTTTTGCAAGTAAGGAGGTATTGATGCCTAAGATAAGTTGCAGAAATGGATTATGTTTTCAAATATTGGATGGGAAAGTCAGGTATATAAGGGCATCCTTGTCTCTTTCATCTCAGATGGGCAGGAGAGAAAGGAAGAGGGAAGAGACAGTGGCATTGTTAATTTACTAACAAAATTAGGGTTTTCATAATTTAACTATTTTTTCATATAGCAGCTTGATCTTTGGTGGGTGACACCTTTAACAAGATAAATAAACCCAATATCACTGAAAAGGTTTTCAGAGGCATATGATCTCAAAAGATCTGAGATCAAATCTCTGTTTCATGAAGTACTTTATTTGACAAGAAAACATCAGGGGAAGACTTTAAGAAGAATAGCAATACATCATCTTTTACATCATTTGGAGAATGATGTCAGAAGCATACATGGTAATGGAGAGAGAGAGTGAGTCATCTACAAGGATTTGACAAAACCTATAAGTGGCTTTGGATTTTTTTTGATTTATTGTTTTCCTCTCCTAATCCCACTCTTCATCAATGCATGACTTTTTTATAGGATAACAAGGAAAAGAGATATGGGAAGGAAACAAAACATAAGGAGTATAAGGCTGACTCATTAATTTTTAACTTACAGTTTGACCTTCTTGGCAACCGGTATTTTTTTATTACAAAACAGGAAATTATTGCTAAAGCTTAGCTGGGCTTTGTGTCTGTTTATTCTCAGATCCTTTGAGAAACATATTTAACACAGAAGAACATATAGTCTTTGATTGCTTTTCTGGATGTCACCCAGTGAATGTATTTTTCAGTAGAACAGTTCTGACCACTGCTGCTTCACAAAGTGCTCTGTTATTTCTATAGAGATTTTCCTTTTCAGGGACCAAAGCAACCCTCATATATCCAGAAGACAGCAAAATAGATGGTATTTTATTCAGTTGAAATAAATGCATTTTTTTGTCCTATGCACAGTTAGGACCAGAAAGCCTATTCTTTTGCTGCATTGTTTAGTCAAACATTTTGTTTGACCTTTCTTCATTTTTATTCTTTCTACTACTGTTTGTTTATTTTTAGCTTCAGAAATTCCCCAAAGGACTCTCTTCTCTGTTAGCTATAACATAATGTCATCGTTGAGACTGAAAAGATTATTTCTTATACAACATGATATATTGTTGGCTTTCAAATACATTTCTCACCACCACTTTTCAATGAACCCTTCATAAATCCAGCTGAGGGCAGGCAAGATCCATGCAGCTCTGAGAGAAGGGATAAACATAATTTACTAAAGATTCATGAGCTGTTTTCTCATACTCTCCCAGCTATTATACACAAGTAGAGTATACCTGATAGAATTACACTGAAAGTGAAATGTTTCTGTGGCAAATGAGTTTAAGAAAGATCACCACTAGTCTCAAAAGGAATAGAATCTCTTTCTCTTAATTTACCATAAAATATAAATTCATTTTAGCATATGAGTTTAAAATTAACTGTAATGACAATTTAATTTCTTCAAAGACAACATTTCACTTCTGCCTTGCACAATTCGTATGAGTTTACATACATTGTAAAACATTCTCTGCATACTAAAAGCATGGAGTGAATGCAAAGCAGATAAGATTTGAATAAAGCTGGAACAACACATATTGTTCCACCGATTTTAGTAATTTAAATCTGCAAGTTTTTGTATCTGTATATCTAAGAGTTGTTTTCTTTTTTTCCCTTTCTCCATTGAATGCCTTGGCTTTTAGGCCACAGCAGAACAGCTCTACAGGGACAGCAGCAGCAGTACTCGCTTTCATTAAGCATCCAGCTCTTGTTGCTCTCCTCATCCCTGCAAGGCAAGCCATGCCCATGTCCGTGCTCTTGTGAGTGGTAACCAGGTGCTTGAGAAAGGAGCATGGCTGTGCCCTTCCTCATTTGGACCTATCCTGCCTGACACTCTGCATCAAGAGATGTATATACCAGACCATCCAGCCAGGAAAGCTGCAGCATCCCTGGAACTCAGGCAGCCTGGAGTAATTTTCTTTGTTTTTTCTGTGTTATAGAGATTAAAGACAGGAAACAATTTGCCAAAGTGTGCTATTCCCATGTTTTGCCATTAAGCCTGCTGTGTTGCTCTCGTACTGAGGACTAAGAAATTTCCCACACTTGTTTCCTTGTAAATCCATGGTAAACTATATTTAAAATGGAGAAGCAAAAATATTTTTGTTGTAGTATATTTTTGTTAGTTAAACTACTTATAATCATTAAAAACCTTTCCATAAGCAATTCAGAATTGCTGCATCATATATAATCTTAAAATGAATGTTCTAAAAATCAAGAATGTTAATGCAGTTTATGCCTAGGGCAAGTCTTTGCTTTGTATATCCCCTGCCTCCCCAGGAAAGCTCAAACATATCATATTTTCTAAAGCTGAGAAAGAGTATAACTATCAGAAGCCCATTTTTCCATCTTTATTTGCATTGGCCAAGCTACTCAGAGAGAAAAAAAGCATACATATCTCATCACATCTCACTGAGCCATGAATTCTTCAATGCGAGGGGCTACTGCACTCCTAAGTGATTTTTAACAGTAGAAATATATTGTGGACAATAAATATCTTCAACATTGTATTAGAAAATTGATCTCAAAGCTATTTATAAGGTAAAAATGAATAAATCATACTCTTCTTACTTTTGAGTTCGTCACCAAATACATGACTCTGTCCACTGTTTGTTACCATTACCTTTCCTTGCAATGTGCATTTCAAAGGAATCAGAGTTCAAGAAAGTAGAAATTGAGGAATTATATTGAAACAAATCAATCTGGATGACAAGTAGGTAAATCTTGATGAGAGCATATTTATGGATTTAAAACTATGTAATTTATGTGAAGGTTGGGCCAGGAACAGTGTTCTATGAAATTGTGATCTCAGCATAACATAAAGCAAACAAGCCTTTTGAAGTGGATTAAGAGTACTCAAGTGGTCTGAGCAGAGAGCTATAACAAATATTGACTACCAAACCAAAGAGAGGAATGTAGCAAGCTGCAGTAGACAGGTTCATCCCTGTCTATATTTATTTTATGTATCCCTGGCAATTGAAAATAATGAAAAAAATGTGGCTTTATAAATAGGGAGACAAGAATATTAGCCTTGCTAAATGGCTGCTGAAGAGCTCTGCTGTAACTTTATATCCTAGAGTGGAAAAGATTTCTTTCCTTCTCTTCTGTCCCCTGAGGAACCCTGTGCCCTGCTTTCTTATTCCAGTGCTCAGCCCTGTGACTCAGGCTGTGCTGCAAGATAACTCCTTGACCCCACAAGGCTAGATAATACTCCTTATATATGCTGCACTGTTTCAGTCCTCCTAACATGAAATGATAGCTCCTAAGGGGATAAAGGGTGTTGTTATCAAGTTAAGTTTCTTTAACAAGCCAATGGTCCAATCCAATATAAAAATCAATTTTTCAGAGCTTCACAATGAAGAAGCATAATGTATTTTTATTAGATCTAGCCCTGAGCTATCTTGTCAAAAGTTAGCAAAATATTGTTCAAAACCTCTTATCAAATCAGGTGCTTCTAAGCTTAGCTTGTTTCCCCAAACATAGAGAAACCTGAAGCATCATAAATTTGTAAAGGAATGAAAAAAGTGAGTTGTGGTAGGCGACAGAAATTGGTTATGCTTTATCTAAGTTGTCAGCTTTCTGGAAGGGATAACTTAATAAGTTTGAGGTTGGTTATTTTTGTTTTAAAGTTCCTTGAAAACTGAGGTTCAGTGACAGAGATGGACACAAACATACTGAAAACTAATAATACACAAATGACTGTGATTTTCAAAAATGAGGACAGTTTCTCCAGACAAGAGAGTTCTAGGTCACTGATTATTATAAAGTGGCACTATTTCCCTTCTTTCTTTTCAGAATACTGCACAAAAGAAACATCTGAATTTTAGTAAATATTTATGCTGAAGGGAAGGGGTAAAATATTTTTTAATAATTTAGCTTGGAGATAGTTTAATCATGTTTATTATAATACTTATCAGTCATTGTATAATTTTAACATCATCCTAATCAGGAAGGGGAAAACAAGCTAAAGCCACACTACCAAACCTCCTTCATGCATTATTATTATATTGTAAATTAGTTATTTGATCATGATCTACATTTTAGACATTCATCTCCCTTTTGTTATTTAGATAAAGATCAAGTAACACTTAATTGCCATTCAAAGCATATGGTTTTTTCCAGTGTATTCTGCCAATTATTCTTATACCAATCCTTTTGCAAGAATATGCATTTAATGACCATCACTGAAATGCAGATTAAAAGCAGTGCTGGACCTATAGGACTCTTAAATGTCCTGAGTTTCCTGTGTTTGTCTTTCTAACAGTAACAATCTTATCCAATAATCTTATCTTATTTCATAAGATAATTGGTCATTGAAATGGTAACATAACTTAAAATTTGGGGAGTTTAATGGAGCAACACAAGATGGTTTTCCCTGGAGAACAAAGAGATACACTGGGCTGAATTAGATACATACAAAGAGATTCAACCAGAGAATGGGGCAAAACCCAGGTGCAAATTTATTTCAAACAATTTTGTTTTTCCTCAAGCCAGAGAGGCTTAAATCATTACTCTGATCTCCTGTTGAACTCCAAGAGAAGGAGCTGAAATTACTTAAGCAGTGTCTAATCCTGAGAACTATCAGAAGAAATTGGTGATTTGAATGCTACAGACATCCAGAAGAGAAACTAAGGTGAAATCACTCACTGACTTTTCTTCCATAGTTGGATTTTTAGAATTAGCTTAGCTTAGTTCAGATTAGGCTTTTACATGCACAGTTCTTGTCTTCACCAGCTGGGAAAAAAAAGAATATATTATTTGGTGGATATTTTCTGCCAAGTTTGACTTAATAATTCAAAAATTACTTCTCCCTGAGGTATTTTCTATATTCCTTATTCATTAGGACATATTATCCTAAGGTTTTCTTCAATTTATAATTTTCACATAATTTTTACAGCAATTAAGGCATAGCTGTAGCTATGAGGCACTCCACTGTCACTGCAACCATTTCAGAAAGCCTGACATGCCATCCCATAAACATAACTGGGTAATCAGAGCTGGAGAACCAAATTTGCTTCGTTTTAGTTGCAAATCTATTATGAATTTTACAATGGTGCTGATTTTGGCTGAATAATTTCTTTCAAAGTTTCATATAAATATATCTTGTCTTTATTTCCATTTTAGAGCAGCAAACACTACATTTTATCTCAGTCCTCATTCTTTTTTTCCCAGATGTATCTTGGGTTTCAGAAATTGCGTCTTTCTCCCTTTTTTTTCTTTTTAAAAAACCCCAGTTTTAGGGTGAGGTCCCTCAACCTGTCATTCAAACATGAAATCTGATTACCTTCAGTGAGATTCCATATGTGAGCTTAAAATCCTGGGCAAGTTTTGACCAAATGTTTGAGGTATATTTCCCCATAGAGATGTCTGTTTGTGGAGATATAGAAAACACAAATCTTTAAGTGAAGGCTTTTCAGTCCTTCCTCGTTAGCAAATGCATATCTTTGTTTTGATTGACTACAAATAATTAACTTTTTTAAAGTCATTAATTCCACTTAAATCCTTCAAGAGAACATTAAGTATTTGAAATTATAAATTTTTAAAAAGTATTTCTGCACTTGCAGAAAGGTCAGAAATCTGGATTCTTCATCTGGCCTTCCTGAAAGAGTTTTAGGTCTCCATATGTTTCTGCTTTTAAAAATCAAGATTACTTGCTCAGCCTGTGAGGACCATTAGCTTTCCATGGTTACGTATTCTCCCATTTATGTGAAATGTTTTTCCCACATTCTGCAGTTTACTGATAAATGAACTTTTGTACTGTCATAGCAAATTTATTAAAGTAACTAGGAGTTCTTGTAAGCAATGCCAAAGTAAGATGCAAGTCACATACATGCATGAAAAACATTAAAAATTACTAACTGGTTCAAATGAGAAAAAATGGTTTCAGGAAAAGATGACAATATCCTGCCTGGATTTTAGATACTCCTTACATCAATGAGCTGACAGTCATAAATACATATTAATTTGGCTCATACTGGCCCATACCCAAATGCCATTCTTCACCAGAGAAGAGGCATGAAGAAATGTTAGATTTTTTTGTTTCTCATATTGAGCATATGTTTGAATGTTTTTGGATTAGCACCAGTGCCTGCTTAAGTACCAAAGAGAGAAATTATGGTATGTGCATCAAAAATTCTCAAAGCAGTGATTTCCCAGTTTCTCCAGAGCAGATAGCCTAGCATTTCTAATATGATTTATCTTCTCAAAAATATAGACTATCCAGGAAAACAGAAGGTTTTCTTACATGCATGATCATCCAGTAGAGGAACATAAAGTCCTATTTTTAATTGGACAAACACTTGTCCTCTTTATATCATCCAGTAGTAAAAATTGAATTTGAATTACACAAAGCAAGTTTCAATGATCTATTGCTAGGCAAGAGTCAAGAGTTTGAAAATAATGACCATTGGGGACTGGAACTAGATCATCTCTACGGTCTCTTCCAACCCAAATCATTCTATGATTCTGTTTTTCAGGGCATGAAGAAATCTGTAACTTTACTCATTAGTACTGCCTCTCAACAGAATATAGGAACTGTTACTCAACCATAAACCTCTTTCTTTACATATTGTTCCAGCTTAAATATTTTATTTTCTAGAACTTGTACAGTTTGATTCATTTTGAGTGCTGTTTTGATATGATGAAACTCAGAGCAAAGAGAAGATGTGCTGTCCTTTCCCAGACTAGGATATATGGGGTGGTTATTTCCTGAAGAGGTAAAAATTTGCAGCCCTAAAACCACATTGTGATTTTCACAGGCATACTGCTGCCTTTGGATGCAATCACTCACCATCAGAAAATTTCTGTGCAGGGTCAGCAATGCTTTATTCAGTGAAGAGCTGTTGACTGGGAAAAATATGGAAGATATCTAGGCTAAGAAGGAGTCAGAGAGGAAAAACCCTGGAGGGAAAGTATATGGAGAGAAAAAAAATATTAGTAATTTTACCTGCTTTTAGATTTATTTGTTGACACTCTGCCAGCAGATTCCAGTAATTAAGAAATATAATTTCTTTGCACTTTGTGAAGCTAGATCTTTTAACAGTGAAAATAGGATCCAAATATTTTTAATAACCTACCACTGAGTAATTTGATGTTCAGTTTTGATTAGCTCTAGAAAGCATAATATTGTCTATTTTCATGTTCTGTAAAAGACTCAAAAAATGGCAGGATCAATTAGTTTTGATTTCCATACCAATCAGTCCAGATGGTACCCATTATTTGCTGAAGATGGATGCAAATTGAATTTCTCAAAACCATAATTCGCAGTTTTTAAAAGGTACAGATAGAAGGTAAAAAATACAGAACTAATTTTTTGCAGAATAATCAGAGTTGAACCCCAGTCTAAGCTCATCTTTCTCCAGACTTGGAAACAACTTGGAAAAGTACAATGTTCTATTTCAGGAAAAGGGAAAAACAGGCTATGTTGCATTCTTTTCAGGGGAGGTGGAAAAATGTTTGTTTAGATAATACCCTAAGAGGTTTACATGGTATCTTATTCAAAGATACTAGAAATGATGTTTACATAATTACAAACACTTTCCAAAGTGTTTGTTACTTCCCTGTGCATAAGCCCTTAGTAGCACTTCGTATTTTTAGCTGAACACAATCTACGGTCTATTTGATATCAGAGCAAAACACTTAGAAAAAACTGTTTATAGACAATCTGAATTTAGGAGGCAGTGCAAGCTTTTTGTGAAGAGCCCCCCACAATCAACTATACTCATATAATTTATTTGAACAGCAATTAATAATAATCCTTTGCACTTATAAGTAAAAATTTAAGCAATTCTGACTCCTCAAAGCTTGGAACATCTGAGTCCTATGTGTCTCTTCCTTATATCATGTAATGTATCTTGGGTCCATCAATAATGCAGATTTCAGCCTGCATATGATGCATAAGGTTGTAAGCATCAGTTTGATCCAGGACTACTGTTGCAATATTTATTGCACTTACTACCATTCCCCTTGAGTAATAAGAATTTCAAAAAGATTTATACATTTATGCATGTACACAAACTTTATATAGATGCATAGTACATCTTTACATATATTACCTTTGTAAAAATATTTTTATACAAATCTTATATACATATATGTATGTATGTACAGTATTTTAAAAGGTACAGCTTTATCCTTTGTCTTAAAAAGCCAGTTGAAGGTAATATCTTTAGCTTTATGAGTCAACTGGAAATTTTGGTTTAAAATATCTGCAGGAATTGTGCAGTTATTCCTGATTACATAGTGGAAGCAATCAACTGTCTAAGAATGTGACCTGTTAGATCCAAATTAGCAAGATGATACTTAGATGGAGACAGGTATCAATCATTATTATCTGTATCTTTTTTTATCTGTTTTAGAAACTATTGAAGCATTAAACATTTCTTCTGCATAACTCAAGAGGGAGTTTGAAGGATCCTCAGCTATCTTTTAGTAGACCAAAGAAATGGGAATTTCAAAGCTAGAAATGCAGTTAGAACTAGGCTTTCTTGTAGTATTTGGCTTCTCAAAATTTATCCTTGAAGGCCTATTAGCTATCAGACATTTATTCCACTTTCACTAACATGTGCTTTCCCAGTTCCATGATTTTTCTTTGAGATTTTTAACCTGATTGCCAGCAAAAACAAGAATTGTGTGATTCCATTGTCAGACTCTTGCTTCCTTCTTTGATAACATTTGAATTCACTGACTAATTGCAATCCAATTTTGACAGGTGGCTATCAATTTATGCACCACAGGGGGAAAAGTTGTTCCAGCTCCCATCTGAACCTCCCTTAAAGAACTTTCACTCTCCAAGGCAACCTCTTTCCCACATTTTTGGTGGATTCCTCTTTGATGCATATCATTTAAAGTACAAAGGTAAAAAGTGTCTTATCCTGTAACTTTTATAGTGCCCTTGTATTTTGTTATTTAGTTCCTAAACCTTTTTTCCCTCTTTTTTATTTTTTTTTTGGTTTTTGTGTGTTTGTTTTTGTTGTTGTTGGGGTTTTTTTGGTTTTTGGGTCAGTTTTTTTTTCTTTCTTTTTAGGGTTTTTTTTTTTTTTTTCATTAGGAAACAACATTTTACTTGAAAGCTGATGGACACTCAGGGTAATGAATGTTCTTCATATTTTTCTTGTGCAAACCACAGCCAGGAGAATGCTTACAATAAATCAACTGCCTTTGCAGCAGACATGAACAGGATTTGCATGCCAGCACATTTCTGGTTTAAAAATCAGTCACGCTGTGCCCTAGAGCTGCAGAGGTTTCTCAGGCTGAGCTGTATGGACTGCAGCCTTACTCAGATCACAGCAGATGTTCCTGAGTATGGGCACACTCCTACAGCAGCTGGAGCACAATCACAGCCTGTGGGCCTCTTCTTCAAAAAGGGTTTTGGAGAGCCACTGCAATTATGATCCATATACTAGTGCCTCCCTACAAGAGAGGTTTCTTGGCTTTGACTTCGTTTAAAGAGAGGTGAATCAATGTGTTGAGATACATACTTACCACACAGTGAATTACATAACATCTTCTACCTCCAGTAAATGTAGGGGAACACAGTATAGGTAATGTAGAATGTAATCTTATCCCCCAATGAGTTGCAGCCGGACCCTATTACTAAAGATTAGGAGCAGGCCAGATGATAACAAGCAACACCTGTAGCAAATAAAAACTAGTGGCATAAAAGAGTGGATTGGGGGAGAGAAGAACTAGATGCCTGCTGCGAGGCCTAGGAACAGTCAGTGCTTAGAGGAGCTGCCTGCAAGAAACATTGAGGAGGTATGAGGCTCTGGCACTATGGAATCCTTGCACCATAATGATAATAGAACTGTTGTAATATATAAGGCAACACAGTAAATTTGTATTCTGGTCATGGGCTGGTGCAGATGACGCATTGTCTCCCAGTTTTTATTATGATAGTCCCTCTTAAAGCTTCATGGTTAGCTGCAGGAGAGAGGTCTGGGTTGAGGACTACTGGAGCAGGCAGCAGTTGAAGGTTCCCAAGTGAATTAGAGAAGAAGTGGCATTATTAATCTGTCTTTGTAGCTGATGTGCCTCATTGTGACTTCTGCATCGATTTGAGGTACGAGAAATGGTCCTGTGGCTCATACATTGAGGTATCCTCTCCCCACCGCTTGTCTCTGTGCATTCTTCTTTCTGTATGCTCTTTGCGTATCAACTGTACCAGCCCTCCACATTTTATTATTCAAAAGAGCTTATGGTCCTATGTATGTGCAACCAAATTTATTCCAACACAGCTGAGATTTTATCTTCTCTATGATGAGCTCATGTCTTAGCATGTAGAGAGGAAATGCGAAACAAACTTTAAATTGGTCTTGAAAGTAGAACAAAATGCTAAACGTATAACTTATCATAAATATTTTACAGCATGGCCATGTGAGCTCACAGTATTCCCATTATAGCTCTTAATTTATTCACTTTCTGTGTGAGGCGCTTCTATACATGAGCCCTCTTAATTGTGAGTTCACAGACGAGTGGAATTAATTTTATCCTCACATATTACAGTTTGAACATAAATATTTGCTCCCACTTGTACAACATGTCCTTGAATACTGCTGAAGAAGAGACCATTTGAAAATGTGGCTTTCACCTCTACTTTATCAGGATTTATAAGCAAATATTAATATGGATATTAGTGCATGATCTGCAGTAAGTTCATTTTCATTACCAACCATATTAGAAAGTTTAAGTGAATGGAACCTGTAAAAATGACAACCTATTCCACAGTTTTGTATTGTAAAAATTACCTTTAATATGTTATAAAAGATCTTCATGATATTTTTGACCTGATCACTTTCAAAGAAATGCAAATCTTTGGCTCTGTAGAAACAATTGCGTGGATCTGATTCATTAGAACATGAAATCAAAAAAGAAAATATTGCTGCCTTCTAAATCCTGGAGTCATAGACTAGTATGGGTTGGAACCTTTAAAGGTTATCTAGTCCAACCTTCCTGCAATAAGCAGGAACATCTCCAATTAGATGGGGTTGCTCAGAGTCCTGTCCAACCTGACCATCAGTCTTTCCAGGTATCAGGAATCTACTTCATCTCTGGGCAACCTGGTCAGACTCCACCCCCACTGTAAAAATTTCCTTCTTATATCTAATTTAAATCTATGCTTTTTTAAATTTAAAATCATTACTCAATGTCCTACCCCAAAAGGGCCTGTTAAAAAGTTTGCCCACACCTTTATTATAAGCTCCATTTCAGTATTGAAAGACCAATAGATGATCTCAAAATAATGTGCAAATGAAACGAAGGGTACAGTCAGACTTCTGAATTATATTGCGTATTTTATAGTCTTTTACAAGCTATTCCACAGCATTTTAGCATGAATAGGTGTTAAACAAATGTTTAACTGCCTCACCAAAGCATCAATAAAATTATGCCAAATTGTGACCATAATTCACTATGTACTTTTTAAGAGAAGGATCAGTCAGCCCAGCAAACTGAATGTGCCAGCTGGTTTAACAGCTACATATCCATGTGGCCAAGGCAATAATTGCAGTATAAAATGAAGGTTAATAGAAAAATATAATTAGTTTTTCAGACTGCAACTATAACAAATTTTTTCCCCAATAAACAAAAAGAAAGAAAAGGGGTTTATATTCTGATGAACTGTTTTATAATTCTGTTTTCAAATATCAGAGCTATCACAATGTATGAATGGTATTACAATGGATAGGTACCTGGTCCACTCGTGAATTTTTTGTTCAAAATTGATAAATGCATGTTATCCGGTAAGTGGGAAGAGGTCAAGCACAATATGGTCTGCTTAGAAGAGTAGGTGAAACCATTTCCATTCCCTACAGGCTGCAAATAAAACTGACATAAACTGTTGTACTTGAACAGCTCACGGCTTCAAAGGTCAGAAAATTGGGAGCATTCTCTACAAACTTCAGAATTTGTGTCCTCCACTGTTAGATTGAGTCTGACCTTTAAAGGACTGAAAGAGCCCTGTGTCTCAAAAATAGTAAGACCCCTAATGCCCAAACGCCTTCAATCATTACTAGAGTTAATGGAGCAAATATTTGCTCATGGATGTAATCTACCACTGATTTAGGATTGTTTCTGCTATATACTCTCAGATGAAGCTTAATCATATTGTAGTAGACACGTGTGGGTAGAATGAGAGTGAACAGGTTTTAAAGGGTGCATGTCAGTGTGGGAAAGTCAGAGAAGTACATGCAAACTTTCTGCAAAGATATTTGATATACACCTTCACTGGACTTACCTCCTAAGTGGTTTTCCCTATGACAAGTGAAATTGATATTTTGACCAGAACCTTTTCAAAGACTTTATTTGCTTTGCTTGTGATCCATATATTCATATTACAAAAGGCAATCTCTTTAGCTGTCTGTATAAATTCTATGGAGAACTTAACTCTGCATTATATAAACCCAATAAAATGTGGTTTTGGCCACCCAAAGCATTTTAGGTACCAACTCAATTGGAGGTTAGTACACTGCCACTCTGACTTCCTTGCTATCAGAGCTAATGCGTTTCAACCCTGTCAGAGACAATTCCCTTCAGAACACTTCTCTTTGGGATTTTCAGGTGCCCAGACCCTTTAAATAGGGTCAATGCCATGCTTAGTGCAGGTTGGGAAAGGGTGGATTGCTGCCTTATTGCTGGCTCCCATCACAATTTTATATGGAGTTCATTATATAGGCATAGGAAAAAACCCAAGCTCCATTTATTGCTGTTTATCCTCCTTGTAGAACTTCTATGTGGTAATTCCATAAGAAGGGCAAAGTTCACTTACAGCTAAAACATGAGGACTTTTGTACATAATAAGGTGTACCAAAAAAATTAATTTGATCAATACAAACACTAGAAGAGAAAATCATCTTCTTTCACTTCACTGTTCAGTGAGAAAGAGTAAGATAACACTAAGATCATGTTATCACTAGCTGGTCTCATTTAAAGAATCACCTTGCTTGTTGGAATTCTCATCAGATAAAGGCCAATTTATTTGTTGAGGAATGTTGCTTTTGAAGTAAGGAACAATATTGCATTATTTGCATTCAAACAACAGAGCAATTTTCTTTCACATTAGCATAACCTTTTTTAAAACAGAAAACTTTAATAGTTCATTACTATACTACAGCAGCTTGAGGAATTATGGCTCCTATTGTGTTTCATACAGTAAGCTGTTAGGGATGGCTAATTTTTTTGGAAGTAAATTTAGGTTCTTGAATTTTTTATTGATGCTTTGAAGTTAGAATATAGCTTTCTCCAAAATAGGATTTCATTTTTGTTTGTGATCCTCTGAGCAGTGATAGCATAGCCTTTATATTTTCTAGACAAAATCATGACTGTCCAATTTAATTTTTCCCTGTTCTGTGAAAGGCTGAGAATTTGCAAAATGCATTTCTCTCACTGAAAACAATTACTTTGTAAAAAAGGTCTCCAGTGGGGATTCAGGTAGCTGATAAAACAAAATGGATTAGTAAATCAAAGGAAAATATGACTTGAAGTGAAAAGGGTACAATTTTATTCCTATTTAACATAGGAGTCACTGAAAAAGGGCACTTGCATCTTCATGCAACATTTTGAATATAAGACCAGTACTGTGATAGTTTCTTTAGGGTAAAAATGAAATAATTGAAGACCTGAAGTGAAGTGTGCAAGCCTTAGTCTGGGGAAGGACAAAGGGGCTGAAAAGAGAAATCCACCTTATATGATTACATCCTGTCACAGCAACCATTCTGACTGGAAAGCAATATAGTCTAACAAATTAGGTCTGAGGCATGGAGTAAGAAAACTTGTTTTCTATTCTTGGCACTGCTGATGACTAATGGAGTGACCCTAGAGAGTCATTTCAAGTCATTGTTTCTCTCTTTTCAGGACTGGATTTGAAGGTTCTGGGGGAGGGATTGCCTTTTTCTGTAGGGCTTGTATAGTGACAAAAATCTGGGTCTTCTAAAACTGTGATAGCATGAATATTCTTAGAGAAATGCTTCGCTTAAACTTGAGGTGACCTGAACCAGATATTTCTGGAGCATCAGAAACAGTATGAAGAAATCTCTTTCTTTGTTTCATTGTGTGTTCTTATAAGATGTTATTCTTGACTTCATGCAGAGGAGCAGAAATTCAGTCTTTAAAATATCTCTGTAAAGGCTGCCTTCCAGTATTTCCCTGCAATTTTGCACTCCAGAGTGTTTCAATCATCCAGACTTTTAAGTCTTTAATTACACATTGTCATTGAAGTAAACTTTTGAACCTAAGATAGATGTTTTAAAGAAATGGAAGTAACTTTAATGTGCAATATTCCTGTGCTGAATTCTCAGCATTTTTATGATTTTTCAGATTATTAAACACTGACTTCAAAAACTATTTCTTCAAAGACTTGTCTATCTTCAGAAATAATGAGAAGCATTTCTCACTTTAGAAACTTTGCCTCTCCAACTACAAGCACGCACAAAATTTAACTTAAAGCAGTGTAAGGGTTTGGCTGCCTGAAGTTTGCAAGAGATTTAAGCATGACAGGAAAAAAAGTGATCCTTATCTCATTTGATAGCATTCTTATTGCTCTGTAAGTAGCTGGCACAGTCTCTTGTAGTTGAATCCCCAAACAGAGAACAGAGAGGAAAATAAAAAGCCTTTAATCATCTTGAAGTTAAGGTTAGTCATACATAGCAGTAAATTCAGGGTAAGAGGGCTACCATTACTAAAACCAGTTGTTTTTAAAGATAAATTAAATTTATTTGAAACCTATATATTTGCATCTTGTCAATTGTGGGGGGAAAATCCCAAAAGTTGCTACATTTCTGTTTTTCTAGATTTTAACAGTTATGCAAGGCTATAAAATCTCACTAGTAGTGTGTTAGAGCTCATCTCAATCCTTGCAAAATTCAGGAGACTTACTAAGATTCTCCCTGGAACCTTATGTTATTGCTCAGGGATCTGATAGTCCACAGTCCTTACACAACCTTTGCAAGGCTCTTTGGGATCTTCTTAAGCATCCACCCCCTCCTGCTATCCATTAGAGGAGATAGCGCATGATGTCACACCCCTGCTGGGTCAGGAGTTCTGTCAATGCATCTTTTCTTCACCCTTAAAAGTCTTGCTAATTTTACTATATTCCATCTCTATCTGAGGTGATTTGTTGGCAACGTTCAGGTATTCTGTGATTAAAAGAACTTTTTAAAGTAGTCAAACAGTACCTCCTCTTTGTACATCTCAAAATGGCCATTTGAGAAAGTAAAATAAAAAGGACTCTCCTATCTACAATCTATCAATTTTAAGACCATGGTGATAATCATGCCAGACCTATCTAAATATATGAAAATGTGACAATATTTTCCCAGCTATTTTTTCAAATGTCTTCTCAAATGTCTTCTTTTCTTCATTTGTAATCAATGGTAATATATGAAATCAGTGGGATACATGCAGGAGAATCAATGAAATTTTAAGTGTGATTCATTCTATCAGATATTTAATTTTACTCATGGAAGGATGAACTGTTATTCTTGACTCCTCAACTTGCTTCAATTTCTGTAGGAATCTAAGAGATCCAATGAAGTCCAGGATTCATTGATTTTTAAATGGAATTCATACTTCTTGTATTATTCTCATCTTAGCCCCTGCTGTCCTAGGAGCCTACTGGGAGGTGTTCAATTTTGGGACTACCCACTGTTTTCTCAGCAGCAGTCTGGGATGTTCTGGCACTTGCAGAACTTTCAGGGAGATCCACATAAAACAAGAACTCCCTAAATAAAATATTTCTAGATAAACTGATTGTGCTGGTTTTGGCTGGGATAGAGTTAAATTTCTTCACAGTGGCTGGTATTGGGCTGGGTTTTGAATTTGTACTGAACACAGGGTTGATAATACTGGGATGTTTTTATTATTGCAGTGCTTGCACAGAGCTGAGACCTTCTGTGCTTTTCATACTGCCACTCTGGCAAGGAAGTTGGGGATATGTGGGAGGTTGGGAGGAGACACAGCCAGGACAGGTGACCCAAACTGACCAAAGGGATATGCCAGACCATGTGAGGTCATGCTTAGTATTTAAAGTGTGGGGAAAAAGGAGGAAGCAGAGTGTTCAGAGTGATGGTGTTTGTCTTCACAAGCCACCATCATGTGTCTTGGAGCCCTGTTCTCCTGGAGATGGCTGAACACCTGCCTGCCCATAGGGAACAATGAATTAATTCCTTGTTTTGCTTTGCCTGCATATGCAGCTTTTGCTTCCCCTAATAAACTGTCCTTATTTCAACCCATGAGTTTTCCAGGTTTTACCTTTCCAATTCTTTCCCTGATCCTGCTGGTGGGGGAAAGAATAAGTGGCTACATGGGGCTTGGTTGTTGGATGGGGTTAAACCACAGCATAATATATATCTATTATCCAGTAGAGTGAGTTAAATTTGTATTTTCCACCGGTAGGCTTAAGAACCATCTTATACTTTGAATTCACCCCTGAGAAAAGGTCTTTGTGTCTTAATGATATTTCAAATATCAAGACTGTAGTGCAAACATTCTTGATTCATAGTAATTTAAGGGTATTATCAAAAGTATTAATTTAACAATTTTATTCAAATATTTAATCTTTACCACATGCACTGAAGCTTGAACCCACAAATGCTTTAAATTAAATGTACTTCCAGACTGTCATGCTTTGCTTCAGAATAAAAATAAAACTTTTTCATCTAAAGTAAACATCTCTAAATTTAGACTGCCATGATCTTAGAATCACTTTTAAACTGCAGTCAAACCAAGTACAGAAGTCCTTAATCATGCTTTTATTTGTTTCTTACAACAAAAAAGTACAAAGGCATCCATTCTTTTCTTTCTCCCTCTCACATAATCAGCCATATATAAGACTGACTAGATTCTGTGCTCTTTAACTCATTTCTGCCAGTACTTAACAGCCTCTCCTTTTGGAGAAGAACAGCTGTAGAGAGTAAGCGAATTTAGTAGTTTGGTCCTTCAAAAGAAATAAAGCAAATTTCTTCATGCAGAGGTACAGAATAGATGACATTGCATGTTTTCCCATCTAGTGACTTATAAAGAAAAGTATTTTTGTTTTATAAGCAAGAATTGATTAACATATTTATCTTGATTTCCAAATGAATGCAGGTTAGAGAAATCTGAAACAAAAGCACAGTTAAGTAATAGGCATTTGATGGTTCCTAAAATATTTCTAAATATCTTGTTTATTTGCAATGTTTGCCCAGGTTTTATTCTCTGATTTTGTGTCTGCATTTCAGTTTCATGAACTTTCAGATACAGCTTTGACAGATGTACCAGTACACTAGAAATACAGCTATGTGACATATAATTTTTTCCTAACTGAATAGCCTTTTATTCTCTTGAAAAATCTTTTCTGTGTAAATAAATGGTGTGTTATTAGAAAGAAAACGTTATGTTTTGGTTTAGAGTTTTGTTTGTCATACTGTGCCCAAGATGCTCTTTTTTGCCTATGTTCTACTTATATTTTCACAAGAAGGCTTTTGACAGAACCATATATAATTGTAGGGGAAGAATTAAACGAAACAGATGTACCTCTGCAGATCTGTTAACAACTCTTATTTATCTCTAATTCATCCACCATCTTAGAGAGATGGAAACAGAGTTTCCAAGTTCTTTCTGAGACAATGTGTAATTTTGCAAGTGAGACTTTCAGTGTGAGCTCTGTATCATCAGCACTTTAGAGCTACGTGGGATAGGGAAATATAGAATTTTTGTCCAAATGTAGTTTATTATCTCTAGCCATGCATTTCAAAAACTCTGCAGGTAAGTAGACGCATAAAGAACTCATGGAGCTGAAAAGTATCAACTGCCTGGAATCTCTGTGTCCTTGCAGAGTGCCATCTATGGAGAGGCTGAGAGAAACAGCAATGATCTATTTAGAGGCAGATAATTTAGTGTACCTAATTCCAGAAAAACCCTGTGTCTCTGTTGTTTTCTGAGTGTATAACTACCTGTTAGGTCCACTTTGACTCTGCAGAGATGGTTTCTATGCTTTCTGTTGATACTTCTGACATCTACACTGTAGATTTTTATTTCTGAATTGCACCCTTACTATCCTACAGATTTATCAAAAACTTTTCCTTTTATACTTATTTTTTTCTTGCTGAAAATTGGTTTAATTTCTTAAACATAGTATTGGGAACTTCACAATAGAAAATTATTTTAACTGATTCCTTTTTTTCCTAATTTTGACTCTTTCCTGGATACCTCATGTAATTCACTAATTTTTGATTAGATATTACTCTTTCTAAAGGGCCTTTGAGCATGGCCCTTTCCTAGTACTAGTCCTTCAAAAGTTTCTTACAATTCAGGCAGAACTATGAGTTCTTTGAATTAGGATGACATATGCAGCTTTTAGTCACTGAAATGACACTGGAGGTGGGCTGGCTATGAGCACAGGTAATTTACATGCAGTCGTGCCCCAAAACCTAAAAAAATCTCACGAAAGTCCTGGAATCCATGGAATCCATGTTCCTCTTTTACTTGTATATCAAATCCAAGAAACAAACAGGAAAAACTGTCATCAAAAGCTCCATACTGCTGTCACTGGTTCAGAAAGGAGAATTTATTTTTAAAATTAAAAAGTTTCACACTGTATAAGCTCTCTAATCTCTCATGGATCAACAAACTTATTTTTCCCCTCACATATCCTCTGTCTGATACAGTAATTAAAATAATGTAAAAGATTGTGTTTTCTGCATTTTTGAAGTTATTTATTTATAACTTGAAGCTACTGTATGCAGTCTGATATTCACCATTGAGAACTTGCTCACAGTAGGTTACTCAGGCTATGAGTATGACCTATTACTCTGCCACAATTATCTATATATTCTATTATCTATATATATCTATATAATTTCATTTTGAAATATTTTTAAAATTGAGATTAATTTTGCCTTCTTTTCTGTCTTGGTTCTGAGAGATTGTTGTGTTGTCCTAGAAGGAGCACAAGAATTAGTGGAGGCAGTTAAACTTGGCCAAAGTTTCTTTTCTGGGACTAACACATCTGGGACAGGTTATCACTCCTTGAGCTTGTTTGCCCTTAGAAGTCTCCCCATCATGGCAGAGCTCCAGCTCTGCTCTTCCATTTGGAGCCAAGGGACCTAAGTGAAGATGAGAGGGTCCTCTGCTGTAATGGGTACTAAATTAACTCTGCCTCCAAATGCTTTGGAGAACTTTTGAGGGTTACTGGCTACAGACTCAGCTATAGCATTATTTTTATTGCTTTAAGTGGGTCCAACTGTATCTGGTATGTTTGACTTTGTGGTTATTTGCCAGAGGGTGCAGCAGCAGCTGTGTGGTCCTTGTGACTGCTGGTGGAGTGGGAAGAAGTCTGAAATGTCTGAGTCCTTCTGTTCTACTCAGCTCTGCCCCACAAGGAGCACGGGAAGCACAGGAATGCTCCATCTCACCCAGACCTGCAGTCAGGGCAAGGTGCTGTGACATACAGAGCTTTGATGTACAAAGGAATGATCTGAGGGATTAACTGTAAATAGAAGCTGTAAGAAATATATCAGGGATTTTGCTAAATCAATTTGTCCTCAAGTTGCTTTTCAGAAATTGCTTGTGAGAGGTTTTTATTTACAAACAATACATTCTTGTGTGTTCGAAACTGATATGTGAGACCATATACCAGTTTACTCCTTGCTAAATTAATAATTCTGTTTGTGGGTTTTTTATTAACAACAACAGTGTGTTCAGATCCAAGATATTGTCCCTTAGATAAAGCTAGAAACTTCTCCTAAAATGAGTAAGATAATATTCTGCGGGCTCAATAAAACCTTATATTCCATCCAGCTAGAACATTTATCAAATTGATAATTCTATTTTGCTGGTTTGCAGTGAGAAAAAGTTAATTAACAAGCAGCCTGGGAAATCAATAATGTTAGTTTCTCATTCAGGAACTGCAAAATTAAATCCAATGATGCATCCTCTTTTCTTGACTTTAACCCCAAAGATGGAGAAAGACTCAACAGTGTTTTCTCCATGGCAATGTAAAACCACCTTTTTCTGGCCATTTCTTTTTTTATCCAATTCATTCCATTATTTATTTCAAGTTACATAGCTGAGCATTTTAGACTGATGGATATGCTGATCTTGGTCTACATCAAACCCTATCTGGGTTTTATTTGCCTCCCTCTTGCTTGGCTAGATTGAACTAAACGTAGGTGTGTTGGTTTCAGTACTTAAAGGAGTTTCTTACAGAGTACAGAATAAAGTAATGTGTTGGGTAACATGGTTTATTCATAGATATTTTAAAAGGATCTGAACAGGGAAAGACATGGATTATTCATGGATATTTTTAAAAGACCTGAAGAAGGGAAGGAGTCAAATATTGAAGAAAAAATGCTGAGATGAAGCTACTTAAATACTTGAAATTAATGAAAAAAATTCTCACACACTAGTGTAGGAGTACAAAAAAGGATATTATAATGTAATATTCAGTTTCATTTATAATTAGCAAAAGAAAAAATATTTCTTCATAATGTGCACCATATTTAGCTTAATTTTAGGCTTATATTGCAATATATAATTCTATTTTCCTGTGAATCTAGACAGAAAACCTTGTTAAAATATAGCCACAGTGTCAGTGTTTCTCTTGGGATCATTTCTGTTCTGAAGGAAGCAAGGCATGTGAGTGACATAGGCCCTAGTAAGTTAGACATAGCAGGCAATTGGAAGCATACTCAGAAAAGACTGGAGGATTTGCTTTGTCTTTCAAGCTGAAAAATCTACTGCATGTCATTTTTTTCTAGGGAATGATTGATTTAGGACCTGATCCACAATCTTCTAAATCGGCTGGGTACATTAGGAAGGATTTCAAGCCCCTTTGAATGTGTTACCAATACTGAGTTAATCTCACACAAGTGGTGATGCACTGAAATTCACTATTTAATAAAGAATGTATAGTAAAGAAGTATTAGTACATGTATTTATATTACAATTCAAGTAATGCTCTTGTCTGGAACTAAAAATAAAATTTGGCACAATATTTAAATGGAGACATTACCAATAACCTTGCAAATATGCAGGAAACCCTCGAGATTTCAATGTCCTTACTCCATGGGAAATTGGTAGTAGTAGCTGATAGCCCAAGAGATTATATAGAAATACTTTATCTCTTAACCTTTTTGGATTATTCATTATTTACTCTCTCTTTCAGTATTTGTAGGCTTATATCATGTCTGCATACTAGAGAAACTAGCTTGGACTTAAGTTCTGTGACAAGAGGGTTTGGACAATATATTGGGAAATGTAGTGCACCTTCTCAGTGGTATAACCTGAAACATCTTTGGTTTTTTTGCTTCTAACATCTCCTCCTTAGCCCACATAGGAATTTAGAAAAATTTCCTTTGTCTTTTAAAGATGGACCTCCTTTGGTTCCTTGCCAAGAGCTGTAGTATGACCTATTTTACTCTGTTTTTTTCCTTTTCTTTTGTTAAATCTCAAAAAGGTATGCTGGTGGGTGGCCCTCCATGTCATATAGTGTATATATGGGATCTAGCATCGGAGGTAATTTTGGGGTTTCATTTAAGCACTGAAATTTGCACAGAGATTTCAAATTTGTAACACTGCTCCTAAAGTTTTACCTTTCTGCAATTGTAATGCTTCCCTTGAGATCTCCCATTACCTGGAGATTTCCATTTTTTGGTCTTATACAAACCTATGGTAAACCCTGTTCTTTTCTTGCATACTGTTCTTCTCCTTGATTCATTGACATTTGTTTACCCCCAGCAAAAATCGGAGTTCTGCACTACAGAGAGTGTATTGTGTTTTCTTTCTGTTCTGCTTTCTGCACTCCATTGGTCAAGGTACAAACTACTTTCTTTTTCTCTCCACCACTTCTTTCTTTCCTTCCTCCGTACTTAATTCCCTTTCCTCTCCTTCCCTTCTTTGCCTTCATTCGCTTACCTTTAAAAATATTTGAAAATAACTGTTAACCTTAGTGTGGGACTTTTCACTCTCCCTTTGTGCATGTGTTTATCTAGGTAGAAAAAAAAGTACAGAGAATGTTCACAAGAGGCTGTATAACTCTATTTGGAACAATTGCATTGGAAAATTATTTTTTTTCTCTTGCTTTGAGGGGATTTATCAAGTGTTCAAGTCAGATCCACTTTCAGTTTGACACTTGGAGACCAAGGGTTACCTAAAGCTTGGCAAATGTCTGTTCACAGTAGCATTTATAAGAATTTGCTTGCTTTCTGTTGTGGCAAACAATTTTCTTGCCTGCAGCATGTATCTGGGGCAGCAATAAGTCTAGCAGAACGCAAGCAGAAAGATCTTTTAAAAATTACTTTGTAGGTCATGTACAGTAGTGTAACTGTAGCTATACAAAACTGTTAGAAATTTAGCAGCTTTATTAGTACAGTATTTGGACAGGGTAATGGAGATTTTATAACATTTTGAAAGAATAAAAGATACTCAAAGGTGATGCTCCCAAACACACTTATCTCAGTATTCTCTGGTGTTTTTAGCTTATTGTGAAACAAAACCAGGGAAAGCCTGGTCATCCTACAATGAAAACTCCCTCTTCACAGTTTTGTTGTGACTTCTGTTGGTGACTTCTTTCACAAGACACCACAATTTGACTTGATAGGGAGGATGACAAAATATTTGTGGCAGTCTTTCAGAGAGACAAGAAAACCTGCCGCACATATTTGTCACTGGTGGTTTCAGTTGTCTTTTCTTCTAAAAAACACATTTACACTCATGAATTGCACATATATACAGATGTAACATCTTTCTATATAAAGAGCAAAGAAAAATTTGAAGAGCACACCAGATTTAACAGCTATCAAACTTTAACTTATTTTGCTGTCATGTAAAGCTTATCACAATTAGCTGTATATCCATCAGGTTTACAAGTGCTGTATTTTTGTACTTGCCTATCTTGCAGCATTCCACAAGTTCCTCACCATTCCTGCAGCATCCTGCAGTGCTCTGGGACCAAGGGAAGGTCTACAGCAAGAGAATGCAGATTTGATTCCCTGAACCTTCCCTGGACATTTCCTGGGCCCCAGCAGCTTACTTGTAGAGAACCTGGAACCATGGCATGAGCCCAAAGGATGGACACTGCTTATGTTTCATTTGCCTTTTTTGTGGTCACTTCTCTTTTTATGATATTTTCACAATTTTTTTTGACCACAAAAGTAAATTATTTTGGAAAATTTTTAATTCTCTGTCCTCTATTTTTTTATAATATGTGAAAAGCCAGTATGTGGTAAAGAACACACAAGGAAGAATTGATGCCTTAAAGATGTAGAAATAAAACAACACACTTTAAAGATAATATTACTATAGGGAGTAATATAAAAGCTAGTCTTTAATTAGAGACCTCCAGGGACAAGTATGGAAAAATACCCACCCCACACAGCACAAACACAGTTTTATAAGTTTAGCAAATAAGTATAATTGACAAGAATCCCCAATTAGATGCACAGGTGATGAGGTAATTTCCTCCCTTGGTTCAAGCATCTTCCTGGGCCACCTTTTGCTAGCTGTTTATGAGAAACTCTTTTGGGAGAGTAGCTCTTCCTTGGTTGCCAGAAAAGCAAGATTAGGATTGTGACCTTTGGAATGTGGTTTATCTTTCTGCCTATCAGGGTAGGAAAAATACTGGCTTAGCAAGAAACTATATAACTGTGCAACAATAGTCCACAGAGCTACAAATATATGAGGAATATATGAAAGCAAAAATCACTTTGGCATCACCATCACAGGAATAAATGCTCTCCCTCAAGCCTTTGTAGTGAGAGTCTGTAAGTCTAAAGCTGATCAGTGAAAGTACAATGGTGTTCAAGCTATAGCGGGGTTAGTGCAGGTACATAAGCTTTGTTTATAGCGATGGTCTCTTGCTCTTTTAACACAAATCTTATAAATAAACTTACCAAGTTTGTGTTAAAAGAGACTAGTAATTTTTTGTGCTTTTCATTTTCTAGCCTCTGGTGCGTGATTAAAAACATTTGTCCCCCTCAAGATGCAATTAAGTTGGTTTCAAAAATTGAAAAAAAAAAAAGAAAAGCTAATGATTGCGAACATCTTGAAAATACAAGCTAGTAAAACATGAAATATTCTTCAATACTTCCTTTTCACAGTTGTTACCAGTTGTAATACTGACTTGTGTAGTCTACCATGTCAGGAGTGACTTAAGGGCCTTTGCAATTATGAATCATCTCTTCTTAAATGGGCCAGATCATCTCCTGTTCAAAGCAGCATCTGAATGACATCTCTGTTGGTCATCTGAAAGACAGCTGCCAGGCAGCATCATCATCTCATGGGAGCATCTCTTCTCCGCTCCAGGGAGTGATGGTAACACTGACAGGACAGAGAGCACAATCTGGAACTCTTTCTGTGTTTTTTAGTATCTTAATGACTTAAAATTGATCAGTACACATGATAATTTTTATTTCACTTGTTATTTGTTCATACACCTTTTGTTCAGCAATGAAACATCTAAAAGACCTTGAATTAAGATCTGTGCTTCATTCTGTTGCACTAATTTAGCCTGAGTAATTTCCAGTTACACTGATTTAATGGTACCTTCACAAATGAGTGACAGTATAGGGATGTAAGTCAGGTGTTTCAAAGGAAAGAAGCACAATGCTCCCTCCCTAATAGTTTATGTAAGTGCTGGTGAACACCTGAAAATCAATTGAAAGTCAGAAAAACATTTTTTGATACGGTAAATTGCTTGCAAAATAGCTCTGGGTCTCAGTACACCTCATTGGTCTTAATTTTCTAATAAATCTTGAATATATTCACATGAGTAGCTTTATGAAGAATTTCAACTAAGGTTGTCACTAGCAAAATTACTGCACCTCCAACTTGGTCCAAAAGAAAAGACCTGAGAAACAGGGATTTATCTGAGAAAGTTTTAGTAACTATACCTCCAGGACATTTCTTTGTCACAATACAGAATGTGGCTAAAATTAATTATTCAGTGCAGTTGAACTCAGTTGACAGATAAGCTGGCCAGAGTTAAAGTTAATTGTTCAAAAAATGGATCCATGTAATGAAATTTTTGCACACAAAACATGTGAGTGAAAAAAAAAAAGAATATTTCAGGATTGTAGAAGTTTTCAACACTGACTAATACAACTCAAAGTAGTTAAAAAAGCTCTACTATGCAAGGATGCTATGGTGTTCTATGTAATATCTTAGACCTCAGTTCTCTTCCTGTGGAAAAATGTCTGTTTTGGACCAAAAGAGAAAGGGAAATCAAGAAGGGGAGAGGAAAGGGAAAGGGAGAAAAAAACATGCAAGAAGAAAACAGAGAAAAAAGACAATTATCATGAGGGGACAGAGTACAGAAAATGCACATATATATATATAAGTATCAAATATCTTCAATTTTTAACAGGCAATATTATTTTTTTCAGAGCTAAGCATTACACATTTGAAATAGGATAGGACAATATTTTTTGACAGATTTCAACAAGGAAAATTTTAGTCTCTGCTGGTACCACTGCTTCCCACAGCAGGCTGCACTTGAAGCCAAACCATTTGCTACCCTATGATCTAAGGTCCTGCTGGCTACCTTGTTTCTAGATGGCTTCTGAGAAACATCTCAGAGCCAGTGGAACCCAGCAGTGCAAATCTAAATGAAAAATAGTTGAGTAAACTAATTCAGCCAAAGGCACTGCCAATATTTCTGCTGGTTTTAAAGTTATGAAAACTTAACCTTCCATATGCTGAATGTGAGCTGTGTTCCCTAGAATGAATGAAAGCCATCTGCCCCCTTGACTGCTCGAACAGGCTGAGCTCAAGAGGCAAAAGGTTGAGGGCAGTGATGATTAGATCACAGCAAAGTACTGCACCCAATTCTGGGCTCCACAGTGCAAGGAAGAGGTTGCTGAACTGGAGCAAACCCAACAGAGGCTTGCAGGAGCCCATGACTTGTTAGGACAAGTTGAGGGACAGTAGATTGTTCAGCCTGAAGAGATGGCTTTAAGGACATACAACAGCATCCTCCCATAACTGTGGGGATGTGACCAAGATGGCAGATCCACACTTCTTGTAGTGGTGCATAGCAGGAGAATGAAACAAGGGTCCAGGATGAATGAAAAGAAAATGGAAATGAAAATGTATGTAAAGAAAAGCTTTTACTCCATGAGGACAGTCCAGCAAAGAAGCATGATGTCCAGGGAAGTTAAACAGTCTCCATCCTTGGAGATCTGTAAGACCCAACTAGATCAAGCCCTGAGCCACTTGAGCTGACATCAAAGCTCTTCCCATCTTGAGCAGAAGGCTGTACTGGACAACCCCCTATGGAACCTCTTCTGGATTTTTTTTTTTAAACTTACCTATTTATCTTAAATGGACATCCAAGGACATCTTGGGAGGTTTAAAGGCCACTAGATCCTATGTTCATTAATGGTGGAGTTTACTGGAAGCTCTCTGAGATCCCCCATGTAAAGTGATAACTTAAGACTTTCTAACATCTTGGCAGGTACATGGTATTTTTTATCTCTGACTGCTGAAGGCACACAAAGCTGAAAATAATTTATACCCCTAAAGAGGTATGAAGTTAACTTGGAAGTAAACACATCATACACAGCAGTTTAATACTTTGGTCTGAAAGCTGAGCTTGAAGCAAATATATGAATTTCTGAAGTGGATACTGTTGGAATTTGTAGGATTTTATAGAGGGCATGGTTCCTGGCTGATAGTCTATCTGAATGATCTCTCAGCTCTTTAATCTGAAAGCATGAAGCTGGTCCCAGAGTATGAAAAACAGCTACCTTCTTCTAAGGTACACTGTATATCTAAGAGGAGCAGTAAAGAGGGCTTTCAAGTTGGTTTTTTTTTGACATGCATCAGTCCCCAAGGTGGATCCACACTTTAAACCATGGCTCTTTGAAAACTGTTGAAATTGAGTACTTAATTATACCTCTGAAACTTTTTCTTGCAGAGATGAAAAGTTGTATGTTATTTGCTCTCCAGTGATTTTTTTATAGCTGTCCATATAAACCTGCTAAATCTTGATTTAGAAATCATCAGCACAAATATGTTTCTAGGCTAATTCAATTGGCTGCAATTGCCATTATTTCCCATGTGCTGAGTCCAAAGACAGTGTTCAGCCTAAACAATGAAAAAGCAATTACTAGAGAAAATGTTAGACAGCAAGAAAATTAATTTCTTTAAGAAAACTGAGATTTAGAGGAACTGGAGTCAAACTTGCTGTTTATTATCTTTGTGTTTCAATTATCTGTCTGTAAATTGAAGGTCAAAGCAATAGCTGCTTTCCTGTATATTCAGTCTTTGGTCTGACAAGTTTGTCATCTAAATAATAAAGATGACAAGCCCTTAAACATATGAATGTACAAGAAAAGTGACAAAGTGCTATTGCTGGATTGGTAGATTATACTGTGATCATCAATGCAAGTAATCAAATAACATCTGAGTTGAACACTACCATCTAATTCTGCAGCTGGGCTTATTTCTCATAATTGTTTAATATCACATAGACATGCAGCCCACTGGGAGTATGTTTGGAGGTTCAATCTTTAAAACTGCTGCAGTCATGAAAAATTACACATTGAGCAATTTTCTCACTTGCTAGATGAATGAAACTACTTTTGCATGGTTGCAGTAATTAAAGAGAAAGATATTTCTGTGGAGGACTTTGAATAATAAGGTTATCTCCTAATTGATATATTTAAATTGATGAAGATTTTAAAATTGAGCCACCTATGTGCATATGAAGAGTATATAAACTCAGTAGATGAACGTTCCATCATCATATTATTGAAGGAGGAATTTATAAGTTGTTAACTTGTTTATTACAATTTCTTAGAGAAAGGATTTTGAATACTCCACCACAATTTTTTGTGTTAGCTACTTGTCACAAGCAGCCTAGGATTAGACATGCAGATTGAATTTTCAATTAAAATTATTCTGTCTTTCAGAAACATCCTTGTATGCAGTCAAAAACTAGCAATACAAAGGTTTCTCAAGAGTCAGTGATTTTCAACTTCAAATGCATCTTTTCATATAGCTGAAATAAACAGAATTATACCCATGTTTATAAAAAAAGGCAGTGAAATTTTAAATACTTTAATTTGATTCTGAGCTCAGGATAAAAAAATAGTGGTTTTAATAGAAGTTATTTCCTTTACACCTATCAATTTACTCTTATTTGTGTGCAGAGAAAAAGTGCCTGTATTTTAAAAGGAATTTGATGTTCACACAAAGCTTTTAATAACAGTTTTGGGGGCTGAGCTCTTACATAGACAATGAGCAACAGTTGCATAAAACTTTCAATACTCCCCTCCCAGGATACTGTTGGCATTCATTTGACAAAAGGGAAAACAGTTTTCAAAGCCTATGATCAGAGGGTATTAGGTATAAGATACAGGTTTCTGAAAGGGAGCCTGGTTCTATGTTCCATTTTGGACATAAGACACTGCTTCTGACAGCCTTTGAGGTTGTGAACAGTCCCAAGGAAGGAGGAGGAGACAAATATCTTTGTGCTACACCTTTGTTCGGGTGTTGGTCAGGTCTTAAGGACAAGCATGTGTAAAACAATCTCTTGATATGTTGCATCTCAATATCTTAAAATTCATAAACAAATGTTGTATAAATGCTCCTCTCTGAAGAGCCTCTCACATATTGTGCACATTTAAAGATTTGAAAACAAAGGCAAAGATTGATACAGACACTAGATTGCTCTAAAAATTTTAAAAAATTATGATGTTATTTCCTTGTAAAACAAGATGATAAGTGAAAATGTTCAAAAGGTATTAACTCTGGGATGACTCTAGGTATGAAGGATTTCTGTTCAGAGGCTGTGAAAGACTTAGGATAGATGTACCTCCTCAATGTCTGAGTCATTATTCTGGGACTAATTGTGTGTGTTTCTAGATCTACACATAAAAAACTTATGCAACATAAATCTACCAGAAGACATTTTAAACATCTTCCCCACCCTTTGTATAATAATGTAGCTTATGTCTAAAAATACTTCATGTCACATTTTATTTTCAGACAGGATCAAAATGTCAAATCTAGGAACAATTTTAGTACAGATACTATTGTGTCTCTTAAATTAAAATAATGCAAAGGTCTCTGAATAAATTAGCACAGTTGCCATGGAAACATAGTGGGCAAGAAATATTTATAGTTGCTGCAAGCAATAATTTTGCAGCTTAATACTTTAAAATGTCAAGCAACACATCTCTGAAACAATTTTTTTGGTGATTGTGTATATTCATAATTTTATATTAATATATATTTTCAGTTCTTGCCTCCAGAAAAAATTAAAAATAATAAAACCTTATAAAAATCAAACTCTAATATATACTATGATTGGCAAAAAACCATTTTTCAGCTGTAAAGACAAATAATACCTTGTCAGACTTAGGTGTGCTATTTTGTGTAAGGGATCATTAGAGTCAGCAACTGGAGATTTTTCAAAGCTAATTAAGTTTAGAATCTTTTTTAAGTCTCTAAGCTCTAGCAGTAATTGCAACTACAAAAATTGAATATACCTTATTCATAAATGCAAGATTGCAAGTATCTGATATTCTTATTAAAACAAGGGTTATTCCCAATTTGTTAATTGAAATGGTACTTTATAAGAACATACAGAGAAGCACTGGTAAATGATCTAGGTATATTGGTTAGTTGAGGTCTGACAGATTTCCTTATATATCCTATATCCATTCTCAGCTAAACATGGTAATCTTCCCAGGAAAACAACACAATTAGCTTCATGATATTGGTACATTGGTATAAACACTGAGCTTCATAAAAAGGATGGCTGAGGTCTTCTTCTGCCATTGGGACTACCCATGCCAGCATTTGAAAATGCTTTTTTACAGTTCTGCGTTCTTTTAACAGCTATGTAGAAAGGACTCAGCATAGTACAGAGCAGTGTGCTTGTTTGTGATGTACAAACACATAGGAGGAAGGGAAAATGAGCTTTGAGGAGGGAGAAGGCAGCACAGTGCTATGCTCAAGCATCCTTAAAAGGTGTTCTTAGAAGATGCTACGAACAGAACCAGTCTTGAGATCTAAGCACAAATAGCAATGCTTCTGGCATTCATCCCCCAGACCTGTCTCACAAATGCTTTGTGACATGCTGTACCCACCCCCAGTGGAATTCTCCCTCTTCTCATCATACCTAGCTTTATTTGATTATAGGTATTTTGTAATACTGGAAGAAAACATCAGTATCCTTGGCTATTCAGCTTTCAGAAAGTTATGTGTCCTGCTCCAAGTCTCAGGAGCAGAGATGGGCCCTGTGATAGCTGGTGTTAAAGACTTGATGGACCTGACAATCTGAATAAAGCTGTAAAGAACTTGAAGGCTCTCTCCTCCCCCTCTCACTACTGGGATTAAGGAAGAAATATTCTCACATACTTTGAAGTAACATGGATGGATACAAAATTTAAAATATTTCTTTAAATTAAAAATTCAGATCCCAACTTAGATACCACATCAGCTTAGTCTGTTAGGTGGGAATGTTTTAAACTCAGACTTATTCAAGCATTTGGGGAACTGTTTTACAAGTTCTGCATATCTCTAAAAATGATCACCTTTTCACAAATACAGTTATCTCTAAGGAAATCAGAGGGTCAAAAAGATAGAGAAAAAAACCTACAAAATAAAATTAAATCGTTTTGACTGAATTCCTTGAATGAGAAAGATTCCCTTTCAAAGCTAGAGGGATTCTTCCTGTATAGTTCTTCTACCTGAATAATATGCAAGAGCGGAATTAGTTGCACCTGTCATAAATTTTGTGAAAGAACAGAAATAATCCAGGCATTCACATCTAAAGAACACTTAATCATTTTCAGAATTTTGCACTTCAGGAACTGCAAAATGCTGTCAATGGTAACAGCAAGTCAGTTCTTAACAAGGCAAAGAGTTATAGACATTATTACTGAATAGATTCATAGGCATTTAAGTAAGGCCACATCTTCTGAAAGTTCATCTCCTCCTATTCTGCACTCACTGCAGATCCTGAATCTTAAGAACATTATTCAGAAACAGAGGCAGAATTCATGGAACAGCAGGAAGAAGGGCTCAGATTTTCTCCTCTCAGGAAAAAAAACCTCAGAGGGCTGAGGCCTATGCCTTTGCAGTCACACCCAACAGAAATTTCTGTCTGCTCTGTTTACCAAATTGGAAATGATAATTTTATGATTTATATAACTTTCAAAAAATAAAGATGATATTTCTGCTTGCATACTGAAAGGGAAATTTCTAGGTGCTAAACTTGTAAATAACAGGAAGGCTTCATGCCAAAAAAAAATTGATTTCTTGGTGATTAACTATGTGGAGAAGTTGTTTCCTTATTTTGTCATATTCCTCATCTCAATAATTATTGGTTTGTTCTTTTGTTTCCCTATTAGGGAGTCAGTTGTCTCCCTATATATTTGAATATGTGTCTGTAGGACAGCTTGTTTTGCTTTTTCAGTTTAAATAACATAATTAAGTTTTTTGGATTAAACAGACCTTGTCAGCATTTTGCTAGATTGTTAAATTCTGTTGTTTTATCATAATAAAGCACATTGGAGTTTTAATTTTCACTGCTATACACCATATTCTGAAAGAATTATTTTGGGAGTTTTTTTGTTTTAATGGATAAAATTATTTTTAATGTGTGTGTAATAGATACCTTAATGTGCTACATGTTAGCACCATATTTAAGGTATACAGCATCACTGGTTATTCAGTGAAATGAGACATTTTTTATTGCAGCAGTAAAGTGAGAAATAATAATGTGTATTCAAGGAACATCAAAGATATTTTTAAAAATTAAATTGCACATTAAGTAATGTACTGTGAAGAGAAGGACAGAAGAGAAAGTGTGCAGCACTGCTTCTGATCTTCCAAACAATCTGGATCAGGAAACACTGTCTCATATTTACAGCAGGATGCAGCTTGACCTGAGGTTGACTCCAGAGTCACAAGCTAAAAGGAACAGTTATGCAACAGAGAGTGGCTAAAATTAACCATGAGAAACCCCAGAAGACTGGGATGAGGGTACCCAGAAACCATGCAGGTGTAAGGAATAATGTTCACTTCTTTTACTGAAAGAAAAGACTTGCATTATTTCAGTGTCCATCTTTATTGAGCTTAGAGACTATTGTGTTTCAATTTCTAGGCATAATTTTCTATTTGCCAGCTCATTTATTGCAAAATACAATACTCTTCCTGCTAGATAGAAGTTGTTTAGTGAATGCCCCAGAGCCATGCATCAGTATTAAAGAGCGAGAGAGAGAGGGAGGAATAAAAATACATTAAAAAATATAGCCCAACTTTTTCTTTGAAAGCTTCAACTTTTATTATCTCTATTCTGCTCTAGTATTTCTTCAGTGAGAGAAGCAGAATTCCTCTCTGTAAGGGAGAATACTCAGAAACTGTTGGCTGGACACAGATGGGGAGATGATCAGACCCTTGCTTTCATATTTCTGCCCTTTCTGTGGACTTGTGCAAAATTACCTGCTGATCAAGTAGGGCAGAGTTATTGCACCACTTAAGAAGGAGAAGTTACTCCCCATAAAAATCACCTTTGTCCAGAATAAAGACTGAAAATTTCCAGTAGCTGGTTTGGAGGTTCATGGCAGCCACTGAGGGCCCCTGTAAGTTCTTCCAGGATGACAGAAGGACAGACATCATCCAAAGTGGCTCCTTTGAAACCTGTGCTGCCATGTTAATCAGCAATTTAGGAATAATAGCAGTTATTATTGATTGTCCACCAAATAGCTCTTGTGTCTGCTGAATAACCTGAGATTCATGACATGTTAATGCAGGTGCTACACTCCCACAAGACGTAGCTGAGGCTTCTGGGCTGAAACCTAATATTTCCAGTTTTGCTCTCAGAACCTGAGGCATTCAGCCTAGCATGTTATGTATTAATATTATGGACTAATCAGAAAAATCTGAAAGGCAGAAAAAAATAAAATACTGGAAAAAAAAGAAAAAAAAGGCTCTTTATATTGTCTAAGTACTATGTTATTAAAATAAAAAAATACTATGACTTCAGAAAACAGTAGTTCAGACTTATGTTAGAAAATAAGCCTAACTAGCAATAAATCTAGGGGAAGGGAAGACCACTCAGTACACTGTTACTTTTAGATGCCATTGCAGGAAGGAAAAGCAACAGGATTTAGCAAAGTGGTCTATTATGGTTACAGACGCCATGCCTTACTTTTGGACCCAGATTTCATATCCCAGCTTTGAGACCTGTTCTGAGAGTTCTGTGTCTTTGCTGGGAAAGCAAAAAGGCCAGGTGAGAAAGATTGACAGAAACATCAGTGTTATCTGCTTCCTTGTTGTCTTGGCTCCTGGAACATGAATCTTGTGTTATTTCAGTCTCATCTCCCTTACTTCTTTCCTTTCATAACAAATCTGTGTCTATCTATGTATCTATCTAACCTTCCTTCCTTCCATCCTTCTGTCCTTCCTTCCGTCCTTCCCACTCTCTAATAAAAGTCCCGCTTATCAGAGCAAGTCGTTATCTTTTGCATACTTCTCTGCACCAATGACCAGAGAGATCAACAAAAACCAAAGTTTGAAATAGTTCACAGCTAGTAGAGGTCTCAGCTGACAAAATCTGTTTATGTAGAAAGATGAGGCCTTCAAGTAAGGCAGATGCAGAACTCTACAACACAGTACAGCAGAGCCCCTTAATGGAGCACAGGAGGCAGAAACTGCAACTACAAATAGTCTATCCCCAACTCCCTCATCTGTGGAAACCTTACTGCAGTAAAATTAATGCTGATACTTCACTGCAGTGCACAACTACTGTATTGGGTTTGCTTTTCTACAGAACTCAGGTTGCAAGTGACTCAGCTTTAGAAAAACAAATTTTTTTTTGTCTTTGCAATACTTTTGTTTGTATTGAATGTTCTTGTGGGTTGGTGATGACTCTGAGAGAGCACACATATTTCAGATGATTTTAGCTTTTTGGTTTTCTTTTCCAACCATAGAGTTATTATTTTTGGAGTCACAGGCAAGTCTTTTGAACAGTACTAAAAAGTATGGAGAGAAGGAAGCAATCCTAAAATGGAAAGATTAATTACTCACAACTCAAAAGTTTAACTATATTTTTGGGGTTTGTGTTTCCTTTGTTTTGTGTTGGGGTTTTTTTTGGTTTGTTTTTGTGAATTTTTAAAATTTTGCTTTTTTCTAAGAAATCTAAAATATTTGTAATGCTCATACGGACACTTTTAAATCCTGTGTCTATAGTCAGAGTTTCAAATCTCCAACACTGTAGATTAGAGGCTTCAAATAGACTGTTGTGTGAAATAAAAACATTTCTTGGAAAATGAATATGATCCAGGGATATTAGTAAGCTGAAATTCATAAAATTCCTGTCAGCAAGATATTTGGAGCTTGAGACATTAATTTACAGAAGTACTGACAGCATATTAACGTTTTGTATGTAATACAGAGCAGATCTAAAACTCAAGGAAGATTTATAAATTATAAAGGGAGATGAGCAAGTTTTCAGTGATATAATCTAAAATGCAATTAGAAAATAGGGTTTAACATTAGTATATAAAGAATTTGAGCATATTCTTTTACTTTTCTGTGAATAATGACTCCAGCTAAAACTTCCCAAGCTCTCAATTTTAAGCTTCCAAGCTATACGTCAGAAAAAAACCAGAAGACTAGTTCAAATGAAATCATGACCATTTTTTATGCTGCAAGATAACAGATGGTATGAACTTTTTGTTCTAGGTCAATAGCAGACTTATTATACAGCTGTCTGTCTGGAAGTGCTAACTACAATATTGTAGATGAGAAGGAAAACCATTGAGGCCACAATAGCACAGTAGCATGTCCAGAAGTACCACCTGTAAAGAGAAAACACCAAGAGCTTGTTTTCATTGACTGAGATTCCTATGTCAGTTCTAGAGATAACAAATAGGACAGCATTTTGCAGGAAGGAAAACATTGACTTGAAGAGCCTTTAGAGATGGATTTTGTGGGAAACTCTAATTCACGGCACCTTTGTTCTTCCTTTTATTGTCCATGCTTGGAACACCAAAATGAATACATATTGGCATTTATGACAGATATTGGGTAACAACAATGGGATAATGTGACATGATGTCTATTGTAATGAGAGCCTGAACACAGGGAGGTAGAAGTCCCTTGCAACCAAGTGTCTGTATAGATATGCATGCACTGAATCCAGGGTTTTTTCCTTATCTAGTAAAAGGCTGACTTTTATGTTCAATTCAAAGGATGAAATCTAAGAGGTGGAAAATGAAGAAGCATGTTTTTAATGTTTTTTCTTACCTACTGCATATTTATGTTAAAAGAAATGTCTGAGTATAACACAGCAAATCCTACGCGCATTCCTGTTTAGTAAAAGAAAGTCTCAGTCAAGCATGTCATTAAAGATTAATATTAAATAGAAATTATTAGTAAACATTTTAATTTCTTGATCCCTTTAGGAAAACAGTCACAGACTTCTTCAAAGATAAATTTTCAAGCTTCTTATTTCTTTATGATGTAATTTCTAGTTTTTGTGAATATAAAATACTGGTAAAGGTTTATTAGAATATTTTTTTCTTTTATCTAAGTATAATACTGTAGTGCTGAAATATGCAGACAGCTTCTGAAAAATATTGCTTTACAAAAAAAAAATTCTTCTTTGAGCTCAGAATGAAAATCGTATATTGCTGTAAGTGTATTACTCCACAACAATATAAAGATTGTTAGGGAATTTTATAAACCTGCATGCTTAATAGAAAATATTTGATAAAGTGCACTTTCATACTCTATTACAAGACATGTTTTTTGACTGGAAATCTGCTCTCTTTATTTTTTATGCCTTCTTCCATCACAGTCGCAGCTTTGCAAGGCAGTGAAGCTCAGAGTTTGCAATCTTAACAATCACAAGTTTTAAATGGCTTGGGAAAAAATGCAGCACAGGATCCAAACAATTTCTTGTTGCTATATGGCTGATGATATGTCTGTTTATATATACACGTCTGTGTACGTGGGTGGTGGGTGTGACTGTAGCATTTGAGCTGACAATTTCCCCTATAAAGTTAAAGATGTCTGGCATTCTTTTAAATTGCTTATGACTTGGCCAAAACTGAAATGTTTGGGCTGAAATTTTCCACAGTAGGTTTATGCATCAGACAGAGTTTTATTCAAAACATTCAGACAAAATAGTTCATCTATTGCAGAGAATGAGATTAGGCAAAGTATGTTGTTTTACCAGTTTTAAAGAACATTAGAGAACAGTGTCTCATAAAAGCTGGAACAGAACCCAGAAGCTGTTAGTTGTGCCATCTCTTTGGCAGCAAGTATCAGAAAAACCAGCTGCTGAGTGAATGTCCTTGCCTTCTGATCAGCATAGAGGAGAGTGGGATAATTTTGCTACCATATCAGAACTGATGGGACTGCAGGTTAGTTTTATAAATTGTTGCAGTTATGCCCCACAATTATGACATTTGAATTTAAATACAAGTTATTGTATTTCTTCTAACCCCAAACTTTCTATAATTCTATGATAGTCTCCATGCAGTCCAAATAACTTGACTAGGCCCAGGATTTTATTTCTGTTACATATCAGACAATTGTTCAAAATGAATTCCTGTATTATGAAATTAATTCATTTCTCAAGTACAGAAATATTAGTTTAAATACATTATAGGCATGTTCTGCATCTTACTATTACTCATAGATTTAAAAAAATCATAGAATGGTTTGGGTTGGAAGTGATCTTAAATCTTATCTTGTTCCAACCCTTCCGCTGTGGGCAGGGACACCTTCCACTAGACCATGTTGATGAAAGGCCCATCCAACCTTCCAGGGATGGGGCATCCACAGCTTCTCTGGGCAACAGTTCCAGTGTATCACCACCCTCACAGGAACAGAATTTCTTCCTAAGATCTAATCTAAACCTACCCTCTTTCAGTTTAAAGCCGCTCTCTCTTATCCTATTGCTTTATGCCCTTGTAAAAATTCTCTTGCCACCTTTTTGTTCTGTTTTGCAACATTCTTGGGCTGAGCCCATTCCCTAACGCATCTCAAAAGTTTCTCTTAGTCCATTCAAACCCCACAAGTGAATGGTTGTGGGAGAGAGGCTGCTCATATTTCAGGGGTAAGACATGATTATTCCCTTCCAGATGTGTTTGCATCAGTCATCACTAGTAAAACTGGAGCTGGCTTCTAGGTGGCAAATTCACACTTAACTCCCAACACAGGCACTGAAACTTGACAGAAACCATCTGCAGTGCTCCCTCTGTTTGCAAAATGGTGTGCCCTAATCAAACACAAGACCTGTGAAGGGTTTTGTTGGGCAATCTGTCGATAACCAAAAAGTAGGTGTAGCTCTGTTTCAGAACATATTCCTTCTTTAAATAGCTCTGCCTCCAGCCAGGGGAGTCACATCCAGTAAAGCCACACATTTATTGTAGAATCCCAGAATGATAAAATAGTTTGTGTTGGAAGGGACCTTTAAAGATCTTCTAGTCCAACACCCATTGCAATGGGCAGTGACACCTTCAACTAGATCTTAATGCTCAGAGCCCCATCCAGCCTGACCTTGAATGTTTCTAGGGACAGAACATTTGCCAACCCTCTGGACAAACTGTTCCAGTGTTTCCCCACCCTTGTAAAATTTTTCTTCCTTATATCCAGTCTAAATCTTACCCTCCTTTTGTTTAAAACTGTTACCCCTTGTCCTATTGTGACATGTTCTGTTGTAAAGTTTGTCACTATATTTCTTGTACATACCCTTTAATAACCAAAAGGCTAAAATGGGGTCTCCCTGGAGCCTTCTCTACTCCAGACTGAAGAACCCCAGCTCAGCCATTTCTCAAAGGAGAAATGTTCCACCCCTCTTATCATCTTGGAGAACTTCTTCTGGACTTGTGCCAACAGGTCGATGTCCTTCCTGTGCTGGGGACACCACAGCTGCACACAGAACTCTGGGTGAGGTCTCATAAAAGCAGGGTAGAGAGGCAGAACCACCCCTCCCACCCTGCTGCCCACGCTGCTTTTGAAGCAGCCCAGGAAAACAAAGTATCTTGGCACATTAAGAGGCAGGTGTGCTTTCACTGAGAAGCATTTGCATACCAAGATAATAGGCACTGTAAAAGGTTATCAGCCAAAGTCTCATAATTGGTACTTGAAAGTGCCATAGTAAGTCTTCTAGTGTTTACATTTTTATCCTGTATTAAAGGCTGCTTCCTTTGAACTAAAAATATAATTAGTGGTTAATAAAAGAGCATATTAGATTATTCACAGTGTAAATTCATATGGTATGAATTAGCTAAGATGTGTCAGCTGAGGTTCAGGCTTGAGTTTAATGTGATAGTGAGGGAATTTGCAGATGACATCAAAAGAAGTTCTGATAGTATCAAAATAACTGAAAATTCATAAGCAATCTTGTAAATTATTTTTCTCTATATACAGTTATTTTAAAATTCAGATGAAAAGATAATTAAGATAATGTATCTAAATATAGATGATATTCTATGACTAGAAGCAGAACCAGTGATTTATTTTTATATGTCACTCAGATTGCTTAATTGAATTAAAACTCTTTTACATTCTATTTGTTAGATTTGATGTTTTCCATATGTATCACAAGTCTTTTCCCATGTAATTTTCTATTAATTGAAATTATTATTAGCTTTGTATTTCTTAATAAGATTTCTCGTAAAATATAGCTTTGGATTTGTGCAGAATTATCTGTGAGATCTTTATTCAATCAGGTCATTTGTTTGTACCAGAAACACAGTGGAGTCACCATTCCTGGAGGTGTTCAAGAAACTACTGGACATGGCACTCAGTGCTGTGGTTTAGTTGACACAATGGTGTTCAGTTGAAGGCTGGACTTAATGATCTTAGAGTTTTTTTCCAACCTAATTGTTTCTGTGATTCTATGAAAGACAAATACCCTTGGAATTATACAAGAGCAGACTGCCTATTTACAATAGAGAAGACATTGATCCTCACTAACCACCACCTTTCTCGCCTCGCAGTTGGAAATTAATAGAACTTAATAGGTGCATGGTACTTGAGAATCCAACCTGTCAAGTGTGAGGGCTGTGCAGGATCTCAGGGTTATAACATATGTTGTCCTGATCCTTAATCAGCTAGCAAGATTCTGGAAAACCTGAAAACTGAATATTTTTATTGTTGAGTGGAAGGCAGCAAACTGTGCCACATAGAAATTACTGACAACATCAGAATAGAGAGAAGACAAGCCATGAAGAAGAGCACTTCTGTAGAAACCTGTCCCAGAAAAAGAAATTGAGGACTGAACTTGAGGGAGTAAAAGGAGAGATTAGGTTTTCTGTGCTGGCAGTCATCTGCATGTACCTATGTCTGCCTCTGGGTACAATTAATTGGAAGATCAGAATTTATTTGGCTTCTTTTGAGACATAGAACTAGCATTAACAAAATTGTACACGATAAATACAATAAAATCATTTTTGTCATGTGTAAAATATTATTTTCTACTCTATTCCAGTGAACACTTCTGAAAGGACCCAAAGGTGACAATACTGACATCAAAAACACCTAAGAGAGACAATTCTAACATGAGTTCATCTTAAGAAATTGTTCAAAAATGTCTCACTTAACAGCGACTCAGGACTGGGCTAATTTAGCATGAAAGCCAAAAACTCAGAAAAAATTGGGGAATGCATTAAGGTATCTCTAAACCAATCTACAACCTAACACAGTCTCAAGCACTCCAGCATTTTTCCCTAATTAGGTCAGCATCCCACAGAATGAGAAGTGCAGCTCTTACCCTGACTCATTGCACTTCAGTGACCTGTTTCAAATCAACAGAGAATGTACTCATGCCTTTTATCAGCTAAACAACTTGGACTGCATTTTCAAATAGTTAACCTTTCTGCATTTCCTTTTTAGAATTCTAAAAATCTCAGATTTCTGTCTTCTCCTGTTTTTCAGTTAATTTCAACCAGAAGTTAGAGGCTGAAGGGGTGATTGTGTTATAACTAAGCCACTACTGAACTTGTGCCATCTTTTACACCAGATCTTCAGGTACTCTAAATGCTCTGCTCCAGGTAGCTTGACAGTCTGTCCTGATTTAGGTATGGGGCTGGCAAGAAATGGGATCCACTTGACCAAGCGAGTAACAACTTGTTTGCCAAGAGACTTTCCATCTGGTTGATGGAGCCCTTCACTGTGGCATGCTGGAACCTGGTGCCAGCATCCTGTAAATGGGCAAGTGGACAGATATCAGAGGAAGTAAAGATATGAGGCAGGATTATGGAAGATACAAATCCCTCAGGATGAACAAGACGGGTCAAAATGGGACTGAACCCAATGGATAAGGTAACAAAGGGTATGGGTTAACATTTACATGAAAGAGCAGCTCAAAGATGTGGAGCTGTATGATGAGAACAGCGTTATCCACACCTCTTTGTTACTCGCTGGTTATCTTATGTTTTA
Organism: Molothrus aeneus; assembly: GCF_037042795.1. Classification (NCBI taxonomy): domain Eukaryota; kingdom Metazoa; phylum Chordata; class Aves; order Passeriformes; family Icteridae; genus Molothrus; species Molothrus aeneus. The sequence goes on along the minus strand of NC_089649.1, from coordinate 48,745,868 downwards.
TACTGTAAGAGCTTTACTCTTTATATAGTAGAGATGAAGATCTCAGGCTTTTGAAGCCATATCAAGGCAGTGTTCACCTATAGCCCAGAGTGAAAAGTTATACAGAGTAAGATATAAAATAAATGATCACAGATGTGCTTCTGATGGTGATGTCATTATCCCAGCATCAAAACTCCATGTTGTAAGCATGTGATGTTTGGAATTGTGTTCTGACATAGTATAAAAATATCAGATTGCAGGAATGTGCCTTAAAATATACAGCCCTTCTATTTTCTTTGTGTTTCTGGTGCACAAGTCACTTTGTGATCTTGGAATGAGCAGAATTGGATCTGTTTACTCTTTATCTCTTACTGCCATTTTTATCCTAGATTTTCCCCCATCAGAGAGGTTTAATTAACAACTTAATCCATCAGGTTTTAGTCTGTGGGATAGACTCTGAGGGTTGGTAAACAAATAAACTGTTGATATAAAAAGTGAGATCACTGCCATAAACTTAAATTTGCTGCATAATTGTCCTTTATCTTCAATGAAGTAAGTACAAAATTTTATAAACTGAAATATATTTTAATTTGGCATCTTAATTAGTACTTTTCTTAATAGCCTTTGTGATCTTAATGTAAGAGAATGTAAGATTAGTAATAAAAGGAATAGCAATTACAACAGTAGTTGCTACCTCTACTACTATTATTATTGCTGCAATTAACAATGTTATATTGGATGTCATTCTTTCCTAAATTCAGAAATCAGGATTTGAATTGGAAGCCTTCATTGATTTCAGAACTACTTGTGATTTCTGTTAGCTGGGGAACTGACCCTAAACTCCACAATCAGCTCCCAGTGCTTCACTCATTGCTCATTAGTGAAATACTTAGCACTGAAGTCAGCAGGAACACTCAGAGGATATAAAAGCTGTGGAGTTATCTTTCATCATGTTGTCATCGATCACAATAGGAAAAACAATTTTCTGTTGTGCCTTTACCCTTAGACAAGTGCCTGTGACTTGACACCAAGTCATAAAGTATGTCTGCTCTTTGTTTTTGAATTCAGGCATAATGTCTACTTCTTGTGTTTTATTAAAAATAGTATACACACTAAATTAGCCAAATATTTCATATTGTAACAATCATGTTATCATAATGCTGCATTACAATGCCTTTGATTCTCCTCTCACTCACACAAATGCAGACAGCTAATGAATTAAATAGAATGACACTACCTTTCCATAAGTTTATAAAAATAAAGTCATGCTACATGAACATAAAGTGTCAAGTGTTACCATAAATTTTAGTAATGATGGCATCTTTTTGTTGTGTTAAAGTGGAAAGACACAGAATGTTTTTATATTGATCTTAAAAAACGCAAACAAATTACACTTAGACAAGTACAAGATAAGTGTAAAAGAAAGCAAGACAGGAAAAAAAGAGGTTTTTCTAAAACTGTTAAATAATGTTTTATCTCTCCCACGAATGAGCTGAAGCAAAATTTCTCACTGTGCTTAAACTTAGACCAATGTGAGACCAGGTTCATAATAGGGAATAAAAACATATAGTTTTTAAAAGTTTAAAGATTTTTGACACAATGAACTTTGTATGCAAATAAATTGAATGTTAATATAATGATAGCAATTTTGTGTTGCAGATGAACAGTATGCAGCATTCTGCATATCATTCTGAAGTGTTTTCCTCAAGACTTAACTGATGTGAAACTCTGTGTTAAACTCACCTACTTTCTACTGAATTAATTGAGACAGTAGAAAAAACAGCATGACACTGTGAAAAAAAAAGCCAGAAAAAGTTCCTTTCTCAGGATGTGAGAACTCTGACTCATGACCACAAGTTGTATAATCAAAGTGTCTGGGTCAGAAAACACATACATGTCAATAATCTCTTTGTGAGCTATCTCAGAAGACTGTGTGTGCTTAAAGCTATAGAGGTTCATGCACAGCATGCAAGCAGAAATAAATACTACTGGTTCATTACTCTTACTACTTATGACAAAATTTAAGCCAATTCAATCAATTTTTGGATAGAATGTACTATCATTAAAGCTGTGAGTTTAGGTTAGTCTTGGATCCTTTTTTCACTTGCAAGTTGACTGTAACACACAAAGCATGCTGGCCAAGGGGATGCAAGTCTGGCTGCAGAACTTCAATGACACTGGCTCCTTCCCTTCTCCCAGAAAACAGCTTACACTTCAGCAGAAAGCACTTGTGCTCAAGTACAAAAATCTTTATTGCTTTGCACATATTCTTGCTTGTCACTGACCTTGATAAGCTCTTCATTTCCACAGTACTTTCTTTAGCAGAGCTTCACTCCTAATTGTGTAGGAAATGTTTTCACTTATGAGTATTGATTTTCATATCTTTTCATATCGCTGAAGGTTCTTTATCTTTCTATTGTGGAAAAAGATGAACTCAAGTTCCTTAGCTGCCTTCTCCATCATGGCTCATTTGTCTTTCTTAATTTTTCTGGATGAAACACTCTTTTTTCAGTCTCTACTGCTACAGGATCTTTCCCATGCCTCTGTTCTTATCATTATATGGCAGAAAGAAAGCCAGTGATCTGAATGTGTCCCTTGGGGTGATCAGCCCAAGGAATCAGCATTAACTAAGGAGAAGAAATAATGAATTAAGACAGAGGGCTATACATTTAAAATAAGTTTTATATTTCCATCTCTTTTCTATTTTTTAAGTCCTAGATTTTAAATGCAATTGCACTATAATACCAATAAGAAAATCTAATGTGTTTTTAAACTGATATAGACTCCGCCTGAGGCAAGATTGAAGTTATTGAATTGAAAAAGTGCTTTAGGCTATAGAGATATTTATTCATGCATTTAACTCAACAAGACATTTTCTAGCACTTTACAGCAGAAACAAAATGAGGCACTCTATTGTGATTACTTCATATGCGGCTTTAAACCTGAACATGGTAAGGGTTAAGACTGGTTATATTTATTACTGACTAAAAAGTCAATATTTAAAAACAGTAATTAAAAATCCTTCAATTTTAAGCACAAAATGAAACATCAAACTTTCAAATACCTTGTAGGTATTCTGGATAAACATGCAAAATATCCCAAATTTCTTTGTGACTAGAATATATTCATCCTTGTCATGGTGTAACTCCAGTCTGCAACTAAACTCCACACAGGTGATCACTCACTTCTGCTTTGTCAGGTAGGGGGATAGAGAATTGGAAAGATTAACAGTGAGAAAACTTGTGGGTTGAGATAAATAGAGTTCAGTAGGTAAAGCAAAGCAAAATGAGGAATTGATCCCCTGCTTCCCATGGTTGAGCAGCTATCTACAGGAAACAGGGCTCCAGCACACGTGATGGTGAGTTGGGATGACAAATCCCATGACTCTGAGTATTACCTTTTCCCCCCCTCCTTCCCCCAGCTGTAAATGCCAGATGGAGTTAAACCATGAAAAAAAGTCAAACTTCATCTGCAAGGCCTAGAGTTATTCCTTAAGAGTTCTAAATTCTTCCATATTGGAAAGACATGCTCAGTCTGCAATGATTCCTTCCTCTGTTTAAAATGTCACAGTTTAAAATATGGACACTTACATCCTTTTATCTCTCACTTTCTCATAATTTAATGAGCATGTGGTTAAAATGGATAATTTTGAAATTTTACAATTTAACCCAGTGAGTTTGTCCAGACAACTCAGGAACAGCATTTAGATATTCCCATCTTCTTTTTGAAGAAGTGGTTCAGCTCTTTCAGAGCTCTTTTTTACTGATTTTCAAAGCTTAGAATATCAGAGAATTCTGTATCACAGAATTCTATCTCTTTCTCTTAACATAAAATATTTTAAGCCTGCTGAGGTGATCAATCAGCAGCCATTGCCTGAAATCCTAGTTTTATTTGAATAAAATACTCTCTAGTATACATAAAAATGAACTGAGAGTGCCTAGCTTGATGCAAATGAATTGTCAAAATATTATATTAGAGATGTCACAAGCCAAACATTTCTATCTTGGAAGCACTTCCCATGCTTTCTAGAGATGCACACTGGTGCTTAAACTAACTGGGTTTTTCTTGCAATTGCATCCATCTCTACTTTTCTTGTATCTCATGACCTGTTAACAGAGAATTTTAACACTGTCAGATCAGCCAGCTCTCCAAGGTGGTTTTGGGTCCTGATCCCACAATGTTAGTGTGACAGCTCATTAACTCTGAGGCTTTCTCTCAAAGCAAGTCAGCTATTTCCTTCTGAAACAAACCTGCCAGACTGAGGCTTTGGAGATTATGAATCTCCAACAAAAACTGGGTGGGTTTATGTATGCATGTGTGGTGTAGATGGGCAGATAAACCTGCACTGGGTTTGGCTCCCCTGACCCTGCTCTGGCTTTGTGCAGTTTAACATTTGCACGCTTACTGCGCTCAAATGGTGCAACACTTCAGCACCCCCACCAAGTCTCTGTGCTTCAAGCTGCTGCACTGAAGCACTTGAACAGAAGGGAACATTGGATGCTAGCATGTCTGTCACAGAAAGAAAGGTCCCAGGTGGGTCCCAAGGCAAGGCTGATACAACGCTGCTGCAATTGCTCAGCTCTAGACAGAGCCTTCAACAGGACAGGCATAGCTGTCCTGTAACAGCCTGAGAGCCTCTAGCAGGGCATGCAGGTCAGCAATGTTGGTATGGCATCAGAGATCATTTTCTCTCTCATTCTCTCTCTTTTGTTGCCAATTTTGTTAGCTTTTTATGCAAATTTTGCATTAGGATATTACCAGTACTGAAGGTGTTGATTCTCTATTTTGGTTAATCATTGTTCCTCCTTTTTTTCTATTTTACACTCAGCTCAAAACTTCCATGGAGCTTCTTGGTTCCTAGATAATAATAGATTAATTTAATTGGAAAAAACCCTTTTGGCCTGCTGTCAGTTTTTTTGCATGTTCCAAAGATCTCTTTCCAGCTTTTATTATTGTAATTGAATATCAAAGCCCTCTGTTGTCACCTAAGCAAGTGTCCATATTAGAATCTACTTTATTAATTTTTAATGATTTTCATAACTCAGGAAGACTCTTTTGGTGGCTTTTCAGAAGTGATGACTGAAGCCCTTTCCTTAAATCCATAGGGCAAATTGCAATAGTAAGTAGAGGCAAACCTCTCATTTACTTTTTTGAAGGGGTGCAAAATATTATTTGCATTTTGTACAACCTATTTTCTATAGGAATCTTAATTTTAGAACAGCTTTGTGAAAGTGCTATAAAATTGTTTGCTGATCACTCATGACCTATGATCAATCTTAATGACCAAAATTCACAGCAATTAATTCATGCTCAAAGATTTACCTATTTTGAAGCACTAATCAATTCAGCTGCAGATCACTTTTAGAATAATTTTGTACTAGTTATCATTAGTTATCCTTAATGAGTTGTGGTACAGAAGCTTCTTTTGAAGCCGAACCTCAATACCTACAAAAGACATGTTTTGAAAGAAGTGTCTTCTTTTATTACAGTGAGAAATATAATTTTAGGTCTCCTTTTTCAAAGGTGAGATTGATCTGGATTCTAATTGCATGTAAAAATTGTTATTTAGAAAAAGTCTGAATACTTTAAAATTCAGAGACTATGAACACTGTGACAGAATTGGTTGTTTCTTAAATCAGTGGAGTTTTGGATGTTATCTAGTAACAATGACACTAAAGACCAAGTAATATAGTTTTATTTTTATAACTTGTGGGTTCTATATACTGGTTGGGTATTGATATAAGACAGACTGGATCTTGCAGGTGCAAATTTAACAGTAATAACTGTGGGTAGGATTTATTCAGCCTGATTTTTCAATAAGGAACATGAAGTTCCTGCACTTATATGGGATCTATTCATGTCCTTACTTGAAATTGCCTCTAAACGAACAAAATCACCATCCCATTTTTTTTCTTTTAAATAGGTACCTGTCCTGGGGTGACTTTATGATGCTTGTATGCCCATACGTCTGTTTAGCCCACAAATAAGTTTTGTTATCTTAGAAATGTTTGGTTTTAGAGAACAAGAATTAATATTTGAACATTGATAGTTTAAAGACAAATGTCCCAATAAGGTCCTGTCTATGTAGCAGACCATATAGAAAAAGCTTACCAGATCAAATACCAGGAAAGTAGTCTCTTTAACATTCAGGGGAAACTGAACATTCTCAAAAAGTGACCTAGCAGATTCAAAGGAGAAAAAGGAAAGGAAAGGAACATATGTCAATGCTTGTTTCACTCAACCTACAATATGTATAAGACTCTTCTGTAAATTCATTACATTCTTTTACACTGGAATACATGTCTTGGACAAAGTACCTAAAAGAAGTTGCATATTTCAGCTGAAATCCCCAATGATTTAATCTATTGTTTGTGGTAGGCTGAGTGCAGAGCTTGTACTGACAGATCACTAAGAGTGATAATTCCAAGCAACTGAAATAAAAGCAGTACTCAAACTCCAACAACTGTATCAGTGGAAATAGCAGCAAGCAGAGGGTACTGTGGAAGCAGCCCCTCCTGACAGGAATGGAATGATACCCCCCTTTCTCCCAAGGTTTTGGTTATCTGTTCTTATTTTTATTTGATAAAATATAAAATATATTATATCATGGCATTGCTGCACTGTCTGGGAATAGTGATGCCTCACTGGATTTTTCCTAACTGCTCCTCAGATTTCCTACATAACAAAAGCAGCACTGTTGCATTCATTTCCATGGTCAATAGTAAAATATCTGTACAGTGAAAATGACAATATATTTTCAATTGGGTGATGAAAACATATTGAAATTACATCAATAGTACTCATAAGGCTGCTATGCTTGCAAGCTAAACCATTTCTTAACACTCTTTAAAAATGTGATATGAAATGCTTTAGGAATGAAAAGAGAACCAAAGAGCTGAGGGGACAGGTTGAACAGGACCAACATGTTAGGGGCTAGGCAGAAACTGTGGATATGCACACAGTTCTACCAAGGAGAGACACCCATAGGTGCCCAGAGATAGCACTAAATGTGTCTGTCACCTAAATTACTCAAGGTCCCCAATGACTGGAAAAAAGCAAATGTTGCTTCCATCCAAAGAACAGCCAGAAGGAAATAGGGAAGTTTAGGCTTCACCTCAGTCCCTAATCATGAGACATATCCTGTTGGAATTAATTTCCAAGAAAGAAATGAATGAAATTGGGTACCACTGGTTTTACCAGGGTAAAACGTACTTGACCACATTACTTGCTTTTTATCTGAAGGAAAAAACAAATATATGTCTGAGAGGAGAGTGGGTTAATGTTCCTTGAGCCCGAGCAATGCTTTTGACTCTGGCTTCCAGGCATTTCTTTGCTGGAAACAGAGGAACAGTGGGCTGTACAAATGGGCTGGTACACTGTTTGAAAATCAGCTGTACTGCCAACCTGCCAAGCTCATTGTGCAGTAATCAATAGCTTGATGTTCATTTGGCAGAGGTACAGAGCCACCCTAGGGTCAATACTGGAGCTGGTATTATTCAATATCTTCATCAGCAGGCTGGATGATGTGACATAATACACTCTCAGAAAATTTATGGATGATGGTATATCAAGGAGAAAATTGATTGAAATGCCAAATGGCAGAATTTTGATCCAGAAGGACCACAGGAAAATACAAAAAAAATGGACCAGCTGCAGCCTCATGATGTTCAATATGAAAAGTATAAATATCTCAGACCTAAGAAAAATAACTATGTAAATCTTCATAGGCTGGGAAGTGACTGACTGAGTAGCAAACCTGTCAAAGACAGCCTGAGCAGTCAGAGTGGATGGCAGTCTGAATATCAGCCAATATTGTGCTCTCATTTCAGATAAGACAAACCTCACAAACCAGTTTAGATGAAACTCAGAGAAACATTAACAAGAACATTGCCAGTGGATCAAAGAAAATTTTTGTAGTTATTTTCCTTGCTGTAACTGGTGAGTTCACACCTGAAATTTATCTGCTTTTGAGCCATTTCAAGAAGGACATTGAGAAAACCTGTGTCCAGTGGATTACGGTCAAGATGCTCAAGAAAAATTCATGAACTGTCATGATTGTTAATAAATGTGTACTTTGACATAATATTGATACAGCATACACACAGTTTCATTATCACATGCTTGCAATGTATATTTGAAGATTTTTATTTTTTTGTATTACTGACCTGGTTTTCAGGGATGACTGTTCTCAGAGTCAGAGATTATTACACAGAAATCGAAAAGCTATGACCTCTCATGCCTTTCCCAGATGATCCCAGGTGGGGAGCAACAGGTTTCATAGATAATATTAATAGAGTTCTTCACTCCTGAAAAAATTTTAAGATGTCAAGAGACTCATATAGAGAATTCTCGAGGTGTTTTGTATCTTCATTTTACAGTGCACATAGATAAGATGTCTTTTTGAAGTAATCATCGATTTTTGTGCAGTGACAAATGACACTAGCAACAGGGACCTTTACTGCCTGTCTTAATTTAGTCCTCTTCTGTATCTGCAGGTATGATTTTTCATCTATAATGATGTGCTACAAGGATATGCAGATCACTGCTTCCAGAAAATCATGTAATAAAGTATCTGATATTACAGCTAGTGCCTTCAGTTCAGTGCAATTCCTAAGCATGTAACTGCATCCACAAAACAGTGACCTGGTTTAGCTTAAAAAGCAAGTCTATCTGTACAGTGCTCTTTGCAAAATCAGGTCTTATTTTTACCATATGGATAGTAGATATAAAAGAAAATACCATAGTCATGCTGAGAGTGGCCTAGTTTGCAGTGTGCCTGGATACTGGAATGGCTCAGCAGGGCCACTTAGATACTGTAATTCTCTTCTCAGCAAAGTGAATGATCTTGGCATGCGGTGCGTAGATGATAACTACAGGCTCTGTATTCATGGCTGCAGCATTTGGACCACTAATTGTGTTACTGCCAGAGCAGGCACTGAATTTAGCTCTAAGTGGTCTGCAAGCCAAGGTAGGACTTGCTGCACATCTCGCACGTAGCTCTATATATTTATTCTTCCCCTACTGTTGGTCATTATATATTCAGTTGCTATTATGAACATAGTGCTCTTCTCTTCTTGTCTGAACATCTTGTTCTTTCTATAAGGTTCCAGACCTGTTGGGAAATCAGCCAGAGATGCTGAAGCTCTCCCCTTTGGAATTTAATGTGCTGTGTTATGCAGCACATTACGTGCATCTATGCAGGCTGCAGGCAGCCCCATTAGGGACTTCAGTGCTTTATAGGCTTATAAAAATAGGGTGGCTGGTTTTCCTTCACAAGTCATGACAACAAAGTGGCAGTGTAATCTCAGGGAGGTGATTTCTCACTCCTACAGAAGCCTGATGCAATACCTGACATTAGCCTTTGGCACAGAGCACCCACTTTCCATCTTTTCTACTATATTGATGAGTCTGCTAATACTTTAGTATGTAACCTGGTGCCAGGGAGTTAAAAATTTGCTGTGCCTCTTCACCTGGAGGCGTGTTTGGTGCTGTTCTGCTTGATTGCATGGACACACTCCTGCCATGGCTGTCTGTGAGATATTTGTGTCTAAAAGTGTGATGATAATTCTGCAGGAATTTTTTTTCTGGTTAATTTTCAGATAAATTTAGTTTAAGAACTGAGGAAAAAAGTCACATCAATGATTCTGGAAAAGAAGGTACCTCTAAAATCAGAAAGACAAATAATCATTAAAAAGGTCAAAACCCAGATCTTCCAAACAATTAAAATTACATATATTAGTTCCTTGATTTTGATATTGTCCTCCATGTACTCTAAAAATATAGAAGAAATGGCATGAAGCATATATGAGAGGAAGGAGCATAGATTGGTATTTAAACTAAAATGTAATGATTTTAAGGAGAACTAAAAGATTTTCAAACAGTGGCAACTGGCTGATTGAATTTCACTGTGTTGCTTTGAAAATGTAGTTAAAATTTGACAAGCACCTAGGAGCATAATTCTGAGAAAGGAAGAGACATTTAAGCTATTTAAGCTGTTTCTTTTTTTCAAGCTCTTAAATAATAAATAAAGCACAAAATTTATTTTTAAAAATGTACTATTCCTGAAGCCCAATACAATAGTGAAATCTGCCTGCTGATTTTGTTTTCCACTACACAAAATCTTAATCAAATAAAGAAGAAATGGGGAGATCTTTTACCTAAGGAGATTAGACCTTTAATTAGTCCATAATGTATAATTTTCTCTGTTGGAAACTAGTGCTAGTAAAGTTGGACATTGGTCATTCAATTTCAAAGTGGACAAGAACTTACTTGGAACATGGTCAGAAAGCAAATAGCATTTTAACATACACTATGAATGCATATGTAATTGTCTAGGATTACACAGGTTTTGTGACAGAAACCTCTGAAAGGGAAGTCACAGTACATAAAACTAGAATTTATGTGTCTCGCAATTTAGAACTGCTAAGTATTTTCGACACAGACAGGATACAACTCCCCAGGTTTGGCAGACAGTTCCTGTCTCACCACCAGTCCCATGGAATGCAGAGGCTGTATTCCACACTATAGGGAGACCTATTTCATGATAGGTCATTCATGTCAGGTCCTCTTATCCATATTTCCTATAAAAAGGAGAAAAGAGGGACAAAATAAATTATTCTTCCCTAGCATTCTTTCAGATTGGAATTCAAGTGTTCATGAGATATAATTCACTGATTTCAGAAAAAAAGGGATGTCTTCAGTTTAGGAAAAAACTCCAAAAGTCCATTTGGTAGACTTTTCCCATGTATTTTCTATGAGATACATTAAATATGGCTTCATTTCCAATTCCTGATCTCCTGCCCATCTGCCTTGTATGTATGCTCATATATATGTTTTATCCTTTGTTCTCTTCTAGGGTGAGCTAAAGGAACTTTGTGAGGTAAAATCCACCTGCAGTTCTGGGGATAATTTGCTCCTGTGATTTCTTGCAGCCATAGATACAAGTAGGACTGTAGCTTGCTGTCCCAGTAGGGTTTTGTCCTCAGTCTCTCCACACACCCTCCAGCCACACCATGGGACCTCCTGGCCATGCCACTGAAGAGAGAAGATATTGTGAGGGCCTGCTGTGCTCTGTGTGGGTATGATTCAAGGCAAAGTATGTGGACAGATGAAGAACTTTCAAAGACAGGCAATATTAGACAATTATATATAAGACAATATTAGAAAATCTGAAATACTAGATACAAACATCAAACTATTCATGGACAGTGCAACCCTGAAAGAGAAATGAAACATTCAGTCAGAAGAGCTATTTTTCCCATCCACGGAAATTTTGTCACGAGAATCATAGTTACAAAAAATGAGCTCAATATGGCTACTGAAATCCTGAAGGATTAAGTGAAATGGTATGTTTTCTCTAGGCAGTAATTACAATTATTGTAGCTCTAACATCAGAGGTTATGATCTTGTCATGTACACAGAATCACTTTAGCTGTCTACTGAGAGTTGGAGCCTCAAGTAAAAAGTCAATACAGCTTTAATTCTGTAATTGTAGCTGAAGTTCTTTCCTCAACATCACTACTGAGAATTGATGTCAGAGAGGATTTAGGCACTGATGGAGTTTTCTTAATCATATGGTTACCATTAATAGCTAGACAATTTGTGAAAAACAGAACTGGATTCTTAGAAATCAGGTTCACTAGTATGGAATAATTTAAAGGAATCGGTCATATGTATAGTCTTGTTGCTGGAATAGCAGCTCCAAAATACCAATCATGAAAAATTCGAAAGGGATGAGAGATTTAGCCTGCTGAACAAGGTGGGGGAAAAACAAAAAGAGACAAAAGGTGCAAATTTTTTGTAAGGAAAAAAGGAGATAACATGGCACGTGGCAGAGTGCAGTGATTGGAGCTGGGGATGGAGGTGAAAGCCATGACTATTCTGGAAAGGATATTGTGCAGAATTTCAGAAGAAAGGACATAGAGTCAGAACTGATGCAGATCAAAGCATGGAACTAAAAAAAAAAAAATAAAAAAAAATTCTACAGAAATATTACAGAAGTCTATTAAGGCTTAAATATATGTAGGTCAACACACAAAACAAAATGCTGGGAAAGAAGGAAGGGCCAACTTGGAAAATGAAAAGAAAAGTGAAGGGAAGCGAGAACTGGATTTGTAAGAGATGTGTACATTTGTGAGGATAGAAGTGAAAGCATGAATGTGAGGGGAAATGAACAATGAGGATTAATATTTACTTTGCAGTCTAGTCTCAATGATTGATTAAAGGAAGGAAAAAGTACTGGAAAATTTATAGAGGCATGTCTTCTGAAGTTCAATTTTAGAGTTTCTATTTTAATGATTTGAAAAAGTTAGAAAGGTAATCTGAGGCGAGACAATAATATGAATCCTGATTAAAGGCAAAGTGATGACAGAAGTCAAATTGAAAAAAAGACAGTGGCTGAATACAAAACTCATAATTTTCTGAGTTCCCCCTTCCTCTGCTTTGCATATACAAAATAGAAAACTCTTGTTAACTGCAAGCCCAGGTAGTTTGAAGAGTTTGGTTTATCACTGCTATGAATCTAGAGTATCAGACCAAAAATCATCAAGATTTTATATATATATATATAAATTTATTTCTAACTAATCAAGAAATTACATCATTGCAGAAGACGACTTTGGCAACTAGTCAGATTTAGATTATGTTAATGCAACATCTGAAAGAGATTGTTGTAAACAGGGAGACAGCATCATATGAAAGAGCAAGAAATAAAGAAAAAGGCCAAATTCTTGCTGCTGCTGCTGCTGTTGCTCCAGGTGCTGAAGGGAGACATGGCAGATCTGCAATGGATGTCCCCCCCAGCCATTCTGAGATTTGATATCGTCCTATCTTATTTCAGTTATGAGTTTAAGTGGTCATTCAACAGTGAACAGTCCTTGGGAAACTTTAAAAAGTGGAAACATACAAATAAAAATAATTATCTTTTTTGCCATTGAAATAAAAATTATAAGGCTGTGTTCCACTATCTGGGAATGTCTTCTGGCAAATTACCCATGACCACAGTACAGCAGATAGTCAGAAAGTCTATTCCTTGCTTCTATTTTCTCTATTATTTGGTCCCTGCCAGTACCTGTTTCTGGTTCATAAATTCTTCTAAGGGGAAAATGAAGACACTTAGAAATCCTAATATTTCTCCTCTGCCACAGCCATTCAGCTAAGACTGCTGAGAGACAGATCAGAACAAATGGTTTCTTTTTCAGGGGGAGGTCTGCCCCGTAGATGAATGTTTTATATCTATGTTTTTACATCAATACTTTGGTAGTCATGAGAAAAAAATACTGATTTGTCTTGGGCATAGGGCATAAACCAACATTATTTTGGGAGGGATACTTTTACAGCACAAGCTCCTCAGACCACAGAGGACTTGAAGGGCTGTGTTTTCGTTGACATTCCATTAGTGCCAACAGAAAGCTGTACTTGTAATTCCCTGTATAATTCCAAAAACTTCAGTAAAAACTGTAAAGAACCTATCACCTTCCTGACTTTTCAGAAACCTTTTATGCAACTCATATTTTACTTCACAATTTCAGCCTGATTTTTTTTTCTTTTTTGCTAAAAATCTATGGGGTTATTTTACTGTAAACAAAATTGAAAAGGCCAATTTTCTTCTGACTAAGCTTGATTAACTTTTTGTCTCTAACCTAGTAAAATTGATTTCCTGTTCAGAAAGATTTAACAAATTATATTAATTTAAATACACTCAAAGCCATGATGTTTATTAACGATACAGCAAATGTGCCTCTCAGCTTGCAAGATGTAACTACTTAATCTTGCAGTTCTCTGCTGGACTGCATGCCAAAAGCAAATACATGCTTCATGAATTCTATAAAATGTGTAATAGCTACTTCCCATTACTCATTATGACTGCAGCTAATGTCAAAACAGAAGTTTAGAGCCATTTATGGGAAGATGCAGAAATCCTGGTGAGAAGTCGATATGAGCTACAGCCTGTGCCTGGTAGGTAACAGCACAGCTGACAGGAGTGAAGGGATAATCATGGGCTGGGGAGAGGTTTCATCCTCTTCCTTCCCAGAATTTCTCTCTTCTTTCCAAATCTCTGTGAGAAAATTGGTCCAGGCTTTTCTTACCCTTTGCAGATATTTGAAATAGTAACATCTGCTGAAAGGGGGGAGTTGCCTGAGTGAAGCAAGGAGGGATGAACCTTTTCCTTGTGCCAGAGCAACAACCTTCATGACTTGGAAAAGATATTGGTGTCTGAGCTGAAGAGCTGAAAGATGGGAAAGATGCTTTTATTATAGGATGGGGCTGCACTCTTTCCATTTGTGGCCACAAAAAAAAAAAAATCAAATTAATATTTATGCATAAGTACTATTAGACTGTCACGGTTTGATGCTGTGCAATGCCAGTGCCCCCATGAGAATACACTCTCCCTGGTGTCTGCTGTGAGATGTGACCAGGAATAAGCAAAGCAGGCCCCCATTTAGAAATAAAGAAAAGAAAACTTTATTAACTAAACAACAATTCTAAGTAAAAAGAAACACACAGGGAAAATGAAAACCTTCCAAAAACATTTCCTCCACCCCCCACCAAATTTCCAATACATCTATTCCCCAAATCACCAACTCTTGGTCCAGCACCACCCTTTAGATAATCAATTCTCAGTTCATCAAGAGGAGAGGAGTCCTTCTTGTGCCATGGGCTTCCCCAGGAATCACTGTTGAAGCCTCGTGTGTTTCCATGCCACTCGTGGCACCGCCTGGAGTACATCTGCCATCGTGACCTCTTCCTTCCATGTCCAGTGCTCTCACCACTGAACATGGACCAGAGCTGCTTCTAGGGTTGTCCTTTTAAGGATGCTTGGTCCCGTACCAAAAAGAGCACAGTCTCTCCTTTGGGACACCTGTCCCCCCCAAATTTCACCCCCTGGGGCCGAGGGGTCTCAACACTGATCCCTCTTGGCTCTGAGCCATTGCCTCCCCCTGGATGCAGTCTCTGTGTCACAAGGAACATGGTTCTGTCCATGGCTATAACAAGAAGAGTCCAGCTAAGGCCACTCCATCATCTCTTCCCACCTAAGATTCTTCTCTACTCTTCCGACATCTCTCACTTGCACGAATCTTCATCACACTTGCCTATTTCTTCTTCCATTTCATCTCTATCTCTCTTCTAGGAAAGGTTAATGTTCTGCAAAGTTTTCATTGTCCAAAAAAAGGGTTAAAAGCTCGGGCTCTGCCCGCTCAAAACTCCCACAGCGGTCGGGCCGGCCGGACACCTTCTCGCTGCATCCCCCCACCTTTCTCCGCCTGCTGGGCTGTGCTGCCAGCACATGATATCAAATTTCGAGGTGGCACAGGCTCTCTCTCTCTCTCTCTCTGTCTCCTGGCCGAAGGGGGGAAGCGGGGGGGGGGTGCTGCCCGATGCCTGCTGGTGCTTCTCCCACCCTTCCATCCTCGGGGCCTCTTCACCTCCCCTCTCGGTCCAAGGCCCCCGGCTTACCTCACCCGGCCGCATGGCTTCACTGCCCCGCCCAGCAGCAGCTGGACAGGGGAGAGATCCGAACTCTTTCCCCACAGGAACCCCAGAGGGGGTTTCCTGGGAATGCTCTGCTTTTAACCCCAATGTTCTCAGAGGCACATCTATGTCCCCCAGTGGCCACACCAGATGCCAGTATTCAAATCTGAGCACCCATTGGTGTGACCACAGCATTCCAAAAAACTTACTTCCTCTCAAACCACGACATAGACACTTGACGTTACTTTCTTGAAGAGAATACTTAGGAATAAATGGTCAATTTTTGGTTATTCAAGGCCTTGAACAATTGCACTCTGTGGGGTTTTTTTTGGGGGGGGGTGGACAGGGCCTTTTTCTTTTTGAAAGGATGGCTAGGGCTTGCAAAGTGAAACTTGAACTGCATGTGTATTAAGTGGCTACAGGTTCTCATGCAGAGGAATGATCGCCTGACTAGGAGAAAAAAAAATAGAACTACATATAATGGAAATTTCTATTAATGCTCTGCCAAAGTAGAACCATTGACTATAACTTGACCCAATGATGCTTCCATGTGTGTTCTGATTTTAGTAGGATTCAGCCTAATGGGATTTCAATACTGCCTACTTGCAAGGTCAAAACTATAAACTTCCCTTTATCTGTGAAAACTGGCATTTTTCATTTTCTTCTTGAAATAGTGGTTTGAAGCTATAGTGTATGTAATAAAGGGCTTCTGTACTGTTTTTCAGAGGTAGCAAGAGCCCACTACCCTAGGGAGTGACCTCTATGTTTTCTTCTGAAAGTATTTTGTTATCCTGAAACACAACAGTGTGTGTAGGAATGTCAGTTTCTGTTACAATTGAGTCAGAATCCTGACAGTTCCACACTTCTATTGCTTCTGCTTGCTATTGCTGCTAAAAAAAAATATTAAAAAGTAAATGAAATGTCATAAGTTTCACACTCAGAGAAGGATGGACAAAGTCTTGTCTCTGGATTTGTAAATGCTCACGCAGAACCAACAATGTATCTTGAATGTGTCCATTGCAGAGGCTTTGCCTCTGGTCTGACAGAGTCAGAAACTGTTGTTTCTGTTGTACATGAACATTTTTCACCCTGGGACTGGGATTTTATTGATTTAGGAAGCTTAGCTCACTGCAGAAACTGTTGTTTAGGGCGGAGCTGTGGAGGCAGGTACTGCTTACAGATTAACCATGCTTAGGTGAGAGATGGGGAGTGAAAGGATTCTCTGTTGACTAAATGGCCTTTCAGAAAACATTTTGATGAGAGCAACAAGATCATGTGGAACCTCTAAAATTCACTTGGTTCTAGAAGGCATTGAGAGGCAATCCTGAATACAGCTGTAATATTTTTTTTGTAATGCTGAAATTTAGATCAGTATTCTATTCAGTATTTTGTGGGTGGCCAGAGACCCTGATTGCAGATCACAGCTGCAGTGGGATAAAATGATAGAAGCCAGGGATAATTTTACATGGATGTAACATAGGGTATCCAAGTGAACAGGCTGATAAACAACTTTCTTTCTTTCCTAGAGCCTGAAATGCACTGCTCTGGCCTTCAGACCCTGATGCTGAGACAGCTCTACTACTGCTTCCAGTGGAGACATAAGCTGGAAGGGACAATCCTCTATTTCATGAAAGTAAAAGGCAGGATGTGTCTTGGTAGAGTATTGGTGAATGAAGAGTAAAAAACACATATTTGTCTGCATGCAACATGAAAACTTTGTGATATCAGAATTCATTGAATTCTCACTTGCCATCCCAAGCCACTCTGTCCTCACTTGTTGTCACAAAAAGTTCTTTTTTCTTTCCAACACAAAGACTGCTTAAGCTTTATATTATGCCAATATACACAAAACTGTGACAGGATATACCTATTTCATGATACAGCTGCCCATTATGACCTCAGGAACTCATGACATGATACTGAATGAATCTAATCATACCACACAATGCTTTTCATTAAATGATGCTTTTAGCTTTTTCCTTATCTGTGAAGTCCTTAGGTTTTACTTCCATGATTATTTTATTTTTCCTCTTTATGAGAAAAAATACAGAATCAAGAACATTATTCTTTAAAAAAATGAATTTATAATAAAGCTTATGATTAAAATAATTTATTTGATTTATTAAATATGAATAACTGTCATTAAAAGAATACTCATGGAAAAAAGCAAAGGCTAATATGAATTCATGGCCCACAGTTTCTATTTAGTAGGTTTTCATTTCATCTATATACACACACACATACTTATATATTAACAATATATATAAATTCCACACTATAAGGACACATTGAATTTAGCCGCATGGATCAAGAGCTAAAATGAAAAGAAACGAAAGCTAGGAAAAGAAAAGGAAAAAAAGGAAATAAAAAGGAACTTCATGTGTGATATTTCAATGATTTCCCCAAATTTATTTTTGCATGTTTTGCTTCCAAATTGCAGATTAAGCAAGCGTTCAATGATGAGAGAAGAGAGTCATAGTTTTTATAAGAAGAAAAAGAGTGCAGAATAAAAAAATCATCTTATGTGAAACCAATTTTTATTCTCCTATGGATACACTGTAGAAAAGGGGATTTTGATGAATTTATGCATGAAAATGCTCCCATTTGGCAAATCTAGAGAAAAGTTTAAGTTTCCGACTAAACTTTCCTTGAAGATAACAGTCTGATACTCAAAACTGATACTTATCTCTAAATGTACATTCTAATTTTCTCAATAAAATGAAGATTCTGCCATTTCTGATCATACTACGGGTTTACTCTGCAGCACTACTATTTGTGTCAACTATCAAGAATACTGCAGCTGTTTATCTCAATATTAACTACCTGCATAATTATTAGCACTGTAGTTTGTGAGAAAAAAAACCCAAAACAATGTTTTGATTCCTGTGTTCCACCAAAACATAGATTTTTGACTTTACAGCTGAGGCAGTTCAGGAAATTTAGTGATCATAATAGGTTATTAACCCCATTTCAGTTTTAAAAATTGGAATTCCTTCACCTTTCTGTCTCTGGAAGTAGCCGCTGAACAGACCCAGAAGGTCCACAGAAATAGAAAAAGGTCAAGCAGAGGCATATTTTCATAATATACGACTATTTAGTTTTGGGAACAATGTAGCTCTGCTCCTGCGGTGAAGATGTATGCACAGATGTAGGGTGGCCATATGTTCCTTTGTGAGCAGGGATCATAAACCTCAGAGCCTGTGTGTCCTGGTGGTTTTTGCAATGGGAAATGCTGGAAGTGTAGCTGTTCTGGCCCTGTGCATATACAGGGAGGAACTATGCATTCTTGGACAATATTCATATATAACTTTGCAGCAGCTGCTAAGACAAAGTCTGTGTGGTGTCCTTTGTGAATACAGACCCTGGAAAAATGTCATCTAGTTTTGAAGAAGTGCATCAAGAAATGATATTTGCAAAAATGCACACAGGTAATATTTTAGGTCTTTGTTTTTAGATGTTTGCTTGTTTGTTTTTAATACGAAAGGGCTATTTTCAGAGTCTTTTAAAAGACTTTATACTATGCCTTCAAGAGGTGAACTGTAAAACCAAAGCACTTCCAAGATTTCAGCTCTAGAAAATAATATTCAAACAAAGAATTTGTGAGGGGCTTGAGTGAGCTGACTCTGTTGGTTAGATCTCTCCTTAGCAGATTGTTAACTAAGTAATATGCAGTCAAAATTGCACAGGGATGGAGAATAAACTCCCATATGAGATATTCCATTTTATATTCATGTGCATAACTGGTATTTGCACAGTACTCTGTTCATTTAATTTTTAATACCATATTGTAAATTCTATCATTAATATTAAACCTGGTGTTAATATTAATGAGCTGCTGCTTTCAAAAGGTACTGCATCAAAAACACTCTAGGAATACCCCCTTAACACTTCCATCACTTTAAAAGAGGCAATGATGTGAGGGTTTCAAATACAAAATGACTCTCACTTTAAACCTGAATTATGAGTTTCTGTATGCAGACAAAGTGCAGTGTCAATGATGGACAACCAACAAGTCAAAATTTGTTAGGCTTTGAAGATTTTCAATAAGAATCACAAATACTAATTACCTAATAGAAATTCCAAATATTGATAATTATTTTAAAAAGGACTAACCATTTTATTTCAGGATACTGTAACAATTGTTCTTTGCTGAATCTGGATCTTAAAACTTATGAAATGTTTTATATTCTTCATGACAAAATCACTAAATTTGGCAATGTGATGCTCTCTTAAAATTTCCTGTTATACATTAAGCTATATTAATTAGTCTGTGTGTTGTTGACATGCCTAGGATATGCCTACATGGAGAACTTCACCTCTTCTGAACTCCGAAGACGCTATCCAAGTGCACTGCAAACATACACACACACACACACACACACACACAAAACCCTCTAGTTTGGTTTAACACTTTTAGTGCTTCCTCTCATTTTCATTGCTAAATTTGTCCTTGGAGACCTGGACAGTCAGAGAGTAAATTGTTTTTAAACACATACTGATAAAAGTTTTCCTGCTGTGAAGCCTATCAGTCCTCTGGTCAGTGGAAGTTCTATAAGAAGATTTAATGGGGAGATGCTTCATATATTCTGTACTTTCGAGTTCACTTTCACTGGCATGGGATTTTGCTAAAGGTAACCCTTGAAAATCCCTGTGAAAAATGACAAATAAAATTGCTTTCAGATTTACTTTGCAGATTTAATTCAGAGACCTCTAAAGTTATGATACATCAGCTCCTTTTTAGAACAAGGAGAAAATTTTCTTGGTATTATACTACATTATAAGCATTGTTAAGACTGATTTAGTTGAAAATAAATATCTGTAAGACATTCAGGAATACAAGTAAAAAGTTAGAGAAAGAAACATGACCTTGGCTGTAAGAAATAATACCAACATGAATATATATGAAATACCCTAGGATAGTTCTTCCATGGTCATATGGAAGACATATGAGACTCTTACAGGACATTAAAATCAGGTAAATCAGGTAATGGATAATTAATTGTTTATTAAGGAGATGGAAACACTGAATTTTACACCAGTCCTTTTCTTTTCAGCTAGAACACAGACTTAAAAATTATTGTAAGCAAGTAGTTAGCAGTCAGCTGTCCAGCGCCAGGAGCTGGACTTGATGATTCTGATGGATCCCATCCAACTCAGCATATTCTATGATTCTATAGCTAAAATAAGAGGAACAACAGCTAATTAGAAATCAATAATCTAATTTTCTAAATTTTTTCTAGGTCTTTGATTTTTTTAAAATATGGGAATGGAATGGAAGATTTTGAATTATTTCACGGAAAGTCAGCTCACTCTTCTATAACTCAAATTTTTTTCTGACCTAGAAAAGATGCTTACCTGCTTATTTGAGATATGAAATCCCCAAAACAGCTCTTCGGGGAAATAAGCTGCCTTTCAAATATGGAGGGATAACTTTAATTTGGTCTACATGAATCAGAAACTAAAATGTTTGCTATTAAGGAACTGTGTAAAATTTCTGTCCTTCAAATAATCTTCACAAAATTACTGCTCCTCAAGAAAACCTGAGCTCAAACTGAATACTCTTTTGAAGATATAGTCTTACACATTTGTCACATATTGATATATATTTCACAGTGTCCTGTATTTCTCTACTAATTTCCTAGACTAGCTTCCTTTAAATAATGTTTTGACTTTACCTTGAAAAGCTCTACCTAAGATCATAAAAGAGGGACCATTATTGTACTAAACATCTTTAAACTATAACTCAGCTATTTAGTCTGGGAGTAAAAATGACAAGAAGTTTTCCAATGTAATGATGCATGATGCACTTATTTACATAAAATATCAATATTTATATTCACTGATGGAACAACAGGATGACTTGGTTTTCTAAATAAAGATGGTACATATCAGTTTGACAGACACTGAGACAGCTGAGTTTAGGTTTCTAAAAAAGTATTCATTTTGTACTTTTTTATAGAATACTGACAAGGGAATTGCTAATGAAGATAAAAATGATAAGAGTGGGATGTGTAACAGACATGTGGTTCTGTAGAAATTAGAAAGAGATATAAAGCACTGTCTTACTTTCCAGTATTATGCTGAACATTTTCAGTGTTACTATTTTAAAAGAAATGAGATGTACAATATGCTGTGAGAAAAGAAAAAGAGGGGGGGTTTATTATTTCTACAAGTTGCAAACAGTATCATAGATTTTTCTAATTTGTGTGTTGTCATTAGAATACATATCTGATCTTGTAAGTGGCTTCAAGAAAGTTTTTGCAAAAAACTTATGATATACCAGTGAAAGAAATATTTTCATTTCCTTTATCAAATCATTATTGTAAGTCACTACATTTTCATGATCTTATTTTTGTGAAGTCTTTTTCTTTAAAAGCAAAGCAACAAATATTTTAAAATTTTTGCCTTTTCTTTCGTTGATGCAATTTAAACTGTTAAAAATATTGCAGAAATATAGTGGAGAATTACATAGTGGTTTCTTCACTTACATGGATTTAAAGTTTTTTAAGCATGCAACAAACAGTAGGAATTTTCTCTGTCAACGATCAGTTATCTCATTTGTTCAAGTGTAAATCCAGGCACCTTAATTCTTTCATTTGCTTATTCCTAATAAACAGCAATGAAGTTGCAATATTTTATGTTCTCACCAGTGAGAACTTCAACACACAATTTTGCTTTGCTTCATCAAGTGATGTGTGTAGAGAAAAACAATGACCTTCTGACACTGCATGAGGTTTCATGTCATGTTGTGTTACCTCACCCAGGCTGCTTAAGCCTGCACGGGTCAGTCATGATTCAAGAAATTTGACATTCTTTGATAGAACTTGACACTGTCACCACACTCTAATGAGTCACATAAGTAATTAGAAAACAGACTTGCATAGTTCCAGAAGATTGTAATTATCTATTTCATGTGTGTATGTTTGTTTTGTAAGTGTCAAAAGATACATAAATAACTTGAAAACCTTAACAAATACACCAATTAATCTTATTTGAGTTGATTCTATATATTAAATTATGCACATCACAACATCAACAGCTTTAAGTCAGCAGCAAGGAGAAAAGATTCTGTATTATGTCCTAATTGGCTATTAAATTATAATTTCAAATGCTCCTGTATGACTTTCATGCCAAAGTTAATAAAAATTTAGACCACTCATCTCTAAAGTACTCCTGAAAATTTATCCATGGTCTTCAACCAACAACAATTTTTTTTAAATGGGATTCTTTTTCTCTCCTATTTATTTCAAAGGGATAATAAATCAATCACTGAACAATTTAAAATAAGATTTCTTTTAAATGGTCTGCTCCAGTTGAATTACAGCTCAGGAGTTGCAGGATGACAGACTATCACTTCTTGTGCGTTACATCAGAAGAGATAATCTTAATAACAATCTAGTCCTAATTCTAGTCCTAATGTCTGTGAAAGAAACCTTGTCTCAAATCAAAGTGGAGGAAGTGCTGTCACTGAGGCAAGCAAGGGTTTCTGCCTGTCAGCCTGTGAACTCTGCCAAGACTGCATTTCTTTGTCTTTCATATGCCATGTTCTTTATGTAAGCAATTCTTTATTAGTTTGAATGTGTGCAGACTAACTACAAAGTTGAGGCACCAGCAGAAAAGTAAAATACCATTCCTGAAAATTTTGTTCTAAATAACATTGTCCACAATTTTTTTCTGTGGATGCAAATATGTACACCCCAGGTAAAACTGTGCAGAGTCAGAACTTCCATTCTATTCCTAAGCAAGGTTTACATCTGTGTCAAATACTCTGTATATTCTTCAGGACTAGATCTTTCTCTCTTTTCCTCATCATTGAGAATCTCTTTCAGGAGCATTGTATTATAGAAGCAAAGGGAGTTTTAACTCAGCTTTTTTGTTTGTTTTTCTAGAACCAAACAGACACAAAACAGCCTCTTTATTCTGTTTGATGATTTTTAAATGCATTGAATGATGTCTAAATTGTAGGGACAGTTCTGTGTGTATGTGAATGTGTGCAAGATGGGACAAGGCAGCATGGCCTCAAGCACCACGTGGAGCATTTAGACTGAATATTAGGAAAATTTATTCACTGAAAAGGTGGTTAGGCATTGGAACAGGCTATCCAGAGAAGAGGTGGAGTCAGTGTTCAGGGAGATATTTCAAAGATGTGTAGATCTGGGGAATGGGGTACATGGTTTAGTGGTAGACTTGGCAGTGCTGGGTTTTTGGTTGGACTCAATAACCTTAAAGGTCTTTTCCAGGTGTAAAGGAGTCTGTGAATTATGTTAACAAAAAAGCATTGTTTCATTTACAATTTATATTTATTAACACATCAGCTATTTATTATGGGCACTTATCCATTTCTATACATTTTTAATTAAAAACCAGCATTTAGTGTATTCTCTCAGAAAATAGATTAAATCAATTCAAATATTATCTTAATTGAAAGGGAACAAAAAATTCCTAGCTCTGATGTTGTCTTCATATATTTATCAAGAATTCACATTTTTAAAGAACATGTAGTTACAGCAATTCCATTTTCCAAGCCATGTACTGGTGATTGAGATTTCATTGCCTAACTTGGGTACTAACACTCTCCTGTATGTGTGTTTGAACTATAAGTATATTGAACTATATTTCTTCCATTCTTTTACAAGTGAACATATTTGGAACCATACTATTTTCCATGTTCACAAGCTGAAGTATAAGCAGTGTCCTTTTTCTTCTCTGAATCTTGATACTGACGTATTAGACGTCTTCTTGTTTTGTTTTTTTACCATGGTGCACCACTTCTGCACCACACTTCCCATTAGTTTAAAGCTAAGGTGCATTTTGGACCAATGCTCTTATAGGAAGAATTGATTTCAGACACTGTTTATGCCTATATATCTTCATAGCCCACATATATTTGACACTAGTTAAATAATTTAAGGTACAACACTCATAGATTAGAGACAGAAACTGGCACTTACTAACACATGACCTGATGGTCTAAGAAGCATAAGAGGTTTTGAGAGGGAAGCAGGAAGAGAGGCTGTGATACAGATTCATCTGCTGCCAAATGCTGCAGTCTGGTCCTGGTTTCCATAGTAGATCCCTAAAACCTGGAGTTATATGTGCATTTACCTCAGTGTCCATGACATTGAAAAAACCAAGGAAAAGAATGAAAGAGTCCCTATTTACAGACACTTTTTATTTCCTTCATGAAAAAACCAAGTAAATAAGGGCTGATGAAGAAGTTCTCTTTGAATACATGTTTTTAACATGAACACTCTTGTTTTCATTGGTAATTAGCTGAGAAAGCACAGGTGTCAGAATACAGACTGGCATTTTTTAGGCCGTGGGCAGTCCTTGAAAGATAGGAGATATGTTGCCACAAAGATAGACTCATGAGGCAGGGAATACTTTGGGAAGTTCATCATCTGTCTGGGTCTCCTACATTAGCCACATAGAAAGGAAATAGATTTTTATAAACCTCATCTTTGTCCACAGAAAAGGAAATAAATTGGGGGTTATGTCTCAGCATCTTTTCTTTAAGATTTATCACTATTTTAGACACTGATGAAAGGCCTAAGTGTGTAAGTATATATACTTCAAACAAGCACTTTGTTCCTTACCTGTATTTCTGTAGTTGTCTTCTGCAGAGTGAGATTTCTAAGATGTTTTAGAAATATTTTGGAAATGTTTTAGAAATACTTTATGCAGAGCTATACCATTTCAGCAATTAAAGTTTTTAAGAGAAAGCTTTCAATATTCCTTTGAAATGCTTGCAGCCCTACATGAGTTATTGGTGATCTGTGCTGTAGTTTCTTCTTCATCTTACTATGTCTTTACCTTTATTTTTGATTGTATTGTGAAGTTTTCACTCAAAATACAAAATCTGCACTGTCATTCTATTTAATCTTTTTTTTTTCTTTTGTTGTTGTTGTTGTTGTTGATTTGGGGTTTTTTGCCTCTGTTACACAAAAACTTGAACACAGTAATTCCAGAAACATTCCTCCAACAAGCTTGTATCGATTTCCTGTTTTCTAATAAGAAAGGGTGAGTGATAAAGCATAATCTTCCTTGACTTTGATTTTTTCTGGTGAGTTTTAATTCTCATTTGGTATAGGCATTTTTCAGCTAGTCTAATTTTCATATAAAGATTCTGGTTTCTTAAGGGAATATTTTCATATGAATAAAATTTTTTTTAAAAATTTGAAATTTAATTATATTTTTTAAAGACCTTAGACTTTTCTCTCGATAATTTGGGGCTTAAAATCCCCATAAGATATACTGTTGGAAGCACAGCATGAATTTTTAAATGTGAAGTGGTTAACATTGTCAAGAGGAGGTATAACTAGAGCTTACATATACTGAGGATTTCCAGTTAACTTCATTCCCTTTCTCCAAATGCCTGTGATCTTAATTGCACTTTAAAATGATTTCCAAAAATTTGATATATTTTTGAACCTTGGGATTGGAAAGCTTTGATATTTAATTCTACCCCACTTTTTGCTGCTCTACTGAAAGATGGAATATTTGGGAGATAAGCTGATGATCCTGTGTCATCACACATTTCCCTGTGTCTCAATTAAAGAATAGTGAGTCCAGTGTTCTGGAGGTTCAGTTTCAGCAACCTGCATATTTGTTATGAAATTGCTGCAGAAACCTGGGGAAAATTACTGTGCATATCCCAAAACAGACAGAGTGGGAAATGTAAGAAACGAGCTATAATGAATTTATAACTGCAATATGATTTTTACTGGTAGTGCTAACAATGCATTTAGGTATTTAGAGCACATATTGCTCAATCTAAATTAAAAACCACGCATATAGAAGGAATGTTATGTCTTACCTACTCTGAATGCCTGTGTCTTTTTTCATGCACCAGACGTTTTTGGCTAAAGTGTAGCTCAGACTATAAGGGTAGAACAAGACAAGTTATTCTGGCAAAACAAGAAACTTGTTCCTTGAAAGAAATTCTTCAGGGGAAGCATCTCTGGCACTGAACACATTAATTGCTCTGACAGTTACCAAGAGCAATTGGAAAAATCCACAGGCAGCATGTTGCTTACTCTTACTAATAGCTGCACTGGTGACCATTTTTATTGAGCATTAGACTGAACGAGGAGTCTGGGGATCCCTGACTCCAGGTATTTGCAATTTCAGATTAATCAGGACTGCACTGTGTGGCACAGAAAGGTAAATCCAAGAAACAGAAATGACAGCTTCCCTGGAGTTGCCAGCACACTTGCTCACAGATTCTTTACTTTTTATTTCTTTTTTTATTATTTCTTAGTTTAGTGCTGTGTTTCCCTGGGGCACATTACTCCCGTCTCAGATGAAACGTGCCATGCAGCTTGCTCAGTTTCAGCTCAGGGCCTTTCCACTGCTACACAGAAAATAGACACCCTCTTTCTTTTTCCCATCCCTTTCAAAAAATGGGATTAACAATCTCAATTCAAGACACATATTATCTGAGAAAATGTTGAGAGAAGAAAGAAAAGAGGTGAAGATGATACAGATTAATCTTATGAGCTGTGGATCATCTAAATGCATCTCTGGGCCATTGGTGTTCACAATAATGATTGCAGGAAAAGTCATGCTCTACCCAATGTCCTGGGTGCTAAAGAGCTAATAAATTCTTTGTGAGAATTCAATCAAAAGCTTTCCTAAACAAGGTAGCAAATGGGAATGGTTTGCAGAGGCCTCACTGCTGACTTCCCCAAAGGGACATGGTCACTTTCTCTTCCTTGGAGCTTGAGGCTGAAGAAGTTTGCAGTGGTGCACAGCTACAGGTGGGAACACTTACCTGGAATCAAACCCAGGCCTCCAGTTCTCTACCAAATGTAATCACGCTCTGCTACCATGCCAAAGTAATAAATTTTTAGAAACAGCTTATTCTGTAGCAAATTTATCTCAGCCTTGTCTAATGCATGTTATATTGCAGCACTAAACAAATGCTTGTTCTGAGACCTT
Organism: Molothrus aeneus; assembly: GCF_037042795.1. Lineage (NCBI taxonomy): Eukaryota > Metazoa > Chordata > Aves > Passeriformes > Icteridae > Molothrus > Molothrus aeneus. The sequence continues at coordinate 48,718,478 of NC_089649.1, read as the reverse complement.
CCTGAATTTCTCATCCTCTTCCTTTTCTGTTTGCAATATTATGTAATTCCAGCTTTGGTTAAGTCCCTCACTGGCTGCATGCTACTTACAGCTTCAACTTTTTCTTTGGTAGCATTTCCATAAGTATTTAAACAAAAGAAAGCGTTCTATCACCAGAATGTTCTTAAAGCACATTTATTTTTCTTGATTTCCTTGAGACAAGACTACCTACACTAGTGTAGAACAGTAGTAGAGTGTGTCTATTTTACAGCTTTATTTTAATCTGGAATGAAGCATGTTCTAGCAGCACTATCAGAACTTTGCCCTGATGGTGTGAGAGACCTGGGGCCTTTAAGAGGAGCAGGTGTGGATCCAGCCATGCTTTAACGGGTGTTCTTGGAGCCTTTCATTATAGGGGTGGGAATATCAGCTGGTTTTAGACCATCTAAATAGAGTTAAGCTTGGTGGAAGTGAGGCTGTAGTATGCATGGATAATTAACAACCAAGCTGTACAAAATTATAGAGATGCAGTAGAGAACATCTCATGTCTTGTGTGGAGTAAGGCTTTAAAAGGAATGCTCATGGGTAACTGACAAAGTAATATACACTAATATAGCCCTGGATGAGTCTTCCCAAAGGAGTTACCTTGAAAGATAAGGATCTGTTTGTTGAGTTCACAAATCCCCTCCAAAAGATTGATTGAAGAAAAGCAAGGAGATTTCTTCATTTAAGTGTACATGATAAATTTTTTGCCTATGTTTTTCTTTTGAATTAATGTCTTGGACTGCATCCATATAGGCCTTTTTTAAGGGTGACCTTGAGGCAAAGAGACTGAGATTGTGTAGTCACAACCCTTATCATAGTCTACATAAATAAAATGTGGATAATATTATATATTTTATTTGAACTTGAATGTTGTGTGGGTAATGGTGTTAGTGAAAAATGATAGTGTAAGCTGGAGGTCCTGATATAGCAATTTTCTTTCCTTCCAAATCTGCCCAGTTTATATGAAGCAAGTAGAGGACTGGTTCAGCCATATTTTCACAGATGGAGAGACAGATACAGGCAAGCCCTTTTAATTTAGACAAGTGGGAATTCTATATATGCCTAAGTGGCTTAAATGTCATGGTTGTGGTAAATCTAGCAATAACTTTAAACATTTAGGTGCTAGATAGTTTCTTGTTTGGAATGATCTTACCATGGTGTTATAAGGTTAAGTTTCTTAATCAAGGACACGACAGATTCAAGCTAGCAAATTGAAAGCAAAACTTGTCTTTTACAATAATTAGTAATTTATGTTGTTTACAAACTGCCAGTATTCTATTTTGAATTCTTCCCAAAAAGCAGAAGAATATTATCTATTGAAGGAGCATTCTGCTACAAGAGTGTATGTTCCATAGCAAAATATTCAGGGTCAGTTTTAATTCTCCAACTCAGAGCAGCTTCAATCTAGTGCCTGAGTACCCAAACAAAGTTTTCCTCCTTCATGTTTGTTCTCTGCTCACCCTAGAGGATAGGACTGAATTAGTGACAGAATTACACTGTTTCCTTGTGCCCTCTGGGGACTGAACTATCAACAACTCACTGCTTTGAGAGATCTTCACAGCTGTGAGTCAGGGATGACATTTTCTGAGACAGACTGGAGTCTTCAGCAGGGATGTGAAATTGCCTTTGAACTGTGAGCTAAATTTTTTCATATTGATCTTTTGTGACACTTATCATTAGCATGTGACTCTGCATGTGAGAGAGGTTTTCATGCAACTTTCAAGCAAATACGATACATCCTGTAGCAAACCTCCTATGAAGGTTAATAATTTCCTGTCTCTACTAAGCCAAAATCTTGAGCTTTCCAGGCAAACTTGATGTGTTTGAGCAGGAGGAAAGAAATTCACCACATGTGTACCTGATGTGGAAAAAATAGAGATCTGCTTTTATTGCTTGGCATGGCATACAGTTTTAGTCATATGCAAAGGTCCTTGGACAGGCAATGCTCTTCAAGTGCGTACTCTGGCTACATTAAATCTTGGAATTTCTTGAGTAGGGGCTACCTCCCCACTACCCCCAACAAACCAAACCAGAGAACTCTTTTTGTAATTTTTCTCTACATGAGGTTGCCATTCAGTGTGTGTAAATAAGTAAATAATAGATCTTCAACTGTAGTACAGTTTCTTATCTGTCAAAACTATATTTCAGCCTAATCCTCAAAAATGTTCTTTTCTTTGGATCTTAATGTTACCATAAAGTCCTTTCTTGCATGTTTAGGCAGTCAGTGAATCATTAAACAAAGCTACTCTTCTGCTGGAATTTACTGGTGTTGAAAATTAATGCTTTATTCCCTTAATTGGTCTGCCCCAGTTACTCTCTTCAAGAATTTCAATGCAACAGCTTGAACACAATTTGAGAAATTAATTCCCTGAAGTACTTGGTGGAGTAATCAAAAGTGGAATCTATGCATTTATATCGACATGTTACATTGTAATACTGTACCTTGTTGATCAGAAGTATTGGAAAGAATTTAATAAGCTCACAGTAGCACTCAACTATAAAAGCAGTTTTGTAAAGATTTTGTTAAAATCAGTAGAAGAAGGAGTTAAGGATTAATTATTTATTTAAGCATTGAAGACATGCTTCCAATTTTCTTTGTCTAGAATCCTATGTTGATGACTTTATATCTGGATATGGAAAAGAATACAACCATTGGAAACACTGAGTTTCACATTTGCAGAAGTTTTTATCAAAGAAAATGTAGCCTCTAGCAACAGCAGTTTTAAAACCCATAATATTCACCTTTTTACTATATCTGCCCTTTTCTGTGTGAAGCTGTCATTAATGATTATCAAAGGTAGAGGAGACCAAGAGTAAATTCTACTTATAATGAAATGCTCTGTCCTCATAGGAAATACGTTCTTTTTAGAACTGGTGCTGTAGAATCTGAGAAGTACTTTGTAAAGATATTTCTATACTGTAAACGCTGGTTTTCACATTTGATTTCACAGAGGGTAACATAAGAAATCCAAGTTGTATATGATTTTCAGAGTTTGCTAGAACACAAAAAAAATGTGAGCAGAATTTATATTGTCAGCAACTTGTAAATTAATGGTAAGACAAAGCTGAGCAAGAAAGATCTCTTATATTTCCAAATGTGAAATAACATTAATATAATTTTATACTATATTAACTATATTTTACTTATATTAACATAAAGTTGATCATTCTGTAAATATTACATATATTATAGGCTTTGGTTTATTGTAGCATTCACATAAAATTTGCTAGAAAGACAGATATTCCAGTCAAAGGAATACAAGGTGCACAGTGTTAAACCAAAAAGGTGTGAAACCTTCTTGCTGGAGTTTTTCTACTTGGTGGATAATTCTTTCATTTTCCACAGAAGCTGGTCATTCAAACTGACATAGTAATTTTCTGACTGGCTAACTGGGAATACCTCATTTCCGAGGATAGCATGACATTTTGATACTCATTAGTTTAAAATGTCATCTGGAAAGAAATTGCCTAATGTTTGGCACTTAAAATATTTGAGGTTTATTGCAAGTGAATACTTCTTGATTCATTTTCATATCGTTTTTACTCTTGTTTAATTAATATGAAATTATGGCATTAGAAGGAGCTTCTCTATAAGTATATGTAACAAATAATAAATGAGGAACACCTTGGTTTTTCCAGGGTTTTCTTAAAAATAGGGTTACATCAGGATAAAAGAGAACACCTCACTTATGAATTGTTCTCATCATCCTTGGGACTTCTCAGAAGTACACTCTTTCAGTACCTATTAGAGTAGGACTAAAGAGTATCTATACCTCCTCCTATTTCAGAGATCAGAACTTGGACCAGTGCATGTGTGCTTCCTTGTTTGTAGAATTCAAATACACAATAAGTTCAATTTCTGTATTATCTAAATTACTCTTTTTTTCCTTTATTATTTTTATAGGCCATGTTTACTAGTGAAAGAAAAATGTACTCACAATGTTTTGACTTGGATTAGGATGAGGGATGTGATGAGGACAATAGGTGTTTCCTGAAGTGTGAATAGCAAATAAGACTTTACCGGTAAACTACATCACAGGGTTATCCCCTGAAGTATTGTCACATGGAGCTGGATTGAGACTTTCTAGGAAGAATGTTCAAATTCCAAATCTTTCAAAATTTGTGGGGTTCCTTTAATAAAAGTCATACCAAGTGTGTGCATATGTGTGCAGGCAAAGCTCTCAGGGTTCTTTAGGTTGGTTATTCCCTCCTGATAGCACTGGGGGTCATGAAAACGTGCAAGCAGGCTTATTTCTGCAAAACATCTTTAAAGCATATTTAAGCATATTATCAATGCTTAAAAGCAGATAAATAGGCTAGCTGGCTGATTCTCTCATTAATTTAGATTCTGGGTTTGTTAATCAACTTGATATTCATGATGTGTTGGCCTAGCTCCATGTATGAAAATAACAAGGCTCTGAATGAAGCAAAACCTTTGAAAAGATTTTCATGATCTTGCATTAGTTTTTAAGCCATGCTTTATGGTTTCTTTTACTCACAATATGGAGTTTGTTGTATTATCACAGTAGTTCAGTATAACCCCAAGGCCAAAACACAATTTGTTTTTTCTTAATTCTTACAGCTGACAGTGTTTGGTTTATTAGCACAACATCCTTATAATAAATCTATAATAAAACTGGAAAACTCACATAATCTTGTGATTAAAGTTTAAAGTTTTAGGACTAATCTATGAATTAAACCCAGAGTTAAAAAAATAGAATTCAGTGACATGAGTTGGTATCCTGCTTCTGATTGGGGAGGCTACTTTTACATCTTTGGAGGACCTTCAGACGACCTTCAGGTTATTGCAAATTATAAAGATATGAAGCATTCAGTATGAGGAAATGCAGTTCTTAGAAATTATCCTCATTCTGCTCATACCAGGCTTTTTACAAACAGTCTTTTTCTTTATCAAATTTTCAGGAGAAAAGGTAAATATTTAAATTAAAAACACTATTATACCACAGAATCACAGTCCCTTTTGGGCTGGAACAGACTCAAGGATCAATTCTTAAGTGAATGGCCTGTACATGGATCAAACCTGCAACCTTGGTGTTATTAGCACCATGCTCTGACCAACTGAGCTCATCTCAGAGTCATAGGGAATATTTGTATGAATATAAGGGAACTTAAATGATTGATCAGCAGTAATAAAATTCCTGAACTAATGCTGTCCACAAACGTAATTGGTTCCTATTCACTTGGTTTGGAGGTGATTGGGTTAGAAACCATTTAATCCAACCTGACATCCAGAAGTCCATCGTTCCTGATGGGATGCACCTAAAAGTGTTGAGGGAACTGATGGACATCATTGCTAGATCATTCTAAATCATTTTGAAAAGGTCACAGTAGTCAGGAGGGGTAGCTGAGGACTGGAAGAAAGCAAATGTTACCTCAGCCTTCAAAATGGCAAGGAGGACCTTGGGAATTACAGGCCTCACAATCCTTTGCTTCCAAGATACTTAATTTAAAATGCTCTGTGATACTACATAGTCAAATACCACAACAATATATTCATAATGTCTTGAAGAGTCTTAGTTTTACTTCAATTTACAAATACATTGTTTTAAGGTAAGCAAGTCTACTGAAAATGATAGCTGTGAACAATGTCTAGATTTTATGGCTCATTCTAATTTTAAGATTTAAGGCAGCATTTCTTTAACACTTCAGCAAAATGTATGTTCTGAATTGCATGTACTATGAATTTATTTACTAGTAGGTTTATTATACCTGTGTATTGCTTCTTACTTATAAAAAATCTGTTGCGATAAGCTGAGATAATATTATTTCAAGAGCTTATAAAAAAGCTCTTGAGATAATATTAAAACATTTTCAGGTTGCTGCAAAGAAAGTAGAAATATTGGAAAGATCAATATTGTCAACAGTGATGGACTAGTCTGATGAAGTGATTCATTATTTCAGTTCCAGTACTTATGAACTTTGCTGAGAGGGTGACATGCTGAATGCCCCCTAACACATTGAGATGCTGATCTGCCTTCTAAATTGGTCAAAGCTCTGTTTCCATCAAGTATGCAAAAATCGCATCTCTCTGTAGAAGTAAAGATGCCACAGAATGGATGAATTTAGGGAAGTAATGCCTTTAATTTGGTAAAAGAGTTTTAAAGTTTGCTTACAAATCAGCAGGGTCTTGTAATGAAATAGCACAGTTTTTATAATGAAGTGATTCTGAATTTAAACGTTATCTTCTTGGGATTTGTAAACTCTTAGAGGGCAAAGTCTAAGGATCGAATTTTCAAAGGAGAATTACATGCTCAATTTCTGTTAACTAATCCTTTAGGCAGTATTGAAAATCTCTACTTTACATCATGAATGCCACTGAGGAATCAGCTTGTTAACATAATGGGTTCTGAACTGAAGGGGAAAGATATTGGAAAAGAGGGGTAAAAGTGGGTGATTCTACATACAAAATGCAGTGTTAATTGGGGATTTTATTTTCCTGTTTCTCTCCTTTGTAATTATTTTTCTTAAGGTTTGATTTTTCACATCATGGCAGACAGCAGTGGGGAGGAAAGGATGTCCTCCTTCCTTTGTTCTTCCAGTGGTAGCTGACACTATCCTGTGTTGTTCCCCTGTCTGGGAAGCTGGGGAGCAGAGCTTTCTTCATTTTCTGCCTGCTTCTGCACACCTATGTGGAGGAAGGGCACAGAGCTAATGTGCCCTTGCAATGTAGATATGAAGAGCTAAGGGTAAGGATCCTGACCATTGTTACTAATAAATGAAGTTTATGTTGTTAAACTTGGCCCTAAAAAAAGGAGAATTCTTCCACCTCTAACTTAGAGGCAGAGGTCTTCATCTGAAAGTCAAATCAAAAATGTAGGCACATAGCAAAGTGTGTGCCCTCAGGAAACCAGGTATGAACTTTGGAAGTGATGAAGCAACTTAATTCTGTCTAGGTCTCTTTGAGACTTCTGAGTTCTAAAAAATGCCCTGTCATGTAAGGGGCATGGTTCTTGAAGGTACCTTGGTGCTCTCCTGGAACCCATGTAGTAAATGGGCATAAGAAATCTTTACTAACATGCTGGGAAGATATATGTGAAGGAGTAGGAGAATAGATGCTTTCATCTCAGCATATTGAAAAATATGCCTTTTATAGAAACTTCTTCCAGTCTACAGTGGAAATCTCAGGCCTATTTTAATGGAAATATTCTAAAAGAAATATTTAAATATATTCAGATATCCATGTTTGAATTATTTGGGCCCTAGACTGACCTCAGAATACAAGAAGATATCTTTAGGAAATAGATTAAGAGAAAAAAGAAAGAAAAAATAAAAATAGAACAATAAAATCAAACTTATTTAGTTTTTCTTTTCTGAAAAACTCTTTGAATTTGAAGCTGAACCACAGGAAAGAGAATGGAGAAAGAAAGTCTAAAAGATGAAAAAGGAGTTGTCATGTATTAATAGAAGTGCCAGTGCTAGAAATACTGACATTCAGAGTTGATTGGTAGTGAAACGAAGGCAAAAATGTATGAAGAAAAATGTGCAGAATGAACAAAAGATAAGTATAGCAATGATGTGAGATGAGAATATTTAACATTATTGCTCTAATCTTATCTAGAAACCTTTTCACAGACAAATACAATTGCACAAGCAGAAATGAATCAAATGAAAATGACATCCAGGTCAACGAGGCAGCACAGCCCTCAGCAGTTTAACCACGTGATGGTCCCAAGACCCACTCTGATGCTGCCAGCACAGCCGCCCACAGAGCCTGCCAAGCAGCCAGATGCTGCTGGAAGATGAGGACCTTCCACAGTTGGCATTTAACTCTTGAGAGGGAAGTAATGGTGTTCAGATTTTTTTTTAATGACTGAATTACATCTTTCTTTAATAGATGAATTTAAATTCTCATATGCTCCAAGTGTTTTAGTAGACATGTGGTGTAGTACATCCTATTCTAATGAGAAGCTTGTTTTTCCTAATAGAATATTAATACTAACATAAATACATCCCAGATTCGTCATATGCTACTTTAATTATGATGCATATTTTGTAAGGAAAACCAGCAAAGGCTTGATTTTTTTCTTATTAAAAAAATCATTAATGATAGATGTAACGTCTAGTGGAAACCTGACAGTACTCATCTCATACCATTAACTGCCCAAGCACAGTTACTCTACTGTCAATGCTCACCTTTTAACTTTTTTTGAAATGAGATTCTCTTAGTAGTAATCATAAGAAACTGTTATTACACAATCTATGTGATATTTTTTTCAGACCACTAATTAGATGTCTTTGCATCAGGGACTTTCCAAGACATAGAAATACCCATACATTATTGAGTCAGATTTATTGAAAATACCCATTAAAGACTTCAAGATTTTCTCTGGGGTTTGTAGAGAAGCCATTTGGACTTAAGATGCACTGTGAGGACTCCAGCTAGCACACTCTTCACATTTCTCCTGAGGATTCATGCTTTAGGTAGTTGTAAATCTATCTATTATTACATTCCAAATTTTTAGGAACTGATTACGAGAAGATTTATTACTATTAAAAATAAAAAGAAAGAAAAAAAAAAGAAGCAATGCCAGGAAGATACCATAATTATTGCATGTAGAGAAACACCACACTTAGAGGTTTTGGTAGTTGACCTTACCTTGCTACAAAAGGGAAATACAACTATCCTTGAAAATGAATGGCTATTTAAGTCTGGTATGAACTGTAACAAGGATAGTCTATATAATACATGGTTGTCATCCAACATCAGCCAAGGAAAGCTGATATTCAAAAGTCACTCTCACGAAACCAGGGCAGGAAAGAACTTTTGGTATGCACTTAAGTTCATAATTAGGAAAGCGGGTAACTTTCCAGACATCTATGGCAACCTGCTTTAGAATATTGATTCCTGTAAAATAAGAAATAGAGCAACTAATCATGATCAATCAGGCAATATTCTATTTCTAGGTTACTTGGTAAATGCTATTGCAGGACAGTTTAAGGCTGGAGTGAGGAACACACAGGGAATAAGGGGGATATTCATTGTCTGATCTCTAGTTCTCTGACTCTAATCATAGAAGTACTTGTGTTAGTTTATCTCTCCTGACTCTGACCAGTGTAAATCCCCAAAACCACAAAGAATAGGAACAAGTGCATACTTTTCTTATGCTGTTTCATTAGAAGTGGTGAAAAACCTGGGGGTTTTTTGTGTGTGTGGTTTTTTTTTTGATAAATAGGAGTACACTCCTGTCAAAAACATTGACTGAATGAATAAAAGATTTCCTTCCTGATGATCCTCTTAATATTTAGTACTTCACTCTCTTCACATTCTTTTTACATCAGTTGCATGTCTAGCTGATAACTGCAGAATTTTTTGGCATCCATAGAGGAATTTTATGAGAGATAAAATATTCTGTCTAATAGATATTAGATATCTAAAATATTCTGTCTAATCTAATCTATTCTGTCTAATCTATTCTGTCTAAAATATTCTATCTAAATATCAAAAATATTCTGTCTAATAGGCAGACATTTTTAAAATGTCACTATTTCTTTAGAGTTGTATATCTGCAAAAGATGACAGAGGTAATGTTTAGATTTTTCATGTTTCCTCCGGTCCTTATGGGAACAGGAGATACAATTAGGCAACTGAGAAGAAATGAAAACTTGCACTAATTTTGTAAATTTCAACTTTTCCCTTGTGGAATATCCAAACAGGGATTTCTACCTTCCTTCACTGCATATGACCTAAATATTTTTCTGAAATTGCAGTGATGTGCAAACATAAATTAATCAAAATATTAAGAAGAAAATATGCCTCAGGATAAATATAGGGTGAATTTTGGACTGGGTATCTACTGTGTAAATTTCAGAAGTTTAGAGTTTAAAAAAAATATTTAAATAAACAGAAGACTTTTTGCCCAGCTACAAAAGCCTACCCTATGCCAGACTCAGACAAAACGTGTAAAGCCCTTTGCTGTGTTGATGCTTATCCAAAGAATTTCTGAGGGGTACACTATAGAAACTTCTTGGGAATCTTACCAATAATAATAAAAAAATAGCTTAAGAATTCAAAATCCTGTTATGCAATATTAATTTATCACTCGCCTGGATGGTGACCTTGCAATGTTTGGGTAATGTTTCTCCAAGCTCACTCCCATCCCAAAGCAAGCAAGGGAAGGTATTGGCAGTGGTGATAGCCATGACAGAAGCCCAAAAAACTACACACCTTAAAGCCAAGCAATTTTTGTCATGTCACAGAGTCACCATCTGTAAATACAGGTAGGATTTTTGGTTTTCATTTTCAACATATGGGCATGTCAGGTACAGATAAGACTATGATGCAGAGTGAACTCCAGGTTTCTGGCTAGGAATTTTGGTTTTTGTTTGGTTCATTGATTTTGTTTTTGTTTTTTTTGGTTTGGTTTGGTTTTTTTCTGTTTTTTGGGTTTTTTTTGAGCAGTTGCATTACTTTGATTTATAAATATATATGTGAGAAGCATTCATTTTTCAAATGAGGGGGAATTTTTTCCATTCTAATCTGAAAGCTACATATGGTCTTTATCACAACAACAGTGTCTATTGCATCTTTACAGTAGTCTTATCACTATGCAGAAGTGACAGTTTATGACAATGTCAAAGGTACATCCAAATGGAAATTGTGACAAAGTTTGACTGGCAGAATGTGATTTAAAAAAAAAATTGAAAATGATAACTGATTGAAACACTAATCACCCATGTACACTGGAAAGTTGTAACATTCACTATAGCTGAAGTTCCAACACAAATGACTGAATTTAACCAGTTCAGCACATGTGCATCATTCCCAAGAATCCTGGAGCACTAAAAATTGGTCATCTTTTGGGTAGATTTTTTTGTAATATAGCTGCTTTGTACTGCCACACTTCACTTTTTTTGACAAGTTAAAATCATAAGGTGGCATGGAGTCACTGTGGCAACAGGGTTTTGGTACAGCTTAGGCCAAATGGAAGAAGAGAAAGGATGGCCACTGTGCACTTAAACCCTGGATATTTTTTATTGCCATGATAGGGTTTAGACTTTGGAGACTCAACAAGTGCAAAGATCTGGTGTTCATTTTCAGCTTTAGCACTGTTGTGGTCACAGGATGCTTTACATAAAACCCCTTTAAATTTCCTTTTTACTTCCTTGTTTCTTATTGGCAAGTAGCTTGAATTCAGAACCTGATCCAGTAGCACAGAATCTGGACTTTCTTGTATTTATATCCCACATTAAGGAACTCCTGTGTACATATTAAAATGTAATCTAGGGCTGAAAATAATGAAATATTTATTTTCAACATGCACAAAGAGTTGCAGGAAGTGATTAGGAATAAAAAACTAACCCTAGGAGACATGGCGATTTGCTTCTCAATTTACTTATATAAAGTAAATTTTTTCAAAATGCTACTTTGAAGTGTATTATACAACGTATGATTTTTAATGTTCTTATTTCAAATTGAATGTAATAGACATGATAGACATGAACTCCCACCAGAGTTTAATTCTGTGCTTTGCCATATCATTGTCTTGTTTTGTTAAAAGTTAAACCTTTGAATTGCCACTATCTTTAAATTGCAAAACTTCATGAAATTGCCATGTAATGAAGATTCTACTTTGCTTAAGGCTTCAGGTATTTTCCTTTGATGCTATGGAGTGGCGGAATTTTTTTCCCTATCCTTTACAAATAAAATTTCATCAGCTCATTGTTTGACCACAGAGTCAGCTTGACATTCATAGGAATGTGGGATACTTGCTTCTAATTACCAGTCTATTATTTCATTTATTAGAAACTGATGTATATACAATTGAAGAGAAATATGATGAAAAATTTCCCAATGTAGAGAAACAAAACAAAAAATCCACTAGTTTTTTTGTTTTTTTTCTAAACTGTGAGATGGTTCTTTCATGTTTGTACCACTAACACATGTAGTATATTATAATGGCTAGGTGGGAAGAATATATTAATCCCATACTTAATAAAAAAGGTCTGATGTTTTTCTTTTTATAGCATGCATCCCTTCTTTTATCCCTGTTCTGTTGCTACAGAGTCTATGTAAGATTTCACAGAACACTTATTTTTTTGACTATGAGGAGTGGTCAAATGCTTTTTTTTCCATAACAAAATCAAAACCTTAAGAAATTACCTTGGTATTATGTTCAGTCTGGCACCTCCTGCAAATTCACAGCACAAAGAATTTTCAGCATAAAGAAAACATTTCACTCTGAAGTCTTTCCCCCTGATTCTTTGTGAGAGTTGGGGAGGCAGCTGGAGAAACAGGAAAGCCCTTCTGGATGTGATCCTGATGGAGCTACTTCTGTCATTGCCTCTACATGGATGGTTCATGGTGTCCCAGGCAGAATGGAAATTTCAGACAAACTTTGTCAGGGAGACCCTCCTGTTGAGTCACGAGGTTCAGAAAGACTTCCCTTGGTTTCTAAACTCCTTCTCAGTGAGGAGTCTAGGTGTGGCTGTATCCAGTCCTCAGATAACTGTATCCAGTTATCCCAGATTTGGTCAACAATTTGTGTAAAGGGTTATATAGATGCAACTGAGCTTTTATACAACATTGTCCTGCAGGGTTGAGGATGACAACCTAAATATATTTCTTTTTAAGCAATAAATTATTTGTTTAAATTGATGATAATTGTGATAATGATTAGACTAAAAGACTTTTATCAGAATTATTTGCTACACAGCACAGGTCATTAGAACTACTAGTAATGTGCATTATTTATTGAAACAATATTAAAGCAATGATGTTAAATCTAGCAAAATAATTAAGTAGAGATTGATGTTACTCATCCATACCAATGACTGTTGGCAAATCTATTTTTCTGTGCCTGAAGGATTAAACTTGAAAAGCATCTCAGCTTAAGGGAGGAAGATCCACATGCACTCCAAGAAGCAGTGTGTTATAAGACCCTGTCTTTAAAAGTGGGACTGGCCTTTCACAGTCCAAAGTGATTGTTAGTCATGTTTGTAGGTGAGACATGCAGCCTTTAGCTCATCAACTTCAAGTAAGTTATCAGTACCATCACTTATTAGTTCTTTCATCAGGAATTTTGTCTGCCACATGCTCTCCTGTGGCATACTCTGTCAGAAATTGTTCTTTACATGCTCAGAATGTTTAACTTTTGGGTTGATGAGTTGGGCTGTGCTTGGCACTCTTAACTCCAAAAGCAGCATAACCTTCCTTCTCCATCCACCACTGATAACTTTTGCAAGTAAGTTAAAGTTCAAAGTGTTTTACCTCTTAAGCTGAGGTTCTGCTACACCAGGGAGGCATTTGCACTAAGAGAGGCAGTGACTAACTGGCATGCTAAGTTAAATCAGGGATGATTTGTCTTATAAATAGGTGCTATGAAGGCACCATAACATAGAGGTGGAGTGAGCTCTAAAGAGCCAAAAGCTTCAGAATACAGGAGCTTGGAGTCACAGTGCAGAACAAGTAGATCTCAGCAACTCCTGTATAGCTCAGTCTGCAGGTTTGACTGAATGCATATGCACCTATTATTGGAAAGTGAAAAAATGCAGATGTCTGGGACCAAGCAAAAGAGTAATTTGTAAAAGTTAGCAAACTTAAAAAAAAAAAAGGCAGCTGGATAGTTAGAAAAATCTTTTGTTTGTTATATGGATATTATATGGATACTTAGTGTAACATTAATAATTATAAACTCAAACCATTTCAATGTAACAAATAAACAATTTTAGACCTGGCTGACCTATTCAACTCAAGTTAAATTTCACCTTTGAGGTTGTAACAGATGTCTGTATAGACTGGAAGCTAAAATTCCTTTTCTGGTATTATTTGAAGCATTCAGTGCTCATTCCACAGAACCCATATTCCATTTGCTGTCTTAAAAGATCTTCTTTGCACTAGAATCTAGTTTTACCTTACACCTGTTAATTTTATGCAGAATATATAAGAACTGCACTGTAATAAATCTGATTTTTTTTCCTTCTTTTTTTAAAATTTCCCTTCCCTCTTCCCTTTCTCTCTTCCCTTTCCCTTTTCTCATTAATATGAAATTCAAAATATCTTCAAGCAAATATTGTTATAATGCTTGACTTGTACAGTGCCAGCTTTTTTACTGAATTATTCAGATAAAAATAAACTTGGACAGTTTGAAAACAAACTAATACGATGAATTAGTCTGAATAAAGAATTAAGGAAAAAACAGTGCAAATATTTGTTGATACATTTAATGAGTGAGGATTAAGTGAAAGGAAGAGATAATTTTATTTTTTAAAAAGGAAAATTAAAGTAAATATTCTTCCTCATGTTTGTTTGACTGGTAGATCTATTGAAGCTATTCATGCAGGGATTTTGTTAAAGATTTATTTCATATTCCTGATGTCTATGTTGTCATTTAACAAGTGGTCCAAATTACTCAAGGAGGCTTTTGTGTGAAGGCTGATTTTAATTGGGCTATTTCATTAATTAACTGCACCCTAAGAAAACACAAATGAGGTGTCACAGAGAAGGGAAATTCCTGTGTTACCTCATTGCCACTTAGATCTCTGTCCCATTGTGCACATTTAGGTGTGCAGTGCTGTTTTATATGACCTTATTTTTAACAGTGCTTTAGTTCACCTACTCCCCAGATGCTGCCTGGGCACCAGGTGGGTCTCTAAGTCACAAGTGTGTGTTTTCACCCACGTAAAGGGCACCAATAAATGAAATATTTAGGCTCTGGACCCTGTGTTCCCCTTGCCACACTTGCTGCCCGTCCAGTCAAGTATTGTGGGAACAGAACACTTCCCCCAAGGAGTCTCTGCAGCTGACAACTTTTCATGTCCACAGATGTTCTCATGCAGCTATGCTGTGGTTGGATACACACATGGTGGCTGCCACAGTTCCCCAGGGACTGCAAACATTCCCCATCACAGCCGGGCTTTAGGTGCCAGGTCTGCTTCTGTGTCCCTGCAGCCAATAGCCAGGTAGAGAACTTTACTGAGGGGATTCAGCTGTTAATAGAGGTGTATACCTGCAGAAAATGAAAGTGTCTTCTTGTAGATATTTGTGTTTGATTAGCGGGATGGGACCTGACAGTTCCTGTGAAGTCCATGTAAGATTATCCATTTTTCAAGTCCTGAGACAGAAAGAGTGTCAATTCAGTCAGCTTAGCAAGAATTTATGAAGAACAGTAGCTCATGAAGAAAAGCTAGGTTTTTGCAATTATATGGACTGAGGAAACTGCCAGAGTATCCCCAGTTATGAATAAAAGGATACTTCTTAATAAAGTATCCAGG
The DNA here is from genome assembly GCF_037042795.1 of Molothrus aeneus. NCBI lineage: Eukaryota > Metazoa > Chordata > Aves > Passeriformes > Icteridae > Molothrus > Molothrus aeneus. The sequence goes on along the minus strand of NC_089649.1, from coordinate 48,703,223 downwards.
ACAAAGTGGTATGATTACAATCATACTACTCAGTTCAGACTGGGCAAGGCAAAATATTAAGTTGGATTTTCTTTGGTTTGGCTTTTTTTTTTTTTAGTTTGTGGTGTTTAGCTTGTATTTTTTGTTTGTTTTGGGTTTGGTTGGGGTTTTTTTTTGGGGGGGGGAGGAGGTGTTGGTAGAGATATTGTTTATTTCTTGTTTTGTTCCTGTAAAATATTTCAGAGTACTGAAAGGTAAATGATTTATACCTTGTTGTCACATCATATAGGTGCTTCTAAAGCAGAAATATGGATACCACATAGTCTTTCATTTAACTGCTGCTGTGATTTGTGAGCACACATGGTAGTACATCACAGTGGTCGTGAATTGAGATTCTGCTGTGCTGTACAAACACGGGACAAATCCTCTAACTCCAGAGGCTTCCTAAACTTCCAGGTTTTGCAGATAGGGTGCCTTCTGTAGAACCAAATTCTCACAGTAATTACTATTCTTTTATACTTCCAGCACTCTGTGCAAAATATGCTTCATGGTCTAAGAAAAGTAAGAAATGTATATAATTCTTAAAAAAACTCAGTCACATAAATAAATTTTAAAGTGCACCCAGTGTTTTATTATGCCTTATGTTTTTTGATTTTAAAGAATCTTGCCATATTTAAAGTACTGTACTATTCTCCTTTATCTGAATTCAAAGATGCACAGAAGAGAATTATGTGCAAGAATTAGCTTTTATTTTGTTTGTGACAGATTCATTGTTTGCTTTTGCCAGGCTCCAAGCCACCCTCTGAACAACATGAATATTCAGGAGTTGTCAGCAGCTGCAGCCAGCTTGATTTTTCTCAAGAATTCTGGTATATACCATGAAAATGAATTAACTTTTGTATGCAGTGGTTGTGCATGAGCTCTTCCCCAATGTGATTATTTTGGAACTTTTAGAAAACATCTGGGAATTATTCATGATTACCCTAAAACTTCATCAGCTCAAAAACCCTTGAAAAAGCCCATAAATTAAATATCTTTCTGTTCAGACATGAACATCTTCTACCTTATAGACAGATTTAGGAATGTATACACTTGAATAATTATATTCTTACAGTCAGGCACAGTGAGCCTGCAGGATACATGAATTAAGTTTCTTGGGTGTGATTTCAGAATGGGGTTTCAGTCTTCAGTGACTAAGTATGTGGTTTTGGAAGGAACAGTTTGTGATTGTCCAGAAACAGTTGTTACAATATAAGCATAGGTTTCTGGATCAATCTGTGAAAGTTTTTAAATGCATATGTGAGTGCCATTTATTGTCTTCAAGAAGATTTTGGTGATGTAAAAGACACATATGCATGATGGTTGTGTTATAGTCAAGATGACAATGGTGACTGTAGTGAATACTGAGGTCTATGGGTTTTGTGCTGACAGAAAGCCATAACACCATCATGGACTTTTGAGGATGGCTGGGAAAAAATCTCCAGTTAGGTATGGTTTGATTCCTGAGAAGACATTTCTTGGTGTGCTCGAGAATGCTGTAGTACTCTGAGATATCCCAGGCATACTGCTACAAGAAGAAAGCCAATTGCTTTTCAAACTTAAAAAGCAGTCAAAAATATTCAATCAGACTCCAAAATAGAATCAATATTTTCTGTAACAGCTGCTTGTATTTTCACGAGAAGTGATTGAAATTTTGTTTTAAGAGGCTTTTTAGTAAGGCTGTTTAATACACAGATGGATAAGAACCTGCCTTGACTGTAGAATATGGTCAATATGAATATACCCTTTTTTGTCCATGTGTACTCTTCTGAAGAGCATCACTATCTTTAAATTGTCAAAGTAGATTGTTACTCTTCAAAATAAAATAGTTAATTAGAGTGGAGAAAGTTTTATGTCATTAATATTTCAGAATTCATTCTGTTATTTGTAATATAATTCTGGATTTGTTCACTCCTAACTTCCTGAAGCACAAATATTTGGGACCTTAAATTTTCTGGTTTTGGTAAGAATTTATTTTAATGATTTTTTTTTACAACTGGAGTAACCTTTTCAGGAGTTTGAAATTACAGAGTAATGTCTATTTTTAAGAATACTCTAATCTCATTTTCACAGTAAAAAAGAATTGGTGCAAGCAGAGACATTCCCAGTAACAAGCAAGGCTTTTTCAAAGTCAGGATTCAACATAAAGCCAATTGTAAAGGGCACCATTTCCTCCTGTTTGACTGACATTATTAATTTAGATCTCATAAATCCTTAAAGTTTGTCTTCTTGCCTCCCTTACAAGATCTATCTCCCCGCATATCCTTACATGGGATCCTTGTATTTAGTTTGTTTTCAATTTAAAGTGGCAATAGGAAACCACAGCAAAGCAAAAGTTAAAGCTGTAAAGACCTAGCCATATATTCATGAAAGGTCATATGTGTATGAAAAAGCAATCAATAGATCAACCACACTTATTTGTGTACTCCTTTCCTGAGGAGTATTCCATGAAGTCTGGATTGATGTTCTGGGGTGACATTATGATGCAGAATTGTATCCCCATTTGTCTGTTCAGCCCAGAAATAAGTTTTGTGCCTTTAAAACTAGATCTGAGAGGAAGTAGGGGAGAAGGAAAAAACGGTAGAATTTTTTCATGGCTGTACTCAAAACCATAGAGAAAAGAGCTTTGGCTCTCTCTGGGTGTGTGTTGTCTGCAGCATAGACAGCAAGAGAGAGAGACAGAGTTTTTTCTTTTCTTTTTCCTTGGTTTTCCTTGTTAGCTACAGCTAGGAAAGTTTTCTCAAGATTGTTTAAAAGTTTTGAAAGAGAAAGTTTTCTCTTTTTTTTTCTGGAGCTGTTTGAACCTGCTCTGGACTGAAAACCCAGAAGAGCACCAGAAGTTCACGCCTGTGGCCCACCAGGGGCTGCTGAGAGACTGAGCGAGTCGAGCTACACCCCTTGAAATGGACTTCCTGAGGTTGTCATCTCTTCAGAACAACAAGAGGTTCCATTGATTAATATTATTCATTTTTTTTCATGTTTGTGAGTAGTTTTCTTGTTAAATAAACAGTTTTTTCCACTTCTCTCAAAGGAGGTTTATATCTCCCAAACTGGTGGGGGGAGAGGCCACTTGAATTTGCTTTCTAGAGGGACCTCATGTGGAGGTGCTCTCCCAATTGCCCTAAACCAGAACAACTGAGTATGTATTTCCCAAGAAGCCCTATATCACCCAGAATGTTATTGGACCTTCAGTTATTAACAATTCATTTTATTTGTTGTTATCACAAAGATGTAGCAGGGAAAGAGGCCATAACCAGTTATTTATTATGAGATAAGCAGCACAAGTGAACTACTGGTGTAAAACAAGAAGACAACTGGAATTTTATTTCTTACTGATATAACTCCAGCCAGCTTTTTCTTTTTGCTCTTTCTTCCTTTTGTAATTAAATTATTCCTTGTTCATAGGGGGTTGGGCCTCTCCAAAACACTTCCAGCTGTCCTTTAAGCTGTGAAATATGAAGATAAAGGCCACCTGGAAGTGCAAATCCTCTCACTTTGATTTTACAAAATTGGAGTACTACCTGTGCTGGGTTTGCCTCTGTAGACTAATTCCATTTCTCCACTGTTGAGCTTTCACATGCTCTCCTCATATTGCTGCTCTGAGGGTTTTAATAAATGTAAAAGAAATTTCATTATATCAAAAATTGATTCTAAGTTCCAGAAAGCTATAAACTCTTGCGGGAGAGAAGGTGAAAAAAAGAGAAAGAAATATGGAGCAATAAAGCTATGTGGTGTTTGCAAACAAAGCAGAAAGAAGTTTTAAGCAATACGTGTTACTAATGGAAGTTAATGACCCAGATGCAACTGTGATCTTCCTCTCAAATTGCTTCTCTCTCTGGTTGCTCTTTTGTCATAGCTCCTTGACCAATTTCTGCTGTTTCTTTTCCTCTTACATCAGTCATGTAGCAGCCCTTTGTCACCTGCGTGTTAGTTTGCATGGCAAATGGATCTGGTTCAGCTTGAACTACAACAGGGTTTAGCAACATGAAAAAATTTAATTTTGAATAAAGGAAAGGTTTTGAAGGGGACTTGGAAGCAGTAAATAAAACCTTTTTAATTTTCATTCTTGAACTTTGATTAATTTACCTTACAAGTCATCCTCTTCTTTGTAGCAAAAAGCTGAAAAATTCACTTCAGAGAAACACCATTTTTGCCAAATAACCTCAATGGGCCTCTGGTTTTCCTGTTTGCCTTGAAACGTAACCAGGGCAAAGGCTGTCCAGTGTTTGTGGTTCTATGGCATTCTAACAGGAATCTAAATATAACCCATCTGGAGCCTGAACTGTCTTTCTTAGAACAGCTGCAAACCTGAGATCATCTGATGGACCTTCAGAGCTGTCTTATTTGAAAAGTTCAAGGCATCTGTAGTCATACTTGCTTCTCTTGTATATCTCATCTCCTGATGACTTGAATGGATTTGGATGTCAGTTTTGGACAGCAGCTAATGTTTTATTTAAAATACAAGTTTGATCCCTTTCTTGACAACTTTCTGTTTAATTTTCTACTTATGCTGTGAGCTTTTGATGCCAGAGTCCTCATTTTATTTCAGTGCAGGATTTTGTGGGTGCTAGCAGAAATTCTTGTTAAATGAAGCCATTTTATGACTAGCTTTTCTCAATTTTGCAAACTGCTTTTCATAATAGGTGCGCTTCTATAATACTGTGACAGCAATTTATGGCTCAGCCTCACATGAGCTACACACAGAGCAATTTATATCAGAGTTTGTTTCTTAGTAATTATGTTACCCTCATGGGGAGAGGGCTAGCAGACACACAGGTGAAAAATAAATATTGCTACTAGGGTTCAGTTATAGACAGAGATTGACATGTGGATCCATAGTATATTGTCATAGATTTATAATTGAGTTTACTTTAACCTTCTCTATAACCTTCTCTCCTTTCTCATAGATGTCTAAACATAGTATCCTTTTGCAGAATGTTCATTACTCAAGGTGGCACACTATTGTGGGGCAAAAAAGCAAAACTGGTTTTGTAAACATTTAATAAGCTGAACCTTCATCTCCTATGGACCATCTAGGGAATGAATGGTTGTTTTTGTTTTATTCTGAGTTGGATTTCTGTTGTTTCACTTAGTAAAACTAAAAATTTACCTCCTAAGTTATACCTATTTGTGGTACAGCATATGTGACAACTAAAAAATTACTTTCATTGTAGTCTTTCCATGTCATTTAGGAGATTTATTTACAGTCTGCCATCTACCGTTAACATGGTACCAAAATTTAGGTGATTTTCGAAAAAAAAACAATATTGTGTTTTGGGGCAGGAGTATGCTTTAATAGCATAACTTGCACACATTAGCATGGCTACAGGAGAATCTAGATTACTGTTTCAATATTAAGTCTTGTCACCTTCTATTTTCTTACTTTTTCCATCTCTTTAAATGTAGTGCCTTTTTCTGCCAACAGAAGAACTAGAGGAAAATAATTTATCAGCATCTGTAAATCTGTATGTTCCTTATTGAGAAAGATGCATTTTTTCATTAATGGAGAAAGAACTGGAAATCTCCATTTATCCCTCCTAAAATGGCTTAGCTAGATCAGATCTCATGATCCTCTTCAGAGATACATTTAATTTAGTTTGAACTTAGGTGGTTTTCTTTTTTTGATTTCAAGGACTTCATTTGAATGTGTGACCACATGACATGTTTCTTTTTGCAAGTCAAGGGCCTTCAACTTGTAGGTGAAGAGTTTCTTTTCAACCAGTGCTGTATTCTGCTTTAGTGTTTTTTTTTACTCACAGAACCTCAGCCTCGGATTCAGAAAACTTAATAAACAGACATTTGGAGAAGGCTCAAAATTAATCTTTCCTTATATCTTTGTAGCAAATAATTCAGTTATTTCTCCAGAAAATTGCTGCTTTGAAATGTTTCTTACTCTGTTCAAAACAGAATTGTGTCCCACTTTACATGGTGTCGTACAAGCAAGGTCTGTAACCTATTTTTTTGTGTAAATAAGGCTTAGTAGCAAACTTCTAGTCCTTACCAGGACTTTTGTCTCTGTCCCTCGCTTCCAATTCTTCCTTGGAAAGGTTTACATAAGATCTGGTATGAGTTATTGCCAGAACTTCAACTCTTACAAACATGGCTTGGAAGATCATAAAATATGTAAAGTTTCTCACTGTGTGAATGCCAATAAATCATTAGATAAGAGAAATAGGCAGGAAGTTATAAATAAATTACTAGCAGAATGAAAAATCAGGAAAATTGTAAAGAAACAGTCCATAATGCAATTATGTTTTGCAAAATTAAAAATATGCTCGTATGTTTAAATGACCTTCTGTACTGGGTTTGCATGAGCAGGTTTTGGTAGATATTACTAGTTGTAGAAACTTGACTCAAAATAAGCTTATAAATCTAAAGCTGGAAAATATATACAAACTATCCTTATGAATGTATGTATTATATTTCCGAAACTGCAGCATTAAAAGTAATATACCTAATTCTAATTTTATTATAAATACCACTTTCTAATTTTCACTTAGAAGCTGCACGTATTAAAAGGAATATAGGGACTGTGCTTACCATTTTAAGTTTTGTCTGAGGAATATAAAGAAATGTCTGGCATTCTGTGTTCTCTTACATCTTAAAATGAAAGAGGTTTTTTAGATGAAGTTATGTACCATTCCCTATTGTTGTATCTGGTCTCCTCATTGGGGGATGCAAGGGATGAAATTTTAGCTCCCACCACGTCATACAGGAGTAAAATCTATAGACATGTGCTTCCAGTCCATGCCTACTTTTCCTTTTTTCTTGCTATACTAGACATAATATGTAACATTTAGTGAACTTTTGCACTAAGAAATTTTGCCCTTTGCAAATAGGAGTTTATTTTCCTTATGTTCATATGTGACCACTCTGAGTGCATCCCTTTTTCCTCTTCATGGTAGGTGTTCAGTAAAACCAGCAGTGCAGGATAAGATGCTACTGCCTTTAGGTCATGAGAAGGAGCAAATTTAGGTTCAGGAAGTTTTCCCTTGTTTTGGAAGGAGACAGCCTGAATCAACCATCAACATGAAATAAGGGACAAAAAGTATACTGTTCAGATGGAAATGTGTATAGTAATACAGGAAATTCAGGGCAAAAATGTCTATAAATGAAAGAAAAAAGGTCAGCTAAACATGAAGACTACTTATTCTGCTGAGATGGATTATGGTGTTGGTAAGCATATTCATGTCCTAAGAGTACCCTTAGACACGCATTCGTGAAGGTAGACTTTTTCTGTGTGGACAAAACCTTGATAAAACTTCCACAATTCTTCTGTCTTGCTATTTTGAATAATTAAAAGAGACTGCAATTGAACATGGACCTTTTCTTGGCCTTCATCCACAGCCTGGGTTTTACCCATCATATCTGCCAGCTCCAGTTTTAAATTTAGCACAGCATGTAGCATGGTATAACATAGATTCATGAGTAATGGATACATTTAAGAATTTAGTTTACAGCTAGGCACAGTTTGCAGTGAAATGAAGACATTTGGACTTCAGATGATTTTCCACAGTGTCAGTATAAAAATCCCCCTAGATTCAGTATAGGCAAGAATTTCACTCACTGTTTTGCTTTATAATATATCACATGCAAAAGAGAGAGTGTTGACTTTTAAAGGATTTTCTTATTGACCTTTATATATGACATCAGGAAAATCAAACAATTCCAAAGCTTCTTCCTAATGATTGTGACAAAATGGCCCAGGAAAATGGATAGAACAGGACTACGCAGAATAAAATTTCAAGGAAGACTTTTGCTCGACAGGTGATGCTTGCAGTGCTCAATATATAGTAAACAACAGTGCAGTGAAATGCTTGAGATGGAAATAAGTTGTATCCAATGCATATAAAATATGATAATCATCAATGCAGAAGGAACTCAAACAGATGTTAAGAGACATGAGAATCATAGTTTGTAACAAATAGCTGCAAAGAAAATGACTCATGTACCAGATAATGGAAATAACAATTACAGTATAGCATACAACAATAAAGAAATGAGTCATAAACCACTTGAATCAGAGAAGAGAAACATAACTGACAATTTTGTGGTGAGGAGAAATGCAATGAGTGATAGTTCTGAAAAGAAAAAAAAAAACCCTTAGTTGTGAAAAGCAATTCTCTTGAAAGAGGAAAAAAGTCTGACATTTGTTGTATAGTTCCACGTGCTACTTTGGTCATTCCATGTTAATGTTGCATGTGGCATTTCCATTTTTTCCTTACTGACTACAAAGGAGTGGTGATTCTCCATTTATGCTGTTTAACTCATGATCATGAGCACTGAAATTCCATTGTAATGGCGAAGTTAGTATCTCAAAGAATGGACCAAGATGCCTTTGACTGGACTTGGCTGAGTTCAGTAGAGCTTGGAAAAGTGAATCATTGTGCGAGCCCCAAATCCTGTTCCTAGTTTCATCACTCCAAAGCTGGTTATATAGGGAATGACATGACAGAAGGCAAGAACAGATTCTGTGCCCTGTTTCATAATACTACATTGTGCTGACAGATCCCCAGGTGTGATACAACTCACCTTTTGACTTGACTCTCATGTTTCTGTACATTAAAACAAACATGAGGAGAAGTGAAGCCTGTTTGAAATCCATTTCTTTTACATCAGATTCTCTAAAATTTGGCAGAATTGCCAGAGGAGAAGTAGTTCTTGTGGCAAACTTTTATTGACTTTCTTCATGTCCCTGACTACACAAAATTTGAAATTCGTCATGCTTAGGCAGTTAGTTAGTTTGGTTGTGAACTGTAATGATAGAAAATATTTAAAGAACTTGCAAGACAGTGGTTTCTTGGAGTGAGTTAGCACTCTCCCCATGTATTCAGATACCAGTAATGTAAAGCCATGTTTACACTGAGAGCTTGGGTTAATGTAAGACAATCCTCAAAACTTCACTTACTGTCGTATGCCTGAAAAACACCAAGCTGACTTCCTGGTCAGCCTATTTCTGAAACCTGTGTTTCCAGATAAGAGAGCAAGATATTTCCTTTTTCTTTTTTCTTTTGGTCTGGTTTTGGCTAAGACAGTGTTTATTTTCTTCTTAGTAGCTAGTACTGGGCTGTGTTTGGTATTTAGTATGAGGATCATATTGATAGCACACAGATGTTCTGGCTGTTATGGGTATTGCTTACACTAAGTCAAGGACTTTTCAGTGTCTCCTGCTCTGCTAGTGAGGAGCTGCATGAAAAGCTGGGAGGGAGCATAGACGGGACAGGTGATCCAAACTCTTCCAAAGGATATTCTACACCACAGTATTCCACACCCAGTATGTAAACTGGGGGAGTTACCTGAAACTGGGGCCTATCACAATTGTGGGATAGGTTTAGTATTGGTCAGTGGGTGGTGAGCAACTTCTTTTTCTTGGGTTCTGTTACTCTCTCCCCCTATCCTTAGTGCTAAAATCATTATATTCTGTTTCAATAATTAAATTGTTCTAAACTCAGCCCAGGAGGTTTGCCTCTTCTTTCTGATTCTCCTCTCCACCAGGGGAGAGTGAGCCAGCATCTGCGTGGTACATAGCTGCCAGCTGGGCTTAAATGGCATCTGCTTTTCTCTTTTGTCTCCAATTCCAACTGGACATGTCATCCAATCCCACTGTACTCAGGTTTCTCTCTGTTCTGCTTCCATGTCACAGAAAGAATCAGGATGTCTGCAGACCTGATTGTGAAAAATGGCATCACATCCCTTAAAACAAGAAAACCTAGAATACTCCCCACTTACAGCAAAAAAGAAAGGGAATGTGGGAAGTCTGCAATGTGGATCACTGTGCAGATGAAGAAACAGTAACTTGCCTGACTCTAGTAAACTTTGATGAGCTTCAGCTTTTAAGACCTAAAATCTCCCTGTCTTTTTTCATTATGTTCAGAAAATTATTTTGTTGTTATTTTCTTATAGTGCATACCAGTTTAGAAAAAAATGCTGCAGCTTTTTTCACTTATAATTTTTGTATTTGTATTAGACTGCTGATTTGAGTATTTTGATAAAACAAATAATGCTTGAAACTTGACTGAGACTTAATTCCAGAAAAGACTAACCATATGAGCCAGAAGTATTGAAATAAAAGTTGAGAAATGCAATTCCAAAAGACTTTCAGCAAATTACTAGACCTGAAAGAGTTTCTTTGGAATCCTTCAATCCTTTCAAAATATACTCTGATTCTATTATCCAAAATTCTATAAAGCTCAGGACAAATTGTATGTGTGTATGGAAAATAAAAGTAGTATGAGTTTTGTTACATGCAACCTAGGAAATTGGAAGAATTTCTCCTAACACTGTGAAGTTCTGGAATACCTATTTTTCTTTAATCAGCATTTTTTTTAATGTGAACATCCAGATCATCTGAAGATGATTGACCTTGCTTTTTACTTGATTTTTTATTATAAAATATTATCATCACACCAGGACTATCAGAGAGAAGAGAGGAAATGTTTCAGAACTAAACTAGTAATTGATAGGTTGTGGTTTTTTCTATGATGATATTTTCTAGCTTTCTAGTTGATTCCCACTGTGCTTATAGTATTTTATGGAATCAAGCCAGAGGAAGTTAATGCAAAACAGTTTTTTATTGCAATAGGAATTTAAACCATATGAAATAAGGGAAAGTATAGCATATAATTTTTAGTTTCACAATGCATCATGTGCAATGCAGGTAAAGATAGGAAAAAAAATTTCAGACAAAGCTAATGCAAGGGAACATGATGCAATTTTCTTCATTAGTTTTGGCAAAACAGAAGATAAGCAAAGTTAAACATGATGGTTATTTTTTTTTTATCCCACAAATAAAGGACAGAATTTTGTTTATTTAGTTTAGGAAAAAAAAAAACAACATCTAAAGTGAAATCAAGGAAAAGAATATTCACAAAAAAAACCCAAACCAAACCAAAAAAGCAACAAAAAAACCCCTGAACAAACAAACAAACAAAAAAGTTGCTCTTTCCTAACTGTAGATCTTACATAAATTTTAAAATGATCTATATTAACCTTTGATATTTGTCATTAGATTGATTACACTGTGTATGGTATATACACTGCCTGCAAGTGTCAGGATTTAAAATCTGTCAGAACTACAAGTCTAAGTCTGAAAACTCAAAAATTATCTTTGATACCAAGCTAAGCGTTCATTTTCTTCAGGACCTCTTATCAAAATATTGATGTGCTAGCTGAAAAAAAACCCCAAACTAACCAAACAGAAGCAGTTAATGAAGTTTGGTGTTACAGGAGAGGGAAGGTGGCGTTGCAAACTCCTATTGCAAACATGGGTTTCAATGTTCACACTAACTACAGCAAATAAAAAGAAACACTGTGAAGTTCTTGGCCTCTGCAACCTACTTAAAGGATTTTACTAGGGAAAAATCAGCACTTTCTTTTAGCTGGTTGTATGGGAGAGTCCAGAATTACAGAAATGTGTCTAATGGGGAAAATACCAGGGACTACCGATCTCTAAATTTTATTCCATGTAAACTTCCCCCTCATCAATAGTGTATCAGCAGAGCACCTTGAGAGTATGAGAACATACCAATACTCTAATGCATTGCTCTCTTCAAATATAAAAAGGGAAGCTGAAGCAGGAAAGAAAGGTCTCAAAACTCTAAGAGAAACCTAAAGACAAGTTAGAGTGCTAGGCCACTGTGGCTTGTCTGACATTGAACTATTTCAAAATTCTACACAGATTTCATGATTCTTTATAATGTTAGAATTTTGAACAGAAAAGAGATTTTTTTCATACTTGTCCTTTAGTCAGCGTGCTGTGAATGACACCAAATTACATGGAACTGCAAAGACAATGGAGTTAATGGAGGAAGCACAGCTGTATTAATAAAGAATGCAAGTACAAGTGAGAGGTAGTTTCTAGGCATAGCAGGAAGTCTGAGACACATCTTGATTTTCCTAATTGGAGGAAAAATAGATCACTCGTCCATGATCCATGCTGGTTATCAAAACACTTGTACTGAAGCCCAATTTACCTTTATGGGCTAATTAGGAGAAAGGAGTTTGCAGGAAACTCCCTTCAAAACACAGCTGAGAGAGAACCAGATCTCAGTATATGTAAAAAGCAAAGTGCCTACTGCAGGCAGTGGAACTGTGCTAGGCAATGTGGCTGATAAAATTAGCTTGTATTTCTGTCTATCTTAGTTGCCAGTTTTCTGCTCTGAGCTAGGGTATTTTCCTATAAGACTTGGGGACACTCAAGGCCAGACTGGCTGGTGCTTTGAGCAACCAGGTCTAGTGGATGGTGTCCCTGCCCACGGGAGCTGGAACAAGTTGATTTTTTGAGGTCCCTTTCATCCCAAACCATTAGAATTCTTTGTCTTTCTTGAATGCAACTTTTCAATGTTTTTCCTGCAAATGTCAATATTCTGAGACCTAGTAAAAGAGAAAGAAATCCTTATTTAGTTTTGCAACAAAAAATCAAAATTTAGAGTTTTGTTGACCTGGGAGTAGTGTAGGAAGGGTAAACCAGGGAAATAGAAAGAATTTTGGTTTAGTTTGGTTTTTTTCCCTTACATTTTATAATGATATACATTAATGAACATTCTACAGATCTCAAATGTATTCCTAGATGTTGGCAAGACTAATTCAGACAGATGTGGTTTCCACTAACTGTTTCCCACTTAGCTCCTGTATCCTGTACCAACCTTCTTGTTCTTCTGCTGGGTGTGCCCTGGGGCCCAGAGCACGAGGCTGAAATGGTCAGTGTGTGGGGCTGTTGGCAAGCACTCAATAAAGATTACATGGAAAAAAGACTTGTTAGACTTTCAGTTCTTTTATTGGTACAAGTTTTCATGAATGCCTCTGCAAATGGTCCCTTTCATATTGCCATTGGGAAATTTGGAATGAAAATCATGGTTCACATAAAAAAAGAAGACATATTTGATTTCTAGTTTTCATTTTAATTTGTGGCAGCTTTTCTCTAACAATGTTGATTTCAAAACCACCAGGCCTACGGTGCACTCACAATGAACATTTAAGGAGAGATAAGTCAGTGAGAATTCTTTCCCAGTACATTCAAGATTATAAACCGTGGCCAACTCTTTGCTTTGAAAATGATTTGACATCTTCAAATCTATAAAGTATGGAAAGAAAACCTCAAAAAATCAGATTAGTTTCTGTCTTATGAAAAATAGCAGAATTTGATCAGAAATCCTCAATCAAAATGAAATCTCAACAGAAAATATGTTCTCAATGGAACTGGCTGTACTTTGATTTTATCAACCTTTTATTGCTTTACCTATTTTTTTCATGAAAAAATATTCTTCATGTAGACAAAAAAATGAAAAGTCTTGCTACAAGCCTAAGCAAAGCAATGTGAAGGATTTATTTTTAATTCATTTTATAAGGTCATCTAACCAATGTGATTGGAAAATGCATATTAAGACAAAAGTGGACAGTGTTATGCAAAATTTTATTCCATGTCACTCTTGCTGACATCGCTAACAGAAATGCTTGGCTGTACATACAAATTCTCTGCTTGGTTAGTCATGCTTGAACCTGAAAATCAGAGCTGAGGGACTAAAATATGTGAATTCAACCTTTTACAAATGACTGTATTTAGATTGTTATCCAAAATTCAGTGAAATTATTTTAATTTCTCTATTATATTACTGTGTAATAATCTGTAAGTACATTTTAGAAAGAAGAAGAGGGAGTTTGTTTTTATTATGAGATTTCAAACCTAAAAGTTACACAATGTACTTTTAAAAGAAATTGTACAGAATAGTATTTCCCTGAAATATTGAATTAAAAAAATTCTTGAGTTTTGATTAACCAAAAAAGAAAATTGTGTGCATAATATCTGGCTATCTCTAAAGAACACTGCTATTATTAATAGGAATGTGTTTGTGAGCTTGTGTCTGTGCATGCAAAGCAATTGCTGCACTTCTGAATTTGATAAAAAAAGGTCACACTCAGTATGGAAGTACCAGCAAAGCACAACTTATATTCAAGACACCTTTCAAAATAACACACCATTCCATGGAGCAGGAGGGAATGATCATATTTGTCTGCTCTGAGTACTGTATTAATGAGAAACTGTAACTGCTTGCAGCCATCAGACCTGTGCTGCTCCCTGATGACTATGCTGCCTAGCCCCTCTAGACTCCATCAGCTATCAAGAAGTTGCAGGCTTTGTTAGAAAGGCCAGCTGTTGTCCATGTAACCCTGCTGTGGAAAGCTGAGTTCTCTGTGAAAGAAACCTCTTATTTTCCTTGTTGAGATTTATTTTTGGAGACTTGTTTCTGCGGTAAACAACTCATTACATGGGAACATGAGCCACCTCTGCAGTGTACACTGGGGTAGGGGTGAGATGCACAGCCAGGGGGAGAAGGAGCTGCAGCATCTCCCAGTGCATTTTCTGCCTTGGGACTATTAGTGGATCATGATGCTTTTAGTGATATGTGCCACAGAGAGAATTTGCCAGTGAGGTAGGAATGACCAATTGATTTAATTAATTATCTTAAGGAGGTCTGTAGTATGGCATCTGTAATGAAAGATATGGTGGCCTTAGGTCTTCTCATAGTTTTGCATTGTGAAATACTGATCTTTCAGGAACTATGCAGACAATTATCTACCTTGACAGAGACACAAACTTCCTTATTCACTGTCTTTTCTGGCCCTATCATTCTTGCCTGCAGTGGGACTCTCATATGGAGAATAAAATTTTTAAGAATTTATTGCAAAACCTCATTTTTCTTTAGAGCTAGTAAAAGATAATGTAATTCTGCAAAACTATTTCTCATGCCTTTTTTCATTCTCATGGTCAGATTCCCCACTGAATTCTGCTTCCCTTTCTGCTAATTTGAGCAGAAGAAATAATATGCATAATCAAGGAACATCTTTCAATAGAGAGCATATTTCATTAATAACAGATTCATCCATGAGGTAAGAGTAATATACTTTTGTGGATATTGCTGTTCAAGTGATTGTGGGTTTTGTTCCAAAAGGATGATGGGGCTGTCTTCTTTTGTTTGATAACAGACCAGAATCTAATCTGTTTCATTTGTGACCTTACCTTTCCAATGTCACAATGTTAAGTTACAATTTGTTGATTCTTCTTTAAGGATATCTAGAATGTCATTTATGTGTTAAGTAAACTAAAGCCATCCAAACCCATCAGGCCTTTATAGAAATATCATTTTTGTCAAATTCTTCTTTCCACCGAAACAATAGACTGTTGCCAAGTTGTTTGACAAAGGGAATTAAATTTATCAAAGCCTAAACTAAGTCTTTATCTTGTTGGAACCTCTGTTCCCCTATATATACAAATAACAGTTTGGAAGTACTTCTATCTTTTCAAGTTAGATGTTTTCAAACATGAACAGCATGGCTATTTCTTCTGGCAGGGAATCAAACTGCTTCAAAGGGATCAAATCAAAACACTAGGAAGCTTTTGAATTTCTGTTCTGGCACAGTTTAGGCAAATATGAACATTTAACATTCAAAACCACGTTAGAACTCAATATGCCACTTGCTGCTCATGTGTCCACATTTCTATGACAGATACTTTCTCACATACAAGCTTTTCCAGAGTTTTCTGACTTGCTTAGTTTCAGAGATGTCTTAATAATACAGTGTGAGCAATTTCTTCCATCTTCCATTGCTTTTTTTATCTCCTGTCTAAAAAGATCAGAGATAAGAATACCAAAAAGTATTGTGAAAGAAAAATTTCTTTGTATTCAAATGTGCCTAGGAATGTAAAGCGGTGGAATTCTACTAAGTAAATCAAGTAACAAACATAAATATTCTATCGACATCTCTTTTATACGTGGGTGGGATAGGAAAACAAATATTATATTTTAAAGAAGAAGAAATTTGAGTGACAACAGGCTCTGTAAAATCTTACATAATTTTCTAAACATCCATTACTTTTAATATTCATTTTGTAACTGGGGGTGACAGGTGATCAGGAATGGTTGGAAAGCATGCCTCTAGCTATATTGAAGTTAGGAAATATGGCAGTTCTCCTAAATCCTTTTGTGACTCAGTCCTTTCATTTTACAGTGAGAAATATTCTTACAATTGCCCAGACTTTATACACACACATGTCATTCTGGGATCTGTTTCAAGGAAAGAGATTTTTTTTTTTCAATATTTGCCCTCACAGCATGGTTTGGAGCCCTGGATTTCCTGTGGATGTAGGTGTTTGGAATTCCCTATCAGCTAAAGCACAGGTAAGAAGAGCCAGCTTATCTGTCTCTTCCTTAAGAGGTCATCAACTCTTCCTCTTCTCCTGGAAAAGAGTTTAGGTGTTTACTTTGCAAGAGTTATTCTCTATTGCCACTTGGATAGAATCCAAAAGGTGAGTGACTCAAGAGGAAAAAATGCCGACATCAATATCAGTCATATCTCAAAGTGTCTAATTTCTACCTGAAATTATTCTGATATGTTTGTTGACATCCTTCTGATTGTTATGTGCATTTTTTAAAAGCCTGAAAAACCTAGAAAAATATTTCAGCACTTTATTTGCCAAAGTAGTGATGAGTCATAGTAATGAGTACTGATAAAATAGTGAAAGCTTTTATACAGATTTAGTCTCAGACACTTTGGAAACTGTAGTTACCATCTTCCCAGATCTCAGTATTCCATTGATAAACTAGAAATTAGATCAGGGTGCGATTGGAGTGGGGCATGAGAGAAAGCAGGAGCTATGGAGAGGAGAGGACTTTATCACTCTCTTAATTGTCAAAAAAGGTTAGGAAGAAGTACAGACCTAAATGTTGGTCCTTTCCCTGAAAGAGGGTAGCAACCTTTGGTGGCAGCCTTACCAATGGATCCCTTGGACTTCCTCCCCTCTTCTCAAGAGCTTGGTGCTTTCTTACTGATTTCCAGGATGGATTTCTATTTCCTTCTGTTTTATGCATCTATTTTGAAAGCTTAAAAACAGCCCATTATTTCAGATGGAGTTTGAGGGGGCATAATTTGAGATAGCTCTTGTCCCATAGACCTTATAGTTTACAAACCCGACCCTCCTTTTCCTCAAACTGACATTTTTGTTCAAACCTTGCCTTTTAGATGATCCTGAAAGAGCAGCCATTCATGCTTGAGCAGTCATATAAGTAAATATGCATGCTGGATTTCCAGACACTTCCAGAAAAAGAAGTGGATTGTTTGCTAAAGTACCAGCCTGGGAGTTTCTTTTTTTTTTATTCAATTAAAAAAATAAAAACCACAAATCAACAAACTAGCCAACCAAACAACCAAACCCCCACTCCCAACAAAACTTCCACTTCCAAACAAACAAACCAAAGCACACTAGAAAAGCCCTCCCCTTTCCTGTCATGGTCATATTTCCGCATGAAAATCCTAAAACCACAAATTTCCTTTCCTGGAAAAGGAAGACTTATTTTATTTTGTTGTGTTCCTATATTGTGTCAGTTCCCACAGCCATTCTGTATTCTACTGCATTATAGCTCAGTCTGTGTTCATTTTTTTTCCCTAAGTCTCTTCCTTCTCAATAGATGCTAAAAGCAGACTCATTTATCATTCCAATAAGTGAATCAGTTAATCTGAACACTGACTTTCAGAATACTAATTAAAGAATACTTATTTATAGGCATCAGGCAGGATTTTTAGAAACTATATGGGCCATGTCCAGATGACTTAAGGAAACTAGAGGTATCTTTTAAGGAGCTAAAGATTGAGTAAGAGCTGGCAGCCTTTTTCAGCTCCTGAATCTGGGTGCTGACCCCTTTCAGCTGCATCCTAATACAGCAACAGAATGAGATCCACATATGTTCTTTACTCCAACCCCAACATCTTGGTTTCCATGGGACAGAAACTCAAGGGCTTGTTACTGGAAGGGGTCATGGAGGGCACAAATAGGTCCCTGACAGGTACTAATGGTGAGCAGGGGTGAAGATGCTAAGGATTCTGTTCTTCCATGAAAAAGCAAAGACATCAGATAGATTAAAACATCTAAGCCTGGTGGTGGTGCAGACCAATGTCCTGGGCTGTGACTGTCTAATGGCAGGGTCTGTAAGAGCCTAAATAGCACTACATGGGCATATAAAGTTCCCCATGCACCCAAGGACTTGGTTCTGCACAGATGCAGAAGTGCCTAAGCTTCACAGGACTGAGCAGCTTGTTCTGTCATTCCTGCCAAAGCCCTGCTTTCAGTAACTATGACATCTTCTGCACAAATCTTTGCTGTACATTGCAGATGAAATAGATGTTGTCTATCATGCATCAAACACCTTCTGGCAGGATTCTTTTCCTGTGTGATCTCCCATTCTTTGGTCACACAACATTAGATCATTTAAGTATCTGAACACCACAGTTCACACTGTATTACAGCAAAGCTTTCTCTGTCAAAGCAGGTGGGAGAGAAGATTAAAATAAGGACACACAACTGTGTGTGGGGGATGCAGGCCAAATAGAAATGAAAATCTTGATTCCAGCCTTCCCTCTGTGTTGTAATAAAAGACAGCAGTCTATTGGATTAGGGTGATAGTAGCTGTTGAAATTGGTCCATGCAGGCAGGAGAAAACGCTTTTTGAGAGAATGGTTTGATTGCAAGAGTAAGGACCTGTACTGTCTTCTGTCATAGTACAGATAGGAGCTCTTGCTCTGGCATCAAGCAAAACTCCAAACTATTAAAGAAAAGGTGAAGCTTAGAAACAAGCTCTGTTCAGTTTGGCTTTTTTTTGCCCCTTAGCACAGTGTTTTCAACTGATTATGATTAAATAAGTATATGATTCTTGTTTTGACCTGTCCAAAGCCCTTTAGAAACTTGGGTCTCATTCCAATGGCCACAGGAGTAGAAATTGTTCCTTAAGTGCTTTAAGATTTTTATTCCAATGACTTAATGATGGCATGAATATAAGAGAAATAATTGAAAGACAATCACATCTGAAGAAAATTAAAAATTTCTGATTAAATCATTGTTGACTTATGAAAGCCTTTTTTATTTTGGTGTAAAATTATAGTAAATTTAATGAAGAAGTAAATTTTGAATTCTAAAAAATAAACCACTATTTCTGGCACATAAATCATCAGGGGCACTTTCTTAAGTGCTCTATGATGACCTGGAATTGTCCTATTTTAGTCTTACTGAACATTTGGGAATGTTCAGGAATGCTTTGGGTTTTATTTTTAGGGGAAGAAGAGAGCTATTTATTGCCTGTTCTTAAAAGGGACAGGTAAAAAACAGTAGCCCTACTTGTTTATTTTTGGATCTGTAAATGCAAGTGCACAGTTTCTATAGATACCACTGGGTAATCCAGCAGAAATGTAAGCTGCTCTGTATGGAGAGCTCAAACACAAGACAGGCCAACCTGTTCAGGGGGACTGCAAATGTCCCTTTTACTCTACCTTTATGACTCATGATTTGAGAAGTAAATTTGTTACTGTGAAAATTTCAGATATTTATTCCAAATATCCTCCCCAAATCAATTTAAATCTCAGCATACTAAATTGTATCACCAATTTCAGCATACTAAAATGTATCACCATCCTTTGCTTCAAAAATGAACAGAGAATTCAAAGCAATTTCATAACTGCTTCAGAGTTCCCATGTTTGAAAGAGACCATAGCAAGGAGACTTTTGTATTGATTAATATGTGTTGCCTTCTTTTCCTTCTCCTTAATGTCACGAGGTGGCCTTTGAAGTCTGTGTTGATAACTTATGAAAAGTGGGTGATTTCTGGGAAACAAAGTGAGCCAGTTTTGAAATTTAACTGCCCCTTGCCCAAAATATTTCTCTGCTTATTGCAGATGTCCATGCTTCATCCTAATATGTAAAAGGAGTGTTCATACAGCAATGACCAAGAAGAATGTATGGAACACTTCTGAGCTTCTACTCAGGCATATTGAGCCACAAGTTTTCTGCAAACACTGAACTTGTTTTTCTGGGCAAGGTGAAGTCCAGAGATGGTTATAGGCAGCATTGAGATGTATGAAAAGACATTGTTCGGATGCTGTGCTTGTTTTGTCATTTTCTCATTCAGTTTTCTCTATGTTCATCTTGAAAATATATCTCCCAGCTTTAGAGAGTCTACTAGATCTGAGGACTGGGTCAAATCCCTGCCATTAACAACAATAAAAAAAGAAAGAAAATATTGACAAGTACCAATTTCTAGATTTTGCAATCAGGTTTTACTTTATAGAGGACAAATGCATGCGAATATAGTCAAGTCATCCATTAATTCATTTGCCTTAGAAGTGTAGCAGTTAATTTTTTTTTCTGTCAATACAGCCATTGACTGCAGTTAAAGGACATCCAATAAAGGGACAATGGTACATTGTCACTTATAAGCATGTCCTTTTACTGGTAAGTTTTTTAGTATGTAAACTCAGTTTAAGAGTTGGGACTTCATAAAAGAAAAAATGGAGTAATCAATAATATTTTAAAAAATGTTGCTGGTATTTTTAGGTGTACCATCTTAGGCACCCAGTTAAAGCATAAGAGATTCATTTGGTGTACCAAGAAAAAACTTGCAGATATATTTTCCAGTTGCACCAAACTAGAAATATTTGTTCTTTTACATAATAAGACTTTGAGGCTGACAGTGATTACTTCAAGTTTAATTAGCTAATTGATCTTCATTGCCTTTGTCTTCTGTCTTCCTTATTGCTTTTGCACCTTTCATGTGCAAATTTATCTTTGGCACAAATACACTGGCCTTCAGCCAAAATATCTCAAAGTTTTCTATTGGCTCTTTCAATTTCCAGCATCCTGTAAGCAGTCAGAAATTGTATGGGATCCTCCAAGAATAAATCAGATGTGGTACTCAAAAAAGTTGATGTAGCAATAGTGTTTTACTTTCTCCATGACAGGTTAGAAAATGGGAGTGCAGGTGGTGCTCTGCTCAATTCTTTCAGGAGCAGTGATGAATGATGAAAGGAAAGAGGAAAAATCATGTTACCCATGAGTGGCTTAAGGACTGGTGCCATCAGCGGAGTTTAGGGGTTTTTGATCATGGAGCAGCTTTTTGGCACAAGGTCTGCTAGAGTCAGATGGACTTTATCTATCTAGAAAGGGCAGAAGGATTTTAGCCCATGAGTTGGTAGGGCTGATTGAGAGGGCTTTAAACGTGTTTCAGAGTGGGGAGAGGATGAAATCAGGCTCTTTAGAGATGAGCCTAGGGGTAGTAAGCCAGACTTGGGGTTGGTCCCTTCTTCCAGGTGACTAGCAATAGGACAAGAGGACACAGTCTTAAGCTGTACCAGGAGAGGCTTATGTTTTCCATCAGAAAAATCCTAAATTCTCCCTTATTTTCCAAGGCTGAAGGATACCTGCATTATATTCAGAGCCCATCCACCAAAAAAACAACAATATTTTCTAATCTGAAGGTATTATTAATATTATTATGATATACAGATCACTTTCTCTAAATTTCACCCTGAGATGAGCAACCTAGGGATCCAAAATAAATGCAAATGTGGACAGTACAAAGAAATTGTTCTGTAGCAGAGAAACAACCTTGGGAGTACCTCCTAAACTGGTAGTGGCAGTAGGAGGTCTTCTCGTGGCCAAGCAATCTTTCTTTCTGAAGTGTCTGCAGAGTTAGAACAAAATGTCAGAGCAGCAGCCTTTGGCTAATTGCTGCAGAGCATTTTAGCAGTGATTTACAGTGGCATATTTAAATGTATACATTAATTTGTACAGATAAAATACTTGGCTACCACAGAGATATTTTTATTGTGGATCAGAATAATAGCCCTGACTCATCCATATTGGTGACATTTCCAAGCTTGTGTATTGTTGAGAAGCTAACATCCCGTTCAGTATTTGACAGCCAGGGAGTCAAGGCTGACAGTTACCATCTCTTCTACGTGGCGCCTAAGGCTAGGATTTGTCTCTGGTTTCATTTGTTAGTTATATAACCCACATGCTATTTTTGAGCTATTAAAAAAAAAAAAAAGGAAAAGAAAGAAAAGAAAAAAGCCAATGTAGAGAAAAAGAAATCCCCATCTGGGAATTACCCACCAGGTAGCTACACACTGTGGACTGATCTACATATGCATGTATTAATTTTCATTTAAAATGTTCGTGCCAGTGAAAGTAGAGCCAATGAAACCTTTTAGGGTTATGTAACAATGATAAATGTACTGCAACAGTTACAGGAAAGCACAGGACCCCTGAGATTTATAGGTTCTTTCTCTCTTCCTTTAAAACATCCTAACTAGAAAAGGTCAATTGCAGTGCAGCATCTATATTTTGCAATAAGATTTTGCTCATGTTTATCTAATGCCTTAGTTTGTATGGCCTGAGTCATGTCCAAATCATAAGCTGAATCTGAATCTTATATTCTACCTGATTCCCAGTTTTTCTTCCATTAGTAAAGTGAGGAAAACAATGCCGTGCCATAAGTTGTGACAGTGAAATCCACACTCTCACAGTTATTATGGTTTCATCTGAGCCCAGTTTAGGGGAGAGCAGTGAGGACAACAGCAGGGGGCATGGAGGAATGAAACGGAGCTAAATAACAGCAAGTCAGATCAAGGCAAGTGTGAGTAAGAATGTCTCCTGTGCCGGCTTCTGCCAACCACCCCCTGTGCTACCAGTGGGAGGTGCAGCCCTCTGAGCCCTGATATTGCTTTTGGTGTGGTGCATCCTTCAGTCCCTGCGAGGGCATCCCCTTTCCTTTGCAGACAGATTTGCTCATCAGTGCTGTGAGAGAGATTGTGCCATCATTTTGAAACTGCTGCGCAGGCAGCCCATGGCTCTGCTCATGCCAAAGTGTAGCAGAGACATAGGCAGCGGTGTGAAGAAGGGAGGTGGGAGGGGGGGAGGACAAAGCAAGAAAATAAATGAGATGGGAAAAGGAAAAACTTGTGAAGCAATGTTTGGTTTAAATAGGTAAATGGATAGCTGCTCCTGGTGCAGCTGCCAAGTGTCACTCTCCTGTGGGATCAGAGAGGGATTCAGTCCGTCAGCAGGTGCTGCAGCTCATCCCTTCTCACAGGATGGACCTGCAGCCCTTTGCTGTCGCAGGCAGTGTCCCACCAGTGGCTGTAAATTTGTCATTGTAGTGGAAACTGAGAAGACTTTCGCCTTTTGAAAGTTTTGTGCAAGTAAACACAAGTTCAGTTAGGTTTTGCAATTTAAGATGGAAACTTGAGAGATCAGTTAAATTTAGTTTCCCGGCTGTTTATCAGTTCTCTGGCTAAAGACACTCTAGGGAATATTTAAGTCAGGTTATCCAGGTAAGTTTCTTTTTTGTTGTTGTTGTAAAAGAAGTATGATATAAAAAGCAGAGCCAGCAGAGCAAATCACCTTGCCTTATAACTGCCTGTCACAGCAAGATAGGGCTGAAAACCAGAAACGCTTCAGCTTTGTCAGCAGAAGAACCTATGCATTATCTCTTACTGAAACTAACATTTTTTTACTCTACCTAATGATTAAACAAAGATGATAGCAGTAATAGAGCACTATCAGCTGAAAATAGTCTAAAAATGTGGTCTGCAAAATTCTGTCTCAATCATCAATATAGACATACCTGTTTCAGTGAAGAAAATAACATTTCACCATGATGAAAATGTGAATCAGATTTTCAGGTTCAATTGTTTCATTATTTTGCTTTCTTTTCATTACTTCTACCTATAGATCACAGCTTAGATTTTCATTCGGGCATTTTTATGTGTTCAGTGTAATACTGCTGCCTTCAAATTGACAAATGGGTTTTCTGTATACTTTCATACAGTAAGTTAACTCTCTTGCTGCAGGCCTTAATGAAATCATAATTTTGCTTTGTTATATTTTGCTTTGTTATATTTTGCTTTATTTGTCATATTGAACACGAGTTTGATTTCACAGAATCATTTAGGCTGTAAAATACTTCCAAGATCACTGATCCCAAGCTTTGACCCATAATGATCTTGTCAATAACCACAGCATCAAGTGCCACACCCAGTCTTGAACACCTCTGAAGATGGTGACTCCACCGCCTCCTTGGGCAGCCCATTCCAATGCTTGGCAACACTTTCTGTAAAGAAATTCTTTATAATGTCCAACCTGAATCTCTCTTGGCACAGGTTGTGGCCATGTCCTCTCACTCTGTCACCAGTTACCTGGGAGACCAGTCCCCACCTCCTTTCAGGCAGTTGTGGAGAGCAATAAGGTCTCCCCCGAGTTTCCTCTTCTCCAGGCTAAACAGCTTCAACTCCCTCAGCTGCTCCTTGTAAGGTTTACTCTCTACATCCTTCCCCGTTCTCCAGCCCTTCAATGTCTTTCTCACTCTGAGGGGCCCAGAGCTGGACATAGATTTGATCTGCAGCCTCACCAGTGCCACGCACAGGGGGACCATCCCTGCCCTCATCCTGCTGGCCACACTATTGCTGATACAGACCAGGATGCCATTGGCCTTCTTAGCCACCTGAGCACAGCTGGCTCATGTTCAGCCAGGGAAGAACCCCCAGGTCCTTTTCTGCTGGGTACTTTCCAAAGACTCTGCCCCCAGCCTGTAGTGTTGTTGTCCTGACCCAAGTGCAAAACCTGGCACTTGGCCTTGACGGACCTCATACCACTGTCCTTGGCCCATTGACCCAGCCTAAAAGCTGAATCTCACCTGAGATGCTAAGTCTTACATTGCAGTATCAGAGTGCTTTTATTCAGGTAGAGATAGATAGAGACAATATAGATACAGTTCTAGATCATATATACGGAGATTTATTTTGTCCACAAAAAACTGCAAATTTGGATTGTATGACAAATATTCATGTCTTCAATAAATTTAATTATGGGCACAATTTTTGCAGCATCTTTCCCCAAATATTGTGCTGTTGTGAAATATCACTAGAGAATATTCTATAGAATTTTTTTTACCCTGGGAAGACTTCTCTGTTCTACCACTGCCCAAGATACAGATTGAGAACCACTGGGATATTCTTCTGTTCACTTACAGATCTGTCTTCCCTGCACAGTGAAGAGGAAGTCAAAGTAAAATTTTCAAAATCAGGTCTCTGTAGAATTGTAACTATAATGTGATTGATTCTATTATCTAATATTTCAATATGTCTCATTTCCTTAAAGCTATGAAATGCATCTACCCCTGCTCTTTGGAAAACATGAAGAGACTTTGAAATAGAAGGGATCAGTTTAAGTTGAATAACATGGGATTTTTTGGAAAAAACATAAGAATGAGGTTAGCCTGAGCTTATATCCTCTACCTTATATCCCCTATCCTATTCCCTAAAGGGAATTAATATTATTTAATTCAGCTCTCCAAAACAGCTTTTCTGGTTATTTTGATTCACTAACAATTCTGCCTGAAATACCTTCTGATTATTGGCCACATGTTGTGACAAATATTTGGCAGCCCATCTGTGCCATGACCTGCAGCTCAGTCTGAAAATTTTAGTAGTACATTGCTTCTAGTTAATTTAGATTGTTTTTCATGCTATTGCCTACAAGTCTAAACACTGCATACCATATGTAGACAAAAGGAAAAAATACCCCAAAAAAACAAAACCAAAAGCCCTCAAAGCTGAGCACATATATCTGAAATAACAGTCTGTGAAAGTGGTAGTCTAAAGAAAGTGAGTTCTTATCAGGGTCTTAGGGCTCTAAACCATACTGTAATGGCATTATCTGCCTAGAGCTAGAAATCTTTTGGCAATTTCCAGTCTCTTTGGAACTGTCAGTCTGATATGTGTGACAAGGTAATTTGCATAATTTTGCAGTGTTGTTGCATACTACTTGTTTAAAGAAAAAAGAGGGGGTCCATGTTCCATAACCTACTTTTTTCCCTGGGAAGGAAAGCAGCCAACTCAGCAAGCAGCCCCCATATACGATGAATAGAGGAGTGCAGTGGCAGCCTTCACCCCTGCCTTATGGGAGCTTGAAACCTGTATTGTTCTTACAGCCTTGGCTTGGGGGCTGGCTCAAAGTGCATATGTTGTCCACAAGAAAACTTTCTATTTGTGCAGAAGTTTGAAAGAAAAACAATGTCCAGGCAAACACAAGATGTGAGATTTGGGGTGACTGCCTGCTCCCTTGTTTTTCTTGTGATAGTTTCCAAAAGCCTTTCAGTTGGTCAGCTGTGATCACCTCTCCAGTGAGAATAGAAGAGAGAAGCTAAATCATACAACCATACAATGCTCTCAGGAGAAGCAAAGCAGTGGGGAAGGTCATTCATATCAAGGGGTGTAAATGAGGGCAGAAAGAAAACAGTTATTATGATGAAGCACTAGAGAAATCAAGCCTAGTAGAAATATTTGGTATTTGTGCTGACACTTCTCAGCTTTCCCTCAGCTTCAAAAAAAAAAAAAAATCTCACAAAGAAATAATAGCAACCTTGACAGAACAAAAGGGAAAAAATTCTTTAGCTGAAATCAATTTTACATCCAATAATTTAGACATGGATTTTGAACGGCCCTTATTTATATCTTGCAGGTACTGCAGAAAAAACATATAATCAGTGAAATGGTTTATCTATAGTTTTCAGGTATTATAGGTGCCTTGAAGTGTTCAGTATAGTTCAACCTGTATAGCAGAAACCCTTTACAAAATAATTCTATTCTGCTACATAACTCCAGCACTGGAGAATACAAGGGACTCCTTCAGTAATTTCATAGGAATGATTTCTACCCTGGGCTCACCTCCAAGTCTGTTCATCTGCAAATAATTTGAGCTTAATTTACATTACTGAACTAGAAAATGTTTATAACACACCTTATCACTGAGAGATGTAAGTATGACACAGTGAATTGGAAGATGTGACAACATTAAACATGCATGCAAGTATTTTTTAGATATTCATGAACAGCTATAGAGCAAGTTTAATTTAGAACCTATAGTGCTTTCTTTTACCAGATCCCAGAGGAGTGCTTGGAATGCAGTTGGCAGGAAGTAGAAAGAGACTTTTTTTCAAGAAAATATAGGTATAAAACAAAAATAGTCAGGTAAAGGGATTCTTTAGATGGTCAGAATGTCTTTGAAAATTCTGCATGCTGGATTTACTGTGGTGTATTTCTGGGTGCTTTCATTTGAAAAAGAAGTATAGGAAATTAGATTTTGGCTGCATTGATAGTGTTATGGCAGTACTAATTTCCTCCTTTTTTTGTTACATTCTAGAGTACACAAATCCACATAGTGTAGAAGAAATTCAGCAGTCATCATATAGTTATCAATGCTAGAAAAATTTCCATGACCATGGTACAGCATAAAAAAATATCAAAATTTGCTAACACTTTAGCACATTGTAGGGATTGTCTTGTCTAAATATAGCCAATTCTCTGATGCCACAATAAAAACTTGCTGTAAATAAGTGCTGAAACTTAATAGCACAAGACTAGACTTATGCTTTTGGTATGAATAAAGAGCTAAATGCCCTTCCCATCTTCCTTAAAATACTGCATGAAAAAACTGGTCTGTTTTCATTTAAGTATTTTTTTCAAAGCCTGTGTAGGCTCTGCCCTCAGTGAAACCCTCGTGCCTACAACTCCCCATTCACAGCATCTAACTTTATTCCCAGCAGAAAATTGACTTCACCCTGCACCACCATATTGTGAAAGTGACAACCAAAAGCTGCTTGGAGACGCCACATGCAGAGTTTAATGTTGCCAGTCAAATGATGGGTGTCCGTGATGAAGCTGATTCTCATGGAAGAAGGCAGAGGAGGGGCTGAGTACAGGAAATTTGGTGCTGTGCAGGAGCTCTGTGGCATGGCATGCCTTCCTCCACGTGCTTCAAAAGCCTTGGTAGAAATCATATCAGGGTCCCACAGACAACAAGACCCAGTCTTTTTTAAGTATAGGTATGTTGAGGTTGGAGGATCTGGTACTTTACAATGTAAATTCTTAGCAAGTGCTGACTTTCCTACCTCTTATTTTTTTGTAGTTTGTATGGATTTTCAGAACTCTGAAAATAACAGTAGAATATGGCAGTGCAAATATTTGCCCTAAGTTTGCATCCAGCATGAAATAAGGATACTGTAACATACTGAGATCTGAAGTGTCAGCTCTTGTTTCTTTAATGAGATTTTGCTAGTTGTGGTGCATTCAAAAAAGAAAAACCAAACAAATAAAAAAAAAACCAAAACAAAACAAAAAAACCGAAAAGCAGAACAAAAAATTTAAATTTATATATTATTACAGAATTACAAATACAGAGTAAATATGTTTTAAACAATTTTAGTTTAAATGCAGTTTAAATGTAAGGCAACACATGAAATACACTGAGCACTGCTTCAATCTCAGCATCTATAATTTTTCAATTATTTTACAATGTTATTCAGCATTAATTTCTTTTCTGAGCAAATTTTTTTTTGCAGTTTTTGGAATTAGCAAATGTAGAGTTGTCAAAGTTTGTACAACTGACTGCTGTTGGAGTCCTAGACAGGCATTCTGAAAAAAAAGCAAACCAGAAGGAGGACTGCGCTTCAGCTTCCTCAAGAATCAAGAATTTCAAGCATTTTTCCCAGTTTTATGGACGTATTAGTACTTTAATATATGTATGTTTACTCCTTTATCTACTAGTCACATAATTGTCCAGAGTAGCCAGGACATTTTCTTTTTCATAAATAATACTTGTAATGTTTGAAAAACATAAGTAACACTACTCAATTTTCATTGTCTCCTTTGTTATTATTGCAAAGCAATTATGTATCTCTGTTTGATAACTCCCATCAAATTGAAAATCTGATTTTGTTACAAATCAATGCCGTAAAATCCAGTGGTATTGTCCCTTTTTTTCAGTATTTCAGTAGCTGACCTTGCAGTTGGTACCTTGTTGTGCCCTTATCTGAACTGTTCTCAGCATGGATTTTCTCATCTATCAGGTAGACGCTAAACTGCTACCTATCTGCAGGCTATCTATCATGGTCAGAACCGGCTAAAAAAAACATAATAAGACAGAACAAAAATAAAAGAACAAAAATTTTTTGAAACACTAATCAAATAAAAGGATGTCTCCTTTTCATAACTTAGTTTAAGACTGTGATTTCCAAGCTTAGGAAGAGCTTTAGTTCTTCAGATGTTCCCTTGCTTGCCTCTGTCTCCCTTACCTGAGCTTCTCTTTCTGCTCTCTCACAGAACTGGTCTCTTCCCTTTTCCCTCCTGAAGCAAAGATGTGCACTGTACATCTTCTGGCATCCCTTCAGCTCCTGCATGCCTGCAGGAATTGCATGAAGATCTAGGCAGTTGGGTTGAGATAAAATGCCTATTCTGGTTCTCCTGGATGGCAGTTTTCCTAATGAAAATTCGTTCGGCCCTTTCTTTTTTGTTTTGGAAATAGATAGCTTGTAATTCAAAATAATTGTGTGAATCAGGCAGCCTGTTGTAGTCTGTGGAGCTGAGAATTTAGAGTCAAATTATCCATGGAAATAGCTCTCAGTAGACCTACATTAGGAGGCAATATGTCTTTTGGTTTTCAGATAATGCATTATTTCTGCGAACTTTATAATTAAAGTGTACGCAAACTTGTTACTAAATCACTGTATTGACTAGGTTGCTGTACAAATACTAATGACTCCATCTCTCTTATTTCTTGTAAAAGAGCACTAATGTCTTTTTTTTTATTGCCACAAGGCAAAGGCTCCATGAAACAGTCTTATGGTTATAGACTGCAACTTAATATATTTGAGTGTACCTGGAGATAATATGTTCCCTTTAACATAACATCCATCACACTTCTAGCATAAATTGTATTCTCTGCACTTGTTTTGGGGAATGTTAAAGGAAAGCATTAGACAAACCGTTGAAGTGACAGTCATGGATTTATGAGAAATTTGGCATGGCAGGATGTGAAGACTTGCCTGAAAACTTGATGCTGACTCTCTGTGGGCAGTTCTTTCCTTTTTACTTCCATAAGAGCTTGATCTTTCATTTTCAGGAAACGTGGTGGGTTTTTTTAAAATCTGTAATTAATCAGGGAACACAATGTAATTGAAATACTAATTACAGTTGCTTATTCAGGTACCAATATTTCTGCTACATTGTGAGTTGCTTAAGTACCTTTGTGACAGTGGATTTCAAATCCATTTTAATCCAATTATCCAGAATATGCCCCAAAATAATTTAGTATCTACATTCTCCTAAGCCAAATCAAATTACCATTGAAGTTAGTAAGACTTATGAGGAAGGAGAAATGAGTAATCTAGACACAATTGGAAATTACAGCTTAATTGTATCTGGGTTTTTCATTTTTCTTTTTTTCAGGGTTTTAGAATGCAAGCTTTGATTTTGTGTCTTTTCTTTTATTTAAATCCTTCCTTTCCATCGCGTGAGACTTGCATGTTTGATTTAAATGTTCTAGGATAATGCACCATGTTGAAATGTATGGCAGTAAACCAACTTGAGCTTGATGGCATCATATCCTGTATTATAGCTTCTGTGAAGATGATTGCTGACATATTCCTGAGTCTGTTACTTATCATGTGCCATTTTTCTGTAGGCCTACAAGATGTTCCTGGTGCTATGGTGCTTGGAACCGACACAAGGTCTGGAAGTGTAGAACTTGGAAGAAGGAAGGAGACTTGGAATATGCCATTAAATTTTCAGTTTGGACACAAAGTGAAAGATATTTCCTGAATAAACTAACTGAATGTGGAAACCTATGGAATCATGAAACCTCTTTTCCTTCCAAATGCATCCTTTGGTGGAAAGGAGTACTGTGTACAAATGTCCCCTCCTGAAACAGGCTTGGCATGGCACTGCCACAAGTGCAGTAGCTCTGCCAAACCTGCTACACTTACACAGTTCCCTTCTGTGCTGTCATGAATAAAAATAGGTGATGAAGAACCCTTAGGTATGCTCACAACTGAAATAAAATTAAACTGTATCACTAAAAGAAGTTTTCTTGTGCATTAGTCCCAGGTAGTTTTTTTCCCCACCAATCTATTTCTGAGATACTCATTTCTGGACTTACCACACAGCATCTGACTTGAGCTATAGCTCTTTTAGGATTATGGAGCTGCAGCTCACATGCTGACTGTGCAAAACAGGAAATCATAGGAGTTAAATAATCAAAGTGAGAGTCTCTCTGTCCAATGTACTTCTAGACTAAACATAATGCTTTTATTTATTGAGTCCATTGCTTGGATTAATTTGCTTGTCATAATGGAATGGAGCAATTTAGGAGTCTCACAAACTCTCAATTCAACCTGCCCTTGCTTTTACAAAGATGAGAATGAAGTCTTTCTTTTGCTCGATCTGTCGAATCTTTAGGACCAAGGTTATTTTTAACACTGAGAAGGAACAAAACCTTAGGTGGGCACTAAGAAGAAATGAGTTTTGGTCAACACAGTGTGCATAGTAATGCATTAATTACATAGTTCCACTACAATAAACCGTTCTCCCCCTGGCAAGTTGTTCTTAGTGATAATAATTAGTGATCGTAATTTGAAATTATAATCTAACATGCCATACCTCACAGGATATCAAATTACTCTTCTGAATAACTGCTGAAATACCACATCTCCTTGCTGGTTAAGTAAAGTGTTTTTCTTTTGCCTGTTTCACAGGCAAAAATTTTCAGAGCTATAATTTCTTTTTCATTAGAAACAACTGTAATTTCCAAAGACCCAGCATCTCTAAACAGTAAGGCTGAAAGACTGCGGACTTTCAGATGCAGAATAGATTTCTTAGTGCATGGCTCATGTATCGATAAATGCTCCTTAACATTTTTTTTCTGTTCTGCATACCGTACTTCTTTGTCAGTTCTCTATTACCATGAAATTTCATGCTTGTTCAACACATGCTTTATTCCTTTGCTCTGCTAAGATATTGACCAGTAATACCAAGCAATGAGATACTTTCCATCTTTCCTTAAAGCAGGCTGCACTTCTGATGAAAAGAAACCAGCAGTGACCTATAATTGTACTTGTCACCAACACAGAATATATAGAACAGAGACTGTTTATTATTTTAATGATTTTTGTAGTCAGTCAGGGCTCCTGGACTTTATGTTGCAGTGAGGTCTTACGACTTTGAAATCTGTTTATTCCCAGCAGACTAAAACATCTTGTGGGTAAGTTTGATTGATAGTGCTATTGTTTAAACCGTTGAACTGGTTTCAACCTAATTAATTTTAATTATTGTGCTGATGCTTTTCTCTCTTCTGGGTATCATAGTAAAGTATGTGATGACTGTACAATCCTTTTTAGTTTTGAGTTATAGTCTTGGAAGTCAGTTTTATGGAAACCATTAGGAAATTTCATTAGTAAATATACAGTAAGCAGTGATGGTTTGGGTTCTAGAAACTGTCCCTCTAAAAAACTATTTCATGATTATTCTTACCAATTTTTTAAAAAATCAATTTACAGCCAAAATGATACATTACAGTTTTACTTGTGTGAAACGGAAAAAAATCAAATCTTGAGGGAAGTGGAGATTGTTGTATTAAGCTTAGTTTTATAGCCACTGACTGAGTGACTCAACATCTTTTCCAGGTAGATGACTAATAGGAAATCCTGTTTTACCCAGCAGTATCAGTAACAGCACTCTTCGTTTTGGCAAATGAGAGGTCAGATTCATAGATCCTTTTGAAACATTAGAAAGGGTAAAACTGACCTCACAGGGTTGTCTGTTTGCAATTTTAATCTTACAGAATGTCTCATTTATATTGATGTTCATTGCTTTTGCTTTTTTCTGAACCTTGACATTTTCATTGTTTCCCTGTTTGTAAAAATTAGATGTTTGATGCTGCTAGAGATGATCTAATACAGCAACTGAATATCTTGTTATAATTCAAAATGCCTTGATAAATGTCACATATATAAAAGGATATGAAATAAAAAGTAAGAAAACCAAAGGAACAAGTAACAGCTGACCCCTGGTACAAATGTGTTAGCAATTTCCTAAAGATTTTGTAAGCAAGCTACTTTTAAAAAAGTACTTAAAGTCAAAATTTTATGCAAATATTTTAACTCTTTGACATAAGTTAATAAACACCCTTTAATGTTGCAAGAGGCTAGAGAAAATTATTGCTGATTCAAAACAACTGAAGCTGGATGGGGCAGGGCAGTTTCTTCCAAGGTGGAAAGGTGCTCTGCTCCACATGGAGCATCTAGGCCAGCCCAGGATGTCTGTCAGTCACTGGCACAGCTGAAGAAATGCCCCACACGCTGCCCCTGAACCCCAAATGGAGCATCAGTGGATGAGCAGAAGCCCCAGCTAGGGCAGGTGTGGGGGGAAACAGGAGCAGATAAACATCATAGCCCTGATAAACATCATTGTCATGACTGCATGTGGTCACATCCCTATTGTGCTTGGATTTTAGGGAAGCTGAGCCCATGCTGGATCCAGGGTGGTAGCTATATCTTTCTTTTCTCTCTCTTTTTTTCCTCTCTTTTTCTCCTTTTCTTTTTCCTAATTTCCTCTTCCTGAAATTTGAGTAATTTGAGGTGGATGGATAGAGTTTTCTAATTCAATGCCTCTTGAAATACTTTATTTTGAATGAATGCTGCTTTAAATTTTGCCAAGTTCCTGATCTTCTAAAATTTGCCTGTAAAATTTAGTTTTAACCTTCTGGGAACTTTTTTTGTGTTCATCTTTTGCACTCAGGGAAAAGTAGTACATTAAACCCCTTTTAGCAAGACTTGTCAAGCGAGGACAGGGGCTTTACAAATGTTTTGGATAAATAGTAAAGTAATTTCCCTGAAGGAGAAAACATGCATCTCTGTGACACTAGCAGGACCATCTGCAGATCCACCCATCTTAACAACAATTTTGGTTTGCATCAACATCATTCTTGCTTTCAACTCAGGGTTCATATCACACAACAGGCACTATTGAGACAGAATATTTAGTCCAGAAATGCATTTGGGCTGTCTCTTATGAACAGACGTATTCAGTCTGTTGTGGATGCTTTTGGAGTCTATTATTTTCAGCTCTATTGAGGCACAGTGGAAAACAAATATCCTCAGGGATTCAGTGCCACCCCAGTTTGATGGTCCTGATTTAATGAGTGCTTCTGATGAGGGACTGTCATTGGAGAACTGTGTGTAGAGAACATATTAATGGCTGTTATTACTTTGCAGAAGTTCTTTCCTCTCTTCTCACCAAAAAGCCAGTGTTGTGCCCAGTTGTATTGGATGTCACACAGCTGGTTAAAGGGCAAAGGGCAAATCTCTGACATCCATCTTTTATATTTCAACTCTCTAAGTATAAATTTATCTTTCAGGATAACCTGAAGTTCAGCTGTATTAATTCATATGTATGGAGGTGCTACTAAACATAATGAGATGTGGGCAAACTTCTAATGAGCTAATGAGTAGGAGCAAGATTAGTATCACCTTTCAAAGTGGGCACAAAGCTTGTAAGAACAGGTTATAAATATAAGGATTATAATCCTAAATATTCTTTCTGTCTTCAGTAATGTGCATCTGAGGATCTGCCTGAGCTAGAAGCTGCTTTTGAACACCCTCACCCGATTTGCCTTCCACAAGTTTGTCTGGTTTCCAACTGAACCATGTAAAGCTACAATGTTCACCACCTTCTGCAACAAGGACATCCACAGTTTACTTGCCTGTTGTGTGAGGGATCTCCTCTTTTCCTTGAACTGCATGTATGCTAGCTTCTTAGGGTGCTTCTAACTCATGTCTTCAATGAGCATCTGATAAATACTTTCTCTTTGCCCTTGCCATGTGACTCGTCATTTTGTGGGTGTCATGTTACGTTCCTCTTGTAGTCTCTCTGTCCATAGTCTGTTCATTCCTTCCATGGAGATTGACCTGTGGCCTTTGCCATTCTAACTGCTCTTCACAGCTTTCCTACTTACTTTTTAGTAAGTACTTCTTTGAGATAGTTTCAACAGGATTCCTTCTACACAATATCCACACTTTGGATCCACATAATTCCTATGCCACATAATAGGAATCAGAAAGGTAAAAGTGAGATCTCATGAATTGAGATAAAGACAGTTTAATAATTGAAACATAAAACATAGTCATAAATTGTAATGGAAAGAAAAGAGACAGAAATCAAACCGGAAGGAAGGCAAATTGTTTAAAAACAATTGCTCACAACTAAATGAACAATGGCCAGCCAGTCCCCCAGCAGCAGCCCCCGTGGACAGAGACTTCTTCCATCTGTATGGCATCTGCTGAGCATGATGCCATATGTTATGGGGTATCCTTTAGGTTGATGACATGAGAGGTTGACCTATAACAGATGCCAGACAGAGTTAAAGAAGGTATTTATTAAAATGCCTTAAAAGGATACACTTTGGGCAGTACAAGAGCTTGCCCAGGGCTCTGCCTAAGATGGACCCAAGATGGTCACAAAATGGACTCCCGGTCACGAATTTTCACCCTTTTATAAGTTTTGGTCCAATTGCATATTGGGGTTAATTGTCCAATTACAGCTTCAGGTTATGAAATCCCATCTTCCTGGTTTGTTCAATTTGCCATTGTTTACGCTTTTTGGGCCTGAGGCTGTAACAGTTGTCCTTGGTTCTCAAGCTGGAAAAGGATTGTTTTGTCTTTTCTCTTTGTGAAGAGAACTTATTAACACTTCATACTAAGTTCAGAGTCACACACTAAGGCAGTACAAAATCTGAAAAATATGAAAGCTAAAACTTAAGGCATCAAGGTCAGTTGACATCAGCTGTCCTGTCTGCATCCTCTCCCAGCTCCATGTACGCTCCCAGCCTCCTCTCTGCTGGGATGGGGTGAAAAGCAGAACAGACCTTGACTCTGAGTAAATGCGTCTCAGCAGTAATGAAAACATCCCTGTGTTACCAATACTTCCCAGCACAAAACCAGAACACAGCCCAATCCTAGCTACTGTGAAGAGAATTAACTCTATTCATATGAAACAAAACCATCACAAAAGGATTGTGGAAAATAAGAAGTACAATTTCAACTAGTTGGACAGAAATCAGGGAAACATTTTTAGAATTGGGCAATTTTAATCTACAAAGTCAAGGAGCATAACATACCTTACAGGAGTAAATCTGAAGTATATCTCCAGAGAACAGAGCAAAATAAACTAATTCCTTCAATGGAGTACTACTAAACCTTTTATATATTTGTACCGTACTTTTCTATAGGTATTAATACAGTCTATTGATAAAAACTTTGTGGTATCATTGTATGCGTCTGTGAAAGTCAATGCCCCTGTGTTTGACTGACTCTTGTTTCAAAACAAGGTTCCTGCTCTGAAATCTGTTCTTGTGTTCTTTGAAATGCAGTTGCATGAGCCTCACAGTGTCTCTTAAGCTACAATTTTGTAATGAAACCATCTTAATGAACATACTAGAAGAGTCAATAGCCTACAACATGGCTTAGAGAAAGCATTCATTTTCTTGTCTTGCAAATTATGTACTCTGGTTTCTGTGCTAAAGACAGGCATTTATGCATTCCATTACTGAAATCTAGATGACTACTTACTGAAGAAAAAAAAAAATTATCTTTTTGTGTTGGTACCAAACTATTTTTTGCATTTGGAATTGACTCATCATGTGTCCTTAAAATCTCCCCATACTTTACTATGTGCCATAGTTTTTGGTTTTGTTTTGATTCTATATATCCTGCTTATAATGATATGTACATTATTATTCTGGAAAGGAACTTTCTATTTGTACCATCACCCTTTCTGATAGTAATTCACTTTCTCTTAAAGGTCTCATTTCCATCTGCAAGTGCTCTCATCAGTGACAATTGTCTGACTCCTGGCTGTCACACTAAAAAGTAAAATAAAGCACATAGTTATAATGATAGCAAAGCAATTAATGACAATTTTCAAATAAAAAGCCTGCAGAGTATGATGAGAAAGCGGACACCACATTTTTAGCTAACATTTCTGTCAAAAGAATGATGATAGCAGATGGGCTTATGGAACAAAATTTAGCAATCTTCTTGACAACAGCCGAGGACAGATCAGCTTGTCACATCCAGGAAGAGTCAGAGTCTTTTTTTGATTATTGAGTGATGCCAAATTTAAGACACATTGTATCAGATTTCTTCATGGCTTTGTAATAAATGGAGAATTCTGACAGAAACAGAAGGGCTAAATCACTCTCATTAAGTTGCAAGTCTGTGTTCAGCAAAACAAGCACTCTCAAAAGGCTGAAAATTGTGTTGAGCTGCCCAAATGGATAATTTAAAGCCTTTTTGCATGGATTTAGTGGTATGAAATATGCTTTGTTATCCATCATGTTGGTATGAAAGACTTGTTGTTGAGTTACTGAATCATTAGTCTGAAAGCAAATCTATGAAGAAAGTTGACTCTAGTAGTTGTTAAACAGCATATACCATAATAGTTTTAATGGCCATATTTTTCCTTGGTAAATTAGTATACTTTGTCTTCCTGCTTAGATGCTTTCATCTTTTTTCTGGTGTTCAGTGTCAAAAATTTCTCACAACCAGCTTATAGTGGAAGGACAATTTAGATTCAAATTCAAGAATATGTAATTGTCAGTAAGCTCCCAACTCTGCTTGGTCTTCTTTCAATTTTATCAATTTGGTAAGAGTTTAAAATAAAACTTTGCCTAATTTTAACATTTTGCACTTGCACATTACAAGTGTAAATGAGTGTAAAAATGTAATAAGTGTAGATGAAAGACATGTTATGCTTCAACTTTATGTGAAACAGTATAATTTCACTGAGTTGTAATAATGTTGTTTTATTAATAATCTCTTTTTCACATAAAAAGCACTTTTATTCTATAAATCTCTCAATTATCTAGCTAATACAATTCTTGGTGCTTAATTAAATCTGATTGTATCACAGATCAGCAGCCAAGAACTGCAAAACCTATCAAGGTAAACAAGCGGTATAGTACTTAGTATTTTCTCAAATCAGGCTATCTCAAAACATACCTCCACAGTATGTACCACATTTTTTCTACTTCTAGTAAATATTTGGCCAAACTTGTGCTGTATTTTTTTTATTGTATCTCCTTCCGTTTTTTCAGCAAATAAATAAGGCTGATTTATTATATATGGTGTCAAAGAAAACATTTTTGAAGGAAAACAAGTTCACATGGCAGCTTTGATAAGTAGTGTTGAACAGTCCCTTAGAGACCTGTGTTTCAATTGCTTCTGGATCAATTTTCTGAGCTCATTTTAAATAACCAGCGTTCCTGCCTTCTGAAAATAACACCTTGTCCTAAGCATGAATTCTTAGAACTTTTGTGCATTTGTGGTTTAGGAATTGCTTCACAAAATATTGTTCATAATTTTGGGGGTATACCATGTGTTAACAAATAAATTCAGGTGTAAGACTTCTAGTGAAAGCAGACAAATGTGCAATACAACCCTTTAGATTACATTAAATTCTTAGCAATCTTTTGACATAAAGAATATTAAATAATAATACGTTTTAATAATAAATAATGTTAAATTTTAAAATTCACAGATGACTCCTTATATTTTTCTTTAAATTATCATTAAACATGTAGTAAATAGCCCATGTTAAGATGCTATTTCTTTATCACAGCTTTCAAGGTAATTTAATAACCAAAAATTGACCAAGATTCTCTGATGCACTCCAGTACTATTTTTTGTCTTTATAAACTGTTTCAACATTCTCTACACTTACCAAAATATCCAAGCTGAACAGTAAAATCTAATGGCATTCTAAGTAGGTTTTGCATTTCAGAAGAACTATGTTTATCACTACAAAACTATTGAAAACTTTCATGTTTGCAATGAATAAAGACAAAAATTCCAGTGTTAGTGGATTCTTTTCAAAGGTATTTGTAGAAAACCCCACAAAAACAAATAAGTAAAAAAGTGGAGCCTAATACTAGAACATGACTGGCAGCCTACTCGTGTATAGCTGTGCTTTCTACATCACGATTATTATTTCTCAGGTTTTCTTGTAGTTCAGTCTTAGAGGGAAAGCATAAGGCCCATAAAGGCTTTGGAGACATAGATAAAGCGAAGGAATCCTAGCTATTCCTTGTGGCTATCCCACAATACACTGCTAACAAGCTTGTGCAACTGAGTTAAGGAAAAGCTTTAGGCTTTGCCAGTGACAATGGAGTATCTGACTCACAGATAACACTCACTCCAAATGGCACTTCTCCTACGTGACAGTTCTGGTTTATCACATCCTGGTTACTGCATCACAAATGTGTAATGTTGGCCATTTTCAGTGGTATCCCTTTTCTCTTCTAGGTTTGTATATGCTTTCCCAAGGACTATTTTTGGAGTTGTCAGCCAGGCCTGATGAAAATGGCAGGGAAACTATACTAACTTTAAATAAGCTAGTGAGCTGTGTATCTGTGCAGCCTCAGTGATCGTGAGTCATCATGTGCTCCCTGGGTGACTGTCACGTTTACACTCAGAACAGCCCCTTGATTATGCCATGATTTATTTATATCAAATTCTATACAATGGCAAAAATGTTTTTCCACTTCTTTGTGCAGTTGCAAAAAGAAGTCAGAAAACAAATTTTAAAATAATATCTGATAATAAAAAGGTGTCTAATATAAAAAGTGTTTAATTATCTTCTACAGATGGAAAGATGTGAAAGAAGCAAAGAAAAATCTTAAGGCAAATAAGTGGGTTGCCTATGCTTTTACAAATACTTATCTCGACATTCCCTGACAATAAACTTTGATATAATACTACTGGAAACTCACTTTAGTTTTCCATTTAATAATTTAAATAAATTAGTATATAATTTCTGCAGTTGAATTTAATTTTAGAAAACCTGAACTGACAGGAAATTTGGAGCTGCAAGATAAAGTGTGTGTTTCGCTTTTTACCCAAGAAGTTAAAATGAGATCCTCTTTTTTTTTGAAGCTCTTCTACTGAGCATGTAGCAACAGCTCACCCCCATGAACAGGAATTATTAATCTTGTCTCCACGCCAACACCTTAGAGTTTTGTCATTACTTTAATTTGCTTTTGATCAAATGACATTCCCTCTCTAGAATCACCTAGCCTATTTTCCTATTTTGTCTCTGCTAAGAAAAAGTACTGTAGAGCTGTTCCTATTTTGAACAGAGGGTTCTGTAGTTCTCTATTCCAGCTTAAATTATTTTCTGACTCTAGACACAAATATTCCTTCCCTATGCTTGAAATATTTTGCCATTGAAAATTGTTGTTTTACCTTTTCTTAACCAGTAAAACTACCTTTACCTTTCTTGAGTCATATTTCCCTCTTTCCTTCTTTCTTCACCTTTCTTTCCTCCCATTCCACAGAGAAACATGTCTGATTAAAAAAAACCCCACTAAATAATTGTGCAGATATTTGTAAAATATATAATTTTTCATTTAAAAAAATTGATGAGATAACTAAACTGAATGAGAACCTTGTAATTAGGCATATCCCAGCTACTACATTTCTAGTCTATACTAGCTAGGTTACTGAAGACCCTTATTAAATATGACAATTATTCTACCTACTGTTAGGACTTGTTAAAGATTATCTTTCTTTTTTTTCACTTGCATATCAAGCTGTTGAACTCTGTAGGTTGATCTATTTCTCTATTGTTGTTGCTTTTTTTGGGGTTTCATTTATTTAATATTCTTTATGTCAATTATTCTTTTAGTCTTTTTGCTTCATTTTAAAATTATCTTTTTCATTTTCTTCATCTATGTCCACCTTACTGAGCTCACAGCTGCATTTCAGTTCTCAGGACTCCATGCTGTGGTTCCAGGCAGGTTGGATTATGTCTATGTAGAGATAAAAGTACACCACTGCTCTGGGTCCAGGATATGGCTCTGAAAGTACTCTCACTTTGAGGTGTCTGACCTACAATGTAAATATAGATGGAAAGTCACATACAGCAGTTAGAAGGGAATTTTGTTGAAACTGAGGTTATTAAAAGAAAGATCACTGTGAAAAATCTAGATTTTTACTGAACATCACTTCTTTTTGACTCATTTCTTTCAACTAGTTATCTTTTCTTCCTTTCAACAAAAACTCTTTGATGTATTTTCCACCTAAATGAAATTATTGTGCTAGGGATTGCTTTTCCTTTCCCAGAAACACTGGTGAAACACTTCTAATTAGTTTTTAATTGGTGATTTTTCTGAGCAATTTTATCTTGAATTTTTTTTTCACCAAAATTTGATTTTTACTTTATTTATGTCTTAGGTTTAAAATTTCTTTCTGATTATTGTTTCCTCTTCCTGAAAAATACAAAATTTCTTTTTAATTCTAAATGGAAAAATACACTTTCACATGCTTCTGAAAGAATTGATCTATACTTTCAGATATTCTTTACAGATCTGAAAATAAATACTGGGGTTGAACCATAGTTCCAAGCTCTTATTATTTCTATCAATCTTTTTGAGGAAATGCACATGTATTCAAAACAAACCTAAAGTGAACATGAATACTGCTCAATTTTTCTTCTTAATGTCCCAAAGACTATGTATCCTTAGTGTACCATATAAATCAAATGGTTGAAAAATAGATCTGATTTAGAAAAAAATGTATATCGGAGTATTTGCATCAGATTTATGCATAGAAGATCATCAAACATTGGCAATCAGCAAGAATTAATTTTAGCTTAAAGATTATATTTTGTGTAGATGTAGAAACAAGACCAATTACTTTCAGAATTGTTTTAAAATATAGAGAATAACTCTTGCAAAAATTCCCAGAATCATGTAACTCTTACTGAAAGAATGAGTACCATTTTTAGGAAGAAAAATAATTTTTCCTCATGCTTGTAAGGCACAAGGTACAAATGATAGCTGTTAGGTAATTTAACATTTTCTCCATTGACCTTTGGAAATTGTCCTGCAAGCCAGTAAAAAAGACATTTTTAGAAGTTCTGACTATTTTATATCTCTCCTCATTACATCCATTTATAGTCCTTAATCATGTCCCCCACATTAAACTATTCTTGTTCCTCTCTTTCTAGAGATAGTAAGCCAAACCAGGGGACCCATAAGTGTTTCTCTTGTCCCAAGTACACTTCAGTGTGTTACCCACACCCCACTTTATCTCAGAGTGATATCTGGGCAAAAATCATCCTTTCTTCACATCTTCCTTTTCATTAGTAAGTGTGTATACAAGAAGGAAACCATAACCTACTACCGCCATCTGGGCATACAGTAAAGCCCGGTACAGGTACCAGTTGTGGGTTTCTCTGGGTCTGGATTGAAGGCACTTGAGACGGTAGTTAATGTTCAGGCTCCAGTGTTTATTATTTCTTATCAGTAAAACAGTCTCACCACTGTGAGTTTGGCAGCTTTTCATCAGAAGGCAGAAAATGGCTAACAATCTCTTGTTGCAAGGTCTTTTAAGACTAAACTATCCAATTAAGAAAGGACACCTAAATTATTTTCCCTTTTAACCCAATAACTGATCCCAAAGAGCCCACAATGTAGACTTTTCTGCCCAATTACAAAATGCCACCCAAACCCATGAAGAAGAGCCAAGGCCTTTTCTGCTTTCATACATCTGCACTTGTGAGGAAGTTGGGTTGCATGGGAGACTGGGAGAAGACACAGCCAGGACAGGTGACCAAAACTGACCAAAGGGATATCCCAGACCATGTGACATCATCTCAGTATATAAAGTGGAGGGAAGAAAGAGGAAGGGAGGGGGGACATTTCAAGTAATGTCGTTTGTCTTCCCAAGTAACTGTTCTGCATCATGGGCTCCTGCTCTCCTGGAGATGGCTGAACACCTCCCTGCCCACAGGAAGGAGTGAATTAATTCTTTGTTTGTGTCCACAGCTTTTGATTTCTCTGTTAAATTGGCTGTACCACAGCCCACAAGTTCTCTGGCTTTTACCCTTCTGATTCTCTCCCCAGGCACTCTGGCAGGGGAGAGCAGAGGAGAGCCCCAGCATGGGGCTGCTTGGCTGGGGTTAAGCCACAGCACAACCCCAACTCTAGCCTTTCCTCACAGGAGAGATGCACCAGCCCTCTGATCATCTTTTTGGCCTTCTTCTGAACTAGGCCAACCAGATCAATGTCTTTCCTGAAATGAGGACCCCAGAGCTGGCTGCAGCCCTGCAGGTGGGGTCTCACCAGAGCAGAGCAGAGGGGC
The DNA here is from genome assembly GCF_037042795.1 of Molothrus aeneus. Classification (NCBI taxonomy): domain Eukaryota; kingdom Metazoa; phylum Chordata; class Aves; order Passeriformes; family Icteridae; genus Molothrus; species Molothrus aeneus. The sequence continues at coordinate 48,660,357 of NC_089649.1, read as the reverse complement.
AGAATCCCCTCTCTCCCCTGCTGCCCACGGGGCTCTGGATACAGCCCAGGACACCTTTGGCTCTCTGGGCTGGGAGTGCCCATGGCTGGGTCGTGTCCAGCCTCTCACCCTAACCAAAGGAGTTATCATCCACCAGCATCACCAAATCCTCCCTGGCAGGACTGCTCTGGATCTGTTCATCTCCCAGCCTGTGTTGATTCCTGGTGTTTCCCTGATCTTACACTTAGCCTTGTTGAACCCCATGAAGTTCATCCACTGATGTAATCACTCTATTATAGAAGGCCTTTAGGTTGGTCAGATAGGACTTGCCCTGTGTGGTGAAACCTCATGAATTAAAGCATATCAAATGCTTAATATCTTCTTTCAGTAAAATAACACTACAAATTTAAGTGTGCTCTGGGTTTTACAGGATACTAACAGAATAAGGAATGATTTTTACAATTATTGAGCTTAGATATTTTAAGAAAGCAAAAGCATACTGAATGTCAGAAGCTGATGTGTGAAACGAGGCAATTATTTAAATATTTCTTTACTTTTCTGTAGTGCTATATAATCCACATCTCTGGGCATCCAACAAGAAACCGGTGATGGTTTTAGAAGTCACAAATAGAATTTCTCCCATTAGATATGAAATAAGAACTTTGCTGAGTTTACATGATATTTTCTTCTGTCAGAGACCCAGGGATCAATATTTGCATGTATCTTCTGTCATAGCTTAAAATTATTTTCTCATTAAAATTATTCTTGTTAAATTGTCTCATTATTTTCCCTTTCTTCTCTTGGAATAAGCAGGGAAGTACTGGCATCTATTGCACTACCTACCATTTGCAATAAGCAGTACTTCTAAACCTTATCAAATTAAATTTGGATTTGCATATCAAAGTTGATTGTCCTAAGGGCAAAAATTCATGATAAAGTTATTCCTTAATCTCTAGACCATGCTGCAGTACAAGCTTCTTTCCTGTCAGCCTGTGAGGCTCAGAGCCCCTGCCTGCCTCAAGCCTACAGAGACTTCTCACCAGGAAGCTGGAGGCCGATCCTGTAGCTGGATTCCAAATAATTCTACAAGTTCAGCACAGGGAAAAATAAAAAAATCTCCCACTTTTATAATGAATCTGAAGCTGTCAAGAATGTTTTGAAAAATTTGGATTACATTTCTGATATCTGAGTTCCATCCAAAATTTATTGTTCTTCTTTGTTAAAGAACAGAGAATTAGCAACACAAGCACCCTAGTGGGGAAAGGATATTCACTTGGGATATATGAAATACTGAATTTGTTCATGCTTTCTTGGGTTCTTATGTCACTGATACTGTTATAATGTAACACGCTAACACAGCAATGAAACAACTTTTAATTTAATGAATATAAAATATTCACATGAACCAAAAAAAAGCATTATTGTGACTTTAGATCAAGTTTAAATGGAGCATAGGTTGTACTGAACCACGCAGTCTATTAAATAATGGCTGTGCTTACCATCACAAGTCAAAGTCTGCTCAACAGTGACATGTAATTAATATTACCCTGTTGCATCAGTGAGCTGCATATTTCCCTCAGCAATGTAACACCTCCTTGGGTACCTTGCACACATGCTCTGTGATGCACACACTTGCTCCATGATGCTTATGGTTTCAGCATTTTTGTATGAAATGCTCTTAAATCTCAAAAATCTTTGATTTATTTCACTTGAAATGGTATTTATTATGTATCTTGCCACATGTTATAAGTTGGAATGCAAAAGACAATGAAGAAGAAGGAGAAGAGAAAACACATATGAGGAGGAAAATAAATAACCCGTTAAATTTTTCAGGGCACAAATTTGTGTGAGATCAGCTGTGAGGGTTAATCACTCATAGCTGAATCATAGAAGATCCAGAAAAGAGGACTCTAAGCACCTTCTTCAGCTATAATTTACATATATTTACCTTTTTTTCAGCATAATTATTTATTACAATTGGCCTCTGACATAAACCTTCTGACACAGCTGTATTCCAAAAGTCATATCAGAGATATTGTGAAATGAAATATAACTATGTGTCAGTAAGTGGGTGTGATTTTAAGGGATACTCATTGAAGCTAAATGAGTAATTGGGGCTGAGAAAGTTGGAGCAAGGGTGATGTGCTTCCAAAATGCTCCAAGAAGAGATTTTTGCAATTTCTAGTCACTTCGGCCTGTAGTAGCCCATGGTATGCAGAGGATATTTTTGTCAGTGTGTTAGGCGAAATACTGTTTTGCTTCTACAAGCTAAACTTACAACTGCTTTTGATTACCAAATGCAAAACCATCCATTTGATGAAATACTGCAGAAGAGATGAATTTGAATTGAAACCCAAGAGCTGATCAGTTTAGGTTTAATTTTTTTTTTCTAGAGAGTACATGGAAATTACAAGAAAGAATGGAAAAAAGTGTTTGAAAAATAGGGAATGGTTTAGGTAAGTTTATATTCAAACTCTGAAAATTCTCAGGATCTGTGCTAAACTGGATTAACATATTATTAAAAAAACAATGAGAATTATTTTATTTGAGACCAAGTGCTTTCTGGATGAAAAGAGTTCTATACTTCCATCATTTTGAAGTCCCTCAACAATACAGATATAATCCTGTGAAAGGATCTGTATTGGAAATTAGAATGCATTTACAAACTCAAGTAGCTGTTTTCAGGTATAGACAGATACTTGTGTGCATCATTAACTGACTGGTGTAAAGATGCATAGCTGATCTTAAAAAGTGTACATGATTATTTACAGGGAAGTTCTCAGCTACTCCAGAGTTCTTATTCTAGGAAGTATTAATGTTGAGAAGATAATGATGACAACAGCCCAACATCCAGTTGAACTATGCTGGATCTTAGAGTGTCACAGACCAAGAGCAAATGGTCAGTCATTCCCCATGGCAGTTGTAAACAAGCCAAGAATCCATGATGCAAAAGATAAGATTTTCATACATGACAAATAATTAACATTTGTTCTGTAGACAATTAGCAGCCATGTAGAGATGTTTGTCAGAAAACAATATTCTATGTCCAGGAAGCTGTATCTAGGATCTTTGGATCCCAGAAATTGGACAAGCAGTGTTTACTGTTTGTTGAGCAATGTCTCTTTACTCTGCCTTGATGCTTGCTAAACTGCCTCAGGACAAGTAGGAAAGTTAATTCATTAATTTGTTATTTTTTATGAATTTGTGTTTAGGGAGATCAGGAATCCCCAGCTAACAGGAATGACAAGCCTGCAAGGAAGCGTGAATGACTGATTAACCATAATTTGAGTCATGGTGCCAAAGCACCCATAAGGATTTTGAATAGATACTAGGAGTAGAAGTTATTCCTTTGACTTCAGTGACTTGTACACCATGCTGCTAACAGAGACAGTGGTATTGAGTGATATTTGGCTATTTCTGAATTCCTGTGTATAACATTCTGTAATATTTCTTTCAACCAAATGTAATGCTTGTCTGCAGAAACTATAATTTCTGTATGAAACAGTAGCTATAATTCTAAACATGGATTTATCTTTTGGGTTTAGTTTAGTATTTACCACTTAATTTCAGGTTCTTTTAAGAATACAGAGAAATGTTATTACCTTTATCAGTCTCAGTTATTCCATCAGTGATTATGCCGTAACTTATTTGGTGACTCATTCTCACAGTTATTTCCCTATTTCTGAATTTTATTTTTTATTTAGGGCAGAGAGTTAAGGCAAAGTAATCATAAGATAAATAAAGACTTTTCTCTCCCATCTTCTTTTAGTAGAGTTTAACAAATCTGCCTTGACTGACAGGATGGATTTTTCATTGAGTACAATGTGCTGTTTCTTGAGACTACATTTATACATAGAATATGTTATCAGAATAATGATAACTGCAAGCAAGCCTCAGAACTTAGCAACAAAAGGAATACATTTAATGAGTTTACTCACATAGAAATATATCAAATAGCGCAATAGATTTCTTAATATGCACATTTTGAGCCAATATACTATACCTCTAAATGTTCCTCAGTTGTAAATATATAGTTTTCCATATTTAAATTAATAAACGAGAAATACTTTGCCTAGGTATATATTTTGTTATAATAATAACAACAATTTTCTACTGTACATTCACATGAAAGACATTAGCCCACATTCCATTTTTTTACAAAAGTAAGAAACAGTTCTAGCTTCTACAATATATCAACAAAAAGGCTTCCTGGAAATATAACACACTTAAGGTAAAAATTAGAAAATAAAAAAAACCCATTAATTTCCTATAGATTCATTTTTAGATCCAGATCCCCAAACAAACCAGGAATCTCAGTAGAGTTTCATCGGTTTATAACAGCCATGGATTATGTCTATAATAAGACAAATGGGAAATTGTACATTTAAATAGAGTAATCACTATGTAAACAGAGACAGCAGAACTGGATAAATCATTATTCCTAAGAAGAAAAACTGAGTGTCATTGATTCCAGTCCCATCATAAGTACAAAATTACATCCTATTTCTGGTAAAAGTGATAGCTTTCTTTTTCCTTTGATTAGAAAAATAACTAATACAATATATGTGGAAATACATCCTACTTAGCTTTGATAAAACTTTAGGGGAAATTTTGTCCGGGTTCTGATACTGCAAAGCAGAAAAGGTATGGCCCAATAATAAAAGCATGGGACAGACCATAAGAGTGTTTTGAAAGAGATGATGTATGGGAGAGAGTGTGGGCATTGCTTAGCTGTAGAATAGAAGCTCTGAAGGTGATACAGAAACCACATTTAAAGTGCAAAAGATAACTGTGAAGAGACAGAAAATAAATTCCTGAACACATGAAAAGTGATAAAATGGGTGGAAGATTCAAAAAAGCAAATAATAATTAGACAAGGTACTAAGAGAAATGTCCAATATTATGATATCTGGTTTCTGTATTGCCTTCAGAGATGGTGATGCATCCAAATAGATTACTGTATAGGGCTATGGAATCTGCATTGTTGGAAGTCTTAGGAATGACATTTATATCATAAACTGAAAGTAAGCAAAAAATAATATTCTATTTTCCTTCATATACATGCACTGATGTAAGAAAGAATACTGACTAGGGAAAGAATATTGACTAAATAAACTTTGTACGGTCATTCCAATCAGCATTTTTTGGTTATACTAAAATTTATCATTGGAATGACAAGCAATGAGAATCAAGGGAATTTTTTTATTGCTATTTGTCCAGAAATACTTGCAAATTTTTAAGAAAACATAATCCTGTGAAGTATTAGGTTTTAATAGCAATGGCATATGATGCAGAATGTTTAATAGCAAGGATTTTTCAAAGAACCTGTCAGTATTTTTCTGCCTGTAGAACAGATGAAGAAAAAAAAGGTGAAAGTCCCAATTAGTTGATCTTACTATTACTCAGGATTTTACAACAGATTCTGAAGGGAAGCTCAGTGAAGGATGTAGTGATAAGAGGAGAAAGGATAAAATGCAACAAAGGTCAATTGCAGGTAGATTTTGTCAGAACAAGTTTAATGACTACAAATTTACTGAAGCTAATATATCTGGGGTCTACCTGTGAAAGAATCTGATATGGTGATCTTGAACAAGATATTTCAGGTGAATTTGGTATAGAAAAAAAGTAAGATTAATTCAGTTTGCCCACCATTTTGTTGATTATAATGGCAAAGGAGCTATCAGTCTTTTAATTCCCTTCTGCCAAAAATCAAAATAAGGATAAATGTTAGTCTAGGTGTACTACATTGGGTAAGAACTGAAATTTTTATTATGTCCTCTTCATTAAAAAAAAAAAGAAAATGAAGTTTGAAACCAGTTTATGAAAATTTTACAAGATCCTGTTCAAGATCACAGCAGCTTATTCAAGAGTTTCATTTTCAAAACCAGATAAACAGAATAAAATTTCATCCAGTCCTGTACCCAGTAACTTAAGTTAGATGGGTTCTGTATTCAATACATTTTCTGTATGGGACAATACTCTTCAGAGTACTTGAGATATGAAAAGAGATCAAGTAATATGTAGGCATTAGAGACATACAGCATAAAGAAATAGCGTTAGAACTAGTAAGTTAAATTTCTACTCTGAAAATAACATGGAAGTGGTTATTTTTCTTGTATTTAGGGAAGCTAACCAACTGAGTTGACTGATATGATTTTCCTACTGCATTTCAAATCTTTAAACTTCCAAAAATGTTCTGAAGAGATGGTAGAGATGGTCTCAACACAGAAATAAATGTCTTTCTAAATACCAAATTTACTCATGGGGGAAATAATATGTACTTCTGTGATTTGCTTTCTAACCCTAAAGAAATATTTGAGGATGAAGTCAGGGATAGGATGTGTGGACAGTTGAATAGAAAAGGAAAAGAAATGCCTTAGTGATTCTGATTCCCATGTAGATAGCATATAATATATAGTAAGCTTGGTTTGGGATATGTTTTCTAAGAAAATCTTTGCTCTAAATGAAAAATTTTGTTTTGTGAAAAGTCACCAGCCATGATTCACTCTATTGCATCTATGAGATTAAAAAAAAATGGTCCATGAGCTGAACTGAGTTCAGACTTCTGAGGTTCATTATAATGAAAAACCAGCACGGGAAAACCTTAGAATGGAATAAAGCCATACCAAGGTACAGAAAATGATAAAACAGGCAAGTAAAATAAATGGTTTTCTGTGTTGTAGTAACTTCATAGTCTATAAAGCTTTAGATAAAGTTTTAGTTTTCAGGATGTTAGACTCCATGAGGTCTTCCCAGCAGCCTAAGTGAGGTTGGATCAGGTTAAAGTGGCTTCTGGAGTTTCACTTACTGTAAGCTGAAGAGTTATCTAGCTGCTTTTGCTCTCTGCTTCCTTCACCCAGCTCGTGCTGTTGCCAGAAGATCACAATTGATTTCTCTTTCAGAAACGTTTTCTGCCTGCTTAGGTGTGTCTTCATAGAGAAGGCACTGGAGAAGCACCTCAGATTTCCTGGTTTCTAAAATGTAGGTCCTGAAGTTCCCAGAAATTTGAGTCTTTCAGGTTCCAAACTGCCACCAAGCTAGAAAGCATACCAAGGGAGTAGGTAACTACAATTCTCAGCTCCACAGTTTTTCAGCTTATCTTCTGGGAACTGCTGAGTTAACTATACCAGTTCTGTTGAGATGATCCTGTCAACTCCCTGTGACTTTCATGGCAAACTGTTAAAGGCTTTTGAAGTAAAATATTCTGATATTTTTCTCCTCCTGTAAGCAAAACTAATTACAAGAAAAAGTTCCATCTAGGTTTATTTTAATAATTGAGAAATCTATTTATCTGGGCAAGGGAGACCTTGCTCTGTGCAGAAGATCCATTTAGTTTCCTGGCCAGAGCAAAGCCATTCCACCTCTTCCAAACATTTGGTATTGTCAGGTGGGAGAGGCTCAAAAAGAGACCTAAATGTATCATTCTTCCACTCTGGGGACCAAGAACAGGCACAGAGATGGATCTTAGAGACTCCAGGGCTGTTAATAGTTTCTTGGTCTGAGCCAGAGCGGACATATCATAACTGGGATACACACAAATGAGAAAACTCTCAGAAGCTGTAGCATTGGGATGGGGAAAAGAAACAAACCTATTGCTGTAAATTCACACTTCTCAAATAAAGTGTGGGGAAAGATAGATACAGGAGAGTAGAGACAAGGCATTTTTAGAAACACACTTCCTAATAATACATTTCACTTCTAAGGGTTGTAGATCGAATAAATATCATACCTGTTAATAAGCACATCCAAGGGTCACAGTTCTGAAGAGTTTGTTTTGGCTGGTTTGGTATATAATTGAATATAATTTCTAGTTCAGTTTTATCTTTAGTCTGAAAAGAATCTTATAAAAGCCAATCAAATGTTAACTTAATGTACAGTCAAGTAGAATATAAATTCCTCAGTTAGCACTTCATACAGCATACATATACTTTACCACATTTCACAGAGTAAAGTAAATAAAACTGGTTTGATTTACAAATTTTCACTCAGGGTCAAATACAGTGTATATTCAATCATATGCATCCTGTACACCTTGCTAGTAAGCAAGTGAGAGAAAAGAAAAGCTGAAGAGAAAATGAAGACTGGAATTTAATTGCATCTCACTGTTCATCTCATTTCCACTTTTTTGTATTAGAATGCTGGAAGCAAGCCTTGGCAAGCTACCCAAAAACTCTTGCTGATCCTATTTTATAGCTCTCTTTTTATTAATCTTCCTCTTTGCAGTGGCAATTGAACTTGCCATATTTCAATTCTGAAAAATATTGCAATATTTGAACAATATTACTGGTTTATGTTGACATATTACTAGGAATTTTTACCAATCACATAAAATTTTAGTTTTGATATGTGTAACATACATGAAGAGTTTATCAAAGAGAGAATTAATTCATCATCTTTTTTTCTCTTTATTTCCCATGTTGAGATTGTGACCAAATCACCAAAGATGTTTTAAAGTCCATGTTTTATTCTGGAAAACAAAACCAACCGTTCTTTCTGAAGGTTGTGAGCCTATACGTCCTCTGGAGGATGTTCAGCTCCTCAGACTCAGCTGCCATGGATGCAGGCCCTGCCATGGCTCTTTCAGTCCTTCACTACCTGGGCACGATGCTGAGCAGCTGCTTCAAAACCTCCTTTCATTTCTAAGCTCTGCATACACCATTCCTGTCTGTGACCCTTAGCTACCTCCCATTTCCTTTTCCACAGTCTTCTCCATCAGCTTCAATTCTTTCTATTTCACAGGTATCTCATTGCTTTAATCCAGGATGCCTCTTCTACTCTGACCACCTCCTTTACCAGTTAGATTTTGATCTCACTTAATACTCATTTATGTTTTAAGATACAGCTAATCCATTTAATCTCAGCACTTTCCAACAAATTAGGAAAGAGGTAAGTTGAAGCCATCCCTTGCTATGTTTTTTTACTCTAGTTTGTTTATGTGGTATTAGAACACTTGATTTGTGTGCTATTTTGTGCAGCCAATGCCTTTCAGAAAAAGCCAGACTTACTATAGGTCAATTGCAAAGAGCGTCTGTAGGAAGAATATTCCAGAGAACTAAGCCATCATAAAATAGAGGTATTTTTTGGCACAATTCCTGGGTCACTCTTGTTAAAATCTAGGGTGTGACTCACAACTGGCAGAACACATTAAGGCTCTTATGTTCCTGAAAACAATCTGAGTATCAAGCCAGACAAAGTTATCCTGTATTTTCTTTTACATTTAGGTTTAAAAAATTAAAATTCAATTTGGACTGTACAGATGTCCCAGAGAGAAAAGCACTGACACTGTTTAAAGACATTGATTGCCTTATGATTCGCCAAAATGGTTATTGAAACCACATGAAAAGCTAACACGTGATTCACTTTTGGACTCCATATTCTGAAAATCCGCAATCTACAACTGTGTTTTATTTATCAAAAAGCTGAATGACATTATTAAAACAGGTATTTGTATAATAATTCTACTGGTATTTATTTCAGTAATGGTTATATCAGATTGGCTTTGTGCTATGACATTAGCTTTAGAAAAAAAAGACACACAATAATTTAATTTTAAAACTGAAATGCTCAGGGACTGAGGTTAATAAAGAGCAAGTATTATGCATGAACATCTTTTTATTCATACTTAATATTCATTATAATTATGGGTAGAAAGCATTTTAAAACATTCTAATTTTTTAAATATTCAAATTCATAATGAGCTGTATAAAATGCATCCCCTTATACAATTAATAGTCTAATTCCCATTGACACAGTAGACCTTTCCAATCATATCCATTTTTAAATACTCAGACTAAGATGAGAGATTTATGCAGGTCAGTCTGTCATATGCGTCTGGAATAAAAATCTGTAATCATGTACTTTTGTAGATTAAGAAAGATGGAAACACTGTAAGCCAGAAAATAGGCAAGAATCTTTGGTACACCTGTGTTAAACTCTCAAATTCCTTCTGCCTTTTAAAGTAATACAAGAAAGTATGCATTTTTTAAGAAAATGTCTGAATTGTACCTCTTTTACCTCTCCCCATCTTTCTCTAGATTTAAGGGGCAACAGTTTGCAATATGCCTCATCCATATCATCACACAAAACCATATTGGAGCCTTTCCAGTTTCCTAATAGAAATTTTCCTTTCTAAACTGCTAGTCTAGCTAGAGACTTTTCATCCATTCAAATATGACAGATCTGAAAAAAAGGATTTCTAGTTTCTTAATCTCTATCTGTTGAACTGCAGTTATCACAAGATTACTGCTATTGACTATATTTATACAGAAGATATAATAAGCTCTCTATGATTTCTCTTTTCTGTTGAATGAAATTTGACTTTCTGAGGGAAAAAGTACAATCACTTTTTAAGACTCTTCTTTAAAATTCCATTTGTCAGAGGGGTTAACAGTTTCAAAGAAGATTTGAAGTAGTTCTTCTGTCTCCTACAGGCTAGCATTTAGGAAACAACAAAGTACTGCATAGTTTGCCTTGGATTGTTTGACAGCACAGTAGGCTCTAAGCGTTCAGTGTTTATATTTTTATTGAGGAAGTGAAAATATTTAGGGTTGGTTCCAAATTTACCTTGGCAGTGAGGTTTTCCCTAGCAGTGATGACATCTTAAGTAAAATGGAAAGGATATTTTTGTTTTTCAAGTGTCATTGTTTCTTCAGCACCAGCTTGCCAGTGGTTTTTTAAAATTTTCATTTAGTATTCAATGCGTTTGAAACAAGGTAAGTGCAAAATGAATGTTCTCAAAGAGATAAATTCCAGTTTGTGATATGAAGGTCTCTTTCCAGACAGGCAGTGATGATTGTAGTTGTTTGCAATGTTCTTTGAAAAAAGCACTCATGTAGAACTCCAACAATGGTTTCATGCTACCCACAGCATTAGTCAAATGTCTTAAAAATGAAATAGAATCAAAGTAATTGCAAAATAGGAAAATTATTGAAGGTTTAAAATGTTTAGAGAAAACTTTCTGTCCCCTAAATGATCTTGAAACAGCTTTTTTTTACACATAAGATCAATTCAGTGTAGAGCAAGATCAATTCATTGTAGAGCAAGAGAAATACCTACATGTCTGGGAAGATCAGGATTTGGGCCCATATAAAAATTCTTTGATTAAGAAGCTAAAGACTTTTTTACAACATTACTAGCCAACATTATAAACTTGCAACTGTACATGCACATTTTTAACAAGAAGCTTACCTTGATTGAGTCAAGATGTTAAAACACATGAAAGAACTTGCATGATAGGAGAAAAGAATTTGTGGATATAAACACAGAGAACCATAATGATGTTAAAACTTAATGATGAAACATCTGATCCTTTTAATGAATGACCTGTGAAAATCCTTCCACCTCCAGTGACCTGCATAATGCTTTGTTTTATGTAATAATAATGAATACAGGCAGGCTTCATATCAGAGGAAGGATACAAAATTCACAAAAAATTTCTGAATAATAGAGTACATAATATTTTCAGGTCTCAGCACACTTTCTCTAGACATTATCACTTTTCTCTATATGGTACTGAACTGTAAGCATAACTTAAATGCCTGACAATGGGAGTACAAATTGCTTAATGATATGTTGCTAAAATTATTTTATAATGAGAAAAAATTACTTTCCTTAATATTAGGGAGAATGAAAGAAGAAACAGTCAAACATTTTCTGTCTGTAGTTAAACTATTAAATTCATATTTAGCCACTTGAATTCTAATGCCTTTATTTTTAAAAATTCTAAGTACCAGTTCCTCAGTGGGCATCACTGAAATTAATTAATGATTGACATCTCTGGAAATCAAGCCCTCTATTTAAATGCCAGGGGCACAGACGTTTCCCAAGAGTACATACAAGATATAAGGGTAGTTATTTGATATCTGCAGCTTGTGACTAAGCTTGAGCTCAGAGACTCATGATCAGAATACTCAGTGCCAGGCTGTAATTATGTTCAGGTTTGGATCATGCAGCAGAACATCTGAGCTGATAACACCATCAGGTCATGATGTGGATGGGAACAACGACTGTCCTCTCCTAGCCACCCTGTCCTCCCAGCAAAAATATTTGTTTGTCCTGTAGTAATATCATCTGGTCCAGATGAGTCACCAAGCAGGGTCCTTCCTAAAGCATCTTAGGTCACATAAAGCAAGAGAGAATCATGTAAAGAACACTCTGTCCAGGCTGACATATTGCTGTCAGTGCAGATGAATGGAGAGGTGATAGAGATCACTGCTTCAGTAGGCTTCAGTCTGCTCCTTGACTCAAGCAATTTATGACTGTATTGACATAACCTGGCAGTTAATTTAAGGTCCTGCATGTAGAATGTCACTTTTCAGTTTAACTCCTGATTTTAATTGTGATTTGGTAGCTCAGAGTAGCAAGGGTAAGAAATGTGTCGGATTCTTAGAAATCTTAGAAGCAAACCTGTTTTAAATAATCACCTTTAATGATCATTGTATTATGTTACTACAGTAGGCAAAATAAAAGTCTAGACTTAGAGGGAGACAAGCTGAATAACATTTTCCACTTTTTGTGCATAACAATCTGGAATGCAACCTGAAGAACAATAAATAAGATTTAATAATATTGTCTGGTTTAAGTGGGGGAAGTTATTCCTGTGTTGGTGTTCTTAAAACATCCAGCTACAGGATTGATTTTAAGCCCTTTAAATATACCAGCAAAAAGTACTTATGTAATCCTTCAAGCAGAAGGAAAAAGGATATATTCTGTTTATAACACACTAAGTAGGCAGATGTCTCTAAAGTAGATTCCACTTCAATGCAAGACTGTGATACCAATTAGAAAGCATATGCCATATTGCCTTGACATCCTGTTACTAAATGCTGATGAAAGTTTATGATCACAAGTGAAATATGTAAAGCAGGACTGAAAATAATCTTTCAAATTAAAACTGTTAAAATATATACTGTGCAGAATGCACACCAGGTGTTCTGCAATGCAGGCTCCAGGGATGTATTTCTGTGTGGTTTGTGGAGTACAACAACAGATTTCAATGCTGCCTCAAGTACCGAGACACCTCAGCTTCCATATTTTTCTTGTGAAGACTAACACCAATAGCAGGTGACCAAGTTACAGTAAAAGATGATGACAGGTGTACTGGAGTTTGATAGCAAAGCTATGGTTGCACCATGGTAAGGAAATTGATTGGGAACCAGAGCCTCCCAACTATTTTGAGTTCAGGCATGTTTTCTAGCACCCCCTAGTACCTTGATCCATGATCATCCAACTGCTGCTCATGCTGCAGCTTTCCTCCTGCTCCTGTTGAAGGTGGCCATGGAGACCTGAGCCTACTCAAGGCCTATGATCACCCTGTGTCTGATACTGGCACGGATGGCAATTTGTCATGTGCTGAAACCTTGAAGCCAGGACTCTCTTTCAGTTCTCCAGTTTAATGTATACAACAAGGTTGCCATTAAACTTCTGACTTTCCCAGGAATGGATCGATTACACTGTATGTTGTATTTTAACTGCAAGGCTTGATGCAGGGCTCTTTGGGCCTAAAGTGCAATCTCATGTTCCCTGTTATGCTGCTTTGATTAAAAATGGGGATATTATTTCTGCATTTTCCTTTATTTCCTAAGCTCTCAAATTCATATTCTAAGACCAAAAATGTTTATCAGAACTAGTCTAATGCACTTCATAGCATGGGTTATCAAATTCCAGGGTTTTTCCCTTCACTGAGAGCAAAATCTGATGTGTTTAGAAGGGCTAAGAGTCTGAGCTGAAGACAGTCAAAGACAGAAAATCCATCTCACATGTTCTGATGCTTATTCATATTCAGCCATAAGGAAAATAATGCTATTCCATTTTCAGCATGTTTCAGTAAATCCCAACCATCTTTGTTGTTTTCTTTAAACACTGAAGGATGAATGCCTTATCCAGCAAAGCTAGGTATGTGTTATGATCAAATCAAATCATGGTCTTAATTTTAGTATTATAATTAGGTAGAACACATAGACCTACCTTTCTTAAGCCCTGAAAGTGTTCTTATTAGTTTTTCATGCACCATTTCCTTTTACCATTTCATTATTTTCAATACCAGCTTTTTGAAGGACATGTATACAGGAAATGTTTTTTGTATTTTAGTATCTCTTTGAACAATGCTGAATTCAGAGCTGTATCTTTTGTCACATTCATTTTAAAATCAACATTGCTCAATTTGTGTTCTTCTGTCACTCCTAGCTCCTAGTTCAGTTCAGTGTGTTTCCCCACTTTTAGAAATTAGTTGACCACATATTAATCCATTTGCCTGAATTTTGCTGGTCTTGTATGTGATTTTTTTTTTTAAATTAAGATATCATGGAGCAGTAACCTAAATGCACTAAACAGAATGGTGTTGATGTAACAAGTGTTTCTGTCCTTTCATGCCCTTTATTAATATTTTTTATTCTTTATCAACTTTTCAGTTAATCCAGTTTTTATTGCTACCATAATAATCAATTTATAACCAACTCCATAAGCCCACATTAAGTGTTGGCGATGGGAAGAAAATTTTCACTCTACCAGGAATTGTGGTGAGCACTTCTTTCCCATCCTTTCTTTTTCCCATCTTTCCGCTCTCTGCAATTCCAAACAAAATTTTAAGATTTATTGAGATAAATATTACATAATTGTCCTGATTTCAGCCAAGGACCAGGTTAATTTTCACAGTAGGCATGAGGGGGCAGAGCCAGGAGCTGTGTGGGCATGGCCAAGATGTTGTGTTATTCCATAATATCTTTCATCATGGCCAGGGGTGGGGAAAAGGGACTCTCTCTTGCTTCCTAGAAGTGGGAGGTGTTCCTTTCCCATGGAGCAAGTATGGTGAGCAGCAGGTAAAAAATAATGGGCTGAAGGGTCCAGGCACCATTGCTCATTGCCTTGGGGCCACACCAGTCAGGTCAAACAGTGAGCAATTTCTTAATGTAAATCACTCTGGTTTTGTATACCTTTGTTATGAGTACTGTTGCTGCTCATTTTCATATCTCATGGCTGCTTCCAGTAATTTTTTCTCATCTCAGTCCATAATCCCTGCCTTTTGTCTTTCTCAACAGAGGGGAGAGGGTGTCTGGTCCTAAACCATCATATTTATTAGTTTTCAAAATCTCAATTTACCACATAAGACAAAGACAGCGTGTAAGAACTCCAAACATATTCATGCATCCCAGGAAACATCTCGGTTTTGATGAATCACACCCAGTGATTGAATTCCTCATCTTTACCAGATGAAAATGTAAATTCTCACTCTTTCAACATACTGAAGTATTCATTAAATCAATTTTCCTTTTAATCATTATTACAAATTTTATCCCATCTATCTTATAATTAGGACATAATTGTAGATTTTATTACATCTATGTTTGAACTCACGGATGCTGCCAGAAAACATGCCCCTGATGCCTTTGTTTCCTTTTCAGTTTCCCCAAACTATTTTGTTCTCATTTATACAGTCTTTTTTTTCCTTCCTCCCAACACTTCACATTCCCTGTACTTATTTTGCTGTTACTGCTTTTTCTTTTCTTTCACCAAGTTCCTGCTAAATACCTTTATTCCAAACTACTTTCTGCATTTTTTTATATGTTTCTCCTTAATTACAGTAGAAGTTATTTGCTATTTATGAAAAGATCTAACAAAACAAGTTTTTCTATAATTTTTTTCCTTTACTGTTGACTTGAACAAGAAATCTACGTAGAAATTTTTGAATACTGTTAACGAATTGCAGGTTGAGAAAGACTTAGATTAAAGAGAAAGAACAGGGAAAAAACCCAAACTACAGAAACAGCATCTTATCTCATGACAATTGCAAAACAGTCTAATCTTAGTCAGCATATATTTTCATTGGCCCCCATCATTCTGTGTTTACTTTCTCAAACCTCTGAAAGCATCTTGATTTTCATATTAAAATCTAAAGAGAAAAAGTGTTGTTTTTCCTACAAGTTGCATCAATCAGGAATTGCATGCTTTTGATAGATCTTGGCCATGTAATAGATATAAAAAATATATGTAGTGTTTATAGCCAAACAGTAAGATGCATTATAAAAACATTATATCCATTAATGAAAATAGTGAATTGTCCAAAAGCTGTGCTGGATAAATTCTGCATCTTTAAATTTGTAGCAGTCTTTGAAGGATTCTTGTACCATCTGTAATCCAATTTATAACATTTAACTGCATATGATTTAAATGAATATTTCTAAAGCATTATACATACTTTTTTTTCCTATCAAATTCATGTGTGTTACTGAGGTTTTCCTCTGATTACCTATAAACAACTAGAATTATTATTAACTTTTAAGTGGTCTGAGCATGATTAAATAAACTATATTGCCTAATGCATGTACTCATTTGCATATTTCTGTAATCTGTTTTAGAGTCAGTTGCTCTGAATCACAGGTAACATTTTTCTCCATGTCTGATTGTTATTAAAATTATGAACGTATTATTTGATTTTTGATATCATTTTCAGAAAAAAAAATGTTTCTTCATACTCAAAACCACTGTTGTCTTAGGTTATATCATAGGTCTTAGTTGTCTCCAATGTTATTTTCCCCTCTCATCTGCTTTTCTACTTCTTTTGATCACAAAGATCATTTATAGTCTTTAAGTTAGTGGTGGAAGGCTTGAAAATATTCTTGGAAAAAGTAGCAAATTAAATATGAATGCTTAGTGGGACTGAACTAAATATATGAGTGGTGAGGAGGAAGTTCGGCAAATATGGTTGCTGTCTTTGGTTTTAATACATGTAACAATTTCATTCAAGAGCTGTGTACTCCCATTACTATGATTTGCCAGCCTCATACATTCCTAGAATATGCAGAAGGAATTTGTGCTTTCCTGTGTTGTGAAGCATATATGATCTTATGTTTTTACTGTAAACTCTTTTCTGGCCATTATCTCAACTAGTGCTATGTTTAATCATTGTTTTCTCTCAAAAACATGTACAGTGTTGGAAATGTACATGAAGTTTTATAAAAAGAGTTTTAAGTCTCCTAGATTCTGTGCAAGGCTGAGGCCACTGAAGGGTACAGAAGGTAAAGATTGGCTTGATATTACACTGAGGAGGGATGACAAGAAGCCAAGATCCATCAGGTCTGGCATATGCTTTGCCTCATTTGTTTCTCTTCTGCCGCGGTCTGGTGGCACAGATGCAAGGAGCCAGTTCTGTTGAGACAGCAGGAAAGATTTTCTTCCCATGGAACAAAGTCTGCCGGTACCCGCTAACGATGCGATGACAGGGTACAAGTATTACTGATGTTAGGCTTCTCTAAGCTTCAATGAGAACAAAAATTAGGAATACCCCCCAGCTGGCAGAACAAAGGAAATATGAAATACAGAAGAACTTCAATATCTACTTGAAGTCTTGAATGGATATCATCACCCAATCTACTATACTTGTTCAGTACTTAAATAGCACATTTTTAAGCAGTTGAAAAGGTGCAAAACATGCTATTAGAAAAATAACTGTGTGGTAGACTCAGAGTTAACACAAACTTAGATTTTCTTAATTCTTTTCAGGTAACAAAGAATTCAGGAATCCACAGAATACTTCAGCAATATATAAATTATGTACCAGTACATTAGTACTAGCAATATATAAATTATGTACCAGTACATTATCAACTGTTATATCTTAAAATTTCTGGACAAGCCTTATTGTGCCTATAAACTTCCTTCATAGTAAGTTATGGCAATAGGGTCATATACAGAGTTGGCCAAAAAATCTCTAGAACTTTCCCACAGTTAGTAGTCAATGAACTGCTGAGTTACTTCTTCGTATTTTTCAAGTCTCAAACTATGAAGCTAAACTGGTAGCAATGGAAGAAAAATTTTTAAAGTATTGGTGATAAAGGTGATCAAGAAGTTCCAAGCAGCACAGAAGTGCTTCCTTACTTTCCTTTATATTTCACATTTCTAGATCCTTCCTTCCTGTGCACAGAATACTGAATACCTTGACCCTTTCATTCGTGTCAAAGCAAACCTATTTACCATTTACCTCGGGAATGTGAACCATCATCTAAACAATTTTGCTGGAATAAAAGAGTATTTGCTGATTTAAAGCAGAGGACTGATGCAAGCTGAATCTTGTTGAGGTAGGTTGCTCTTTTTTCTCTTACTTTGAACATTGATCTTATGGGAACACTTGCATCCTCAAATGCAGTTACACAGCAGTGCTTTGCATGGACATGGTTTGGTTTTGTGTCACTTACGTGCTCTGGTGGCCACTGCTACTTCAGAGCAGTGTTGTGGGAAGACCAAAAGGCATTATGGCAAAGAGTAGAGTACCTCAGTATGACAAAGAGGGAGGAAGCCACAAAGGGAGGAGAGGCCCTTTGGGACACAAGTGCAGTATTGAGAAGCCCCAAGAATTTCTAAAGTGAAAGAGAAGCTTGTATTTTTTAAGATCTGAGATGAAGGGGGTCTTGAATTATGACCCTTCTGCAGTCCTAGGTCACTAAAGATCACTTGCTGCCTATTCCTGCTCCCTACTTCTCGAAGAGAGACAGATGTAACCCTGTCACCAATGGAGCCCAGGTTTCTTGGTCATGTGGTGGCAGCCTCAACCGATCCTGTTCTTAGGAAGCTTTAAATTCCTAGCTCCCTCTGTACAGTGGTCTTTCATATTTACTATATTCTCAATTAAAGGTTTAAAGGTTTAAAGAACATTTAAAGGTTTAAAGAACATTGTACCTTAAGGTACAACACAGAACTGATTGACCACCTCATACATTTTCCACCTGCACATATTAATGGAGTAGCACCATCATGAGTTTTTGTCAGCAAAATAAGCCACCTTTCTTTCTTAGAAAGGACTTTGTCAAAGCAAAGTTAGACCTACATAAAAAATGTGGACTAAAGTCAACACCAGCAAAATATTATCTGTGGAGAAACACCAACTTTTCTGTTACTTACATTTTTTAAACTAAATTCCAGTCTCATCTTTTTCATAACAGTGTTCAAGAAAACAGCAGCTGTTAATCCAAAACTCTGTCAATCATTCTACCAAATGGAAGAAGACTCACAGGATGTTGAGTTGCAAAGCAAAATAATAAAAAACCAAAACATAGAAGATTTACAGATACCCTTCTTCATATAAATGTTTAAAAAATTCCACAAAGAATATTGTCAAACAAGTCTTGCCTATAAAATAAATCTTGTGAAATGCTGAGGCAAAGGTTATTATGATTTCTGGTATAAGTTATTTACTCTTAGGGAACTGGCTTACACCTAACTAGGAAAAAAATCTGTAGTGCTGGCTTCCTCTGTTAATATGCTAGTAAGTTATTTCTCACTGCCTTTTTTTCTTGTGTCCTTGTAGTCAATAACTTTTGTCAAAGTCTTCTGTGAGAGAAGGGCTAGAAACAACATGAAATCACAGAACTAAAAGTAAGCAAATATTTTTGGGCATCACCAGGAGACAAATACCTATCAAGTCAGATGTACAAACCAGTTCATTAGTGAATCATCATCCGGAGGGCAGAGCACATATTGGGCTCCCTTTCAGGGGAAAGGTAGAAAGTGTGTACATTGGATGCTACTGCAGTAATTTAGTCAGAAAGAGCTATCATTTAATATTAATTCTGTTTCATAAAACAGCTGGGTAGAAAAGGAAAATTATAGAGAGGAATAACAAGGACTGTAATGCATTAATTAATCACTTGTGCAAGCAACATCCTACTCCCTCCAGCCCCACTTCCAGCCTGGCCTAGCAGACCTGCCTGACTCCCATCTGAAGGGCAGGCACCACTTTAATTTCTGTATTTCTTTTGTCACGTATTGCTGGGCTGGAAACTCTCAAATCCCGTTGCTCCTAAATTGGAGTCTCCATGGCAACATTCACAGAGGTGCACATTGGAGCCAGCTGCCAGAAGAAGACAGTTACATAACACAAACAGGAGGCTTTTCAGTTTACTGACCTGAGACACACAGACAGATAGAATGTAAATAATAGTGTAAAACTCTGGTAGAAAAGAGGATGATGCCACAAAACTATTTAAAATCATTTCAGGAGTTGAGAAGATTTCAAGAGGTGAAAATTTAGCTTGTATAAATGACTTATATCCATCCTTTGTGTTGTTTTTAGTGCTTAAAAGCAGCAACTTACACTAAAGATATGAAGCTAAGAAGGAAAAGTGGTGGCAACACCAGCTGTATGTCAGTTTACTGCCAGATAAATCCAATATCTGTCAGTCAGGTAATGCCAGTGGTAGATCACAACTCTCATGCCAACTATGCAGTGCAGAACACTCGTAAAGGACAGATTTTAAAGAATGACATGTTGGTTTTCCCAGAGTAACTGCAAGGAAATTAGTCTGAAAGATCAGAATGGAGACTTGGTTTGGGTGTGGAATTGAGGAGTAATTAAATACAGAGACTAGAGGGACCAGCTTAGTTGCCATCATATTTGGAAAGGCAATATTATGTTCACCATTAAAACAAGATTAGCAGTAAGACCATTTTAGCAGCAGAAAATGCTTAAGTCTCCTGTGAAGCTTTCCTTTCATGTACTATGATACAAAAGAGAAAGTCTTTTTCTGGACTTAGAGCAGATATTTGTATTGCTGTCATTGGCTATTTCCTTCTCCAGGAATAATTTTGATGATTCTTTGACCACAACTGTGTATTTCCATACAGAAATATCATTCATCTTGATGTCAGCAGCATCTCACAAAAACTTAAAAAGTCTTTCAGGCCTTTTCAGGAAAGAGTGACTGAGAATGTTTAGGTAATTTTGTAATAATATAAGGACAATTTTCTTTTCCTCCCCAAAAATGACTTGCAAATGCAAAAGTTTATCTATGTATTATCTAAGATTTCAGATTTTATATTCTGCTTAACTTCACATACAAAAATGTATATTTATTTCCAGACAAAACTCCAGCCTCCAGAAAGGTTCTGGTAGACAGCAGTATTTTTTGGGAAAACTGCAGAAGCAGTTGTCCACTCTGGTATTTTGTCATTCAGATAAATGCTAATATACAACACCTGGATGTCAACAGTCATCCATGAGATGCATTTGTGATTGCTTCCTATGTCAAAAGTAATGAGAAAATAGTTCAAGAAAAATATCTTAAAAAAAAGTCTTCTTTTTTAGCTAGCCCTGTTGCTTCTGTTAATTCTCAGAAGGAATGTCTATCTCTTGGTCCAATCTCATGTTACAAAAGAGTTGAAAACTTCATTTCTTCTCTGCTTTAAAAGTAAAAAAAAAAAAAAAGAAAAGGTGGAAAACTGGCACTGATTAAGTCTCTGCAGCTGAGCTGAAACATGGAGTTTGGGTAACAACAGTCCCAGCAAGGCATGGGTAGTTAAGGGTTTGCCTGGCTGATAAAGCTTACCGTGGGTATCCTGATGTCACAACCTTGGAGAAAACTTGATCTTTTCAGTTCCTCCTGACAGGTTCTCTTTGACTTCATGCCATGTCTTGTGCAGCAACAATATTTTGTAAAAACAGTGAAAATGTAAAACTCAGAACCTACACCATCCAGAGTTATAACTTTTAACTACAACCCCTTCCCCACAGGCATTACTACATTCCATTTTTTTTTTTAAATTTTTTTTAAGTACATGCACAGGGGCAATTTTTGGCACTGGGCTTCATAATCACCTGAATATGCACTACATAAAATTGAAAAATAATTCTGAGGAAGAGAATTCAGACAGAAAATAAGGATGCAAAAATACAGGCCTGAAATTCAGTTGGAATTTCTGGCTCACTAAAATTCTGAAATTCTGACACTTCAGTTATCTTCTTTTTCAAATTCAGTCAATAAAGGCAGGAAGCAGATGTATCAGAAGTGGAGAGTAATGGAGAAAACATGAATTGTGAAAATCTTTCGGAATAAATCTAGCCAATTTACCAATAAAATAAACATAAATAAGCATCTATATACATAAAATCACTTTTTATTAAATTCAAATTTACATTAGAAAGTATTTAAACATGTTGGCCTCAATACTCTTGAGTAAAAAATGTTCACCATTTAATCATTTTGCAAATCTAGGAAAACAGGTATCCATAAGAACAATATTATTCTTAGTTGAAACTGAATTTAGTCACAATCAACAGTCAAAAAGAGTAGAAAATTTTTGAATTATTTTTTCTAACATCTTTATTAATAAAATACTTTCACTTACTACATATTTTTCTCTTAGAAGCATGTTTAAGAGAATTTTTAAAATATGGATAGGATCCAGGAAGATGGTCTCCCCTTTCCCTCCTTCCCCATTTTGAAAAGCAAAATCCTAAAAACTGAATAAATCCAAAGGTTTTCTGCTGTCCCTAACCAACTTTTTCATATAAATTCTTAATTTTATCAGCTAAGCTGAAAGAATCCTCTATTCCATGTTTCCTCTGGCAGCACTTATAAGTAAAAGACCAGAGAATAACTGTAGGAACTTCTCCACTGCCTGAATAGCTTTGCAACCCTTTGAGGCATTGTTCTGGAAAGGAAATCTCATCCAAGTTAGATTTTGACATTTGAGACCCCAAGCAGCAAATCCCTTGGCTGGCTAGGAAGACAAAGGTACCTGAGGTATTTCCCAGCTGCGTGCTGCCCACAGGGTGCATGATCAGCCACAGAGCCTTGTTCTTCCCACAGGCACCACAGAGCAAGCACAGGGACAGCCTCTGTCAGGGCACAAAGCCCTGCCATGTTCTGGTGCTTTGCCCAGCCCAAGCTTTTTTACCCCAAGTGGTTATTGAAGCCATAGGCAGGTCTTTTTCGGCAGATATGAGATGTGTTGTTACCATAGTGAACGAAGGGCAGAGAGAAGGGCAATGGGAGACTGAGAATGGGAAAATGAAGGCTTGTACTGGTAGTGTGAACTGACACATCTCTATGGGACTTCAGGTAAGCTGCTAAGATCATGAGCTCTTACTGCTTTTGTTTAGTGCTAATTCATCCAGACTATGCTGCTAGCTTTCATCTGCAGTGAATTACAGCTTGTCCTGCATGTGTCAGCTCAGCTGACCAGTACAGGAAGTATGGAGCATACAGGGAAAGTATCTGCCATGGACAGCCCTTCAAGGAGCCCTTTATTTTCACACCTTTATACTCTCATGTTCATACAGTTGAAGCCCAGCATAACTGAAATTGCATCTAAATGGCAACATTTGAAAGTAAAATTTATGGGCTCTGTGTTAATTTGGTGAAATCACAATAAATATCTCACGCTGGGATAAAAATACTTCGTGGGACATCTGTCAAAGTCAGAACTAAATGCAGGGCTTCAGGCTGCCATTTTTGCCTTTGGCTGTTTCCTGCATTGAATTTCAGCACATTAAAAATTCTTCACCTTGCATCAAAAGCACTTGATCTTTGTGCAGATTTTCTTTCCAAAGGCTACAGCTTGTACTTTCCTAAGCACCAATGCTCAAAAAGTCTCAAGTGAAACCTTCCTTGTGAAAGTGATTTAATTTTATCTAACAGAAACCAGGAACAATTTATTATGCCTTTAGCTCTTCAGTTGCCTCCCTGCCTCTCTGACTGTCAGTGTTTAAACCAAATTCAAGATTGACACACAGAGAACAATTTTGCCAATAGCTACTCCCAGAATTCTGCACACCAGCATCTGTGTACCTGCATTTTTATCTTACAGGATGGATTACCAATGCTACAGAAAGTGCAGATCCTCAATGAGCATTCTTTTTCATCCTTATAAAAACTAAACCTTTTATTTCTTATTCCTGTATCTTGTGTGCAGATACTATTTACCACCTTTCCCTATGACTATGTGTAGATTTTTCCAATATAATATTTCTATATTTAGTTCATTCAAGCAGTTCCACTTTCTTGCAGTTGCAAGTAAAAAAAAACCAGTATCTTGTATGGTAAGACCCCTATTCCAGTTCTGAATTGGAATTGATCTTCCTACTTTGTCTTGTTTGCAGTGAGCAAAGCACCTCTCTCTGGAGTACCCTGCTTCCAAAAACTACTTTAAACAAAAAACCACTCTGTTCAAGTCGAATAAACATTCTAGAAATTTTGAAAAAAACATTTTGTCATACAAGGAAGAGTAAACATTAAAATTTCAATGCTTTTTCATCTATATATTTATTTATGTGTTTAACTTGCATTTGCTAGTATAACCATGGGACTATGAGCATGAAAAGAACTCCAGCAAATTCCTGAAATATGCTTGGTTTTGCTCTTGACACATATCCTTTCTCCAAATCCTCTCTTGAGAAAACTTGAAATTAATTTGAAGCATTCTGTTTGCTTCACCTCTGAACAGAGTTTACTATAAGTCTTAAAGGAAACTTCTACTTTTAGGTAAACCTTTATGAGTGACCTCCAGAGACAGAAGGGGAAACATCCTTACTATCTATAAGGAAATTGGCTTCATATTTTTCTATTTATATATTTTTCATTATATTGGAAAATTTCAATATGCCAGGAAAATGTCCCTGGAAAATGTCACTAAATAGATAAGTAAAAAATACCCAAACATAAAAAAATCTCCTTTTCAAAAATAAATGATACACCTTATGTTTATCAAGGAAATTCTCTGTAAATATATTTAATGAAAATTTATCAGAGTTAACACAAATATGAACCACATAATGTCACACTGTTGTAAAGAGAAAGTCCAACAATGTTGTTGCTTACAGTTCAAACTATGAGATCAGGCATAGGCCTGGATGATTTTTTTCCTAAGGATTATCCAAGAGGTACGAGGTGCAAGTTGTAAATTATTTACTAGTGTCTGAACTTCTCCCCATGAACAGGAACTAAGCAAATACACACTGGAGAAACAATGCAAGGATTTGAACAGATCTCTTCTAATTTTCCAGACAGAACAGTAGCTCTTTTATTCCAATGTATACCATCATGTATTGTAACTGCTCTAATTAATGTATTTTAGTTGTGTAATTCCATAGGACATTGAAAAAGTGTGTATTATATCAAATTTCCAAAGTCAATTCCTTCAAGTATGTAGCTGGCAATGTTATGGCCAGTTTTTCAGGAAAAAAATCCAGCTCATCTTGGTGCTCTTTTCTTTTCTTGAATTGTTTCCTGGAGAAAATGGGCCCCATTATATATTCTCAGTGTAGTCTTGAATGTATTGTACATCTGAGAAAGGGTGACTTGAACTGGGTCATTCCTGAATTGCTGTTTGGGTCTGCTTTCACATGTCAGATGCCAGAAGAGTCGCAGTGTACTTTGGGTAGTGGCCAAAAAGAACTTAAATAGTATGAGATATACAATTTGATGGCTACTAACATTTGCTACACTTTGGGGTTATAGCAACTTAGTATCCAGTGACTGACACAAAGTGATTGCTAATTGCTAGAATTAATCAAATATCATTCAGCACTGAGGAGCTATTGGCATCAAACACACACATACAAAAGCACACAGGGAAATCCCTTATACAAGAGGGTCACAAGTTCAGAAAATGCTATTCATTTTTATTAATTTCTCCTTCATTTGCTGCAAATGCAAGGTTCCATGTGCCCTGAGAACAGTAGCCAGTGGGAAAATTTGCACTTTGGCCTCCATCAGCCTTCCCTAATTCAAAATGTTTCCAGGGTCTTCAGCAATGCTGAGATAGAGTAACTGCCCAATCAAATGGGGAATATGGGAGCCAGATATTTTTTTCTGATTGATGTAATTATTGCAAACATATACAAGATCCATGATAAGGTTTTAAGCAAGAATACAAACTGGTAGTTGGGCTAAAAACTTCTGTTCATTTAATATAGAGAATGCAAGTGAAAATTTCATGTAAGGTCAAATCACTAATATTTTAAGTATCAAAAGTAACATGAATTTATGAATAATGTCAAGAAATTCTTCCTGTGTTTATTCACTTGCTTTTAAGGTTGTGGATGTGTAAAGCTGGTACTGAAACTAAATGCATCTTTGGTTATCAGGAGACGACTTTTGCAGCAACTGCAGAAAAGTCTTAACAATATTTGCTGATTTTCTTTCTACTTTTGCCAAATGTATGCTGCTTTTGCACTGGCTCTCTGGAGTAATTCAAGAACTACCAGAAGTATTTGAAGAATATTTTAAATTATTTCTGGATACTACTGGAAATCTTCCTATACAGTGGAATAAAAAAGTCCAAACAGGAGCATCTTAGATGTATTCAGGGACTAAAACCTCTTCCATATGATGGATGGATACTCCTCAGCACTCTGATCCAAAAAGTCTTAAGATTCCCTCCATAAGTAAGTTGTTGCTATCCAGTCTGCAAAGGTCACAACACTGATGCTGACAGTAGGGGTCAGGTATGCTGGGGAGACAGATATTTATACCAATTAATAGCATGAAGCTCAGCAGCCACCTTTGGGATTCTGTGAAGAAACAGCTATAATCAGTATGTAAGGCAGGCATGCACTGACTGTGAATAGAAACAGTAAGACAACTACACATTTAAGTAATGATAATCACTTTCTCAGGTGGAAGGAACAAGCACAATTAAGAGAAGCAGAGCAGATGTCTTGGGAGCAGGCAGAGAGCATCTGGGTGCTTTTCATTTGATCTATGCAAGCCTTTGATGGCCAAGCCCAACTAATGCCTCCTTAGATGTATATCTTTAATTTTTATTTCATGTGACACTAGAAATACCAGTATCTTTCCTCAGGAGTTGGACTCTGATGATCCTTTTGGATCCCTTTCAACTCAGGGTATTCTGTGATTCTATGACATGGGCCCTTTCCAAAAAAGATCTACACAGCTCTGGAAAAAAATGCCTAGCCCTCTGAACAGCTCCATAGTGTTTCTCTGGAAGCTTCTTTTCTTCTTAGTGTCATTATCAGGTTACTTGCACCATCCCTTTGCAGAAAGTAAGCTCATATAAAAACTGCTGGGGCAGGCCAGAGCTGGCCAGTTTGTATTTTGTTTGGTTTGTTTTTAACCATTGCCCAGAGCAAACATCTAATCTCAGTTTAATGGCAAACTGGCAAGAGCTTCTCTGTTTTCTTTCTCAGCCAAAAGCAAAAGAATCTAACATATTTCATATAAAAAATCCCCAACTGACACTATATAAATTATGCATTTCTCATTATTACGGATTTTGAAAGATTAGTATAAAGAATTAGACTCTGCTCTTCTCTATTCTGTTACATAACTAAGCACTTGGGTAGAAAACAAAGTTTTGTAAACACTATTTAGTAAATATTTTCAATTATTTAGTATTACATATCAGTAAATTATTCCAGCTTATAAATTAGTTCAAAAATACATGGTAAGGGAGATGACATACAATGTATGCCACTCACTCTGGAGTGTCACTTGGACTCTGAGTACTTTATTGTTTGAAGATGCTGTAAAGAGTAGAAGCCATTTCATTCTACCACTGGAAGCCAACCTTTAATCCACCTAATACACTTGTGACATCTTAATTTCCCTATGCTGTCCGTGGTGAAAATGTTATCTGCAATACATGCTAACAATATATTGCTCCAGGGAGCATCTTCAGACGCAAGATTTTAAAGTTGTTTTCAGTTCTTTCCATCTTGTAAAGAGATGGAATTAAAAAATATCATTGTTACAAGCATTTTTAATTTTGAGAGCAAATGCCAAATAGAGATGGGCAAAGATACCTAAGGGCACCATATATGTACATAGGGACATATAGCAATGACATTTAATATGACTGCATCAGTTTTTGGGCACATGAAATGCACTGCCAAGCAGTTCTGTGTACGAGCACAATCTCCTCCAGGCATTTCATGTGCTGTGTTTTTTTCATTATGCATTTCAAATACAGTGTTTTCAAGCTATCAGCTAAGTCCATAGCTTCCCAGTAAACCTGACCTATGACCTTGGGACTAGTGTACTTTTGGGCATGGTTTTCTTTGAATTTATTAGAAATTGAGTCAATAACTTGTTATTATTTTTTTCTTTGAAACTGATCCTAGGCAAGGGTGTGCTAATCCATTCAGTCTTTCTAGTTACTGCTCAGGGCATGAAGGAAAGACCACTCAAGTCAGTCTCCATATTTTTATCTCACTCTCTTGTGTTTTCTGATTTTGGCAGCAATTCAAGGCTAACCTCTGCCCAAAGACTCAATATTTGCTTCTGATCAGCATAGTTGAAAAGTCTTTTTTTGTTGTTGTGATGGGACACAACCCCACTTCTGACTCACATGTTTATTTTTATGTTGGCTCTCACCAACCTGTTTCTTCACTGTCACCACAAGTATCCCACTGCAGAAATCTTGTGGGCATAGTCCCTCTCTCCCTGGAAGATTTCACCTGACCAGAAGAACAGAAAGTAGAAAAAAAAAAGATAGATAAACATCCTTAAACTCAGGCACTTCTCTTAAAAAGAACCCCAGAGTGCATTGAGCAAACTTTCAGTAACATGTGGACAAACTAAAAAAAGTGCTCTTTCTGTAACAGAGTACCTATCTACCCTGTGTGATCAATAAAAAAAAGGGGACATTCTTGAAGATACCATGGCACATCTATTTATTTTTCAGGTCTGTGAATGGAAGAGAATATGTTGAAAATATTGAACATGATATTAAATAATCTGGAAGAACTGGATGATACCTAACATGTAGTCCTGTTTGCTCAGACCCTGGGATCTTACAGCTCACATATCTTCCATGGAAACCCACCATTCCCTAGGCTTTGATAAGTTATCCATCCATACTTTCATGCTCAGCAGGATGGTTATATTCATTGGCTAAATCAACATTTACAGAGAGCATTGTGCCATAGGGGAAGAAACATGGGAAGGCTGGCACTGAGGACTTGATATTCATTCCCTCCACAGGTCTATCAGCAGTTCTGTCTTACCATAAGGTAGCTATAGAAAGTTTCTGTGGATGGTAGACCTGAAAGGGCTGCTTTTGGTTTTTCTCTTGTCCAAATGGCAAGTGTCAATGGTTTATGCTCTGGCAAACTACTCCATGTCATGATTCAAAATTCTAAATGTGACAACCATGGAGGCTGAAATTTTATTAAAAAATCTCACTAATAAAATGTAACAGTACTCTAATTTAATCCACTATTTTCCTTCATGATGTTTAGCAGATCTGTGTCTGGTTGTCAACTGACATTAATTTTCAGTATCCGCGAGGGTGCAGAGCCTGGAGCCATGGGGGCACATAAATGTTGTTGGTCTATATCATGCACATCACTGCCAGGAGGCAGAAGTAAGGGATTCTCACTTCCATGAAGGAAATTGTCTGTGCTTGGGAAGAAAAGGTGGTCGTGGCACACAGATGGTCCAGGAGACCATTTTGTTCTCTCTTTCAGGGTCTGACTGGCTCTGGGTCCAGCTGGTCAGACAGTATATTTCTTTGTATGTAAATCACCCTCTCTTTGCATATTTTTGCTATTTATATTGTTGCTGTTACTGCTCCTTTTCGTACATCATTGCTGTTTCCAGTAAATTGTTCATATCTCAACTTGGGAGCTCTGCATTTGCCCCTCTCACCAGAGGTAGGCAGAGGAGAGAACAGATCATGTTTTTTCTGTTTCATCTGAGCATCAATACCATTCCTAAACCATCATACTTGTATAAGAGAGAGGTCTGCTAACTCTATAAAAAAGGTTTTCTTTTTTTCACTTTGCATATGAATACCAAAGCATGAAGGATGTACAGACACTCATGTTAACCATGATATTTCTAAAATATTTCTCTGCTTTTTAAAAGTAGAAATGCCAGATAAAATCCTTCCTAAGAAAGTACTATCCTTCACTTCACATTTTATAGTATTCCAATATTCACAAATTAATTTCAAAGGTTTCTTTAAATGTTTAGTTGGTGCATTTGTATCTGTCTACCTAAGCAGTGAGAGACAGAGAGAGGGGGAGGATTGAGAGACAGGGAGATAGACAGATAATTGGGTAGATAAAGGGACAATTCAATCTTGATTACCACTGACGTAAATGTGAATCACATTTACTGAAGTCAGCATATCTTGTCTGACACCTGGAGAAATGAGAGCAGAATGTTACTCTTACAATTTTTTAAAAAACTATTATTGGAGTTATTGCATCAATTAACATTCTCAAATATAGTATTTTTCTCCACAGACCTATGAGTTCTGCCATCCAGTGAACTGTTCAACTGTCATTTAAAACAGCCACTCAATAGCACTTTACATTAACAGAAGTGGAGGTGATAGGATTATCATTAAAATGTGAAATCCCCAAATAATTTTGTATTTATTAACAGACTTTGAGAAAACTTTATCATACCGTTAATAGTAAGATTAATAGTACATGATTAGTCACAGCCTGAGAGACATAAAGATTTTTTTCAAACTGTATTTAAAAAAAATTATTTATGAAAATTTTATATATGCATGCCCAAAATGTGCATATATGAGTGCATATCCTCTTTTTCTGGCACACTAGTAGTTTATGAAGGCATGGATTCTGCAAGCCCATTTATCTTTAATTTTATTTAGAAGACCATTGATACCACAGATACCAAGATGTACAAATACGCTGTTTTTGAACATGCTTGTATTTCATCTAGTGTAATACAGACACAAGACTGACTGAAATATCACTTAGCCTATTGTACTAGCTATAATAACAATATAAATATAGCCAATAATAGTTTGTACTTCCTTATGCATGTGTATGTACATATATATATCAAGTAATAAATTAGCACCAGAAAAACTATTGTAATCAACAATCTGCAATAAATTATGATATTTTTAATTCTGTATTCATACTGGGAAAATCCAGGGCAGGACATTATTTTCTTCTAATTGCAGGAGTTGTAACAAAACAACAGATGCTAGGCATCGCTAGAGATATGAATCTTTGATTTGTTTTTATAACTGCTCTGACATTTAGGCTGTGGGCTTTAAGAGGAGATTCCAAGGCAAATGTTTTCATCATCATCTGACTCATTTTTGCCTGGAGGAAATACCAATTGAAAAAAAGAGATAAATAAGCAGCAGCAGGAGATTATTGTTGGGCAAAATTTCCTCTGGTGGTTCTGCTGTGTTTATCATGAAATGTCTGAACACTAACTTTTACTGAGAATTACACACTTTCTCACTCTCATACACCACATTTATCTTGATTTGTGTTTGTGATTATACACAAAGATTCAAACAGTCCTTATAAATCATTTCACTTGTCTAATATTGCCCTTATGGGGAAATTACATGTTCACTGGGAGACAGTAGCAACTAATAGAAGAAGCCAGCAAAGAAAACGTGCAAAAAACTCTACAACAAATCACAAGCAAAATGTCATTGCGTTTAATTACTCTCCCCAGCAAAATAAGCACATGGTGGTTCCTGCATGTAGTGATGAATATAGCATGTGATTAGCACTGAATGTAAAGGCATGCACTGCCAAGGGGAAAATGCTCGTCTTCTATAATAAATTCTCTACTAGATTTTGAGAGATATGGCAGACCCTATGCACACAGGGCCCCAGAGTAAGTTCAGGACCAGCCTTTCCTTCCAGGTTACAATTTGATTTTTTTTTTAATAATTGTTAGTGCTGGATCTTCAACACTCTCCTATATCTGTGCTTTTCAGATCAGTTTACTAAAGAGCATGAAGTACAAAATTTTCTTTGAACATAGATTTTAATAGATAATTATTCCATACTCAATGGTAGACATTTATTAAATATAGCTGTGTTTTGTAAATCAGTTCTGAATTGGAAAAATATTTGTAACGCCTCAGAAATATGTACAGTGAAAGTTAACATTTTCCTCTGCTTAGAGGAAGAAAGATCTGAAATGGTTTTTTTCTATAGAAACTGAAGTCTGTCCAAATCTAGCCTGCTGATTGGGCCCAACAATTTGTGTATGACAGGGTTCTCATACATTCCTCCCTGACTGTGGCAGGAGTCTTCAGATCTTTGCAATGTGAACATAATTATTTAAGAGATACAAAAATGCAGTCTTTTAGATGAAGAAACTGCTTCATTTAGTGATCCACAGGGAGCCTTTACGGGGAGAAGTGGATGTGATAACTACTAGATCAGCTGTGTTTAAATTCTGAATTAATGTTAGTGTTTTTTCAAGTGTTATAAAATAAGAAAATACTAAAAGGGGGGGGGGTGGTTTGAGTTTTGAGTAAAAAGGCTACAGAATAGTTGCATGAGATGAAGAATGAGAATTGTGGTCAGCTTATTACACATTGCCTCTGCCAATCCTTCTTCCTCAGGAAAAGGACTCCTCACACTCTTCCTCTGCTCCAGCGTGGGGTCCTTCCTGTGGAACACAGCTCTCCATGGACATCTCCAATGTGAGTCCTTCCCATGACCTGCAGGTCTTCATGACCTGCTACAGTGTTGGTCCCCATGGGGTCACAAGTGTGGGCTCCTCTATCCACAAACCCTCCAGGTTCTGTCAGGAGTCTGCTCCAGTGCAGGTTTCCCACAGACATCTGCCTGCTCCACTGTGGAGTCCTCCACAGGCTGCAAGTGGAGCTCTGCTTCCCTCATGGACCTCCATGGGCTGCAGGGGCACCGCTGCCTCACCATGGGCCACACCATGGCTGCAAAGGAATCTCTGCTCTGGCACTCAGAGCACCTCTTTCCACTCCTCCCACACTTACCTTGCTGTCTGCAGAGTGGCTCCCCTCAGCCTGATTCCACTCTCCTGGCTGCAGTTGCTATTGCAGAGGGGGTTTTTCCCTCCTTCTTAAATCCATTACCCCAGAGATGCTACCACCATCACTGGTAGGCTTGGCTGTGGCCAGTGGTGAGTCCCCCCTGGAGCTGACTGACATTGGATCTGCCAGACATGGGGGAAGCTTCTGGAAGGTTCTTACAGAAGCCACCCCTGTAGCTCCCAAAAACCTCACCATGCAAACCAAATACGCTGGGTATTGCAAAATATTGGCCAATTTTGTCTCCTGCTTACTTCCAGAGTGAAAACCCAGTATATGGTAGCTATACCTTTGCGAGTCCATATTTGTAAGAACACCTTGCAGTTAAGATTGCATGTACCAAAATGCCTGTTTCACATCCTTTGGGAATTTTGACTGTACCTTTCTGCACAGCCATACCTTCAGTCTCTTCTCTGGGGGCTCTAAGTAGAAGCCAGAGAGGTCTACAGACTCCCTGAGCCCTTTCTCTTGTGTGAGACCAGCAAGAATGGACCTCTTAGGTATTTGTTTGGAATTTAGACTAATTTTTTTTTTGCAAATGAGGATCTTCCAAAAACAGAGCAAAAAATTAGTTCATTATCCACACTGTTGTTGAATAAACAGAAGCTAAATAAAACATACTTCAAATGTTATCCCTTTCTTAAAATGAAAGATACATCTGAATGGTTTTCCACATATAAGGTAATAGATATTTTGGCTGATTCGGACAAACAAGTATTCTAGATATTAACAGGGGAAATGATCTTCCATGTTGGTTTTTTTATGGGTTTTGTTTTCTTCATTCTTTTTACATGTTTTGTAAAGAATTTCAGTATGAAACTCAGAAGAAAATTCTGCACCACTTAAGGATATGTAGAGCTCCTACCTGAAAATGACAGGGATTAACTTGCAGAATGAAATCTGGCAGTATTTCTACTCCTCTGAAGAGCTTCAAGAAGGAATCATAAGTTCAAATTCCTGTTCCTAGCATTTAAGATCTATCTTACAGGATGGAAGTAATAAATGATTTCTAGAAGCTTTTCAGAAATTGTTTTGAAAATAAAAAATTCTGACATCCATTTGAAGTGTTTGCAAAACAAGATCGAGCTCTGTTTCTCCAGAGTTGTACAAGATCTGTTGTTAAAAAGCAAATGAAAACCCTTCAGAAGCCTGTGATTTCTCTTTAAAAAAAGTTTTATTTTAGGATTAAAATACTAATAATATGCATGTGCATCCTGTTTGCTGTCCTAGAGCCTTGAAATGTGAAATTACATGCTTATGCAAATTTGAAAAGTAACCACATTTACGTAGATTAGAAATGTGCCCAGACAGATAAAGAAGTAAAATATACTGATAGGCATTATAAAAATACTAAAAAAAAAGAGCTTATGAATCCTGTACAAAAAAAAAAATGCAATCAGGTCTAATACTCTTTTGGAGCACCAGCAATAATAGAGGTTTTCTTATTCAAATTCTTTGAGTTTAGTGAGATTTTACCTATGCTCTCCAGATTGTTTGAATATAAAGCCTCTTTCTTTGTTCATTTGCTATTTCAATGATTTACAATTGTGAAAAAGAGCCACAAATTTTCAAGAATAATGAATGTCTGTAATAGTGTGATGACAGGAGGGCAAACCATACTCTATTTCATTTTCCATTGTTGACCATTTTGTGGAGTCATTTACAAAGTGAGTTCAAATTGCATATAGACATTCTAATTTGGATTTAGTAACAATTTATACCTGTTTGCATAGCTGTAAGTAACTTCACAACATGCTAGCCAGTGAAGAAGCAAACTCAGTACCTTTGATAGAGCCATTCATTTCTTGCTTTTATCCACATATCTATTGTCTGTCCTTCAAATGATTTTTTTTCTCTTAATTTTTAATGATATATTTTTGTTGCTATTTCCCGGAAAAATAATTGGAGGGGTGCAGGAGGTCAGATAAGGTTAATTCCTTGAAATTAATGGAGATTTAGAAGTTTCTGGGCTGTTGTGGGAGACAGCTAGCAGGCATATGTCTGTTAATGTTGACATGATAGCTGTTAAAGCAAGTGACCTTCAGAGCAGTGAGAGGGGGCAAAACAGCACAATTACATTGAGGTGGATGGATATGCACAGACCAACGAGCTGATGCTGCAGCCATTATATCCTCATGCAAATTTTGAATGGGTTTCATTTCAGACTAGCCCTAGTTTGGTCCCTTAGGCAGAGTGACTGCAGCAAGAGAATCTTCAAGATACATTCCTGATGCATGTTTAGGTTCACCTTAAAGAAATCCACTGCCTTGAGATCTCTCCACGATACCAACCAACAATCTTTGCTTTAAGTAGGAACATTTGGCAGATTCACTGCAAAAGCCTGAGCTGACCACACTGAAGAGCTAACATAGCTACAGCTGCAGTACAGCACATACCCTGCAGAGCCTTGCTGCATAAACTCACAGCCCACTAGTTTTCAGTATAACTGCCCCCTCCCAAGCACCAGATAAGCAAAAATGTACATTGCCTATCTGAAGTTATGAGTACCAGAAACATGCTTCAGAACCATAATTCAGTTTCATCTCTTACTCTGTCCTGAAATAATGACTGCACCCTCCTCAAACTTGTCACTTTCCAAAATACAGAGAGAATTTTATTGGAAACTTAGTACCTATCACTGCTACTTTTTTTTTTTTTGGTGTAATATTTTCTGAGAGAAAAGGATTGCAATAATGAAAGTACCAAATGTAATTCTGCATAGCTCAGCATTAAAACATCACAAGTTATATCTCTAGAGACTGTATTAGAATTCAGATGATTAAAAAATAATTCAGGAGGGTGGAATGACAGAGATGTCATGGATCTTATTGTAATTAATTCTGTAGAGTTCATGTTATGAATTTTCCCTTATTGATCTTAGAGCTAAAAATATAAAAATCTGGATATCTCATGTAGTAACTGGCTTTCAAGCAGATAGGGATTTTTTTGGAAAACACCAAATACCATTATTTTGATTATTAAGTTGTGAAAAATTGACTTTTGTGTTGCTGGTGATGTATAATACTAAACTGATTCATTTTTTAGTCTATTCCTTAGAATAGTAGGGACTAAACAGTTAACACTGTACTTTCATATATGGCTTTTAAACATTCAGCTACTTGAAGTATTGAACTGTATATGAAAAATTTCATGTGAAAAACAGTAACTATTTTTATTTATATGAGAAAAAATTCAGTTTTGTTATAGAGCTGATATATGGTCTTGAAAGTTGTGTGAAGAGTGAAAAAGAGGGCAGTCTGTTGTGGTTAAGGGATCTGAATTATTTGAAAAGCAATGCTTGGAACACTGTAGTTACTGTTGCTACATGAGTTGAAAACAGAACATGGATGTCTATTTTCAAGTATTTGATAAGAAAGCACAGTAAATAATTTATCACTGTCTCTTTTCAAGTCCTTTGGAACTATATTTAGTAAAAATCTACAGCTTGCACAGTACTATTTAAAGGCTGAGCTATGTCTTCATGTAGACATCCATATTTACCCATCATACGTGTTGGTCTATCAAATTTTTTTCTGTCATTATCTTTGTCTGTTTGATTCCAGGGTAGCTCAATGTCATTGAGTCAGAAGAAGAGCTGTTCATTCCTGCAAATAACATGCCTCAGACAGCCCATGTCATGCCATGTGGACTTACCCTGGAATTCCTTGTTAGTGTCTAGACAACTCAAGAATATAAATTCCAGTGCAAGACTTCTTCTGTCAGATCAATTGTCACTTTATTCTATTTCCTTTGATTTCTCAGCTGCACACTGGACACATCATTCTTATAACTGGCTGACAACTGTATATTTTATGTTTTGAATACAAACTTTCCAAATCCATGGGATAATAACAATAATAGCAACAAAAGTAAATGTAACCAGCCTATATTATTATCTTTTTTCTACTTATCTACTCTAGATCGCCCAATCTTCTTGTTTAACCCCAGCTGACAACTAAGCACCACACAGCTGCTCACTCACTATTCCCTGATGGGATGGCGGAGAGAATCAGAAGGGTGAAAGTGAGAAAACTTGTGTGTTGAGTTAAAAACACTTTAATAGGAGAAGCAAAAGCCATGCATGCAAACATGGCAAAGCAAGGAGTTCATTCACCACTTCTCTTGGGCAGGCAGCTTTAGGAAAAGCCAAACTCCATCACATTTAACAGTGACTTGGGTAGACAAACACCAACACTTTGAGTGTCCTCCCATTCCTTCCTTTTTGGCCAGCTCTATATGCTGAGCACAAGACCATAAGGTATGGAATATCCCTTGGCCAGCTGGGGTCAGCAGCCTTGCCTGTGTCCCCCCCCCAGCTTCTTGTGCACCCTCAGTCTCCTTGCTGATGGTGTAGGGTGAGGAGCAGGGAAGGTCTCTGTTCTGTGTAAGCACTTCTCAGAAGGAATTAAAAACATCCTGGTGTTATTAGCACTAGTTGCAGGAAAAGAGAAAGAAACCAAACCAAACCAAAACAAACAAAAAAACCAAAAAAAACCCTAAAAAACCCAAACCGAATCAAACCAAACCAAAACCAAAACAAACAAAACAAAACAAAACAAAAACAAACAAAAAGCCAAAACGAAACAAAATTAAAAAAAAAACCAACAACATCATCAAAAATCCCCAAAACACAGCTCCATACCAGGAACCATGGAGAAAGTTAACTCTATTCCAGCCAAAATCATCACATGAAACACAGCTTCTACAAAACTCGCTTCCATCTTCAATTCCAAAACATGTTTTGGGATCTTATGCTAAACCTTATGCTAAAAACCTGCATAGGTTTTTTCTGCCTAATAATTGTTTATTTTGGGATGCAGAACAATGGGATCACTTCTTCCTGAGTCATCAGCAGTAACACATTACCAGTGCATTACCTTTTATCTTTCAGCTCACCACAGGGGACCAGCTCTAGGTGTGTGGTGTGACTCTTGGGGCTGTCCTATACAGCCAGGAGTTCAATGATCCTTGTTGGTCCCTTCCAACCCAGGATATTCTATGATTCTATTGCCTCTCTGTCCAAGAAGTTTAAAACTAAGCTCTTCATAATTTCCTCCAGTTTCTTTTCCTCCAGTTTCTTTTAAAACACCCAGAAACATTGTCAGTGTTCTTCATCAAAACTAAAAAAATTTAAATCTTGAGTCAAAACTATTTGGCTACAAGAAATTGAGAATTAAATCACAATTTTCAGTGAATTCACTGGAGCTAGCCAGTATGTAAGTACCTGGATGTGTGGTATCCTGACTATATCAGTCTTATGTTCCCAGAAATTAAGCAGATTAGGCATTAATTATTTGCGTGTATGAACAATCAGTGGTAGAGGAAAGCATAATATTTATTCCTAATTTTAATATTTTGCATACAACATAATCAGCATTAGTTTACCAAACTTTAGAATTGTTTTCATGTACTTTAGTTCTTTTAATTTATTTTTCATGTCCAGGTTAAAAGAGAGGTAGAGAAAGGAAAAATTTTAGACTTGCTATGGGTTAGAACCCT
Organism: Molothrus aeneus; assembly: GCF_037042795.1. NCBI lineage: Eukaryota > Metazoa > Chordata > Aves > Passeriformes > Icteridae > Molothrus > Molothrus aeneus. The sequence goes on along the minus strand of NC_089649.1, from coordinate 48,622,341 downwards.
TTGCCACATGTTTTTGTGGGTGTTACAGTAGACATGTAACTTTAATATAATTAGATATCAATTTAAAGAATTAACATATGCATTTTCAAACCTACCTATGGGAACACAGATAAATTTTGGAAGGGTTTCTAGTGATATTCATGCCCACTGTTTAAAAGAATGTCATGGTTTAAGTTCAGCTGGAAATTTAACACTACACAGCTGCTCAGTCAATCCTCCTTCTCCACCCCACAACAGCATGGAATGTCCAGGAGAATCCAAGTAAAGCCTGTAGGTAGAGATAGAAAGAGTTTAATAATCAAAAATAAAATAAAAAATACAATAATGTCTGTAAATTATAATAATAATTATTAAGCAGAAAAAAATCAAGTGTTGCTCAATACAATTACTCACCACCCACTGACCAATGACAAACCCTTCTTCCAAGCCCAGATCTGCTCCCATTATGGGTAACTCCCTCCATTTTATACACTTAACATGACATTCTGGGGTGCAGAATATCCCTTTGGTCAGTTCTGGGTGTCCCAGCTCTGCTTCCTCCCAGTTTATTTTGTTTACCTGTTCACTGGCAGAGCATGTGAGAAGGAAAAAATCTTTGATTTAGAATAAATATGATTAAGCAAAAACCCAAATCATCAGTGTGTTATCAAAACCATTCTTATCCTGAGTCCAAAACCACAGCATTGTAACAGCTACTCAGCAGAAATTAACTCTATTTTAGCTGAAATCAGGACAAAGCATTATAGCCTGGTGCCCAGTGCAATTATACTCAATTGCCATGGAGGAAGATGTATGAAATAAAAGTTAAAAATATTGTCCTTCAATAACTATGGTAACAAATAAAATGCTGCAAGGTTTGTAAAGACCCAGAAGGTCAGCAGTGTTAAGTGCAATTTATCACTTCTACACAAAGGCTTTTAAATTCAGCACTCTCCAATTTCAGCACTAACTGTTTATTGTTAATCCAGTGGGAATAGGTGGCTAGTTTAGGACAAGAAATGGGATTCAATAGTATGTGTTCATCTCCTTATTTTCAAAATTAAATTGGATATAATGAAAATGATGTTTTCTGTTATTATTGTGCAACTATTTGCTCTAAATCTTAGGGCATTTTGGGAAAATGTGATGGATAAGGAACTCAGCAAAAACACAAAGCTGGTTTGCTGCTTTGCTCTTCTAATCCATCCATGGATGCTAACAATTACAGCATTATGAAAGTTGTTTTTTTGGTCTCCCTTCTGTTATTCTGATCACAACCTACCTAATATACAATATATTATTTATTGAATGTCATTGTGTTGATGAACATGCATGTAATCTACTGAAATGCAAAACTTCCTGAAATTTTCAAATAATTAATAATCAGTTTGAGATGTAAGAGTTAGAAAAATTCCTCATTACTGTATTTTTGTAATCTAAATTGTAAGACCAGCCTCTTCAATTCTATATTTATGTGCATAATTTTTGGCTTGTATTTGAGTGGTAACAAATTCAAAGGTTGATATTGCTACTTTCACCAACTCATTTCTCCAGCAGGACAAATAGGAGAACAAGCAGAAAATCATATACATATTTCTACTTCACATTTGTTAGCATACTAATGATGTGAAGTTGTCAGGGCTAAAGCATCTCAACTTGCTAATGATTTCTTGTACCTTAGCCGGGACAAAAGGGATAAGCAGACAAACTGAAACTCCAGTTTCCAAGGAGACCATTCCAGAAACATGTAAGAAATATTTAAGTAGGCACAATGTGTCTCTAACAAGTAGAGATATTTTTCCTCACACAGTGGCATATATAAGCTATGCTGAAGAGGAACCTGCACCCTCCAGACTCCATTCCGAAGCTGAGGTCTTGTGAGTTAGTGTGGCTTGCCATCCAAATGGCTTGCACAGAAGAATAATGAGTTCTCTGGATTCCTGTAATGTTTCAGATGGTTATCAGTCACAGGCACTGAGCAGAACTGTGTTCTCTGCATACTTACCTATCTGTCTAACTCTCTCTCTAGCTATCTGTGTGTTCATTTTGCTGTTTTATTTATGGCCACAAGAAAGCATGTCTTCTTCATTTAAATTTCAGTAAGACATTCTGTGCTAAGACACACTGTGCATGAAAATAGAACCAAACTGTAGAGGGATGCTGGAAAAATATTTGATGTTACTTGAGGAAAACAGCCCTTAGGATTATCTTTCCTCAACTCAAAATGTTGCACATAAGGAGGGCTTTTTTAGAGTACTAGATCCTGCTTTTCCTTTCTCATGTTGTCATGAAAATTTGTTTCCTGCTAGACTAGTTTACAGCTGATGTTGCAAAACATGCAGCTCTGTAATAAAAACTTCCACAACTATCTCATACAAATGTTTTTTCCAACTTTTCCGTGCTCGAGGGAGACATAAAGAGGGGGACAAAAAATTTCATTCAAATTATTGAGTGAATATGGGAAAAATAAATGGTGAAGGAGGGATACACTTAATTCAGTTTTAAACAGCTGCATTGGCATCAGTGAGTTATGGACCTTTGCACATCAGAACTCTGTTCTTACATAGTTCATACAAGCAATGTTACTGTATTTATTTTTCCAATATGTAAATATTACACGAATTAAACAGAAGAAACCAGTCTCTACTAGACCCATCCAGAGTTTTTTTCATTTTTGATCTTGGATAGTGAAAACAACTGGGGTTAAACCACAACAGCTGGAAACTAAGGACCAAACAGCCACTCACTCACTGCTTCCTTGTGGGATGGGGAGAGAATTGAAAAAAATGGTAAAACTTAATGGTCTGTGATAAAAATAGTTTATTAATTGAAATGAGGTAAAATCTACTACTATTACTACTACGACTACGACTACGACTACTACTACTACTACTACTACTACTACTAATAATAATAATAATAATAATAATAATAGTAAATAATTGTAGTAGTAATGAAAATACACAACGCAATTGCTCACCACCTGGCAATTGATGTCCAGCCTCTCCCTGGAATTGATGTCCAGCCTCTCCCTGGGAAGTGAGTGACATCTTCCAGCCAATCTCCTCCAAATTATATACTGGGTGTGATGTTGTGTGTTATGGAATATCTCTTTGTCCTGTTTGGGTCAGCTGTCCTGGCCATGCAGCAATGCCTTCTTCTGCACCTGCTCACTGGCAGACCATAGGAAACTAAAACATCCTTGACTTAGACTAAGCACAATTTAGCAAAAACTAAAACATCAGTGTTATCATAATTATTTGCTTATTAAATCCATAACACCATCCTGTTCTGGTTACTAATAAGAAAATAAAATCTATGTCAGCCGAGATCAGGACAACAATGAAACGGCTCTGACATCTGGAAAAAATCAACAAGAAAAATCAAACACAGAAAATGCCACTGATCAAAGAAAATCTTGTTGAAGAAACAGGAAAAAATACTGTGTACTGTTAAAGTCTATTCATTTCACAGAGCAAAATTCACAAAGCAAACTCCTACTTCCTAATTACCATCACTGTATAAGAGGAAGTATCTCCTTTTTCAGTAGATACATTATTTGAAAGATTCATTATGGCAATTGAAACAGTTCTTAATTTTTGATAACTTTCAAGGATAAGGGCAGATAGGATAGCACTTAAAGATGATTGTGTTTAATAAGTGTAAGAGACTCAATTGTAGCAAAATGCAGTATTAAACAGGTCAAAATTAGGCATTTCATTGAACTTGTTTGTTAAGGTTTTCTGGGAAATGGAAGACTAGTTCCACAAAGAAAGAAAACAAAAAAAGAGTATCTAAAAATTGGGAGTTGCTGGAGGAGAGATACTCATGAATATGAGGTGCAACAGTAAAATCATAGTTAAAGTATCTGTGATTTCTCACCAGAGAAAAGTACTATCTTACAAATTTCTTTGAATCACAAAGGAAGTACAAAAAAGGTTTATTAAGGTTTATAAGGAAGAAATGCTGCACAATATCTTATCCAGCCAACATAAATCTTTCTTAGCATTTTTAAGCATAATACATTAATATAGAAAGTACTTACCTAATTATAGTGTCATTGATGGTGAAATTCAGTTTGCTAATGAGTTGTGCAAACAGAGGTGTCTATTTTTAGGCCTCCCTTTATGGGGTAGGTATCCTTTTCTGTGTTCCCTGTTGTCACTGGACACCAAAGGCTTAATTTAGCTGTTTGCCTACCTGCTTTTCACCACATTTGGAGAAGTCTTGCCCTTCAGCTGAGGCTCCAGAAGGGCAGATGTCTCACAGAAATTGTGTCCTACCTGCCAGTGCCATAGAAATGTCTCATATACCCTTTAGATAACCCTAGGCCTTGACTGCATGGAGTGCAGGGAGATACCTAGCTGGGCAACCTCTTGGGAACAGGATTCAGTTGCTTAAACATAGGTAGCACTTGAAATGCCCATAATACATCAAAAGTTTTCACAGGGATGGCATTTTGATATATGATGCATGATCTGTAGAAAAATAATTGCGTCCTGGACTAGCCGTGGGAAGCCAAAGTGGAAAGTGTAAAATATCTAAAATGGTATCTTAACAGCTGAGTTCTTCTCTGTATTGGGTGAATAGCTCTCCTTGCTCTCCCAAACATTTTGCTTATATGTAATTTGACTGTCACAAGAACTTGGACTTAAATGTAGTTTTGATTGAATCCCTCCTTCAGTGCTGAATCTCACTTTAAGATATACAACAAGAGTTGCTAAGTTGCTAAATATTCAGCTTGTATTACTTTCCAAGAAGACTTTGGAAAAGAAAAAAGGAAAAATAAAAGGTTTTCTAAAGCTTAAAATAAACATAATTGATTGGAAGCATCAGTTTAGTGTAGAAAAGTTCAAGGAAAAATTAGGGCTTGTTCATGGACTCCAAAAACAAAATTCTAAAACACTAAGGTACTTATGTAGTAGTACCAAAGATTATATTACAATAATAACATAACAATTATAATTATAATAAAATAATAAGTAGTACCAGTAAGAGAAGCTAAAAGAGACAACATGCTAAGTAGTGAATAGAGTGAAGGCTCTAAGCAATCTAAAACATGAATATTGAACTCAGGTAGACAGCTACAGCTAAATAGTGATTAAATAAATTGCAAAAAGTGACTAAGTATAAAGGTTTGAGAGATAGTTGTCCACATTTAGAAGAATGTAAGAAGACACATTCACTCCAACTGATGCAGATAGAATTTACCAGTTTTGGCAAAGGAGAAAGTAAGGGAATGTATGTTAAAAAATAAACATATTTCAGATCACTGAGCTCACAGTTCTTCCAAATCATGATATTAAATAAACTAGCTGCATTAGCAACACCAAGCATTGTGTTATTTTTGGCAAACATTGAAAAAAGTACTAAAGGGCTGAAGGACTAAAATGGAAACAAAGAATGACACAAAAAAGGAGTTATCCAAGAGTGAAAAAATAATTACTCAAGTTGTATAAATAAAGCAGTGGACAAAAAGCTACAGGAAAGTTTTATGGAAGTAGGGCCCTGTCCAATACAATAGTTTTCTTCATTTAAATGAGATTATATATTTGAATAAAGATGTGCATGCTGACATAGTACTTAGATTTCTCCAAGATATTTGCTATCTTAAGGGTGCTGTATTTTATATGATGAATTAAGTGGTAATTTAAGCCTTTTCTTGTTAATCTTGCATATTTCAAAGGCTGATTTTTATAAAGGCCAAGGCAAGAGATTATTATAAAATGATCAAAATTACCTTGCTAAATGGTTTCAATTCACTAAAAAGTGTTTTCATACATTTAGAGGCAAGGTAATAGTTCAGACTTTCAGTGATAAAAATTATATCAGCAGGAGGCAAATTCTGTCTTTGAAAGTAAAGATCTGAAGAAAACTTGATATCAACGTTTATGACTAGCAGAAGAAAAATTCTGTAATGGCAAAAATATTTCTGTGATAATTCAGTATAGACGAGAATAACAGAATAGGCAGATCCTCACCTTACACAGAGTTAGTAAAATATACTTGTATGCCTATTTCAAACACAGATACAAGAGAAAAAACTCAAGGAAAAGTAACAAATGAGCCAGGAGGCAGAAGTAAATAAATAAATAAAACCTTAAAAGAGAAGGTTGGGACATTGCTTGATATCTGTGCTTTGAAAGGCACTTAAACATTAGAGACACATTACTAAAAGCCTTTTCAGTCTTATTTACAAATGCATTAAATTTAAAAAATGGCTAGAGAGTGAAGTTAAATAAGTGGAGTTTTAAAAACAAGAGCAGTTTCCTGACAGTGATGGCAGTTACTATGGGGATAGGGAAAGAGCTATCCAGCTTGAAATGATTGCTTTTAAAGTGAAGTATGGTATTCATAAAAAAAGATTTGTTTTAACCCAGTTTCAAAAAGAAACGGTAGTGCCCCTGTGCATGTGGTTTGAGCTGGATAAACATAGAGATAGTAGCAAATCTCAAAATTTGTGAGTTTTGGAAATTTTCTGATCAGTTTTTTCCTCCTTTGTCCTGGGAAGAAGACAATTACTTGTATTGCCATGCCTGCAATAATGAAGCTTGAGACTCCTGATCAAGGTCCTCACTGCAAGTGAACCTCATCTCTCAGGATCTCAGCTGGTCAGTTTCAATAATTAAGTAGAATTTTTTCCCTTGGAACATTTGATCATAAATGTTGCTCTTCCTTTGAGGTTTTATTTCTGTTGAACATCAAAAATAATGTAGCCATAGCTGGTGATGGTACATAGAACAGTGAGGCCAGGTATGTGTCTTGTCCACATCTTTGAGGGCTTAAGAGCTGTCGTATTCAGGCTTGGGACATTTTCCTGTTAAGTAGGCTGAACTTTTTTTCTCTGTATTCACCTATTGAATAGGACACAGTTCCTCTGCCAGAATGATCAAAGCAGCTCTTTACCATTGCAGGAATTAAGACAGTGACATCTTAGTCACTCCTGTTGCCTGCCAAATCACATTTAGGTCACCTAAGGACTGGTACAGTTTGCTGTAAGTACAGTCATTTGTTATCCATAAGGGGATCGCCATGAAATTTAATATCCTATGAAAAATCAGAATTAACATTTCTGGCCTTCTCTTTCATTAGGGAAAAAAAAAAAAGGAAAAGAGATGGATACATAAAAATTGAAATATTTGATATAAGAATTATTTATGTGTAGGATGATTACTATTTGTTCACTTTGCAACAGACCTCGAACAACTGTGATAAACACTTTCCAGTTTTAATGTTCATGAGGTTTCCTGTAGAAACAGAGAAGAGATGTGCAGTACCAAAACATATATAATTCTTGCTAATAAAAAAGGCATAACAAGATTTAGTGTCTGGAAGATAAAGTGTGTCATTTTCCATCTTGAAATTAAGATGGAGTTCTTAGCAGTGAAGTTAATTAATCTTTGAACTAACTTTCAAAGATAGGTAGTAGAGTCATCAATGTTTGCTATTGTTCAAAAATGAGATTAGATAAATTCTTAAATGGCACATTTTTTAAATTAAGTCTGCTGGGGAAGGCTGTGGTCATGGTTTTTTCTTCTCTGTCTCTGGTATCTGTGAGGTTTGCCTTGCCTCATCCATTTTCCACCTTCAAAAGCAGGAGAAGCCAGAGGTGGACAGGGTGGAAGAATTGACAGTATTGTCAGTCCTTCTATTTGTGAAGAGGCAAAGGATACATTGTGAATGTGCTCACGACTGAGTACTGATGCAATATTGAAATCCCACTCTATCAGGTAGATTTCAGCTGCGGAGAAGGATTTTCTCTGCAGAGCTTGGAACTTAAATAGACAGGCAAAGACTTGGGAGGGGTTACAGGTTAGTGGCTGAGCTTGGAACTTAAATAGACAGGCAAAGACTTGGGAGGGGTTACAGATTAGTGAAGTAAATATCTGAACACACCGTTTTGAAGCCACTGATTGAGAGTCTTGACATTTCATTTAAGAGTTCAGTAGTGAGAGGATTTGCTAAGTCAGGAAAAGAAAATATCAGACTTGATCTCAGAAACCAAAAGGAGGATGAAGATGTGGGAGCTAGAGTAAAATACAGAAGACTTTTAAATGAATGCTGCAGGAAGGTAGTTGAGGGCAAACTTGCTAGGTGTAGTGCCACTGGTTTTATTGATTTAAACTTCTGTCTTCCTGAATTAAATATGTTCCTGTCTGAGCTCATACATGTGGTGCTGATTAGGCCTTGAACCCCTGAAACGGGGTAAAATCCTCAAGTGTGAGGAAAGGTGATGTGATTCTCCTCAGCTCTCTGTTTACTTTCTCCAGCCACAGGACAAGCTTGAGCATCTTTCTAATAACTGTCCTCACTCTTTGAATTGGAAAAATTGTTAAGTTCTGCAGACATGTAGCTTGCAAAAGAAAATGAATTCACTTATTCAATACCATGAACTGTGTTCAAAACATTTTACCTTTGTTTGCAGCAGAGTTTCTGGAAACTGTGTTGCCATGGAAATGTGATTTGCTAGTCTCTTCTAAGAATGTGTGCTTGGGGAGAGCTAGTGAGCTGTGACTTCATTTCTGAATAACAAATAGGGTTCCAAACATAGTATAGTATATGTAGCATAGATGAAGGTACCAGTAAAGTCCTTAATTGTTTTTCTGAAATCAATATGAGTGAGGAAAGTGAATGGAGTCACAATGGCCAGTTTCCAGACTGGAATCTCTACATCACTTGGGAATCAGGCAAGAACTGAAAGTCCCTATTCCTTTTTGAAGATGATTATTCAGAGTAGCACAAGCTACACTGTATATATACAGGAGTAGCACAAGCTCATCATTAGGACCCTCTTTTCACCACTGCAACAAACAAACTATTTTGAGAAAACACAGACAGGCACATTGGAGCATAAACTAAACGACAAATACTGATGACATTTCCTTTGAGAGCCCATGTGGAAGCATCCTTTGGGGGTCTGTGAAAAAGAAAAAGGTTAGATCCTGTTAGTGTTTGAAAAACCAGACCTCTATTTGTAAATTATGTGGGAGTATTTTAACATGGGGCATGCAGAATTCTTCCACAAATAGTCTGCCTCCTTCCATTTACCCAGTTAACAAAATGCTAAGATGCTAAGGGAAAACTATAAAATGGATCTAAATAATGTCTGCAAACTCTTCCAAAAACACTCCAGTCTTTTGCCAGGGATGCAAACTTTCATTTTGCAGAATAATTATTTTCATTCTTTCACTGAAAGACTCAGTGGATATTGTGAAATTTATATCACAGAACACAATATAGTTAGTTACCAGGGCTGTTGGTGCCTTTAGACAGTTGAGCTCGTACTTGGAGCTTCCTTCCTCAGCTTTTGGTTCCTCTAAAATCTTTCATTTGAAATCCTTGGCCTTTCCAGTTTGCAAGAATTCATCTTTTATTTAGCTTCAAATCATTTTTACTGCAATGTGAGCAGAACATCATGGTATGCTTCCTTATTGGGAATCTCTCAGACCCTTTCTGAAAGGCTGAATTTAAATGGTGTAACTCTTGGGGATATCCTGAGCAGGGCAGGGAGCTGGACTCAATGATCCTTGTGGATCCATTCCTTCTCAGCACATTCTGTGATTCTGTGATTCTGTGAAATTACTATTTTTGTCTCCTTCACAGCATTTGGGAGTTCTCTTGGCAGACATAGAATGCAGCATGGTGCACAGCCGTGTAAAATTAAAAAATCCATATGTTTTCCATAATTATTTTGCTTATGTTTTTCTTGTTTCTTAAATTGATTTGTATTTCTTTTACAAAATTCAATTGTTCCATGCCATGATTCATGCTGGCTTATGAGTACCTTCATATAATAAAGGTCTTTAAAGATACAAAATAATTTTCTTCAATTTGCAGTACTTCTCTTTCTTTTAACAGAAGGACTACTTCTGTTTTTCAAACACTTTTATTAATGTTATTGTCATTATCTTACATATATCTCTAGGTTAAAACTTCAGAGTGTTAAATCGGCTGGTGAGTAGCTGATTTAGTAATTCAGATATATTAATCTCATGCACGAAGAAACTGACAAGCAGCACACTCAACTGCCCATATATTCTGCAGATTGTAGACCTCAAGGTACAGTTTCACTTGGAAAAGTGAGAGTAAAAATTAGGGGGCAAATCTCCATCCTGGTTGTGTTTTTCTTCGATCAGTAATTCCTGCTGGCCATACCAGATTTCTCCATATTCCTGATCAATCGTGCATGCACCATATGGCACTAGGAGTGATCAGGCAAAGCCCTTTCTGTTGTGTGAGGTATGTGCATTCACAGATGCTCCTCATTTCTTCCATCTTGATTGATGATAGAGCCAAAAGTTTATCTGAATTGGGGCATTTAAATGAGCCATTAATTTGACTTTAGGCACTGAGTCTACAATAAACCATTCTGCTGTGCATCAGCAGAAAAATTAAACAATGGTGTGAATTTAGTAACAATTCTTTTTGTGTCTTCTCTGAGAGAAACGTGACATCTTGAATGTGCCTTATCTAAGATACAGAACATGGATCGGAAGTAGAGTTTATTCAGAAGCATTTCTATACTCTGTGCGTAGAGGCATGGACAAAACTGTTACTAAAACTGTAGCAGCTGCTTGAGTGAAAGGCTGCACTAGTTCTATGCCAACTTCAGAGCAACCCTAAAGATTTGGAGATTCAGAAATGTCAGCTTGCCCACTGTACACTGTCAGACAAGCTCATCTGCTGAAACACAGGCAGTGCCTTAAGAGTATGGTTAATTAAATCAGAACATTGACAAGTGTTGTTTATTCTTTTAAATCTGATGCTTTTCCCCAAAATATTTCTGGGGCCAGAACATCAAGTTTCATCACTTCTGCTTCTTGAGGTGTCCTGGTTTTGGCTCACCAGAGGAATTTTCCATACTATATGACATAAAGCTCAGGGAGAACCTGAGCAAAAAGTACTAGGGGAAGCATTGATGGGAGCTACACTGCCAAGAGACTGCCAAGGGCTTTTGTACGTTGTTGTTGATCAATTCCTTTCATTTGCATCACTTGTCTTTCTTGGGTTTTATTTCTCTATCTTCTTTACCTTTAAATTACAAGTTAGATTTGCTGTTGTGTTATTTCTATATTATTTTTTATTTAAGTTCAAATTTTAATCTTTTTATCTCAGTCCATGAGATTTCTCCAACTCTCTTCCCCCAACCTTCTGGGGCAGGGAGTGACTGAGTGGTTGTGTGGTGCTTAGCTGCTGACAAGGTTTAAACCACAGCAGGAGGGAAAAGATGAACTTAAAGAGAGCAGAGAAGTTCTTAAAGAAAATACTTGAAGGTGACAGTTATAGCTTCCCAAGTGGAGTAGCTGATAAGACATTATTTGATTATAGACCAGAGCTAATTCTGGCACTGGTCCTAGCATCCCTACACCCAAAGCTTATGCCAGTACATTATTTAGCAACGGTTTGAAGTGACAGGGATGTAAAAGAGCACACTGTATTGACTCAAAATGATTGGAAGTCTGAGAAAATTCCTCAGTCATCTCTAAGGCACTCCAAAGGCAAACAGAAAGGATGCAAGAGGAATGATGACTTGCATTCTAGGGCTTCCCCAGCATACAAAAAGTAGATTATAGGTGACATTTCTACACTTTTCTGCAAGTCCATTTACAATAAATATTTAAAACAAGAAAAAAGTATTCAAGAAACAAACCCTGAAGGAAAGAAATGAATTCATAATTCATCAGAGGACTATATCTTGCACACACAAGATGTGTGCTCTGAATGAGAATTGACAGTAGTATTTTTCCAAATACAATTCACAGTTGAAGAAGGGTTGTACTGAAAAACGCTTTGTGTTGAGTTTAGGAGACAAGCATGGTTTCTTTTAATGGTCAGTAAAATTCACTGTGTTTCTTTACTTTTTTCCTTTTTTTCTTCCTGGGTACACAAAAATACTTTCCTCTCTCTCTTGTCAAAGACATCAGAATGTTTAAGACTGAGTAGCCTGTCCTATTGAAAATCAAAGAAAATTCTTTACAGGTAGGTGAGTCACTTATAAAACACGTGATCAAAACAATACTTCTTCAAGTATTTGCTAATTCACAAGTTCTATTTCCTTTCAAAGAGGATTTTTGTTTTCTTATTGAAGGGATTGTGCTTAGCAATTTAGCAATCAATAACTGCCAGATACCAGCTTTCAAATTAAAGCTAATTTCCATGATTGACAACTTGAGGTGGTTTTCCACTTGGTTAAGTACAGAATCTAATGTAACCTGTAATCTAAACTAAACCATCAAAATCAGCAAGAAGAAAAAGGCCCTGAGACAGTCTTTGGACTTATGCTCATTAGTGATGATATATTCAGGGAGAACACCAGCACTTCAGAGGAGATAAATAGTTTTTTCTATCAGTGTTCAGAGCAGGAAAACCTGGGGAGATTCCAGTGCTGTATTTTGGGATTAATGAAGGATCAACCTGATTAATGAAGGATCAACTGAAACAATGTTATAGGTGGAGGGTGATCATGGTAAATAGAAATAGAAAAAAACTAGGAAATGACCAATGCTAGATGGTATTCACCCAGAAGTCTCAATAGTACTCAAGGATGAAATAGTACAACTTTAGATCTACTATGTATTTCATCTACTCCTGGCATATGAAGATTTGAAAGTGGAAAATATTGTGACAATCTTTGAAAATAAACATTTCAGAGGACCCTAGGGAGGTGCAGACCTGTAAGCCTGCAGGCAAATGAATAAAGTGTTAACACTGACTGAGACCTGAATAAATGGCAACTACCGAGAAGAGGCCATGTGATTTCCACAAATGGAAGTTCATTTTTACAAAACTTTAAAAATATTTTAAGAGGTCAAAACCCTTGTAGGTAAGGATAATATACTTGGCATGTCCTGCTTGGATTTTTAAACGGCTTTTCATAAGGTCTTTTGCAAAGCTTGTGGAGAAAACAAACAGAAAGGGCAGGTCCCAGCATCAGTAAATGGCTAAAATTAGGGGAAAAAAAGGTTAAAACAAATACTTAAATGTTACTTACAGGAAAGTGGTTTTCCACAATGGCTGGAACTTTTACCTGGAAAATGTAGTGAGAAGTTACATGTCCATGTTTGCACACAATAATGAAATTCACAGGTTAAGGGGTGAGGACTTAGAGAGCACAATTTCCTGTCTCAAACACTGGTACCACAGAAGGACATTCTCATGAGATAAGCACAGGATGGAGTGACAGGATAGTGCTGACTCCAGGCCTGGTGGAGGAAAATCTGGGTAGCACATCCTGGGTAGTGCATCTGGAAAAGAATTCCCGCTGTGGCAAACTCTATAAAGAAGCAACTTCTCATATGCGTATCATATATGCATATCAAAGATCACCCCAACTTATGGGACAGACGAAATCTGAGGCCACCAAAGGCCCTCTCCTGAATAAGCCTCCATGGATACCTGGAGCTTGCACTGTAAGTTAAGGTACCACAGAGGGAACCTGAGGTAAAATAAAGGCAGTACTCTTGTCCTGGTATTGCCTCAGACCACGGGGGAGGTAAACAAAGCTGGGGAGAAAAATGTATCACTGATAGTGGACAAGGAAAGCCAACACAGCAACTGTACTGAAATCAGCTCAGACTGAGTAAATGGTAATTCTGGCGGGGGACAATCACAGCCCACCTACTCAAGGAATCCACTGACTCAAAAGAAGAGAAAGACTGAGCATGGAACTAATCAGCAATAGAAGTGAGGTAATCATTTAACCAATAGAATAACACAATGAGCATTAATTCCTCTGTTTACAAGAATGTATAGTGAAAAGTTTTGAACAATCTCAGGAATTTGAACTGCTACTACCAAGAAGCCTGGGGTGAAGAAAGACCAGTGAGATATCGCTGGACCCAAGGGTAGTGACTATCTTCTGCGTGACCAACCTCTCTCTCCCTCTGACCCCCTTTTTATTTCTTTCTATCTCTCTACTTCACATTTACTGTTAAATAAAATTTGTACTATTGCTGTGGCATGTGGTCTCATTTGCACCTTAATTTGGGAAGAAGCATCTTTCACTACTTTACACAAGGCAGTAAGTATGAGGGCTGACTGTGAAGAAATGCAGCCTGCTCTGAAAAAAAGACTGACTGGTAAAATAGCAGATGAAATTTTGAAAAATAGTTTATTCTTTTCGTATGTAGGGTAAAAAAACCCTAGCTTCACATATAAAATTATAGGCTCTGTGCTGTCTGTTGCCATTGGAGTAAGACTTTGTGTTTGTGAGAGATGAAAATATCAGCTTGGTGCTCACTAGGAGTGGGAAAATGAATCATATATTTGACTTTACGAGGAAATGAATAAAGAATTTAAAAAGAGCATCATTATGTCAGTGTACAGAATCACAGTTCACACTCCCAGTTAATGTTCATGGTTCTCATCTCCTTAAAAATGACACAGAAAAGTTGGCAAATGTTCACAGAAACACCCATAATATGGAATAATTTTCTTAGAAGGACTAAAAAATTATTTTGAAGGAAAAGATAAAAATCATGCTTGATGTAGAGACTGTAGGTAGGGATTTACTGCTCACCATTTCTTCTTGTACAAAAAATAGAACCACCACATGAAGTCAACAGAGTTCGGTCTCTGAATGAGCAAGACATGTTTCACCCTAGGTGGGGGGAGAAGGGGGCAGACCTGTGGAATGGTTTACCAGCGGAATTTTGGAGGCAAAAGGTTTACATAGGTTCAGAGTATACAGGACAAATATTTTGATGATCTCAAACATTTGAGATCCAGTCAGTACATGTTAGTAGAGAAACATACAGCTTCAGACTCAGAAAATCCTCTGAGCTGGAAATATGCAGAAGCTAGGGGAAAGTGCCATATATGTTCTTAACCTGCCATCCATTTGTAGGTATGCATTGACGGATGCTTCTATTATGGAGCCACAAGAGATAATTTAGAGGGGGGCAAGATAAGACACAGCCTGAAGCTATTAGCACAACAATACCACAGGCTTTTATTTCTCAAGTCAAAAGCAAGCACTGACATACTTTAAATATGGTTTATGCACCTGACTGTAATAGCATTTGGTAGGAAACATCAGACATCTTTGTAAGACCACATTGTTGTACAGTTTCATGGCTCCATTTTGCTGCATGCATTCAATTATGACAGGCTGAACTCATCTCACCTATCTGCAGCAATCTGGAAGTGTTTATTCTGAACTGACACCCAGATTCTCCGGGTGAGAAAATGGGAACTCCAGAGTATGAGTCATTCTGGCCTAAAATAGATGTTGAAGAACTCATAAGAAAGTGTAAATCTTGTTATGTTAAAAAAACTAACAAAAATGCCAAAACAAAAAATATCTTGAACAACTATTTTTCTTTACTACTCTAGCTAATGATTATTTTGGTTAGAGAATTCAAAGTTAGATATACTGCCTAGAGTAATGTAAACACCACACATCACTTGAAAGAAACAATAAAATCAAAAGATTCATCTGGCTGCCAAGAATTTGTTCATCTGGCTTGAAAAGTGTCTCTGTGTATGTGTATCAGGCATCCAAGTGACAGCCACAGGAAAGCTGTTCTTGGTGTCTGAACCTAACAATAGCTAGCCAAGAGTGAAGTTCTATTTCTAAAATCATGACAAAGATCTTAAAACCTAAACTAGATTTTCAATACATTTGAAAATTATATTTAGGCAAGTGAACCAGATATTTCAACATATATTTAAGAACCTGAACTGAGTAAGAAAGCAAAGTGTGTTGCTGACGTGTCTTAAGACTTCAGGAATAGAACACAAGGTGAGAATGTAAACTCAGCATTACCACTCATTTCATTGCTCACAAATAGAGCGCACTACATTAATAACATTGATAGTGGACTACATTTGTACTAGAATGTTAATGCCGCTGTTACGAAATACTTCTTTTACCTGGAATGCATTCTTTTCAAGAGGTTACAGTCCATTTCTGAAATTTCATCTCTGTTTACAGCCTAGCACCCAAGATTTGGAAGAGACGACTAGTATGCAAAGATATTGCTTATTTTTTCACTTATTTCTAAGTTTTAAGTATAGCATATCCAGTTATATATCATTAAAATTTGTCTACAAGCTCAACTATCTAAAGGATGATTCAGATATCTAAGCATAGACATAAATCATTAAATGCCTTGCAGCATCCCACTTGGATTCCAAGAACAAATTTAGAATACCAATACCTCACCAATATGCTGTTGCTGTGTAGATGTCTGCTCCAACACAAAAAATCTGACACACATTTGATGCTCAGGTGACCATGCAAGGTGTTCCTGGTGTTTGTTGAAAGGTATTGTGCTGGCATGAGGTACACACACCTTTCTGTTGAGCTAGTGAACAGCAATCAGTAGGCAAGTTACTGCTCTCTTGTTCTCAGGCAGGCCATCCAGAACCAAAGGGAAGAAAAGCTTCCCTTGCTCAAGGAGAATTGGGTTAGAGAATACAGAGGCAAGCTCAATATTCAAAAGTCCAAGGGGCCCTGACGAGATGCATCCACAAGTGCTGAGAGAAACTGTCAGACACCACAGATAGGCTGCTCACAGTCATCTTTGAAAGGTTGTGATAATCAGGAGAGGTGCCTGAGAGCTGCAAGAAATCAAATGTCACCTCAGTCTTCAATTGGGGCGAGAAGGAGGACTCAGAGAACTACTGACCCATCACCCTCACCTCAGCCCCTGGAAATGTGATGGAGTGCCTCATGCATCTCTATTCACATGGATGACAAGAAGGTGATCAGGCATAGTCAGCATGGGTTCACTAAAGGTAAATCAAGCTTGACCAATGTGATTGCTTTCTACAGTGAAACAACTACCTGGATGGGTAAGGGGAGGGCAGTGGATATTGTCTACCTCAACTTCAGGAAGGCTTTCAACCCTGTCTCTCACAACACTATCATAGGCAAAGTCAGGAAGTGTGGGCTGGATGAGTGGACAGGGAGGTGATTTGAGAACTGGCCGGATGGCAGGTCCCAGAGGGTTGTACTTGGTGGCACAGGGTCTTGTTGTAAGCCTGTCACTACTGGAGCCCCCTGAGGTTCCATACTGGGCATTGTTTAACTTCTGCATCAATGACTTTGATGAAGGGGCAGAGGCCTCCTCAGTGGGTTCAAAGGCACAAAGGTTCAAGGGCACAAAGCTGGGAGGAGCAGCCAATACCCCAGAGTGCTGTGCAGCCCTTCAGAAGTGCCTCGGCAGGCTGGAGAGATGGGCAGAGAAAAACCTTCTGAAATGTAACAAGGGCAAGTGCAGGGTCCTTATTCCTCTACCTGGGCAGGAATAACCCCAGGCTCCAGCACAGGCTGGGGGCCAACCTGCTGAGAAGCAGCTCTGTGGAGAAGGACCTGGTAGACAACAGGCTGTCTCTGCCAGCAGAGTGTCCTTGTGGCCAAGAAAGCCAATGGAATTCTGGGGAGCATTAGGAACTGTGCTGTCAGCAAGTCAAGGGAGGTGATCCTGCCCCTCAGCCCTGTGAGGCACATCTGAAGTGCTGTGCCCAGTTCTGGGCTCCTCAGAACAAGGGAGACATGGAACTCCCAGAGCAAGTCAAGTGGAGGGCAACAAATAAGGTTGAGGGACTGGAGCATTTTTACATGGAAAGGCAGAAGGAACTGGGCCTCTTCAGCCTTGAGAAGAGATGCCTGAGAGGGGACCTCATCAATGCCTGTAAGCATCTGAAGGGAGGGTGTCAGAGAATGGATCCAGGCTCTTTTCAGTGGTGCCAAGCAATCAGACAAGAGGCAATGGGCAGAAACAGATGCACAGGAAGCTCTGTCTGGATATGAGGAAGAACTTCTTTACCGTGCAGCTGGACTGAGCACAGAAACAGCTTGCCCAGAGATGACACATAGTCTCCCTCACTGGTGAGATTCAAGAACCATCTGGACACAACCCTGTGCAATGTGTTCCAGGATGACCCTGCGAGGGGGCTTGGACCAGGTGACCCACTATACTCCCTTCAAACAGACCCATTCCGTGATTCTCTAACAGTCAAAAAAGTGAAATTTTCACTGTACTTGCCTGACTTGTCTGCAAATCAATTAAAATAAAAGTGTAGAAACTTTAAGTTGGGTTTTTCTGTGAAGAAGTAACATTTATAGCTAATACACAAAATGAAATTCAGTGTTCAGCCCTCAAAGGGCCCATAGGCCAAGAAAAGTCTGAAAATATGTTATTTTTGCATGCCAATATCAAGAAGCAGCATCTTGAATTTGTGGATTTCTAGCCTCTTAGTAGTCAGTGCTTGCACAGATTTTTATGAGGTATTGGTAGAGCCATCACAGGTAACAAAACAAATCAATTGAGAAGAGAAAGCAATCATCAAAACACCAATGAAAAATTCTGTAGTCTGTAGTCCTGTTTATGTAAGATTTATTTCTGAATATTTATGCGAGCAGCATCAAATACAAATTGAAAGAGAGCAAGTCCCACAGATGCAAAGCTGACTGTAAAGGCCCATAGCATCCAGTGCTGCTGAACAGATACATTCTGCTTTTAAGAAGTCAGCGACAAAACCTGACACATGGAAAATCCATGTGACTCAACATTTGCTCAGGAAAGAGAAGAACCACACATGGCAGCTAGTTTCCCAGGCAACTCTGAATCTCTGGGAATATATGCTAAAGAATTATGTTTCTCAAAACCTTTTACAAGAGAAACTCTTGTTATGCAACAGTAAGTGATGGAATGCTTTTCTGTTTGAACTTAATTAGATAATAATTACCACAGATTTTTCCCAAATGCTCTCCAGACTATTTAGGTGGGAATGATTTCCTTATGGGTCTCACAGGTTCTTCCAACTTTTCCAATTTTTTTGGTAGATTTTTTGTTTCATTTTGTCTAGTTTAGTAGGATGAGATTGCCATCCTCCCATTCTCTCTCCTATTGATTTTTTTTTCATTTCCTCAGAAAACATGTATTGTAGAAATCTCTGATGATGATGATACTGTATGAGTCATACTTTCGTTAGAACCTGGTTTAAAAGATCCTCTGAGAATATTTTGTCTCATAGCTCCAGTGTGGCCTTGCTTTTCTCAAAGGAAAAATATGAATAAGCATTATAAAAAATAAAAACACTAAAAGAAACCGTCATTACTGCTTAAGCAGAGGGAGGAGGGTGCTCTAGCAGTTGAGAATATGTGCCTTTAAAGTTTACTTTTCTAGGCAGTATTTTACTTGAAGGCTGTCCTGTCATTGGCAAACAACAATGCCTATAAGCAGCTCTTGTTGAAAGCTTAGGTGGATGTACACACACACACACACACACACACACAGAGTACCACTCCAGTATAGTCCAAGTGCACTGAATCTGACTTGCCTCCAGAAGACCTGATCAGCAACACCCTACGTACATCTGAGAACACTTGTTCTAGACAAGAATGTCATCAGAAATGGAATGCAGGTTGTTCATCCAGAATGAGAAAATGTTTCTGGTGAAAACACTGGGGTTGTAGGTTAACACTGATGGGCAGATAAACACCACACAGTCCCTTGGTCACTTCCCTCACCATCTCCATTGGGACAGGGGAAACAAAGTGCCTTGGTGCTGTGCAAACCACTGGTCAGCAAAAGCTAGAACATTAGTGGTTACAGCACTGTCTTGGTCAAAAACCTAAAAACACAGCACCATATAAGCTGCTATGAAGAAAACAAAATAGTAGTAAAAAAAAACCAACCAAACAAAAAACAAACTAGCAGAAAGCTAAGGAGTAGCCAGGATCAGTATAGTGAATGATGGATAGATCATTCATCAGTAGAAGCCTTATTTAAACAAAAAAGAACAGTGTATATCCCACTCACAGGATATCTGCTTCTGCAAAGTTGCATGAGCTGTTCTGCATTTGAAAGGTTCAGAATTAACTGGTTTGAGGATGTTTTAACAGGTGTAGGTTGGCAGGACATCTATAGGTATTTTAAATGAGCTTATTTTTGCCTACAAAAGACACCCTACTGTGGTGATTGGAAAGAATGTTCATAGAAAACTTGATTAAGGACACATTGATTAGGTAAAAAACTAGGTTATTTTTCCAGCATAGAAAATAGCTCCTGTTTTTGAGATTTATCCAATCAAAGGCACAGAAGTAAATAAAATAGTTACAATTTTGAGTAGTCAAAATAAATCCTTGGAAACTAGCAGTGGGACAATAATCCCTCTCATGAACTATATGTAAACATTGCTGTAAAGAGCTCATAATTTGAAGAATGAAAGGGAACAGCAATCATTTGTATTTTGTCAGAGATAAATTAACATTTTTATGGTAGTATATATCGTCTAGAATTCTCTCAAGACCACCAATGCAAGTTTCTTAGTTTCTTTTCTTTCTCAGTAAAATTAAAGGATATTTGCTTTCTTTTCCATTAAAAGAAAACAAAATAAAATTTAAAAAAGTTTTTATTTTCTGCTTAAATGCATTCTCATTTTACCATAGCCTATCCAGATCAAATACTGCATAAGTAGCATCATGTTTGTAAAGACTGAATCATGGCTACTTGCTCACCAATATACCTGATCTGGTATTTCTCTGAGGCAATCTCTACCTTTAAATGAAATAACTTAATGTTTGCTCTGTCAACAAAGACATGTCTGAAGAGTAGATACTTACATGAATTTTTAAAATAAAATGTGCTTTTAAAGCACATCTATAAATTATGCAGTACAACTATTACCTTTGTGGTTTGTTTTCCTTTTTTTTAGTTTGTTTTTTTTTTAATTTTTCACAAAATATTGGTATCATTAAAATAGCAATTTTCCCATTCAGGCTTCTATAGTCTCATAATGCCCAAAAATCAAATATGGAGGAAGTAAACTGATCCTAGATCTTACTGGCACCCATCTAACCTCACAGAAAAATTAAATTTTAAAATAAATTTTAAATGCTGTGAGTGACTTTATCACTTTCTACAGCTTCCTGAAAGGTGGCTGTGGTCAGGTGGGGGTTGTCACTTTCTCCAGGCAGCAGCTGACAGAACCAGAGGGCACAGTCTCAAGCTGTTCCAAGGGAAATATAGGTTGGATGTTAGGAAAAAAGATTTTTACAGAAAGGGTGATAAAGTACTGAAATTGCCTGCCAAGAGGCGTGGTGGAGTCATCATCCCTGGATGTGTTTAAACAAGGACTGGATGTGTCACTCCATGTGGTGCCATGGTTTAGTTGAGGTGTTTGGGCATGGGGTGGACTCAATGATCTTGAAGGTCTCTTCCAACCCAGTGATTCTGTGTGATTCTCTATGATTCTCTGTGATTCTCTGTGATTCTCTGTGATATCTAATATCCCTGCACTTTGACGCAGCCTCATTGAACTCACACCTTTTTGAGCATGTGCGGGAAAGAGTTCAGCTGTTCTGTATGGGCTTATCCCTGGAACCTCTACAGGTTGAAAAATCCAACAGAACATTAGTTTTCTTCATGTAGACATCTTACTATTCTTCTTTGTAAATGGAGAATAGTTTCTCCATTTCTCATATCACTGTCATGGTCCTTTCCAGCATCTGAATATAATTTGGACTCCCTTTACCCAGATGTCAGTAACAACAGAGGGCACTGCACACCATTTAAGGACTTGTTATTGTGATATTATTGTGATAGTTTAAGGACAGAGTTTCTGTTCTTTCTTATATTGTATTCTGGAGGAGTTATCTGTATAAAATAGCTTAACTTTGAAAATTTAATTTACGACATAACTGTGCTAGATTATCCATATTTCATAAAAGCAGAGATATTGCATTTGAAGAAAAAATCATGGTGGGTGGTAAGCAAGGGTTTTTTGTATTTTATATTGGACTTCTCTGTTGAGCACTTAAGTCTCACAGACTTCAAATATTAAATTTGACGAGATTACAGAAGAGCATTGAAAATTATTATGCCGTAGTTGTCTGATATATCAAACAAACAAACAAAAGTTTCAGTTTCTGTGGAAAAAAATTGCAAAAAAGTCCTTTTTGAGAAGCATTTTTTAAATTTCAGCTTTCTTCAGGGATAGTGTATTTTTTGCATAGATACATGCTGTGCTTGTCTTGTGACTTACAAGGAGAAATATGTTTGGTGGTAGATCTGAGATGCAAGAATAAAATATGACATTTCAAAAATCCTCTTGTTTTAAAGGTTGATCATTATTAAATGAACACAAAATTATTAATTACAGTCATACTTTCCTGAAATGCAAATTATCACTGAACATTAGTACAAACTGAATTTGATGGCAACTGAATAATTTTAAGATGATCAAACTTCATATCAATGATACATTTCTAAATAGTTCTTTGAGATTGTAAGAGAATGCCAAAAGCTATCTACTTAAGCAGTTCATTATTAGAGTCAAAAAGATGAGTAAGTGTTGCTTTCCAGCCACAGTCAGATTTCAAGCCACATTAAGATTAGGGAGCACACGTATTCTCTGTAAAATCCGTGTAAGATTGGCTAAAATAAATAATTGGTAAGTCATAAACAAATGCATAAAATAGCTTTTCACATATTGCATAATCTGCTCACATGCATTCATTTTTTAATTTAGTTGTATAAATGATCCAAACACAGGGTTCTACAATAGAATCACATTACATATATTTTACAGGTACAGGGCATGTATGCCTGGAGGATAATCATTGGAGGAAAAACATATTTGAAGCAATTGCCTAATAGTAAAGGAGTTTGAATTTCTTGCTTAAATGGATCAGATCTGGTCACCTCTGCTTTTCTTTACAGTAATGTTTCAGTATTACTAGTTTTTGGTATTGAAACAAATACACAAGGTGTCAATAGATTTAAGTACTCCTAGGTTTGTTCTTTCAATGTTTTAATACAAAGAAGCTCAAACAATGAAGTGCCTGATAACCTGCCTTAAGCATGACACTTGTGCCTTATATTAGGGTGCCATTTCCAGTGGCATTGCTTATGCTGAGACAAAGTCAGTACAACAATTGGTCTGGTGAGGCCCTGGCTATGCTACTTGCAGAAACTTGCAAAATTTCCATCAAGTGCAGAGGCTTTGAATAATCCCTAAGACATAATGATCACACATAGTGTTTCTGAGACAACCATCCTTCAGGCTATTTTGTTATGAGTAGAGAATCAAGGTTGTTCCAGTCAGATGGATGGCATAATGCTCTGCACTAAGAATTGCTATCAGATGTACAGATAGGCTTTTCCATACAAAATACTCTTTGATCTCACATCCAAGAAAAACAAAATGATTCTTAGCTCAGCTATGACATTTTAAAATACTGGGCAAAACTAATCATTACAATAGAGGTTTCTCTGTGCATAGAATAAGCATAGGGAGAAGGAAACATACAAAACCTAGTATTATTTTTATCTAACAGGCACCAGTTATATTTAAGTACTTAAACCAGCATCAAGACTTATACGTATGTCTACAGCTAATGATCGTTAACTGCTCAGCTTTCATTATGCATAATAATTTCCTCCTGAAGAAAACATCAGCTTTGTTATTTATTACCTACTAGTTACTGCTGACTGGTGAAATCATACTGCACCCATACTGCATTCTTGGAAACATTTTCTTCAACTACCCGGCACCAGGAATGCTTTAGAAGAACCCATAATAGAGGTATCATTGGCTGCATGTAAAGGAATACATGCTAGCAAGGATCAAATAGTTCCCAGCAAAAAGGCAGATGAGTTTGATAAGGAAAGAAAAGATGTAGACCTGTTGGACTGATACAGAGAAGGGTCATGAAGATGCTCAGAAGTTCAGAGCACCCTTCCTATGAGGACAGGCTGAGGAACATGGGACTGTTCAGCTTGGGGAAGAGAAGACATCTGCAAGACCTTAGAGGAGCTTTCCAGTAGCTAAACAGGGCCTATAAAAGACTGGAGAGGGAATTTTTAGCAGTACCTGTTGTGATACGAGGCGTAAGGGTTTTTTAACTAAAGAGGTTTGATTTAGGTAAGATACAGAAGTTTTTTACAGTGGGAGTAGTGAGACCAACTCAGGTTGGATCAGGTTGCCCAGAGAAGTGGTGGAACATTTTCCTTCCCTGGAAGTGTTCAAGGTCAAGTTAAACAGCAACGAGACACTGGATCTAGTTGAAGATTTTCCTGCTCATTGTAGGGAGATTGGAGTAGATGACCTTTAAACATCCCTTCCAATCAAAACTATTCTAGGATTCTATGATTTGTTTTCATCTTATATTTACTAAATGTCAAAATTTATTAAAGAAATACTGAGACCATTCCATCTTCCAGTGTAAGAGAACTTTTATTTTAAAAATATGAAAGAGCTAGTGTTGAAAGCAAATCTGTCAGGCATTTCACACACTGATCACAAAAGACCCCCACATTTTCTAGAATTAAAAATAAAATTCCAGAAAGATACTGCTCAGAGATGAATTTGCAAAATATGCCATTTATCCTGGAAAAGTTGTCACTTGTGACACATTAGAAACACACAAAGACTGTTATGTGTTATGGGAATGGTCCCCTAATTAGTTTTGTCATTAAAATTTATTGAAAACCATTTTGTTCCTGATATTTCTTAATTATTCCAGTGACACATTCAGATGCCTCCAGATGGCATGGAGCAGGATAAATCGTACTGAGAATCTTCCCTAATAGCATCCTACTCTGATTGCTAATACCATTAATGCAATATACAGCTTGTCTATATTAATTTCAACATAATTAAGTAACAAAACTCAAGAAATTCCTTTGGTGATGTTTTGGGTTTGGGAGAAGTACCTTCAACTGCAAAGATGTGCAATCTGAAAAATCAGCAATATCAAAGTCTGAATAGAGAACAAAATTTCTACTGGGAGATTTAGGAA
The DNA here is from genome assembly GCF_037042795.1 of Molothrus aeneus. Taxonomy (NCBI): domain Eukaryota; kingdom Metazoa; phylum Chordata; class Aves; order Passeriformes; family Icteridae; genus Molothrus; species Molothrus aeneus. The sequence continues at coordinate 48,597,608 of NC_089649.1, read as the reverse complement.
GAGGCTTCCAATACATACAGATGGCTTGATAACTTATTTCCATTCTCACAATGAAAATTTTTAAGTGATATAATACTTTATCATATCAAAAAAAGTTTTCAGCCAGCTTGCCCAATAACAATTGCATTGAAATATTGTAGCAGATTCAGGCCCATTAGTTTCTCAGCACTTGAACTGGATTCGATCAGGCCCATTAGTTTCTCAGTACTTAGCTTAAGAAAGTTGCATCTTCATTTCAATAAAATGAAAAACACGGATGAAACATGAAACATGAAACATCACACAGCTGAGACCCTGTATTTATCCATAAGGGAAAAAACACTAAAATTTTTATGAAATTGGGACCAAGTGTATAATCAGTTTCCTGATAATATGACAAATAGTATTCCCAATTTCTTTCTTTAAATCTAAAAGTATTTTGGTTAACTATGACAGTATTTTTAAAACTCCTATATGATGGGGAATCAAGCAAAAATCTAAGCCTCTGTTAGGCAGACAGACTGATTTGGTCACCAATCTTTGATATGCACACAGGTACTTTGACTAAGGTGACTAACATAAGGTAGATTTAAAATGGTACATGCATTGTTAACCAAACCACATTTCTCTCAAATCCTTTCACATCTATCATTGTGTTTATACTCAATCCCGAGATCTTCTGTGAGACAGGAAGTTTCTCATAAAATTGATAAACACAGTGATTTACTCATTCTTGATAAAAGCTAGGAGAGGTTGAGCTACAGTTTTCTTATCTGTTTCCCAGATGCTTCAAGAAATGAGTCATCTATAAGAGGTCCTGGTTCTATGTTTTTCTCAAAGAAAGAAAACAGCGACCTCAAGTATCACTGTATTTGAAAGCTTTCTGGCTGAACCATTTCAATAGTCCAGCATCCTTTTTTGCCTGAGCACAGAACAGGACTTGTGAAGAGGACTGCAATTCGGTGATTTTGTAACCCCAGCTTTAAGCATCTCATAAAATGATGAATTTGGGAGGAGTGTCTGAGAAATCACAGCTTGAAGAAAAAGAGGCAATATAAGGAAATACACACTAAAGAAAGCAAATGTTTTCTGATCTCATTTCCAACCTAATACTTTGTCATTAAGACCTAATATGTTATAAAGATTATAGTGTTAATATTAGGAAAGTAATTCTAAACTACAAAAACAGTTCATGTTCTCAATGATACTTAGCTGTTTAAGGCACAGACCCACTTTTTACTTCTTTTTCAAGAATTCGATAAATAAGATAAAAATACAATAAGTCTTCTGAAAAAGGAATAGAAGAATAGAGATAGAAATGGCAGCTCTCAGTAATTTTAATGACCAGATGAAATAAAACAACTGATGCATATCAAATTGAGAGAAAAAAAAATTGTCTTTTTTATGAAATGGAGTTTGTTTACAGCCTATGGGGACACAGATACATTTTCAGAGTTGCACAATAATAGCAAAATCTGTATCAGCTAAAAAGAAACATGAAGGAGGAAATTAATCAGTGGTGGGAAGCACAGAACATAGTGAACATACAGTTAACACCCATCTGATTGCCTACATATTTGAGGTCATCCTGAGCAGTTCTAAAACCAAAGCAGAACTATGCTATTCTCCTCTGTGTTGGGTCAGGAAGCCCCAGAGGATTCCATGGGCAAAGAGTTGTGTATATTCTCTTCTTCAAAACATTCAGGAATTCATCTGAGACCTACACGATACAGAGACAGGGTATTAAGCCAAAGGGTGAATCAGTGGTAGAACATATTCTTCTAAGAAGTTGTAGGTAGTGACTCTTCACAGAAAGGCTTAGAATAAAATGCCTGAACATTTCAGACTGGGTTTTGTGTTTACTATTTGACACACAGGCTTCAGGATATGATGACTTTCCTACCATGCAAAGAGTGGATCTTATTAAAAATCTTAAGCTCTGATGCACAGCTACTTATTCCATTATCTAAACTGGATTTTTTTTTTTTTAACAAATGCTATTTTATTTTTTTCAGCAAGAACAACTGTGACACAAATTTCCTCAGAATTAATAGCTAATTAATCAAATGCAGCACCTGAATTCTGGAGCATTTTATATCTACAAGTTTTTGATGTGATCAGAGCAGTGCTAAAAAGTTACTCCATTCAAGTATAATCTAAAATGTTGCCACCCTTTCTCCAGACATCGAGAATCACAACAAATAGAAGATTTGTTTGAACAGTAGAAGAGAAAAAATGGCCCCTCATCTGTCTGAAACAAAACATTATACCTAGGAAAGAAGGCCAACAGGGTCACAGGTATTTGAACTAAACATGTGGCAACCCATTCAACCTTTTCTAAACCAAGCATCTTTTCTCAGAAAGCTACTATCAGCCTCTTGACTTCTAAGTATATCAAGTCTACTGCAAAGCAGAAGCACTAGAGCCAGATGAAAAGCCTAGAAACTTGTAAACAGGATAGATTCTAATTTTTAGAGGGAATAAAAGGGTATGGAATCCATTGAAAATTACTTGGGCTTTTTTTTTGCAGCTAATTATTTTGAAAACTAAAAATGTTACCTGATTTTTTTTTTTTGTGAGATGTAATGTCTCAGTAATAATGGAGAATTAATGAGGCCCAGTAAACCAGATAAACCATGCTTCAGCTTCTAACATGCCCAATATGAACAATAATTATCAGAAAGAGCACCTAATTAATCAAAGGTAATTCTGACAATCAGTTGCTAATGTAGCTATGCAGGCCAAGGTTTGTTAACCCATCTCTCTCCCAAGACTTATTATGCCAGTAAAGGAAATGAAAGAGAACAGATGCTTTTTATGACTTGTTTTTCTTTCATCTGTTAAACTTGTAAATATTGCAGACTTTGAGAGCTCTACTTAAGCAGAGTTGGTGAGGAGATGATCACAAACAAAATAACACTAAGCTCAGGGATATTTTTAAGGCAGCTTTTGGAAACCACTACCTTGCTTTTGCTGCTCTGACTTGTGTTTCCATGGAAGCAGGACTAGACATGGACACAGTCACTAGCAGATGAGGCAATTTCAACTGCCAGTTTCTAGTTCTCAGCTGTTTCCATGACAACCAGTGCTGGTGCCCTGGAAAGGAGGTGAGGTATTTAAAACACTACAGTACTTTTAATAAATATCTGCTGCTGTACACGCACAACACAGACACCTTACATCTCCAGCTACAAAAACACTGCTCAAAGGAGCACTGAAAATACGTCTTGATACCAGCTACTACTATTTCCCTGGGCAGGTTTCAAGGAGAAAGAATGGATGGTTTCTGAGAGCTAATTCCATCCTGACATCCAGGAGCCAGGGGGAAGGGTTGCTATCTTCTTTCAAAAAGAAGATGGAGATAGATAATGATGCTGTGCTAAATATATGTTATTGTTTCACAAGGAAAACACAATATTTTTCTATATTTGGTGTCATTTTGCTATAAAGAATTAACCAAAGCCCTCTTGAAAAAGTGACAGTCTGGTAGATGTGGGACTGAACAACTTAAGATAGTTCTCAGGGTGCACAGAAATTTTGGGGCAGCAACTGCCCTTTTCTTTGCTTAAATTTTTCACACTTTTTGAATAGATGCATACGTCTTTGATCTTAGGAAGAGATAGATGCAGTCAAGGGCCATCTTCTTCTGTCGGCGCTCTTTGGAGAAAGGGTACAGAGGCATCAGTTCTTCTGCCAGCAGGTCCATGTCACAAGAAACAGCTGCAAACCAATTCTCATTCTAATCCTAGCTGCAGTTTGAATCTGTTCCCTTCCCTTCCCTTAAACAAAGCACTTGAGCTAGAAAGGATCAAAAAAGAGAGGGAAAAGCCAAGTTTATTTATCTTGCTAAGAGAAACTTTAATATGACACCTCTGGAAATAAGGGGAGGTGGATTGGTATGTGTAAAATGTTATACAAAAGCAATAATACATTTTGTGTAGAGGTTGTGATGTCCTGTCTCAGAAAACTGAAAACCCAAAGGGTCCATACCATTTCTGGTGCAACTTACAGGAAAAGGAAAAAGAAGGGATGGCATCTTGAATAAATGTCACCTGTAATATAAGCCTGTAATACTTTAGAAACAACATTGTCACCACTATATACTGCATATACCAAGAGAAAATGCTAGAGGCTTTCTCTCAGCGATGAAGCAGAGAATAAGTAGACAACAAATAAAATTGGAATAAAAAGCCTTAAAGCAAGTATTAAAACCAGATTATCAAAAGGCAGCATAAAGTTTGGTACCAGAATTAAGAACAAAGCTGTGCTTTTTCTCTTCTGTTTTCCAGAGGTGCCTAATTATCATAATACAAGGATGACATAGGCTAGTGGAATTAAGTTTGTCAGCGTTCTTTCACATTGTGAAAACATCAGAGTCAGACTTCCATGATATAAATCAAAGCTACTGGACTCCTACATGATGAGAGCTGATCTGATAGGTCCACAAATTAATGACCTCATGAGGTTTTTAATTCAATCTTTTATAGATATTCAGAAAATATGGAGTAGTTTTCATGAAACAAATTACATTTTAACAAAGGAGTTTTTGAAGATAATTGTGCGTTCAGTCAAGTTAATAAAAATACTTGCTTTCTTGGGAAGTATAAACAGTTGGAAATACATACATAATGTGTTATTCCAAGAAATTGGCCTTTACAAAAAAAATTGAGATTGAGAACAGACTTCCTTTATTCCTGCTTGAAATGCCATTATTGCATTTACAGCTGTCTGGCTGTTGCACCTGTCACATAAGGCTGGTATTTCTGTAGTGGTAAGAAAACATATGAAGGATTCTGAAAACCTACCAACTCAAGAACATCAAAGTATTGGGAGCATTATAATTCTTAAGAAAATATTACTCAATTTGGCCAAGAAATAAATAACTGATTTTGGTTTTGCATGTCTGTAATTACAAAGGACCATCCTGCCCCTTGCCAGCCTCTGACACATCTTTTAGAATGCATCAGATGTTTGAATTCCCATGCCATACCCTTGAAATATTCCAACAAATCTGAATAAGTATAACAAACAACCAGACGTGATTTTTTTATGGTATTTTTAATGTAGCAGAAATAATGTTTAAGTTTATCAGCCCAAGCTACCACAGCTTTCCATCAGAGGAAAAATTATTTTTGATAGTTAGGAAAGAATTATGCAGAAAGGAAAAGTCAGAACAAAGCTTTAATTTCTTAGATAATAAAAAAGATCACAGGTTAGGAGCCAGGTCCTTCAGTATGACAAGACTGCAGTGGAGCCAGAATTACACTGGACAGTGCTCTCTATTAGTGCTTCAAACTGCACTAGCACAAAGCCTGATGATCCTTGCATTTGCCATAGAACTCTAACATGTGCAGGCAGGAAATGCATCCACAAAGAAAAGGTCAATGCCTATATCCTGGAAATAACACTCCTAGCCTTGCCTTAAGGCACAAGCAGGCTGAAAAAAGCCTTAAACTGCAAGGAAGCCATTGGTGAGTATACAGAGAAAAAAATCAAATGCTGTTGAGAATTCAGTGGTATGGGGTGAAGTCAAGACTACTTAGCAATGTCATTTAGGGTTAGGAGCGTAGAGCATGACTTTACTACAACACAGAAGGATCTGTGGAACAGAAGGCAGAATCCATCACCATGAACAGCTTTACAGCTTTGACAGAAAGCTCCAGGAAATACAGAAATGCACTGACCAGTTTTACGAGTGCAACTAGAAGGAACAGTTCTTGCTCTAGTTTTTGCCAGGTCTCCAAACATGACAGTCAAAAAAGGTTTACCACAAACTAAACTGAAGATAAGCTGTGTATGACAGCTAGCTAAATTGTTTATATGGGATCAGACAGAAATCTCAGAAGCCTGAAGTGCTGCATTTGTCACATCTGCCTATAGAAGCAGGTCCATGGAGGGCACATGAGGATGAGTCAAGTTTAAACAGAAAGTAATTCAGTACCTGCTCTGAGGCAGACAGAGGGGAGATTACACAAGAGCAAGAACTTAATATTTGACTCATGGTCTAGGTGAGAAGAGAAAAGTTTGCTGCTACTTACAATAGATTATGCTCTCACACAATTGATTACTTCTTCAACTTCTGAAAGGAACACCATGGGAGAGAAATGTAAAGAGTTTACATCAAGAATGTAAGGAATGTGGGCAAGAATTTCTCTCTGTAAAATTGGAAGAGCAAATTGGTAACAGAGCTGATGTCAACTAAGCCACAGACAAATTAAATCAAATAGGAAATTATTCTGGCCATGTTGGATCACTTCAGAACATTTTTCCATGGGCCAGCAAACAAGACACACACACCAAAGGGCAGGAGACCTATATTTTCTTTCCCATAAATCCCTGGCAGCCTAGAGGAGAAATGCCATCCTGAACAAGGAGGTTGTCACTGTTAACACAGAGCTGCATGCAACTAAATCACTGAGTAGTTACACAAGACCAAAAAAAAGATGGTCGCAGGTCACAAAAGATGATTGTAAGTTGCAAAATGGGGTCAAAATTCTGGGAAAACCTTCTCCTTCATGCATTTTAAGTTAATCCTGCTCAACAATATGTAGATGAGAGAGGTAGAAGGCAGATGGAAAACAAACTGATTCTCTAAATTAAAAAAGTGGAAGACATTAAATATACAGAGAAGAAACAAAAATCAAATAAAATGTGCAGCTACATTTGGGTGTATTGGTTATCACTGCAGTTAGAGATAAATCAAAAGTATTTCAGTTCAGTTCTGAGGCCAAAGTTGATCAAGCCACAATTAAAAGCCGTAGCAATAATAAATATTATGGTCAAACCTCTATTATGTGTTTTATTGTAATGCAAAAGCAAGAATATGTTTCTTTTGACTCATATATTATATAAGTAAGCACTGTTTCAGGAATCAAAGGACACAATTTTTAAACAAAACTACTGTTAGCCAAATGACTATATAAATTTGTTAGATTTATGTAAATTTTATAAATTTATATAAATTTCAATATTTAATTTCTCCATTATTCTATTAAATAGCACTTTAAAATTCATACACTCCGTATTTTGCATTGTCTTCACTGAATCATAAACAGAGGAAAACTGCATTAAAACTACAGCTTTTCCCAAAAGAAATGATAGAATTTTAGAGTTTTCTCTTTGCTGTCATGATTGAAAGAAAATTAGCAGCTGTCATGATCCCAGACAAGGAGAAAAAGCATAGTCCCTTTATTAAGCCAGATATGTGGAGTTCTATGAGTTAAAATCAACAAATTCCTTCAGCAGATCTTTGGTTTCAGTAGTTCCTTGTCATGAATCAGAAACCAAGCTGCCAATCAAGGAAAGATATGTTTTTGTAATACTTCAACATTATATCTCAATAAAGTCCCATTTCAGTCTTTTAGGCTGTCAGTATTCGTGGTGGCATCCTGCTGGAAGGATTACTGAATATTAGTCATCCAAAGAGAGCTTCAGGCCTCTTTCCCATGTAGCAAGAGCTAGAAGCAGGAGCTGAGTCATGCAGCCATGTCTCCTTGCAAGATCACCAAGTCCTGCAATTTATGGTGAGTGCCTGTAAGCCTGTGGCAAAGGAAATAAGCTCCTTTATCAGGAAAAACTGTGGATATGAAAATAATTCTTTTCTGTCTTAATCAAAAGTAGCATACTCAGTAATGCTGGGAAGTAAAATGCTTTCCTCAGAAAAGCTTCCATACAATGAAAGAGTTATATGTTTGTCTCCCCACATCAAAATATCCTCCTTTCTATGGTGGTTTCAAGGCAACCTCAGACATTGCTATGCTTTATGATAGCAGAATTTCCTGCAAGAATTTTTCCAGAAAAAAATAATTTTCAATGAAAAACAGGGATTCCGCAGTATCCAAATATTAATTTTCTATATTTGAAATACCTAAAATTTCAGATTATTCATATTCAGTTAGTATTTTTACTATCTGCTTTAGAGATGATTGTATTTTGCTTCACATATTCCTCTAATTTTGTAATTTATTTTAGCAATGTTATCTTCAAAACTATTTTCTTTATGTTTTCAGTATTTTTATAATACCTACTTTTACTAGTTTTCCAATTTCCTTGGAACATTCAATTATTTTGTTTTCATTCTTTACCATCATGAAAAACTTTATTTTTAAAGATAAGAGTTTCCAGGTAACACAGTCAATCTTTCTTGTCCTTTAGTAATTTCTTCTGTCATTTCCCTGTCAGCCAGTGCAGCTTTTCAAAGAGAAATTTAAGAAGATGGCCTGAGAAAGTGTTCACACCTAAAATATTGTTAAGTGTCCTGATGCCTCTCATTATTCTTATTTACCTTTGATCTTTTGCAGTCAGTTTTCTAAAGAGAAATTTTCCACCATGTTAATGGACAAGCAATTAAATGGAGTTTTAGACCTGCCTGTGTTTTAAAATTGTGTTTTATGTATGTAAAAATCAACATTACATTGCCTAAAGTTCAGAAAAATTATTGTGCATACTTTGCAGAGCAGTTCCCTTGGAGATATTGTTTCATTCAAACATTTAGACCTCTACAGCTGATATTTCAAGATATCCAGAATTGATATTCATTACATGCTAGCTATGCAGCAATATTTTTTTTTTCTTTAAACATTTGTGGGATAAAACAAAATACTCCACTGCAAAACAGCCAGTAGTTTAAAAATATTCATGTAGTGGACAGAAGAACAAATCCCTGTCATGTCCATTTTAAAAGAAAAAATTGCACACTTTGTCATAAGGCCTGGCATTTTCCAAATCCATAACTGTTTGACCATTTTACACAATAGCCCAGATCTAACGAGAACAGTTCCTAATAAAGACTATGCATCTGTACACTGAAAATCAAGGTTCAAGACTCCTACACAGCCTAAGGGAAGACTTCAGCCAGAATGTTACTGGAGACAAATAAAGACCCTTTTCTCACACTGCTGGCATCTATTTTTGTTTTTGCTCTATAACTCCATCCTACACTTGGGACTTCTTTTGCTACAGATTTTTTTTTATGTTATGCATTCTCTTCACTATCATATTCCTTCTGAAACAAAACATGAAAAGGAGAAAGTAGAACAGTAAAAACCAGAAGAAGCAGTTGCTTTAATACACCTAAAACCAAATTAGTCAGCATAAGGAGGTCATCTGGCTTATACTGCAATTAATCAGACTTTCATTATTTAATAAGAGAAATCCATAGCAAAATGCTTAATTTATGATTGCCAGGCTATAAAATATTCACTGTTTTCATTTTATTTTGTGAAAATAAAATGTATTTTGAATAATTGATTTAAATATGTAAAAGGGATATTGTTTGTATGCCACATGCCATATTAAGTCAACAAAATTAGAAAAAAATCTTATCATACAACTAGAAGTAAATTATGATCCTCAGCATTTCATATGCCTTTCAGTATGAGCTGAAACATCACAAGCAATTATGACCAAATTTTTATAGACTGCATAAACCAGAAAGAACAAAAAAGAAATGGCATGTAGATTAGAATAAAGATGCAATTATTCAAAATATTATTGTAATGAAAATTGATTGTTCTTCATTGACATAAGCAGCATCATTTGAAACACAGTAAGACTACTTTTGTCTTGAGAACATTTTAGAAATTTCAATGGGACTGAAAAGAACCCAGACAAGGAGGTTTCTGGGTCACTGACTTCAATTCTAGTCATTGTAAGTACCTATAGATTATAATAGGCTTTATAAAGATGAAGATTTCATCTAAAAATGTGTTACTTCTTTTACTACATCATAACCTACTTAATTGCACCATGCCCTCTATGGTTTAATGACTTTCCTTTAATTTCCAACCTACATCTTTTAAGGGAATTTATTTCTCTCTGTGTTATTACATTTGTTATCTAAAAAGATATTCTCTCTATATGGTGCTTAACTTTCTGGAGTATCTAGCAAACACTGGGAAGAGAGTCAGTGCATTTTGGAATACTCAATTCTATGGCTCTAAGACTGAATGCCATATACAGTAAACCAATATTAGGAGATCTTGAGTGTTTCTAAATCACTTGGTAGTAGAAAGTTATTAAGTACCCTTAACTCCTATTAAAAAGAATTAGGATGAGAAAATGCCTGTCCTCCTGCATAATCAAACCCTCTGAGAGTACTAAACATGGAGTTGAACTGCAATATTACATCCAGGAGAGAATTACACTGAAATGCTTCCTGTTAATAAAATATTTCCATATGGTAGTCCAACAGTACTCTATTCTCATTTGTATAAAAAAGCATTTACTTCTGTAGGAAACATAATTTGTCTTGAAAAATGTTTTATAATTAAATCACAGATTTTATGGGTTTTTCATGGATGTTTCCAGCTCACCACAGAAACTTCTTCTGTGGTTTCATGGTTACACACTCAAGGCACTATATCCCTTGTACAGGAACTGCATTGCACAGCTTGGAATTGCCAGTGAAGTGCTGGGGCCTGATGTTCATTCCCTACCTCTACCCTCCTGGTTCTGGCTGCACTCAGTTCTTCTCAGGGACCTGTGGTGCTCCTCCAAGGGTCCAGTCATAAAACCCAGCACAAGGCAGTCAGACTTGCAGCAGGTCAGGGAGGATGTGGAGAAGAGCAGGTTGTTTTCTGATCAATATAGCAAGAGAGATGCTCTGCACTCCCAAATGCAACACTTCCTGCCAACCTTTGCAAATACTGCACTTTTGTAAAAACAGCAACACATTGCAATGTGTCGATCCAGGGTGTGGGTTTAGAATATATGAGAAGGAAAATTGCTTTTCCAGTAGTTAGGAAACACTCAGGAAACAGGAAATACATTAGCAATTAATGTTTTCATTCCCAAAGAAAACATTACTGTCACAGACATCTTTTTATGAAAATCCTTTCTTAGGATTCTTTCTTCCTGAGGAGCTGAGAGGCTTCAGGAACAAAATGTAAACAATGGTTATCTGCTGCTGTGGAATGCAACAGGTGGATCCATGATTGGTCTTGTGTGGATGTTTGGATTTAGTGACCAGTCACGGCAGAGCTGGCTCTCGCTCTCTGTCCGAGCCAGCTGCCTTTGTTATCATTTTTTTCCTTTCTATTCTTAGCTAGCCTTCTGAGATGAAACTTTTCCTTCTATTCTTTAGTATAGTTATAATGTAATATATATCATAAAATAATAAATCAAGCCTTCTGAAATATGGAGTTAGATCTACATCTCTTCCCTCATCCTGAAAACCCCTGTGACCACTGTCACAAGTTACCATCTTCAAAAAAACAATGCTGCCACTGTGAAAACACTTCTATATACAAAGCAGGCTATCTCAATGCTTTTTGTCTCTATAAATTCAGATCCAAATGAACATCTCTTTGCAATACTGTCTTTTCTACAAAGCTCATGAATCTGACATACCAGTCCCAGAGCCCTTACAGACAGCTTCCCAGTTCCAGCTCCTTCTCTGGCAGCCTCCAAAGGAATCATTCAAAGACTGTGCTTACAGAAACATCCTTTTCATACACATTAATTATATGTACTGAAACAGCAGTTTCTCCCTGTGTTTTTGCATATATTGTGCAATGTAAGTAGGTACAAAATTATCAACAAAGTGCAGAGCAGTATCTTCATAAAAAATCCCTAGTTAAAAATTCTGACATGAAATTTATACTGACAGTTGCCGTTCTCCTGAGCATCCAAATGTGTCTCTGTGTTTTCATTTTCAATTTTATAAACTTTGGAGGTACTGTTTCTTCTGGTTTTGTGGGTTTTTTGTTTGTTAGTTTGTTTTTTCTAGAGATAATTTTTAGGGAATTATTTTGTCTTTCCTTGTAAGTGGATTACAGGTACAAAAAAAAGAGTATTATTCTGCAGTGCTGTTTGCTTTCGGCTTTTGACAAATAAAGAAGGCAAGAAATCCTTCAAAGTGTAGAGGATGCACTGAGCTACAATGCACCCTATGTCATCACACAGTATGCACAGCAGAGAAACTTACATAGGGGTGTCCACCAGTTTTGGAAATGCCATGTGCTTTCTGTTGTGTATTCTAAATGTAGAGTATATTATGTAGGTATGTGGAATATAAATGTAGAATACAAAAGTAGAATATACAGAAACCTGATAAGTTTTCAAAAGCAAATGAAAACCCAAAGAAATTCTGTCAGATGACACCCATTAAATTAAAACCAAGCCAGTCATAATTCACGGAGTTCAAATGGCATACACAGGAGAGGTGTCTTGATTCTGGAGAGGATCAGAAAAAAGACAAAAGTATCTGTGTGATCAGAAGAGGATCTTCTTAAATGATATATTCTCCTCTGGGATCAATGCTAGTTAATGGAAAGGCCAAAGATTAAAAATAGCTTGTCCACCATAATGTGTTCTGGGGAGAGTTTCAGGAAAGTCTGAGGGCGTGTCTCACATGCTACTCAATCTAAGACATGGATATACTTGCCAGGAGATTTAACTGGGAAACAAACCCCCTTGAGAAAGATAAGGCAGAACAGAGTGACTGTGCCATTTCAATTGATACTTCAAAGGCAGTGGCCTAAAAGTGCCCCTTTTAGGAGCAGCAGGCAAGGCTATATCGTGAGAGTGAGAGGCTTGCATCAGGCCTCTCACTAACTATTTAAGAAAGAATTGAAGTTCTGTGGTGTGTCCCAATCTTTTACAATGGCTGCAATACAAATCCTATCATGTAGCAAAGCAACATAATCTCAGAAATCAAGTCAGAAAACATTACATAACCTGAAGTATCAAAATGTTGGCATTACTGGTACAGAGCACCTAAAAGGAAGTGGAGGGAAAATGTTTAAGAAATATTTGTAATTATTACAGATAGGACATTTGGTTTGTGTAGTCAACCCTAGGACATTATGTTACTGTCTCTCTTTGATCTCAAATAAACATGGCTATTAAGAAATTCACTGTAGATTTATATGCAATAAAAAATATCCCACATGCAATATATTCTAAAAACACCAATTTTTATGTTGTTTTTCATCAGAAAATCTACACCTGTGCAGATTTCAAGGCCATAATGTGCCACTGTGCTTCTTGTCACACCAGTTATGCGAGTGGCCTTGCAGACTTTCTCATAGTAGATGTTCTAATCCTTAATTACCCCAGAGTATTTACTTCCAATGCCAAATCTAACTTCTGTATTTATTCACTGAGTCTGTGTGACTTCTGTATTTATTCACTGAAACTTATTATTGGTTTTCTTCAAGGTTGGAAAGCACCTTTCAGCTTTTTCATATGACTGTAGGTATATATAACTATTAGTCAAGTTATATCTCAGTTTCTTCTTTAATACATTGTTAATAGAGTGTTAAGAAATTGAGTTTTGTCTTTAAGACATTGAACTTTCTAACTTGTGAGGCTTGTCCTCTAGCCTTTCTTTTATTTTTGTGGCCCAACAAGACTCTTGATACAGATTTTAAACTGAAGCAAACCAAGGAATTCTTCTAGAAATATGTACGACTAGATAATGTTTACTTTATGAGGTCTCAGAGTAATTTTTCTGTTTGATATGTAGTTCATTCCTTATAATGCAAGGTCTCAAATCAAAATACCATGTGATAAACAATTGAAGTGTGCACTATGATCCTAGCAGTCTTTATTAGGTGAAACTAACATTTTGTTTTAAAAAGGTAACACTTTTATCTGAAAAGACCTCTTTTCCATGAAACCATGGTGATTGGCATTAGCTGTATTTTTAGCAACAAAGTCTTTGGTAAGCTAAGGTGCATGGAAATAGAAGCTTAATAGAGCTGAACAGATGATTACCTCAACATCCTCCTCATTCATACAAAAATAACCATTCGGTAATGCTCCAAACACTGTAAAATTCACAGTGTTTCACAGGTCAGTCTTCCCAATATTGAAAGTGTTCAACTTCATTAGAGATGGAAAACCTGTGATAGAAATTTATAAGGCCTGCACTGATGAAGGTTAAAGGTTGTCTTGCCAGGAAAGTTCCTAAAAATCTGCTGTTTGAAATTTTAGTGATATGTTCAGTAATTCCAGTGGGCCATCACTCAGATCCAGGAATCTATTTATTTCAAAAATTTCTGTGAAATTACCGAACCCACATACTGCACTGAAATCTTTAGCCAATGTGCAGAACAGCTGATCTTGCCCCCTGGAAGAAGCTTTTTTCCTTCCAGTCTGTAGGCTCAGTTTTCCTTACAATTCCTCTAGGAATTTCAGTAGAATACATGCTCTGGTCAAGAAATTGGACCTAGTTCCTTTTGCCTATCTGGCACTTGGAACAGGGACATCTTCCTTCTATGTCTATGAAAAGATGTTGAAGGCAAAGAGAAACAAGAAAAGTGTTTTCTTTCTTCAATAATTTTTTAAGAAGTTTGAACTGTTAAAGTCAGAAAGACAAAAATTCCTTTTTTATGATTAACCAGTCTTTTTAATTAACTTGAAAGCATAAGAAAAGACTGGCTGTTTTTAAGAAATAAAAGTAATTCTATTTATTTGGCTTTGGTTTTAAGGCTTAGAATATTATCACTTTCCAAGATATCAGGAACAGCTTAGTGAGTGATGTTATATAGTAACACAATAATTGAACTCATTCTGTTCCTCTACACTGCTCTGGTGAGACCCCACCTTGAGTACTGCCTTCAGCTCCAGGGTCCCCAGCACTGGAGGGACATTGATTGGTTGGAGTAATTCCAGAGGGAGCCACCAGAATGATCACAGGGACAGAGCACCTCCCCCATGAGGCTAGAGCACTTCCCCCATGAGGAAAGGCTGAGAGGATTGGGGTTGTTCATCCTGGAGAAGAGAAGGCTTTGGGAATGACCTGATTGTGGCACTCAAGTACCTGAAATGAGCCTACAGGAAAGATGGGGTGAGACCATTTACAAGAGCATGTAGTGAAAGGACAAGAGGAAATGGCTTGAGAAGGGGGAACTGAAAGAGAATAGGTTTAGATTAGAGATTAGGAAGAAATTTTTTACTGTGAGGGTGGTGAAGCACTGGAACAGGTTGCCCAGAGAAGCTGTGGATGCCCCAACCCTGGAAGGGTTCAGAGCCAGATCAGATGTGGCTCTGAGCAACCTGGTCTGGTAAAAGGCATCCCTGTCCATGGCAGAGGGATTGGAACAAATGATCTGAAAGGTTCCTTACAATTCAGGGCATTCTATGATTGTATGATTAGCAGGACAAAAAAAAATTAGGAGAAGCACTTTGTTTAGGAATCTCACCAGTGCTCATACTTCAGCAGATTGGTTCCTCTGAATTGTTCACTGCCCTGTGATGTCAATAGCTAAAATACCAACTGAACAGGTACCACAGGTACCTAATTTTAGATTAACCAACTCAAAGAAGCCTTTTTTTCAGTTTAAGTAAATATTTTTTACATTTTAAAGTCTGATCATTAAACTATTTCTTACAAAGCATTATCTCATTATTAAATACCACTAGCAATATGGTAAGTGCAACAGACTAGTGTATGACATCCATTCACCAAAGCAACTAAATTTTAAAAAATCTGTAAGTCGAGAAGGACGAAGATGGGGGGGAGGGGGGAGGATGGGGTTTAATCCATCATTTACTTATGGTAAGCCATTCTGTTACTTAATTAAAAAAACATGTTAGGAAGAAATGCAAAAAAAAAAGACATATTAATAACAGAAAAGCATGCTTATTCCCAAATAAAAGAACATACTAGGAACAGAAAAGGCAAGTTTGAATGCAGTACTATAAATAGATGATGAAACCTAATCTTATGTTCTTGAATATTCTTTATATTGATATTCTTCAAGTGATAACTTGCAGTGAATTACTACAGCATACCCTAAATTCTCATTTTAAGAAATTCTTTTTCTGAGCATCACATAAAATGATCTTTTTTTCTGTTACATTTAACTTAACGAGCATTTAGTAACTAAGGACATAAAGAAATTACAAGCCATACAGCAATAAGACTAATATCAGCACTATGATCAGGAATCTATGTCAACAAATTTTTATTTGTGCAAGTTGTGACTAATAAATACATCAGTGTTGCTATTCCACAACAACCATTTACACTAAAACAGAAAAAGACTCCTTCAAAGATCAATGCTCTAGAAGAATAATATCCACATAATAAGAATAATATAAACTAAATTAAGGTTTAACTAAATCACAGCCCACAAGGCTTTTTAAAAATTATTATTTGGCTTTCTGGACTGCCTTGAATAGCATAACATGACACACAGTCTCCCTAAGACTTTCTCTGACTTTCAAATCATGTGGTTCCTCTCAATATCCCTCCATTGTCCTGTAAAATTTCTTGTAGCTCATACTTTGCACATCGATTCTAGACCTCTAAGGTTACACCAGAACAATAAAATAACCTATAATTTAAACAGAAAAGAACCTTCGGAGATCATCTAATCCTTCTCCTTGCTCAAAACAGATGTTATTCAATGAAGTTGCTCAAGGCCATTTCTAGTATAGACTTGAATGTCTCCAAGGATGGAAATTTCATCACCTCTCTGGGCAACTTGTTCCAGTGTTTAACCACCATTAAAGCCCTGTGACACTTTCAATTTGTTGTCCGGAAATTTTGTTAGAATCTGTAATGACAGTACTCTGGAAAGGCATTTAAGAAAATTCTTTTATATGGTATTGGTTCAGGTGCTGTAACCTGAAGAGATGTAAGTGTTTACTGATTGATTTTTTTAAAAACTGGAATGCCACAATAATAAATAGGTTACTTATTTAATATGAAAATCTATTTTTTTGAGGCTTGGTTATGAAAAGCTGCCAAGAAAGAATTTTTTCGAATGTCTCTGAAGACAAAGTCTGTTACATCTGCCAAATACATTCAAAGCAACTCAAGGAAAACATACAGTTAGTTAGATTTTTACCTTCTGAGGATCTTTCCTTGGTTTTATTAATATAGAACATTTTCTACCTGTTTTCTGCTGAAGTAAACCCAGACATACTTTTACCAATTAATTGACTCAGACCTAAGAAATATCTGTGAAATGCTAACTGTTCCCCATCTATTCTTACTAGAGTATGACCTTTAATAGCAGAAAAAAATAAGAGGAATTAGATCAAGCATGGCTTGATTAGCAGTAAAACACCTTTTCAGAGCTCAGAAAACTTTATTCATTCTCTATATCCTCTGCTCTCACTGCACTATTACAGACTGAGTAGCACCAATATACTTTAACCAACATAAAGATGTCACAGAATCAATCAAATGGAAACTTGTAAATTCATTTTAGTCTGTGAATTCATTTAAGTGTCTGAAACTTACAGAAGTCAGTGGGTAGGTCAGGCCCCATGTTAGCATATAGAAGAATAAATTGATTTAAATGGTGCAAGGTTAAAAGTCAACATTGGATTTCACAGGCTTTACAATGGTCAAGATACTTGACAGTAGTTGATCCCTTCATTATTTTTTTCACCTTAGCCAAGTACTTTAACAAATGTAAATCATCTTCTGTTCATTCCAAACTACTTTTTAACATCCATTTGCATTTTGGTTTTTTCTTCTTCAGCTAGGATACCCTCCCATAGAAGAAATAGATTGTTTTAAAATATTTTTACTATCACCTTTTTTGCAATGCTACAACACATTTCCAGATTTCTTGCAATGCCAAGTAAATCTTTAAATGGAGAAATCACTAAATGTCTTTGCTGTATAGACAAAGTTTCACTACAGGGCATTAACTTGTTTCCCACAACTTCACATACTGCAAGTAATATAGAAAGCTATTAACACAGTCTTTTTCAACTGCTAGAAGTAATTTTTAAATTTGATCACATCAATCATTAGCATCAATAATATGATCACTATGGTCTCTGTATTAATGCAGTTTTATATATATATATTCCTACTTTCATGCTCTCTATTCCATTCCTATTTATCTAAAGTAGCGGAATATTTAAATTTGCTCACACTCTTTTGTAGTGCCAATTTTTGACAGCCTCATATTTAAAGGCACTGAAAAAATAACCATTATTATTTTAGTCTCTTAGCACACTGATTTTTCACTCAGATAATAAGGCATAATTTAAAACCAGTATATAATACTTCTTCCATCACAAACTAAAATAGGTTTGACATTTTAAAAGATTTAACTTTGTAGTCATGTTATGTATTATTAAATCCAAGTTGTTATATGCCAAAAATCCCAGTGATTAACCTCAAGTTTCTGTGTAATTCATGGTAATTTCACTCAGGCATGGACAACCAGTCAGAAAAAGTTTACCACTTATTTCAGGGCACGGCTGGTGACTCAGGAGCTCTGATTTATTCTGTACTCTCATGTTGCTCCGGTGTCACTTTTTGTTCCTCTTCTATCTTGTTTTCTTCTGGCTCTAAAAAATATCTGAGATTTACAAGGACAATGCCCATAGCAAGAAATGAATCAGGGACCAGATTCACTGGCACCTGAGAGCATACCTGCACATTTGGACTGGGATTGATGGTACTCTTAAATTTACGCCACAGTTCCAGGCTTAGAGTTGTTTTATGTCAGGTATTTTTCCAGATAATTTCTTGATGTGGCTTGAAGGTTATTGTGGACCAGGACACTAGGAGATCCATTCACTGTATGGCATTTTCACTTAGTTTGCTTGTTTTGGAAGGGGGAAAAATTGAATACTGCCAGTTTTCCTTAATGCTGGAGAAAAGTGTCAGTAACTGTATTGAAGTGTTTGAAACTGGTATTGAATTTTTGTAGCTGGAAAGACTTAAATCATTTCACTTTGGTGCAATTTAAATTTCTATATTGTATGAAAAAACATAGTAGTAAGATGCTGAACAATCCTAAATGTCTACATCCCAGGCTTAGATAACTGTCTGACATGACAGGAAATAGTTTGCTTTTTACAGTTGCTTCATACTGACTTGAGATCCTGATGAGAATAAAGAAGACATGGACATGTCTTCCTCATCATAAAAATCCACCACTTTTTCCATCTCAGAAAATTGCCATAACCACTGATAGTTGAGTACTTGGAAGAAGAACCCCAGCATGGCCCCACATGTTATCCTGGAAGGTAAAGAATTTTAGTTTGAAGTCCTTCCTTGTGGGAAAGGAATTTAACAGACCTCTGATTTGGAGTGACTGCAAAGGGAAGCAGCATGTTCAGCTCCCTGCTCAGCCCACCACAGGAATCTCTACCCAAGAGGGCGGCTGGGACTGAAATCTCAGATTCATGCATCAGTTTTTCATAGTTGCAAGAGGTAAAGAAAATCTGTCAGGCATTCTTTCCTGGCCTAGGTATTGCCACATACAGACTCTTCAGTCCTAGGAAATGAAGATTTCTAGATGGTGAATTTTCCCATTTTGCTTAGGAAAGGAAAGCAGCTAGTTTAGACTCATGAACTTTCCTCCTGGAGACAGTTACTATGCCCAAAACGAAAAAGCCTAAATACTTTGTAAATGTGAGCCTAAATGCTCAGAGAGGATTGGGAATCCTGAGGCATGGAATTGCTTATGTTAGCCTATAAATTAGGCATGAAGAATGCTTGTGGCCTGTGAGGTAAAAATCACAGAAAACGTAACAGCAACCCATAAAAAATCAGTGTGTCCTGTCAGGTGGTGCAAGTACAACCTGACAGGATAGAACATTCCTCATTGAACATAGAACAGTTCTCAGTGTGTCTGCATCAGCATTTAAACATGTTACAACAAATGCATTAGGTTTAAAATGTTAGGGGTGTCAGGACTACTTGATTTAAGAATAGACTTAAACGTACTCTTAAATAAAATTGTTATATCCTTAAAAAGTTACAGTCTTTGGACAGCCACAAGGCTGAAAAGCAGGGGAACTGGGAATTACAAATATCGATGGCATTGAATACTGATCTTCAGTAGCTAATGAGACTTTTGGGTGTTATCAGTTCTGCCTCTGCTCCAAGGACAAATTTTTATTTCTGACAAGTGATTCAACAATGAGAATCTGGTCATGTACACAAAGTATATAAAAAATTAACTTTGTCACTGTATTTGCAATTGCTGCAGTGACACAAATGTCTATGCAATTCTGATAGATAGCTTTTAAATGCTTTATCCCTCAGCTACAAAATTCTGGTACAATGGTTTTAGAAGATATTCTATCTATATGAAGTTATTGGGAAAAAATATTTATGTCAGTAGGATTCTTTTCCCAATTCAAACCAGTTATTGACAGAATGTTTGATCAATATCTGAATCATACAAACATTTCTTAATAGTAATAGTTATAGTGGCTGAAATATTATTTCTTTCCTGTTTGCCTATACATAAGACATTTTGTATCAAAGAATAAATATTACATAGATGACAGCAGAAAAGTGTTACAGATTTTAGTACAGAAATTCAATTTTTCAGATTTTCCTTTTCTAACTTAGTAAAATCATAAGCCTACAATATGAACAATGCATGCAAAATTAATATCATCAACCGTGGAGTTGTTATGTGCATTGAGGAAAAAAGAGCTAGCATGAAGACACTCTGACTGAATAGTTTTCTAAACAAAACCATAGTGTCTTTAACCACATTTTTCACTTACATTATCTTTTTGAAGTTTTCGATTGAATCAGTCATGTTCTGTTATGCTGACTCCTAACATGATGTGATGGAGGAACAAAATGACACAAGACATTTGCAATAGATCAGTCAGAAAATCAAAGACAATAAAAGCATCAATAGCAAAATATTTCATAATGAGTCTTTTGTATATCCTGCGGACAGGGGAAAATGAATTTTTATTCTTTATAAGTCTAAGTTTTCAGGAGTATCTTGCAAACTGATATCCAAAACAGGAAGATATTTTATAACATACTTTGTACAGGACACATCTCTTTACTAACTTTGGATGTTTCCATATGTAACAGAAAGTGCATTTTAACTCAGGTTTAAGAAAGCCCATATATGCAAGCTGCATTCTGTGTGACATAAAGCAATTTTGATGCATGTTTTTCTATTCATTTAAATCCATTTGAAGATGTGTTCTGATCTAGAACTGAATATTATAGGTATGGGCTTCCATATGCTCTTCAGATATTTAAAATCAGTTTTCACTGATTGAAAATAGGAACTTGAAAAATAAAAAAAATACTTTTTCTTAGAAATTTTATTAATTAAATTAATTGCATTTGAAAATTATGATAGAAAAATCAAGAAAATTTTGGCCCTCATAAGAACAACAGATTAGATGGCTGATTGTAAAAGTAATAAAAAAACCCACAACTTTGACTAAAAACCTCTTCTATGACTATGTAAAAATTTCTGTTACAAATGAAAAAGCTCAGATTTTGTTGTATCTTTGTAATTATAAAATTTTACTGATGCAAAGTTCTTATTAATTACGTGATCATAATTATTAATGATAACTTTTTTTTTTTAGAAATACCTAAAATAAATTTCAAAAATACTTATCCTAATGGTTTTGGTTTTTTCTTTTTAGATGCTTTGTTTAGGACATAAATACATGGTCTATCTCATTCAGACTGAGCTCTTCAGAAGCATCTAAGCACTTAAAGATATTGAACAGTCCAGGACTTACTCAAAAGCTCCTTCATTCAGTAAAATCACCTGTTTGTCCAGTGGTGTCTTTCTATGGACTGGAGTTCCTTGGCAGTCTTTTGTTTTTGCATCCTCTGTTCTTCGTCAAATGTTGACAAAATCACAGTGGTGCTGGGTCGTAATAATCTTATTTTTCCATAGTGGATTCCTGATTGTCTTGGTGGAATAACTATTTATTGCAGCTAAGATAAAGGCATAAAAGCAATTTATCATGTAGATTATGGTTGTTCCAGGTGAATTCACCTCCTATTCCACTGCCTCTTCTCTGTATCATGCACAATGGACAAGAAATGTGATGCAGACAGTTTGGCACAAGCAGCTGTAACAACAGTGTAATTCCAGAAGGCTTTCATGTCTGTCCATAGTACATTATACTACTTAAATTGTTAAAAGTTATCTTTTGTTCCCATTTTTGTTATGGAACAAAAGCAGCATGTAATCTCCCTATTCTGTGCTATAGCCGAAATGCAAAATTCACAGCGCCTCTTGTTGCTTCCCTAAAGCATTTAGTCTTGCATTCCTAGGCAACAATAAGGCTGATGGAGTACACAGATACCTAGGCTACCTAATGGTGTTCCCTGGGAAAAGTGAATTATGGATTCAATCTCTTTCTCCTCTCCTACTGAGGAGTGTTTGGAATGTACTTCCCTGTCTTTTTGTGTGAGTTCTCCAACAACTGACCTCCTAGACAGAGTGAGGGTATTTCCAGAGAGAACTAGGCAAAGTGGAACTTAATGTAATAGGGGCATACATTATTTCCTGTAAATTCTATGTACATTCAGTGATAGATAGATTCATCATCTTATCTTCTACAGTTAATGAAGCAAGAGAGAAATACCTCCAGATCATGATCCATCTCATTTTATGACCTTGTCTCACACTCCAGAAATACTTATTAAATGTGTGATATATTGTGTAAGAGGTAGGTAGAAATACAGAGAAATGAACATTATATACTGAGATTTGGGCAACTAAATTTAGTGGAAAAGAATTCACATCCTAAAAGAAGCAGATGGAGGCACTCTGGGGATACCTCAGACACTAACCACCTTAGCAGAGGAAGAAGCATCCAGTTAAAGAGATTAGTTTCTCCTTCTACAAAACCCAAGAGAAAAAGAGCTTCAGCCATTATCCTAGATCACCTGGGTCACTCCTGTTCCTTGTCTCATTTGTTTTTTCACCACCCCCATGCTGGGGCCAAGAGCTAAGCAAAATTGGAGTGGCCCTAAATTTGAGTAATTAAGAACAGATGATCAATTCTTAGTAACAAAAGATCTGTTTCTATTCTGCTTCTGCTGTTCACATGCAGGGACAAAAAATACTGGCCAAGAGTTCCATCACAGTAGAACTACTGAAGAAACTGATAGTGATATCTAAAACAGGCTCATGAACAACCTAAGTAGCTTACTGTATTCATATCACCGAAAGATTTGATCATGGGCATATAGGTCTGTATGCTCAGGCCTGGGGAGCTTGGCCATCCTCTTCCTCAATGGGGCTGGTCAAGAGCAATTCAGCTACAGGCAGCAAGGGAAAAAGTGTATAGCTGTCATTACTATATTATAGGGAATAGTGCCTTATAGGTTTATTCTCAAATGTCTTGCTGGGACTTGTCCAATTAACCAGGACTGCTGGTAAATGACTGGAAGTGGACTGGCGAGCTCTTTCATCACCTCCCTCATTGCTCTCATGTGCATCCCAACTGGAGCCACAGACTTGTGGGCATCTAATTGGCATAAAAGGTCATGAATCATTTCCCCTTGGGCTATGGGGACATTACTCAGCTCATCATCCCAACTTGCTGGGAACTTGGGATCCTGAGGACAACTGGTTTTGGCATTTAAGTCTGAGACAAAGAAGGCACCTCAGCCTTGTTATATTCCCTGATGCTAAGCTACATTCTGCATCCAGCAAAGGGTGGAGATTCTCCTTAGTCCTGCTTTTGCTGTCAATGTATTATAGAAACTTTTCTTATTTTCTTTGAATGCAGTGGCCAAATTAAGTTCCAGTGTGGCTTTGGCCCTTCTAATTTTCTCCCTACATAACCTCACAAAATACCTGTAGTCTTCCTGAGCTGCCTTTACTCCTTCCCAGGTGAAACACTCTTCCCCCGCCCCCCCTTGGTTCCAGCTGAAGCTCTCTGTTAAACCAGGCTGGTCTCTTTTCCCACCAGCTTGTGTTACAGCACAGTGTGACAGGCTTCTCCTGTATCCATAAGATTCCTTCTTCAAGTTCATCCAGCCTTCCTGGACTCAGTTTTCCTTCAGGACTGATTTCAAAGGACTCAGTCAATCAATATCTTAAACATCTGCCCACCGTAAGTCCAAGGCGGCAGATCTGGTGGCATCCCTCCTTACTTTGGTGAGGCTGGGAAAAGACAGGTGGAAAGGTATTGATTTTTTAAATTTTGTTGGGTTTTGGAGTTGTATTTTTTTTGTCTTGTTTTCTTGCTAGCCAAATATATTTTAACTGGTAATAAATTAAATTCATTTTGACTCTCTTTCCTTTTCTCAACCCAAGAGCTTTTCCATTATGATTTCTACTCCATCCTGAGTACTCATCCTCAGTAGAGTATCTGGATGGGAGCTTGTCCCCTTAGCCAAGGTCAACCCACCACAGCAATAAAGACATTCTTTGATATTGCCTATGTGTCGAGTAGCTTTGAAAGTCACTGAAAATGCTGCAACTTTCTTTCTAGACTCGGTCAAAGGAATTCTTCTGAAACTTTTTTTTCACATTAGTTTAAACCATCATCACTATGAATTTCCAAGAGGATGCAATAGGTATGAGGGTGAGTGGAAAAAAGAAAACCTATAAAAAGTCTGCTAAAAAAAGCATAAGACAAACCAAGTTATCTGCACTGTCGTGTTCTTGAAATAAAATCCCATCAGTCTAAGTTAATGGTTCTTAATAAATGTGGTTAATAGCTAAAAATGGAGTTGAGTGCTCATTTCTTCAACATTATAAGCAGTCATTGCACACAGTAATAAAAATAGAAAGAATTACTTCAGTTTTTCATTTTTTTCCCTTTGAATTGAGTTGTCACCTATTAACGTTTAAAGCATAGTTCATTAATACAGTCTCATTGATGTGTGACTCCATTATCAAAGTTCTTCAAAGATATAAAATTTCCATTGTAAGCTGCCCATCTTTCTAAAACCTAGGAAAGGAACTCTTAATCCACCAAATATTCAGCTTTATAATGCTGTCACATTAGTTTATTTTCTTTTATTTATGCCTCTACCATTTAACTTTCAGGTTCCCAAAGGTGTATGTTGCTGCCTCTAGAGTGCAATACTTGAATTAGAAAAGGAGCAACAGCCAGGGGTCGAATTATATAAAGTTGGTATTTTCTTATCTGAGGTGCCTTTGTAATTCATTTCGCATTTCAACTGTTCAAGTGGAAAGAGCACAGCAAGAAAGAGGGCAGTATCACTCAAAAAATATAAAGGGATAACACTGAATACATCTGACAATCATTATAGCAACTAGCACTTCCCATGCATTGCCATCCTCCATAAACAGGCACCTCAAATGGCAAGAGCTGTAAGGCATAAGATATTTTCCCTCTTGCTGAACTGGAATAATCATGCCATTAGTTGTGGCTGCATCACATACAAAATGCATCAGATGGAGCAGCACAGCAACTTTACATAAGGTAACTCAGGCAGCTGCAGTAGACTACAGCTGCATAGAAGCCAATTTTCTCTCTTGAGATCTAAGAACTAGCTTGTATTACCATAACATGATTATTTCTTCTTTTGACTTTTTTGAGCCTTTGGATGATGCCACATATAGTAGTGAGAAGAAGAACAGCTCTCCTGCAAGTTTTGAAAAGCAAGATGTTCCTTTACAACACTTGTGAAACTTATGGCACTTCAGGAAACAGCTACTCAGTAAATTGTTTAATACCAGCAGTGGTATTTCCAGCTGTATTTGGTCCAAGTGCAGTAAAGATGAGAGATTAATTGTCTGTTAACTTTAAAACATGCTTTAAAGAATGCTTTGCTTGTGAATGTAAGTTGTGACTGTTTATAACTAGTAGAAATTTTCTTTGGATGAACCCTTTAATTAAAGTAAATGCACATTAGATTATTAGTCATACTCTACTTCTCGTTGCACAGGATTGTGCTACATTAAATTTTGAGCTGTGGTCTTGTGTCAAAAACTCATCATTATTAATTAAAGAACTGCATCATATTTTATTATTTATAGCCTCACTTACGAGCAGCAAGATTGACAGGATTTTTGTTGTTATCAACTAATCATCATTGTCCTCTACATATAAGAGCTTCTGTAGTTACACAGAATAGAAACCTCATGTTGGGACATAAAAAGAATTGAAGGAAAGTCATCACCATCACCTAGTTCTTGAGGGAAGAAAGAACGAGCTCAGAGTTATTTTTGATTTTACTTTAAGTGACGGGACACATCAAACCTCCTAAAACAGTGGTGAGGCCCTCTGTCATGATAATGAAGACATTGCTCCCACAGGTCTGATATTAAAAGAAGCAGGTACTGACCAGGAATAAGATATGTTCCATTCCAGCATGTTCCATTTTATCAGTATTTATATATTATACATTATATTGTATTATATCCACTAGCTATTAGCTATTATATTGTAGAAATGAATCCATGAAAAACTGGAAAATAATCTTCGAAAGGCCCTAAAATGATGCAGAACAATTTCTCTTAGAGTGTTTTTCAATTTCTTACTCACATAACATTTTTCAATTTCTTACTCATAACATTTCTTGAAAATCAGCAGTATCATATGGAAATTATAAAACTTGAAGATCCAACTACTTTCTAATGCCATTCACATGTTTAAGGAATTTAAACTGTAACTAGGATGAGACGTGGAGTTAGGGAGACTTTTGTGCAAATGTATTTGTATTTCATCCAACCCACCATTTAATTAAAATGAATGTTTTGGAGCAGAAATTTCTAGGTTTCAAAAAAAGTGAGATCAGGAAATTCTTTTGAGTTCTAGGCAGAAATTCTATGCAAGGTGACAAAACATTTGTTTTTTTAAAAAAGAAAAAATATGACATTCAAAAGTAGTGAGAAGAATTAGTTTGTCAGCAAGGCTGCGGGGGAACAGATGGGATGGAGAGCTGGGTCTCTCGTAACAGATTTTCCCATGTATGCATGAAGGGAATATAATATGAAAATTATATTCTAAAATATTAAAACTACTAATAAAATTAATAAATCTACATTTTAACAATTCTTACATGAAATATAAAACTACCTATCAAGTAAATCCAGTTTTTTCTTGAGAAAAAAGAATCAGCTCCTCTATATTTTATTGAAAAAGCTATAGGAAAAGGAATTTTAATTGCTGACAATAGGAAATCTCTGTGAAGATCAAGAGGATGCAACAGCAAGAAGAGGCCACTTCTTCCAATATTCAAAGGTAAAAAGAAAAATAAAAACACATATTATATGTGGTTACTAATTGTATGCAATAAAATATCATCCAGCTGTTCTCTTTATTGACATCTTCATATTTGGCTTTTGAATTTAAGCTGATACTCATAGAGGCCATCCCTGCTTCAGTGTATAAGCTGGCATTTGCTCCTTTATGCACATGGATATACAGAATAATCAACTTTGTCTAAAAGGGTCATCAGAAGCACAGTGTAAGACACAATTCTAAGTTTGGGAGCATGCAAAACAGAAATCAAATGGTTCAGCTTTCTGTCCTTTGAATGAGCCAACCCATTAAAAATATTTCTACTTCAAAGTAAGCAGAAAGACCAAAGAATTCTAACATCCTATACAAGTCTATATCCCAGGAATATTTTTATTTTTTGACTATATTTCTGAATGTGAATCAAAGTCAAGACAATTACTTACATCTGAACAGGCTCTAAAGTTAGTCAAACAGGTGCTAACCCAGTTCTCCTCTCTTTATGTAAGCCAGTTTCAGAGGTGAGGCACCCATATTCAGCTAAGCGAAAGGAATTTGTGGGAACTATAGCTAAGACTGTGGGATGGTAGATACCCTGGAGGATTAGGATTGAGCTAGCAAACAGAGTTAGAAAAGCTTTACTGTGCTGTCTGCTTCACTTTGGGGCAGTGAACTGCAAGTGAAATTTGTCTTGGCTAGACAGTAGTTCTCTGCCTTGCCTGACTGCTAAGTTGTCGCTTCTTACAATGTCACCAGAGACATTGCCTGAGCTGAAGTTGTTAATGATAAACAAAACTGGGTTGTTGAATGGTTCAAAAATGTGCTTCTGCTTCTTGATAGAAAATACATGGTATATTTGTTAGAAGTGCATAATATTTTTGAGAAATATATGTTTGCTTGCATGAGAATAAACCACAGGGAGCCAGTATCACACAGATTGAGATTATTTGAAAGAGATTCAAGGCAGGAGTAATTTGCTGGTGACATCTTTAAAAACCTAAACCATAACTGTGTTACAGATGAAAAGTAAGTTCCTAGCCACCATGAATTCTGATAAGTGGGACTAGTAAGAACAACTGCTTGAAAAGCCACCAGTGAAATCTAGCAACAGTATACATATATACATATATATACACATATATACATGTATATACACATATATACATATATATATATATACTTATATATTTACATATATGAGATCACCATCTCTGATAAGGGTGTCTTCTAGAACTGAGAGTTCATAGTTAAATACAGAATGGGCTCATAAACTTCCACACTGGGTCCTCTAACACTTTGCTCAAGTACTTGTCTCTTGGAATCAAATATTGAGGTTCTGAGCATTAGCTAGGCTTTTCAGAAGGCAGAGATATTGAGGAGCCTAATACAGGGGACTGCCAGTTGAGTAGAAAACTGCTATGGAGAGAAGTGGAACCCAAAACCAATTTTTCCTAGACCTGCTCCAAGAGACAGCATTTCCCATCTCCAGCATCTGTATTAATGTTTTTTGTTGGGGTCAGACCTGTATCACATGATCTGAATTAAATACTTGGATCCACTTCTGAGTTGCAGTAATGGAAATTCCCAATAATATCATAGCCACGTAGTAACACAACCAAACACTTGCTGCTCACTCTTATATGCATCTGTTAGTGAGTTTAGGCAAAGCATGGTTACTTGAAACTACATGCTTTCATGTGTGGCTGAAACTCCAGGAAAATGAACCTAAATGAAATTTTTAAAAATTAATTTGAAAGTAGGTTTTATGCAATCACAGCATATATGCATTAAAGACTTCAAATTCCCTGCTTATCTGCTATTTACTTTACATTCTTTTCTAGACATGAATGTCAATGTTTCTACTTGAATTTACTTGTCTTACTTTAAGGAATAAGCAGCATGGGCTTCAGGGGGCTAATCAGCATGTCTGTTCTAATTAAAATCAAAAACCATTGTCATTTTTCTCACTCACACATTTTAACCTGAACTCTGGTATTTTGATTTAGTTCTTTCCTTTTTTCCCAAAAATCTGCTGTTGTGGGAATTAAACTGTTCAAGTTATATACAGACATGATTTTTTTTATTGGAAGAAGAATATGATTTGAACTTTTTTCCTTCAAATATTATTTAGATTTTTCCTGCTTAGAGAGTTTTATTTTTCTTTTACTAGTTCCTTCAGATTGATCAAGTGCATGGTATAGAGGGGAGCATTTGGAAAATGCAAATTTAGTGCAAACGGCATGGTTTTCCATGTAATTGGAATGTAAATGTCACTGTATTCTGTTAGTTGCGATTAATTCACTGCACAGACATCGAATGTATCTTGGTTGAATTTTGTGGCTTAAAAACTCTTAAGATAAACTATTCCTGCATATTTGGGACCTTTCAAGATGTGAAAGTAATTCTGAGGAACAGACGTAAGCAAGGCAGGTGGAAGCTACCCCTTGATTCTAGGTGATATAAAGATATCCCTAAAATACAATTGTTCTGTGATTCAGAGCCCTACTTTGGATGAGAAAAATTAGATTCAGTTGTCAGTTTTGCCACAGACATCCTATATGACCTTGGACACTGCGCCAGAGGCACCTAGCCAATTGGAAATACAAGACTTTGAGATTTAGCTGGCATCCAA
This sequence comes from Molothrus aeneus, assembly GCF_037042795.1. Lineage (NCBI taxonomy): Eukaryota > Metazoa > Chordata > Aves > Passeriformes > Icteridae > Molothrus > Molothrus aeneus. The sequence continues at coordinate 48,568,114 of NC_089649.1, read as the reverse complement.
ATTGTCTGAATCTGGGCTTTAGCCTCTCTGTGCCTCAGGTCCCTGTCTGTGAAAAGAAGATAAATTGACTTCCCTGCTTCACAATAATATTGGAAGACAAATTCATCTGAGACTGTGAGGTACTATTGTGAAGTTTGTGTAAGTATCTTTATAAAAATGTATTTTTACTTTTTGTTACAGTCTCCAGCATACAGTGGAGAACACAAGAACTGGAATTATGATTTTGTCACTTGATATAGTAAAAACTACAAACCATAAAGTCCTGTTTTCTATTTCCACATATTGTCCAACAACCAATAGATTTTGGTTATTGATAATAATATGTGTGCGTGACTTACACTGGATATGCATGCATATTTTATCTTATACAGGCATATACACATCTAATTCTGCTGAGTTATGTGGATGTGTTGCTAATGTAGGAATATTTATGACATTTTCTAATCAAAAATGTTTCTGAAATTTCTTCTAACACACTTAGAGTTTATACATCATACTGAAGTTAAAAAATATGCCTACATACATATCTCTAGTAGGGCCTAAATATCCTGGGTTCATCCCTCCTGGTGTGTGAGACCAGAGAATGGGAGATTGAGATCAGAATGGAGTTGCTTGGCATCAGCTAATCATAAGCCATGTACAGAGACATACAGTTTTCAAATACCAGATACAAAGCAAAATAGTCCTCTTAGACTTTCTTATTGTAAAAATAAACTAAACAACAAATTGAAAATCCTCTTGCAATTTCATGTTTAGTGGAGAAAATTAATGAATTTCAAAAATTAAATATCTTTTCCTATCAGGGAATCCATCTGTTTTCTTCAGAATTTGATATGGAAACAGTAAAATTATCAAAATGTGATTTTGAGCCAGTCTCCTGCTCTCCATATATTAAATAAGTATTTTAAAGGGAAAAAAATAACAACAACCACAACAACCAAACAAACAAAAGAGAAAGAGCAGCTATTCAAAGTTAGAAGAATATCAAGCAATACGAAAATATGAGTCAAGTCCCATAGAGGTACAAGTATTAAGCCAAACTTATTCAGGTAACTACAGACAGATGTAGCTACATACGTAAATACATATTTGTGTGCATAATTATCCATATGTACATATTTTGGGTTTATTTTAGAAATATGTGGTTTGGTTAAGGTTTGGTTAAGATGATCTTAATTAAATATGTTTCATGTAAAACAAGGAAAACCCATAGCAGATAAAGTAACCTCCAAATTCCTCTTATTAAAATTAAAATGATTGCTGTCTTTCATAGGGACCTGTGGTCATTTTTAAACACTCTCAACTTTAGATAATACTTGCTGGCATTTTTTCCAGCATTCATCAAGGAAAACCAGAACTATTTACTTCTCTTTTCTGTTTTCTGTTGTAAGCTCTTTATTTATTTACCATCTTCTCTATCGGCATTTGAGGATGATTTTCAAATATTTCTGCCTATACACACACAGCTCTAGGAAAAAAAGTGTGCTGCATGCAATTTTCCATCCACAGCGACTTGTAGGTTCTTCCCAGTATAGTTGATTAAGAACCAATTAGTTGGCTGCCTGAAAATTGTGTAGATGCAGATGTACATTAATTGGTGTCATAGAGATTGTGTAAAAAAAAGACCAAAAAATATTCTAAAATCATAGAATTATAGAATCCTTTAGGTAGGAAAAGATCTCTGCGTCCAAGTGCTAAACAAGCACTGCCAAGTCCACCAATAAACCATGTCCCTCAGCACCAAGCATTATGATTATACAATAACTGAATTTCAAGCACTTGCAGAGAACTGCTGTACCTTCAGCAAAGGAATATACCACAAATCCCTGAATTCTGTACTGGTTTTTGTCTGGGATATGTTTTGGAATTGTGAGCAAACCAGTTGTGAAAACACAGGGAAGTTTTCTCTGTTGCTGATCAGCACTTACACAGCATCAAAGCCTTTTTGTTTTATCAGGTTTCCCTGACTGTAAATGGACTAGGGGTGCACAGGTGACACAAACAGGAAAGCTGAACCCAAATGCCACAAAATACAGCATTGTGCTCAGCAATAAAATATAGGGGAAGAAAATGGGAGTTTTGGCCTTTGTCTTCCCAAACAACCATTACATGTGAAAAGCTCTGCTTTCCTGGAAACACTTAAACCTCTGCCCACCAATAGGAAGAAATAAACAAATTTCTTTGCTTGTGTGTGTGGCTTTTGATTTACCTATCAAACTGCCTATATTTCAAGCCACAAGTTTTCTCACTTTACCCTTGCTAATCTCTCCCCCTCTCTGCACTGGGGGATTGAGAGAACAGCTCTGTGGGGCTGAGTTGTCTTACAGGTTTAAACATTGACAATTCTAAATGGAGCTCCCTGAATTAATATTAATTGGAAATCAGTGATCTTTTACATAGTGCTGAAACAAGATACCAACTCTTCTATACATCAGTCTATACAAAAAATTATTGTTTGAGAATAGCAGAACTCAATTAATTTTAACAAAGTACAATTCAGAATGTAGTGTGGAAAGAGAACATATAATCTTTAAGTAATGGAAGCTGCAATAGTTTCTAACTTTAAAGACAATGCTAATTCTTAATTAGCTTTTTGCTCAACTGACAAAATGCTAGATATTTTTTTATACTAGCTCCTAAGCTTAATGAGAAACTCTGATTAAATATTTGCTTCCTATAATTTCTGAGTTTGTTTCAGACTTACCTTATTTCATACATTATGGTTAGCAGTTAGCATTTCCTCAAAGTGTAAAACACTATAATGGGAATTTCAGAAATGGAAATTGTTTACTGAATCCTACAGTGCACATGCAGGGAAAAATCTCCCTGAAGTTATCTTTTGCCTCTTCATTATAATGCTCCGATTCTGAAAACTTCATTAATTTCAACATTTTTTAGAGTTATTATTCCAATAAGGATTTAAAAAACAAAAAAAATAAAAATATCAATTAACATTAACAATAATATTAAGTGTGTGTGTAAGTACATTCCAGAAAAAAAAGAGAGATGTTGTGTATTTTCAGTGTTGAGTCTCATTTATTTACCTTAGATCCAAGCAGCATGCCAAAAATCTTATGTAAATGGGTAAATGATAGCACATAATATCTGATGAATATATGTACAAACTGATTCATTTGGCTGACACTAAAACTTCGTTTTCTAGAGGGGAACAGTCCAGGTCCATATAGGAGATTTGAAATTACAATGAACCATATCAGATTTCACCCTACTGATTACCAGATCTCCACTTTGAAAGCAATTAACAGATTTCAGTATGAATTAAAATTAGTCCCTTAAATGCAGTGGCTTTGCATCGCTATGCATCACAGACTGATGATTTTCTACAACTGCTACAGAGATAATGGAATGCAAAACTAAACCCCCCAGCTGCACTTACACAGCAAATACACTTCTTTCTGCTTGCTCTATTTGCTTTTGGAGCACCAGGATAGCCAGCATGATATAATTTCCTGTCAAACTACACTTCATAGACTCAGATGATATTTTATAAATAGATAGAAAAGGGTAGATATCACAGAGGCAGTTCTTTAATTTGCTAGGTCAACCTGAAGAAATCAATTTCCAGGTGTACTTTAAAACTGTGCAATTGATAGTGAGATAATTGCAATTTTTGCTTAGTTTAAATGAAAGAAAACAATTTGATTTCAGAAAATTAATTAATTTTGGCACTACACTTGAATTTACAGACACTATACAAAGCCAAGAATTTCAAATACATCCGTATCTATATTTTTAATGCTTTGGAAATGAATACAGGTTACATGGTTGCCAAAAATACTGTGCCTATTCATACTGTGTTGTGCAAGTTCTTTGATGTCTTCTTTGTAAGTCTACACACGGGAACATTTATTAATATCACAGTGGCTGTCAGAAAGGAATGCATGAGAATGGCTTTGTCTGAACTTAATGATACTGTTCACAAGTTCAAAGTTGGATGTGTATGCTTTCACAGGGTTGAGATCTAAAACAAATTTTCTTTGTTTAAATAGGTTGAAAAGCAGCTATATGGAGACTGTGGCATGAAAATGTTTTCTTTTGTAACTTTGTCTCCTTGAAGCAAGGCAAAATGATAACTGGAATATTTCTTGACTTTCCTAAAAGAAAAATCCCAGAATTCTAGTTGTACCTGATACTTTGAGGAGCAAAGAAATTTAACACAGTCATGCTCAATCAGAAGAGAGTGAGTTTCACTTCATATTTCCATGTAATATAAATTCCTACTATTTTTTTTTCAAATTATGAAATTTAAAGTCCTATAGTGAAATCAGGGTAGTGGGCTGTGGAACAACACAAATGAGTGAGAGACCTTGTTACTAAAGGCACAAAAGACTTTGTAACCTCTGTTGTGTATTTATTGCCTGCTATTGTGAAGAACTCAACTTTTGACTTCTAGGAATAACTTTAATTCTGAACTTTTAAAATTCCTGGGACCTTCATGCCATTACTTGCAAAAATACCTTTGCAAGTATTGTATATGCACAAGTGTCTAAATCTTCAGATATATCAGGAAGGATCTATTAAAAAAAGATAAGAGCAAGAGACCACATAGGAGACTCATGTATGCATTCAAAAAATGCATACATCGAAAAAGCCCTCAAATGCAGTAGCTGTATTCTCAGATTTGAAGAGGAGCTTTCTCAATATGATTATAGAAACAGTCATTCAGAAGGTCTGCCATGTAGAAAAATAAGACTGAAATGATTGATTTGCTGCAAGTAGGTGACACTTTGATCCTCAAGAAATCAGAGCTCAACTCAAATTCGTATCTTAATCATGATTGACTTGAGGGGGATAGCAAGCCTAAGAAATACAATACGCGACTGGGTTTTCATTATTTGTCCAGAATCTTATGTATTTTCTTTGAAATGACCTCAAAAAGTATTACATTCCATGAAAAAAAACCAGTTTAGTGGTACTATGCGTTATTATTCTTCACAGCTGCCAGAAGGAAACCCATTAACAACACAGATAACTAGATTGGCTTGGCAAAATTCATGGAGGTAACCATGAAATGGGTGGATATGATACTCATATCAACTGGAAGAGTCATGGGCTTGCTCCTCAATAGGCAATGTTCTTGGGAAGCTGTAAGGTCTTGTAAGCAGTACTAACCTTGTAAAGCAAATAATGTCCCTATATTTAAATACTATTTCAAGAGAGGATTTCTTAAAATCCATGTTATCTGTTCAGGTGGTATCTCTATGCACTCCTGGTCAGTGTCAGAAAACCTCATTCCTGAGAGGTGGTAACTTTATGCCTGAAGAGTCTAGCATGTACACTGCTGGCCCTAAACAGCAAGCCCAGAATAAAAGCTTTTCCATCTTCCACCTCCTGCAGAATGGGATCAAATTGGCAAAATTATTGCCACTGCTATTCCTCATCATGCCACTTTTGGCTCTTCAGTTATCTTTTTCTCTGCAGACACCATTAACTCAGCAACTGCTTATGTGTAAAGTTTTAACAGAAATAGTCTCATTATGAACCAGAAATCTTTAGGCACTTGATAAGGAATGAGTGGGAAACAGCAAGCAGAGAGTTTTCCTTGGGTATGTTTTCCTGGGGTATGTTTTCCCGGGGTATGTTTTCCCTCAGTTTTTGACATGAGCTAGAGGCTTTATTCAAAGCATCATATTTCATAGCTGTTTAATGCCTGGTAGATCCTGCCTATGGGTTTGTTTAATCCCTTTTTGAGTTCATATTTTTGAGCTTCACAATATTCTCTGGAAAAAAATTTAAATGACACATCAGGTGAAAAATGCTTCATCTTATTACTGCTTTAAGCCTGATACATAATAATTTGTTTTTGAACTGGCTGGTTCTCGAGCTATCAGAGTTATTAATCACCCTGCCTTCTTGCTATTTGTGATTCACATATTCTCCATGCACTCACTTGCTTTTTTTTTCTTTAGCAGATTCAAGTTCCTAATCTATCTAACCTTTCTAACCTATGTGTTTAAAACATTTAGTGCTTCCAAGCAATTTTTCTGATACTTTCAATCTTTGAATTACTTCAGATTACTCAGTGTAATTTTGAATTATCATTTAGAAAGCTACACAGCATGATCTATGTATCTTTTTCTTCTATATAATGGTTGGTGTAGAGCTCATCATGGCTCATGTACAGTCTCAGTTGGTTTACATTCATAGTTTGAGTAATTTCAGAACAAAGAAGAGCAACGAAGCTGGTGAAGGGTCTGGACCATGAGACTCACAAGGAGCATCTGGGGCAGCTGGAGTTTTTTAGCCTGGAGGAAAGGAGGTAGTATCTTATAAAACAATCTTAGAAAATTTTACTATTCAAGTATGCGTGCATTCTGTATTCCAGAAGGCCAGGTGATCCCACAAAAAGGGATAAACTATGGCATTTATCTGTCTTCAAGGAAAAGTGACTCCCAATGAAACCCATTTCAAAAGGGATCCACGGTGAACACTTCTCAGCATGAGGACATCTTTCTACTTTGTTCAGTAGGCACATCTTCATTCAGCAGGTCAGCTGCTATCTTTTCCTCTAATTGTGTGAAAAGCCAGGACTGTTGCAAAACAGAAAATAAAAGTAAGTGGCCCCAGACCCTTCACCAAAAAACAAGTTTCACTCATTGGTTGTACAGGCCTTAAACTAAATGTAAATTCAGGCACAGGGCAGAACTTATAGAATTGTTTAGCTAACTTAGAACTCTAAATTCATATTATTTCAAAATAATGTGAAATTGCTATAGTAACTATCTTTAAATAATAGAAAAACTTATACAAAAAAAACTGCACTAATGAAAAAAATTGGCAGCAAGCTTTTTTTGTTTTTAGCTCTTCTATGTTTATTTAGGACAATGAGCTCAGCATCACGAAATCTTGTCAAAAGGCTTAAACTTTCAAAAAGAAATAAACATTGAAGACACTACGGTATGGCTTGAACATATATGTTGGTCTACTAGGCAAAACAGAGCTCCCCTTCACACTGAGAGAAAGGACAAATGCTTCAAATTTGTTCTTCCCTTCTTTTCTCTTCATAGTGTTGGTGAAGACAGAGAAGTTCAATCTTTGAAAACAAAGTAATGCTGTACCTCAGTCCTAGAAAAGCTATGTTATAATCAGGTTAAACCTTCTGTTGACTGTAACCTACACAGCTTCACTTACAAGGCGCAGAATAGAGGAGAATTATTCATTTAAATGATGCCTTACTTTTTTTTTGCAATCTATTTATGTTTATAAATGTTACTGAAGCTTGAACTGCTGCTTCTAGACATGAAAATTTTGACACCAAAGTCAGCATCGTCATTTCAGTAACAATAGTCTTCACAGTGATTGAAATAGGGTTAATAATACATGATTCTGAACTATAAAAAATCTAACAGCATAGAATCAACAGAGATAATATAAATCAAATACAATTCAAACACAATTAATTAAACTATTTTTTTACAGTAGAACACAGTTCAATTTACTTAATTTAGTCACAAAAAAATCTCAGAGCATAATTAAATTTAGACCTTTTCAAAATTGACTTATGACTAAATATGTGGAGTGCAGTAAACAACAAAGAAAGCTCTTACTGAATCCCAAGAAAACAATACAAAAGTTTGGATTTATTAAAATATTTGCTTCTAACTCTAAAAAACTGACTCTATAGAAACAATATTCTGAATTATTATTTTTACAGTTGCTAAGTGACTTAAATATCAAATTCATAGTACTTTTTGTTAATTAATCCCCTTTTAGGTCCAAAATGAATGGTTCCAAAATGAAAATTAGCAATGTGGTTTTGATAGAAGAGAATTGTTTAAAAATATAGATGTTTAACTGAGAACATGTTTAATAAACCATTTAGGAGATTTTTTTGTGTCTATGCTATTACACATTACATTAAAAATATGCTTTTTCACAAAGAACTGCAACTCAAAAACAATTATCTGCATTCTGTATGTATTACAATAACCAGAAGAAGTGAATTTTTGTTCAAAGCTCCCACAGAGGCCTGGGTTTTGTTTTCCCCACCCTGTTCCCTCTGTTTTTCCTTTTTATATTTTCCCTGTAGTGTGCAGAACCAAAATCAAGAAAGGTTAATTCCTACAAAAAAGTTAAGTGCTACCAATCTACTCCTGGCTGAAAACCACAATAAGAGTTCATACACTGTGTCAGCTTACTTGGCAGAAATAATGAGAATATCTGGCACTTACTAAATGTTAAGAATAGGTCAACTTCCTTCTTAAAACAAAAAGCATTGACCCTAAAAACACTGCAAGAACCATGGAGCTGATGGACAGCCTGAAAACATTTACATTCTTTTTACTTCATCTCTCTTAAGAACCAGCAGATAGATACAGTGCATTAAATTCATTCTGCTAAATTCTTACATTTTATATTTTAGACCACAAGATTTGCTGTTTAGAGTCAGGAACTGCCTCCAGGGAGAATGATAGATCTCTCGACTACTCACAGTGACTGACTCCTGCTCACTTATTAAGCATTACAAAGGCTTACCTTGTAAGAATGATAGCTAAGATCTTTAAAGATAGCAGTTAAAAAAGTATCTTAAAAGCTACTTATACCAGAACACACACTAATTTCCCAAGTTGCCAGTAGCAGCTCATTTTAGTAACACAAAACTGTATTAAAAAGAGGACTAAAAAGATTGTTGTTTGAAATGAAAATGTTTTCTAGACTTTTTTTTTCCAATCCCATTTTCAAAGAATAAAACAAAGCTTCAATATTCATAATTACATGTCTGCATCCTTTTTGAAAGGGTAGATTTTTGTTGCGCTGAAGTCAGCTGGTATTTTTTGTTAACTTGAATTTAATCAGAATTAGAACTCCAAACCCTGCCTCTCCCTCTCACCCTTCCAGTTCCATTTATTCTGCAATAACTTTCTACCTCATAAATAGTATTTTACATGTATGTAAAACTGCCTCTTAATTCTTTTAACAAAACAAAAATTACATTTCTGAGATAACAATAAAGCAACTTTCATTCATGTGCTAACAAGTCAAGTAAGAATCAGCACAAACCAGTAGTGAACATCAAATCCAAGATAATGACTAAATAAATAGATCAAATTAGATACTCTTGAATTTTTAGTGGTCTAAAATGATGTTCTTATGAACAATTTTGGACCATGTTTTCTTACAGAAATTCCCTATCAAGTGTCTAACTTGGACATACCTCAGGAAATGTATGGCTATATTTCTTGACAAGTCTTAAGGCTTCCTGCCTGGCTGGGAAACTTCTTTCTGTCAATGTTGAAAATACTCAAAATAATCTTTCTCTAACAGTCTTGACTAGAAGAAGATTACGTGATTTTTCTTTACTAAACCTGTATTGCTAACTTTTTTTATCATTTACATCTCCACTTTAAAAAGCCTTCTACAGCCTGGCCATTGGTCAATACACAATAATGTTCTTGTCAATGTTACTAGGGATGAGTCACATTCCTTTAGACCCCATGGTCTTCTACTTTAAACGGCTGAGAGATCTCCTCACGTTGCCTTATGCAGATGTCAATGCAGTGTCTGAGCTGATGTGCACAGTGGGCCCAGATCCCATCTCACAGAACAGTATCCCTCCCCCAGAAGTCTACTCTTTTACCCTTCTCCTTGAAATCTTTGAATTTTACTTCCTTTCTATTCAGGGCTATCTCTCTTTGTCTTTTTATGGGGAAGAATTTTATCACCTCTCGAGAATGGACTTTTCAACTTCACATTAGCATAGGAGCAAGAAGTGCATCAACCTTCCAGTGACACAGATCCCACCTGTCATTTCCCCTTGTGAGATTGAACCTGAAGTAGTGTGTCCAGCTCTGCTGTCCTCAGCACAAGAAAGATGAGGACCTGTTAGAGCAGGTGCAGAGGAACCCATGTGGATAATTGGAGGGCTGGGACACCTCTCCTATGAGGGCTGACCGAGAGAGATGGAGCTGTTCAGCCTGGACAAGAGAAGGCTTCAGAGAGACCTCATTGAGGCCTTCTAATATCTTAACGGGTCTTATAAAAAGAAGGGAAAGGGGCATTTTATACAGGCAGGTAGTGACAGGAGAAGGAGTAATGGTTTAAATCTGAAAGAGGACAGGATTAGTTTAGATATTAGGAAGAAATTCTTTATTCAGAGGGTGGTGGGCACAGGTTGCCCAAAGTTATGGATGCTCAATCACTAGAAGTGTTTAAGGCCAGATTGGATGGGGTTTTGAGCAACCTGGTTTAGTGGCAGGGGGCTTGGAACCTGATGATCTTTAAGATCCCTTCCAACCCAAACCATTCTGTGATTCCCTAATTTTAAAACTCTCCATTTATGTGTTTGAACTACCCTACCGACTTCTTGCTTCACCATTTGCCCTCCCTGGGGCTAAAACTTATTTTTTCTGCTCTTTGGTTGGTTGTTATTGATATGACTTATTACTGCAAACATCTTCAAAGGTTTTTACAGGCCTTAAATTTCAGATTTACGGTATATATTTGATTCTATGACCTGGTTTTTTTTTTCTTGGCCTGAATGCAACAGTGTAGGAGACCATGATCAGGCAGAGCCTGGCTGACAGGTGTGAAGCTCTGCACTACTGCAGCAGTCCCTTCATTTGGTTGTACCTGTAGGAGTAAGATGAGGAACTCCTCATCACAAACCAGGGTTTACTGTTACTAATCATGGTGATATAATCAATGTGTCAGCTTATGTGTGTTGACAGCTCCTGGTGAAAACGTAGCAGCAATGCAAAGTCACAAGTAGCTTAATCTTTTCATGAAGGAAGGTATGATTATAAATACACATTTTCTAATTAAAAGGCAAAAAGGGAATTTTTTATGTAAAAACACTCAGATATAATTATACTAAATTTCAAATAAAAGTCACACTATTAACTGCCATTTCTTCTAAGAAAATTGTTTTGGCACAGATCAGAATTTTGATTACAGTATATCTGTTCTGTGGAGATTTAACCATGTTTTATATTTTAGCTTACTTTTTTAATTGTTGTTTAACATAGATATTGAAAAGATTTCTTTCTCTCTTTGCTGAGATCTTATCTTTCCTTTTTTTTTTCTTATTGCTATCTGAAACCAGCAGTGCTACACCCTTTTTATATCACAAAAATTCCAGAGAGATGTTTTTCAAAATAAACTAATCAAATATAGCATGTAGATACATCTTTGTAAAAATATGGCATACACATTTCTTGGAAATATTACATCATCTTTCTCTTTCTTTTGTTCTCCTTTCTTTCTTTGGCTTTGTTGTACATGTGTATGCCTGGCTGCACCATTCTTTTTTTTTGTGGGTAGTGAACTCCAGCAGCACCCCTGAAAGAAAACTCAGAATTTTGAATGGCACTTTAAGTTGGCTTTTAGTGGAATTGGTGTTCTGTACTGTTCTTTAAACTGACAGCTGAAAATGTGTTATGAAACCCCCAATTACCTTTTCCCTCATCTATTAAAACTACTTGTGGCAGCATCAGAGTTGTTCAAAGACACTGAGATACTTGTTGTGAAATCAAAGTCAAAATAAGCACTTGAATAAGCTTTGGAAAAAATCACCACATAGTACAGATTTTCTTGAAGACAACAGCCTTTTCTTCAAATTTGTGTTCCCTTGTGCTTAATATTTTGATGAAAATTCATTCATGTCAGTAACATAAACATTCTAAAGTTGAGAGAAACACTGATTGAGAGATTTCAAATTGTCTGGTATAACTTCAGGTATAGGTTTGTCAACATAAGCAGTAATGTTATTTTGTACTTATATTCAGGATGCCCTTAAAATGTCCAGTCAGGATCCACGAGAAACTTACTGTACTATAAATGATTTACCAGAATTCAGAATATTAGTCCTAGCAAGGAATACTACAATTTGATAAGTAGGACTCACAAACAATAATTGAGAGGGAAATGCAAATATTAATCAAATCTTATATTTTCTCATTCCTTCACCCAATATTGACTCAATAAATGTCTCGGATATTCTTACCCATAAGAACTCCATTTTACTGACATGCATGTAAATTGCTTCTTGAATCCTCTACAGATAGTTAGAGACCAAGAAAGAAACTCAAAATTAATCCCAGAGATACAAAGTGCTCATGAGAGCAAACCACAAATAATTTAAAGTTCATCATGTAGCCATGCACTAAGCAAGTAGATTAGATAAAAAAATCACATATTATTGCAATATAAATGTAAGTTTCAGATTTCTTCCGCAGGATAAAAAGAGCAGAATTTTTGCCATCTCAATCCACAGCTCTTTCTGCCAGTATTTCACCAGTTTTACAGAAGTACGTGTCTGAGTCAGTTGGTTGTGGTTAAGCCTGTCATAAAACAAAAAACAAAAAGTTTCAGTTGCACATATTTTTGAAATTTCTTGTCTGTGGTGGTTTCTTGCTATACTATTTAAATCAGAGTGACTGATGACATGTCAGCTTGCATTGTCAGTCTGTAACTTGCTGGTGTTCCTCTAAACTCCTGTACATTTCTGATGTTTTGTCAGTTACTATACTGAGAGCCACTAAGATTAACATCATACAGTAGGCTTTCATGTTGATTATTAGTAAACTCACATTCATGACACTTTGTCTATTGCCAATAAAAAATTGAATTCTGTAATTCACTAATTCTGTACTTTTTTCAATAAAAAGTACAGAATTAGTGAATTACAGAATTATTACAAGTTTCCTTGCTAAGCCAGTAAAAGTTCTTCAAAGGAAATTGCCATTCTACCAACTTATTGCCCTTCATTGAAGTGCTCAGCAAGTATGTGGGCAATCTGCTCTGAGGAAGCAGGGGCCTTGAGGAAAAGTAATCAGCAGTGGCATAAAAAAGTCCTAGTACAAATAAAAGTATTCTAAGAGAGTGGAAGCAGTCAGTTTCAGTGGGTGGAATACATCTTTAAAAAAGAAGCCAGCAGTGGAGATGCAGATGAGTGCCTGCTGAGTCCTGTGCTGTTCAAAGCATCCAAAAATGATTTGGAGAAGTAAGCAGTAAGCCTAAAGCTTGATGGTGACACAAAATTTATTAATGTTAAAATACATATGTAGCTACATTACTGTTATAATAGCAATATGAAAGTTGTATCTGAGGCAAGAACTAACTGCAGAATTGCAGAAGGTCCCTCTGAGACAAACTGTGGGATAAATATTATAGAATAATTCTGGTTGGAAAAGACCTTTAAGATCATCAAGTCCAACCATAAGCTGGCATAACTAAACCCACAACTAAACCATGTCTCTAAGGGCCACATCTCTACATCTTTTATGTAACTCCAGGGTAGGAGACTCCACCACTTCACTGGTCAGCCTGTTCCAATGCCTGACAGCCATTTTGTTGAAGAAATTAAGATGGCAAAGAAATTTGCTAAAAAATAGCAAAAATAACACTAACCTCACACATCATAATGGTTTCTGAAGTCACCCTTTATGACTAATTTTGAAGCTGTGACAGGAGCATGGTCACACAGTAGCTAAGTGCTTGGTGGCACTCACTAAGAAAATAAAATATTAGGAGTTAGGGAAAGACTGAAAAATAACTTTGGAAACAGAAACACTGAGACCTACAAACTTCATAAACTACCTCTGGGTATTTTGGTGTTCTTATATAAAACGTTCTGGTAGTAAAATTACAAAAGTGACCTCAAAAAAGTAGTAACTATCCCATGCCATTACCCAAATATGACAAGGTAATTTGTCCTGTCTTCAGTGGATGCCTTTATTTTCCCCTCTGCCAAGAAATGACTAAATCGCTGTATTTTTGCTGGAAAACTTCTTGCAGAGAAAAATCTGTGACAGGACTTTGTGTTTATATATTAAGAGCATTATTTTTTTTTAATGCAGTTTTCTTCAATTTATACACTCCAACTAATCTTGAAAACCAGGTCTAGTAGCACATCAGAAAAACCATTTCCTTTTTCACTGAGGTCAATAAAAATGTTAGCACCTGAGTATTCCCAGCAGACTGGCACCAAAATTAATTTTAATCTAGTGGAGGAGAAGCTTACCTGCTCCAAATATGTTTAGCTCCCTGCCGAGTCCAAAACTAACCATGACATGTATCATCCTAAATTATGAATATATTCTCGCATCATTATAAATAAAGAACCTGAAAGATTATGAGTCCTCCTAGTTTCAACATCAGCCATACAAATAGTACTGGTGTTGTGAAACTTTTTCATTCTATTGAGCATGCTCCAAAGAAACAGATACGGTCAAGAAGCTGGCACCATTTCTGAGGTATCAGAAAGCAAAAGAGTTAAGATAGCCTTGAACTTTCTACTAAGCTTTGTGTTCTTTGTTGAGATATTTTTACCACAATCTGATTTTCATTTAAAAAGTAGATTCCTGCTCTAAAATAAGTCTTTAAAATACCTTTCAGCAATTCAATTTCATTGATTAAAGCTGTCAAGAAAGGAAGGAAATGACAAAGTAGCCAAAACACTTGTATCCTAAGCTACATGATAAATTCTGCAATGAACAAACATACCATTCGTAACGCCTCCTACATTATTTAGCTAGTTTAACAAATGTAAATTAAGTACTTGAAGTCAGCAAAATTAACTGCAATAGATGAGGCTTACAAATGAGTAATTTTGTACAGCTGCCATTTGCTCAATATTATAAAAGTGCTCTTAATTTGATTTAACACATCTGTAAAGTGACTTCATTCTATAGATTTATCATCTGCATTTGCATTTTTTTTTTCTGCTTACAGGAGGGAAAAGAGAGCCAATTTCACTTTGAAATTCTCATTTATTAGGCTGTTATATAAATGTCTTCTATAGTGCTTTGTGATGCAAGTATCAGCAACATCAGTGAACAGGGTTCTGTGGTAATTAGGGATAAATGAATAGATCTGAGTAAAAAACCTCTAAGGTTTTGTTTTGTTTTGTCACTCCCTCTCCCTCCCCCATTACACCCCTGGTTACTCTTCTGCTGTTGATTTTGAAAACCTAGACAGCTACACATGCTTGTATGATTCATTATTCAAAGTAGAAAGAAATGCTATCCTGTTTCAGTGATTTAGCACTCCTCTATTAGTTTGGGTATAAACCCTACATCCATTTAAAAATAATGCAACCATCCATGTTAATCTCTTCTGTTGCGGTAGTTCTGTTTCTTACCTGATATACATAGAAGTAGATTTACTGGCTTCAATGAGGTTAATGCAGAGTATTCTTAGCTCCACCAAATTCAATATTATTTTGGCCAAAGAACATCTTTCCGGTCTTAAAAATAGCTTAATTCTAGCTAACGTCATTATAAAAAACAATATATTGAAAATAGTTGCCTTTTATATCATCCATGAAATTTTGACCTTAATGTTTTGAAGGACAAAAGGTCTGTAAACATATTATTGATGTTACTGACATACTGTAATGGATCACAAGCTTTTTCATAAATCTGTACTGTGCACTGCGTGTCTGGGGAGAGAAGAGCTTCAGAGCGTATTCACATATGAATTCCTTAATTCAGTACAGTTATATTTATTTGTTTTCAGTTCCTTAAAATCATACTGCTCTTATTAATTATTAGAATGTCCTATGTGTCACCTAACTTTTGTCACTGCAGTGAGGCAGCTGATGTGTGACATTGGAGGTATTTAGAACTTGTCTACATGGACAGCAAATCAATTACCATGTTAAAGAATATTCTGAGTAGGTCTCACAATAACCTTGCCAATAAACTATTCATCATTCCATGGAATAATTCACTGATCATGTGGCAGGAGACAGGAGGAAGCATGGCAATAAAATCAGTGGGTATTTCACTCTTCATAGTAAAAGATGAATGATAGACCTGAGTCTTATCTCCAGTGTAAATATAAAAATTAATATATGCTATAAGATCGAAGCTTTTTTATTGTTGTTGTTGTTATTATTATTATTATATTAATTACTCTGTCAATTTCTATACTAATAATTTTTAGGCTGGCATCTGGTGTTTTCCTGTCCCAGGTGTTGGGCTCCTTTAGCTAATGGGCAGAAAATCCTGTCTCTCATTTACCTGAGTCCCTGCATAAAAAGACATTTTTATTCTGTTTGCCTAGGTCTTTCATACAAATCAGAGGAAAATTGTCTCTAAACCAATGAGAAACTTGAGACACTTAGCATCATGTAATAAAGTTCTTCCTGCTTCTGACAGTTTTGCTGTAGCAAAGTAAGGTTGAACATTAATCTCAGTAAACTTCTCTGGGTACTAACAACACAGTCACATGTTTTGGCATTATGTAGTGGTTACACAGCTTTTAATTTCACAGATTAGCTCCAACAAATTAAGAGAATATCTTTTAAAGACTGAGTTTAACTTAAGTGAAAAAAGGCAACATTAAAGCTGAACTATAAAACCCACCTAAACAGTTTAAGGTCTTTTTGTTTTAGTATTTCTGAAAATCTACTGCCCATAATTCAATATGTGGAAATTTGTGTCACATTCAATCCAAGAATGGCACGTAACTAAAACAAAATTATATTTGACAAAATATTTTCATAATATCTATGAGGTTTTTTTCCATTTTTTGCTTGTACCATTATACTATAAAAATATATAAAGATTTGTAAGTACTTTTGATTTTTCCTAAAAAGTCTGTGACAGGGCCATTATGCTAACTAGAACTCTAGAACATGGTAAATAACTGTTACTTATTCTCATTTGAGAAGTGCTCCTGTCGTAAGGCATATACATAAATATAGACAGTCATATTTCTGAATGAATTAATTTTTATGGAGGAAAAGCCAGGTTTAAACACCAACCTCTCCACTTAAACAGTAGACAAAATATTATACAATTTTTCCTAGTGTTTTGCAGTCTCTATATGTTTGGAAGATATTTAGATTCTGATCTACAGTCTTCATTTATCACATCACTGCAAAATGGAAGACAAAGGTGTATCTGTCATCATCCATTGTATATGGCTATAGAAAGAAACAGGAGGAAAATAGACAATAGTTCTGTATAGATACAAGATTCTGTCACACTGAGCTTCGTGTTCATTCACTGTCAAACAAATGGTTCAAAAAAGACCTACGGAAATGAGAAGATTTAGGTTTCCTTCATTAATTATGCATTTTTCTATGCAGTCAGTGTAATAAGTAGGAACAAAGTTTCTTAATGTTCCTTGAATATTTTTTGCACATGATGAATAAGACCCTTTTAAGTCTGGAAACAGTGATAATTATATTTTGTACACTCTGCGCTGAATCTATAATTCTCATTAGAAATACAAGCTCTTCCACAGTATTTCAGGTAATGAAGAATAACCAGAGCCATGCTGCATTAAGAGGCTCATTTTTCCATGAAGCAATAAAGCATACAACATTTATATTAGTGGCTCTCTGGAACTGCACACAGTAGACATAATAGCAGTTACAACCATCCATCTTATGAACAACAGTGATGAGTGTTGCCCAGAGCTCTAAGTAACACAAACATCAAAAAGCACTCGATCTCTTAAAAACTGGTTAGAAATCGTACAATGGGACATATATTTGATCCTCAAATAATCAATCATTCACATGTATTTTTTCTACATGCTGAAGAATGTTATGGAGAGAGCATAAAGTGTATTTGCTTTGAAGCAAAACTTTGATATAGCTGAACAGATACTAAAAAGCAGATGAAAAAGTCTAGCAATACCAGCATGTTTGCACAAGCTAAAATCTCATTGGGAATGGGAATACAGACACCTATAGCAGTGAAATTAATAGATCTGGGAAGATCTAGGACAAAACCATATAGTTGTTTGGTTTTTTTTTTCCTTTTTAGAGCACAACATTTTCATTTTGTTACTGAGACAAGCATCCAAGTTGGGTTGAATACTTATTGAAAAATATAATATTCTTCTTTTTTTATCTCCTATCCCTTATCTTATAATGAATAAAATTCTTATGAAAATTAAATTCCTTACCTCCAAATTCATTCACTAATGTGCAACTTTTAATTGCTGTGAAAGTTCATAGTGCTGCAATATTTTCTAAGCAAGCCTTCTTTTCATGACTTGAAACGTGGATCCTGTTCCAACTTAGGGAATATAAAATATGTTTTACATCATACCTACTTGTCTTCAAGAATTCAGACACTCTTCCCCGTTTCGGCCGTTTGAGCTATGTATATTTATATGGTTTATTCACAAGCCTGAGCCCTACTGTTCTGTGCAATATATAATCTAACTCATTTTTTTAAAGAAGATAATATCCCCAGGGAAATTTTATTCTAATAGCAAGTATAAAAAATATTTATAAAAGGGCAAACTAACATCGCCATATCTTTCTAGATAAAATATGCAGGGTTAGAAGACTACCCCACTCGCATAGTTCAATGTTCACCAATTTTGTCTCAGGAATTTTAGGAATTTCACAGACAACAAAGCTTCAAATGTAAAACAAAGCCCTCAAAACTATATAGCACAGCATTCACCCAAACTTGCCACCACAATATACATACCTCGTCCCTTAATTAAGGTAGTTCACAAGGAAATCCACTTCAACTTGCAATACTTTTTTTATCTAAAAATTCAGCCCAATATTAAAGGGTGGTATCTGCACTGTCCCTGATTCCCATTTAGTATTTTTTATGCCTGACAGGACTTTTGAGTGTGGATCAAAACTAAGGCAACTTTTCAACAACTTGGCAGTGATAAGTAAGCCTGAAAATGAATACAAATGTGATGTGCCCACTTCATGCTGTCAGAGAGATATAAAGTGGTCTCAGCACAAATAGGAAACCCTACAGAGTTTGAGCATGTCGGCGGATAGTAGCTCAGATGCCAGTAGTTAAGAATTTCTCTGCATATCAAAGCATTTATAAAGAGAGGACCATTATAATACAAAAAAACTGCAGTGTTTGAGTGAATACCTATGATGAATAGAGGTTTAACTACCTACAGTGATTCTGAAGGACTAATTTTTTTCTTTTAGTACCTGCTAGATAAAAAGATAGCAACTGAGTATATTTTGTAACAGGTTTTGTCACACCAAACAATAAAAAATGAAGTAGTAGACAAAATACTGTATCCTTCATGATCTAAAGAACAAGCCATATGTTAAACAGTTTTTATTACAAAAATCTATTAGTTTCTTACAAACTAGAACTTGAGTATTTATGATGCACACAACAAATCCGTCTTGGCAATATCAAAATCCCTCAGAGACCTCGTTTACAGAGAAGCTACTTTAACTTCGCAGTATGCTATTTATAATCATCTCAATCACTGGTTCATTATAATCTATATGAATGATCCCATTTTATTTTCAGATATTCTACTCTCATAAAACCTGCACACTATCACAGGACTTGTGATGACACAGTATTGCCCCAGAATCACAGACTGGCTGAAGTTAAGAGATCTGAGGAGTCCACCTGCTCAAAATCCCTTGCTCAATCAGGACCACCTCGGTATGATTGACCACGTTCAGGTGGCTTTTGGAGCTCTCCAAGGGTAGAGACTTCACAATCTGCTGGGCAGTCTGTGCATGTGCTCAGTCATGCTCAGAGTAAAAAAGTGCTTCCTGATGTTCAATAGGAATATCCTGTGTATTGGTAATTTGTGTCCATTGCCTGTTGTCCTGCCACTGGGCAGCACTGAAAAGAGCTTAGCTTTGTCCTCTTTGCATGCTCCTATCAGGTTATCTATGTGTAATACCAAGTTCCCCTCTGAGACTTCTCTTCTCCAGTCTAAACTGTTCCAGCTCTCTCATTCTTTCCTCATAAGAGGGATGATCCAGCATTTTCATCACTTTTGTTGGCTTTTGTTGGATTCTTTCCAGTCTGTCCATGTCTCTCTTGTACTGGGGAGCCAAGAATTGAACACAGAACTCCGGATGAGGCCTCACCAGCGCTCAGTAGAGGGGAAGGAAGGATCACCACTCTCAACCTGCTGACAACCCTTTTTTTAATGCAGCCCAAGATATCTTCCACCTTTTTTCTGGTAAGGGTACATTGCTGGATGATGTGAAGCCTGCTGTCACCAGGACCCCCAGTATATTTTCTGTGAAGCTGGTTCCCAGCTGTGTGACCTCCAGAATTTATGGTGCCTGGCATTGTTTCCTATCGGCTGCAAGACTTCACATTTCTGGTTGAAGCACCAGAGGTTCCTTTCAGCCCATTTCTCCCAGCCTGTAAGGGCTGTAAGGGCTGGAGGGCAGCGTGACACTCTGGCTTATCATCCTTTAATTCCAGCTCTGTGTCATCAGCAGGCCCATGATGAAGGTGTTAAACAGGATTGAACCCAACACTGACCCCTGGATACACCACTACCTGGCCTCCTGCTGGTCTTTGTGCCACCAATCTCTGGACTAGATATTCAGGTAATTTTCAATCACCTCACTCTCCTTATCCAGCCAATTCTTTACCAGCTTGTCTGTGAGCAACGGTTTCAAAGGCCTTACTGAAGTCTAGGTAATCAATATCCATTGCTCACCCCTAATTTACCAGTTGAGCCATTTCATTATTGGAGTCTATTGAATTGCAACACTCCGGTCATGGGAGTCATCCCACAACATCTTTGTGATCCCAAAAAATCTGTAGCCCTGAAACTGCACACAGGTCTTCAACTCAGTGTGTTTATTCCCCATACTGCATGTATTAGGGTACAGGCACTTTAGAAATGCACTTCAGCATGTTGAGTCCCTGGAGAGGGTCTTGAGGATTTTTGCATAATTGCTCCTTATAGGCACTTCCTTGTTTACATGCAAGAATTTCAGGTGACTCAATTTGAGAAATAATAAGTTTTTATATTTCACAAATTATGTGATCTCCATGTAGCTTCATCTCACATTGTTTCATTCAAATTACCATAACATGCTTATTTTCCCTACTTATATGTAATACTAACAAATATACTGCAAAATTATGACATTAACACAAACTATATATCCTTTGTTAAGTTAACTTTCCTAAGTTATAACTTTACTAAATTTAAAATCTACTTGCTATTTTAAATGCTCTTAAATCTGTCACAGATACTATGAAAGTTACCCAGGCTTTTCCAGACATTCTCATGCATTTCCAAACCTCCTTTTGTTTATAATACAAGTGTGAAGAAATATTGCCACAAGATAATAAAAAGCTTGTATGTAAGGCTTAGATACTACCAACTTAGGAAGCATTGAGCTAGATCATTGCCAAATCAAAGCAGATACCCAAAGCTGCTGCTAAACCATAGATGAAGGTTAAACATTTTCCTACCATCATTTTTGTTTGGGCAAATTGCAGGTATCCCCATGCTTAGTGAGAAATTAACAGTATTAATATCATTGAAGTGTCTGTGCCATATATGCTGTGGCAGTTGGCAGATTTTCTGACTTAGGCAAGAGGAGACCTATTTAGCAAACATGTCAAATTTTCACAGCTTTCACCCTTTGGATGTTCCAGCACAGTTTTGCCAGACATTTCTGCTGTTTCTGTAGTGTCCCTTGCTTCAATAGAGCACAAAGTTATTCTCACACAAACTGCTGGATAGCAGCCCAAGGTGATGACATCCTCAGGAGAGCATGAATGTGTACGAAGGTCGGTAAGAGCTCCCAGAGGCTGCTTGCAGCCTCATTGCATAAACACACTGTTTAGTATAATCTAGAGATTATTCACT
The DNA here is from genome assembly GCF_037042795.1 of Molothrus aeneus. Taxonomy (NCBI): domain Eukaryota; kingdom Metazoa; phylum Chordata; class Aves; order Passeriformes; family Icteridae; genus Molothrus; species Molothrus aeneus. The sequence goes on along the minus strand of NC_089649.1, from coordinate 48,546,553 downwards.
AGAGAAATTTCTTCATTACAGACAGTTTCCCCCACATTGCAATTCAGTATATGGGAACAAAATATTTACAGCTGAACAATCAGTATTACATTATTGATGTCTGCTTTAAACTCTATTGGCTGCCATCACCCATGTCTCTACCTCATTCTGTAGGTCCATCTTATCCTCCACATAAATTTTTAGAAGTTGACCCCACCATTATATTTGATCTCTATTCAACTCTTCCCCCTCATGCAGTTATGTAAACCTGACAACAGCTGATCTAAAGGCAACATTAGGAATATCTTGTTACTGGAAGCCACTATATCAGAAGGAGCTAGTTCTGCATCCAGAAGGAGGATTGAAACACTACTGCTAAGCTATATCTTATGAAATCTCCCATGAATAATAATATAAATTTTTTTTCTCCTAGTCTGAAGATGCTCACCAGACCTTAGGAGGAAATTTATGGTGCTCATACCATTTGAATCCTACCCAATCCTTCAGGAATAACTGTATTCTTGTAAGCTTGAAAGCTTCAGTGTCTTAATCAAAATCCTGTCCACCACTGTCATCTATTTCCATTCCTCAAATCAGGAGCGCTTAAACCAAAGTTAAAAGCATCAGACCAACACTGCCATATTCTGCTCAAATTCCAGTTAAAATTTGAGTTGTTTCTCATTTTTAAAATAAATATACTGACAAAAAATAGACATTTTCCAAACTCTGCTGGAAATTTCTGAGATATAATACTACATTTAAAAAGCTTGTTGACACAAGACTTTAATTTCTAAATCATTATCTTTATTATGTTCTTAATTTCTCACAACCTTCTGTCTCAGAGATGGGAGCAGCCTTTCAGTACTCATGTCTCCATTGTTTACTTCAAACTATTGCTACATAGAAGAAAAGTTACAAAGAACTCTGTTTTAATAATTACTTCACATAAAATCACCAATGCTTCCACTGCTGTATTGCAGAAATCATTCAAACTAGACAAATAATCTGGAGGACTCTCAAAGGGGAATGTTCAAACACATCACATTTTTTGAAAAAAAATGTGGAAGATTTTTATCACTAACCTTTCTTTTCTTTTTTTTTCCTTGTAAAACATTGTTCAGCACTGGACAATTGCAATAAAATTAGGTAAGGTGCCTCAAGCATAATCTTAATATGGAGACGCATAGTTGTTCAATTTGCAACAAACAATTCATATGCATTTCAAGAATTTATTCTAAGAAGGATTGAATCAAACTTTCCTGCTTGATAGGACTGAAAATGTGCTACTGTTTGTTGAAAAGTGGTGGAGTATTTAAATATAAATCTAGCTTCTAAATAGAAAGAATTAATGAAAAGTAGATTCAGAAATATAGATCAAAAATTAGGCTTCCATTTGGACACTATGCTGAGATATACCTAAACTATATTTGTCTTTCTTGCATTTTATCTAGTCTTTGAAATTTCTCTAGCTTTCACTCTTAAATAACAGTCTGCTACACACACACAGTGTTAATAGTCCGTGCACAGTCAGAAGAAAACAAACACCCCATGAATTCCAGTTACAATTCCTGCTAGAGAGGCCCTGGTGTTTCCACAAGCCCAGGAAGAGCAATATCCTGATGGCTTCCCAAAGCCTTCCGCTTAGTGCTCCAACCTCACTTCCCCTCTCTGGTTGCCTCCTACCAGCTCCTCAGCAGGCTGTGGGAAAGATGAACTCCTGCAGAGATTGCAGGCTCACTCCAAGGTTTCTGAAGGAGGTCATACAGCCTGCATAATTTCCAGTTAGGCTGAACAGCCAGCATGCTTCCTTCTACCTTCATAGTATTCTCTACACATACAACCCTATGCATAGCAGAAAGGTGAATTTCCAGATGTCTTTACTAGTGTTACCATTTATACCAGTAGTGCATGTTTGGAAAACAAAAACCTAAGACATTTAGAGCAGAAAACCATCTCATATAAAGAAAATTCCTTTTTTGACTGAAAAACAATTTAAGACGTACCATATGTGAGAACAAAAAGAGAGCATGAACTATTTTAAGCTATCAGACATTTTAGTGCAGATACACTGTGTTGTCTGTGCATTTTTCAGAGAAAATAAATGCAGATTGTTCTGAAACAGATATAGATTTTTCTGACAATGATCAAGAATTTTTATAGTTTTATTTAAAATATCTCTTTGGTTTGTTTTCTTTGTGTGTGCAGTTTCATTGTACAGCTGTTTCATGATGACTTGAGAAATTATTGATCTTACCTCTGAACTGCAAAATCTGTCATAAGTGAATTTGATTCCTTTAACGAAAATGCATCACTTGAAATGATTCATCATTAGTGGGAAAACAAATTTCTAAGGATACAATGTGACTTCCATGACTAGAAAAGAAATATTCTTAGATTTTGTTGAACATATTCATATCTCTGTGGTGGGTTTTACAAGATCAAAGAAGCAACAGAAAACATCAAAGACAGTTGTTTACAAAATGTTACAGGCACAAGACAGATATGGGCATATGTGTTAGTGCTTCAGAAGCTTGTTATGAGTTAGCTAGTTCCATATTGTGTTGCATGGAAGAGGTTTTTCATACTGTTAAAAAAAAAAAAAAGGAATAGACTTTTGAAGCCTGTGGTTCTGTGTATTTCAGAGACTGAATTTTTTTTCCCTAGTAACTTTCTTACTTTAAATTTTTAACAATATTTTAAGCAAGCTTATTTAAATGGCCCATAGAATTCAGTGAATAATATCCATTCATAGTGGGTTTATGTAGGCAGATCCATTTTAAGGTTTTACATAGTCTATTGAAAACAAACAAACAAGCAAATGGAAAGAAAGGGGGAAAAAAGGAAGTTCTTATCAAGAATAAAAAACCAAAGATCTAATCACAACAACAGTCGACATCTTCAATGGGTCACAAACCCTCTTCACTTATTAAACCTTCTTAGGGAAGGATCTGATCATGTATGCCTCCATTTTTAGTCAAGTATTGTTTAGGAAAGACTGACTGAGGTCTCTGAAGTGGGAAGAGAGAGAAAGCGCAGTAGTGACTGCAATGGGCCCATAGGAGGAGAAGGATGTAGGTACACACAAAACCAAAGAACCTTTCTTGCTAGAGAAAAAGTCCTGGACTGTGCTGCTGTGGTACTTTCCCCTCCTGGATTTAGAAGGCAGGATGGTAACATAAACAAATAAGCAATCTAAGAGCTAAACCAAACAGAAAAACCTACCAACACTAACAGAGGACAAAAAATACCACATTGCAGAGAGGGGTATTTAGTGAACAAACTACAAAATGCTTGATTTTACTCTACTGGGAGAAGAAGAGAAATATTCTAAAGCAAATATCCAAATGTACTAAAAAGAATATGAGAAAAAGGCATCACTTATCCTAAGTTTCAGATGCAGCATACCAGTTTGTTAGTTATTATCATAATGCGGCAAAAGCTACAAAATAACCTTGTCAACCTTGTCATTTCAATATTTTATGCATTGGATTTCTTTTCCTAGATATGTCAGTGAATTCTTCTCTCCATAACATGTTGCCATAGGCTAAAAGCACATAAAAGAGGTCTGTCAAAGACATGTCACATGTAATAACATTATACCATAAAGAACACTGTCCTTGGTTGCTTCTGGAGGTCTACATTTCAAAGGTATTGACGCACCTGAAATACCCCATCTCAGACTCAGCTGGAAGTACATGGTGTTTGTTCCCACCTTCAGACCTTTAGTGAAAACCAGTGTATATAAAATTACCTTCAGAAGGTCTGGATAACATCCAAATTATGCTGGAAGAAAGGTGAAGGGCTTTTCTGGCCATCCTTGTTCGCTCAGGGATTTGTTCTTGATCCCTAGGTTTTAGAGAGGCCACCGCTCCTTGGCAGTGCAGGCAGTCAATGTTGAGACCAGCCCAGTGTTGAAGCTGGAAGGATGATAAGCAGCTAAAACACATCCCAAAATGTCTTTTGGAAGTGATCAGGAGTTCCAGCAGTTTGGGTGGCATTACCTTTACCTCAGTGCAACTAGTTGTTCTTTTCCATGCTCCCTTACAATTGCATTTCTTTAGGTTTATTGCACATCTGACCATCTTACCTTCTTCTCCTCTGCTCTCTTCAATCCTTCTGTTTATCCTGTGTTATAAAAACTCACCAAAATTAGTCTGTTCTATGCTGAAGAGCCATGTGCATTCTGCTTTCTGATTAAGTACTGTAGTGACCAGTGGCAGGACTCAAGGGAATGGCCTGTATTTGTGTCAGGGGAGGTTTGGGTTGGATATTAAAAAAATATTCTTCCCCTAGAAGGTAGTTGGGTGCTGGATTCCCAGGGAAATGGTCAAAGCACCAAGACTGACAGAGTTCAAGAGGTGTTTGGACAATACCCTCAGGCACATGGTGTGACTCTTAGGGACAGTGCTGTGTAGCACTAAGAGTTGGATTCAGCGTTTCTTGAGGGTTCCTTCCAAATCAGCTTGTTCTGTGATTCTGTGAGAAAAGCTTCACCAAAACTGCCAAAGACAGGAAAAAAGGATCAGGGAATGATAGAGGGGAAAAAGGATAAGAAAAGAAAATAAATCAACTATTCACAACATCAGTAGAAGGCAGAAGTTCCAGTTCACTGGAACTTTGTGTTCTTCATGCTTCAAGGGCTTTTGGAATAACAAAAAATTGTGCACACTTTCTTTGCCAAAGCAAGTTGAAAAGACAGATGTTATCCTAACTTACAACCAGGGAGTCTGGCTGCCCATTTCAGTGGCATACTCTGGCCAATTAAAAGCTGACATCTTTAGAAGTGAGAAGCATTAACACAAGCATGAGTCCAATGCTGATTCTGACTGCAGATTCTGTATATTTTGAAAAGACACACTATTCTGAGCACAAAGGAATGCTTCATTGGTGACATTCTGCAGGCTACTTTTAGAATAAATCATGGTTTTAAAGACTGACTGGTTTCATTGCTTGGTCTAGAGAGCAGAAGGATAAGTCCAATTCCCATTGAAATTAATGGAAAGGCTCATATTGAGGCAAATGTTTTGGGGGCAGTACTAGGTCTGAAATTTTTTTCTTTGTAATGGAAAACCAATTTCAGCAGTCTCCCTTAACACATTACTATTGAGCTATTATACAGGCACATTTTACCTTTTTTAGTGCTTAACCTTTATATTAAATGTTAAATAGTTCTTATAATTTTTGCCTTACCATTCACAGAGACATGTCACAGACACTTTAGAAATGCTTTTTCAGCTCACTTATAACTTTTTGAAAAGACAGTAAAAAAGGTGCACTTCTAAGGTGCACTTCTACTGATGAGATAGAGGAAGGTATTCTGCTTCTTCCTCCCACTTGTATACTACTATTTTTATAAGCAATAGTTAATATTTGTCTGACACTTCTAAAGTTCAAAAGGGAACTTCCTTCCTTTAAAAGGAACGCTTCTAATAGGAATCCTTTAATAAATATTTTTCTGTTACCACAGTTCAGTAGTCCTACCTGAAATTACTTTTCAATCAGCTAGCTTGAACATTGTAAGGAGTACAGCTATTTAAACCCAGAACTGAAAAAAAAGCCAAGCAAGACATCTCCAGAAAGCTGGATTAGACTACCATTAAACACTGCTGTCTGAAGTATTTCATCCAAGGGTGCACATGTGTATTGCAGTCACATTGGTAGACAGAGCACAGAAGAGCTCTCCAGTATTACTTGCAGATGTAAAGATTTATTTGATGTATTTTGCTTAAAACTTGATTGAGTTTCTTCCACCTCCACTGCAACACCCATCTCAATTGTTCTTATTTGTCATGGACTGAACAGGTTAACAAGCTTGTCACTTGTACTGGCATTTAAATTGCTGTTTTCATCTCCTTCCTCCTGTTCAATTAGCTTCTCTTTTTTTTTTTTGATAGGACCTGAAATTTTTCTGACTTTTCCTTCCTACTGTTTACAGAGATGCTTCTGGAATAAAAGTAAATAAATTAAAATTAATGATGGCATGAATTTGACAGCTTCCAAAATTTGCAGTTATTTTTTTCTATTTCCTCCTATTACTCTAATAACAGATAACAGTTTGACATGGAAACAATGTGCTTCAAAACAGCAGTGGACTTATCTAGGAAGTCAGCATATTTGTTTAAAATCTTTTAGGCAGCAGCAGTAACCATTTCAAAGCTGTAAGACAATGTCTGAACCTGAAAAGAAATTAAAGGTTGCACCTTCAGGCCTCTCTAAAGATCTATAAATCAGCTACAATTCACTTGTCTTCTTGCTAGAAACATGAGAATTGATGAGTAATAAGATTAGTGAAAACAAACTGCCACCTCACTGCCTACCAGGAAAAATGCTCAGAAAATGCACTTGCACAAAATCTTTAGTTTAATTCACCTTCTACTGTGGCTTTGCTGATGAATCTCTATTTCAGTTATTTGCACTTTCACGCACTGCAGTAATTTAAAGCACAATGCCAGATGTCCTGAGTGTGTCAGGAAAAACAACAACAACAACGATAATAATAATAACTAAAAACCCAGACAAACAAACAACAACAAAGTGAGTATTCACTTATGGGGAAGTCCTCCTGATGCCCCTATTAATTTTTAGTCGGCTACCATTCACATCAACAATGGCCTAACACAGTAATCTGACCAGCAGGATGGGTCAGCTCAGAACAGCCAACTTAGAAACAAATCAAGAGGCCAATGATGAGAGGTGACTCTGTCTATCAGAGACTTTATTGCTAGTCCTTATTAGCACCCATTCATTCTGTAGGTGCAAAATTACCTCTGAGAAGAGTTAAAACAAGCTAGGAATCAAGGCTGGAATGTGATGAGAAAAAGACTGAAGAGATATAAAGGGACCTGAGGTCAGGCTGTGCTGAGACCACCAGAGCTGACTGTGAGTGAAAGGCTCTCTCTATAGTCCTAGATGTGGCAATATACTGGTCCAGCATACAAACAGGCAGCCCAACCAGGAGCAAAGGGAAGTAGGACCAAAAAAAGGATGGTATTCAGCTATTCTAAGAGGAAGGTCAGGCCTGGGGCTGGACATGATATGGCCACTAGCAGGGTGTGGGGAGACCTCTGGGCAGGCTAATGAGAGCCATCACCTTTAGTGCCCTCAGTGCCCTGGTATAGTTGTTGAATTGCCAAACCTTGAGATCACAGAATAAGCTGAGTTAGAAGGGACCCACAAGGATCTTCAAGTCCAACTCTTGGCCCTGTACAGGACCATCTCCAAGAATCACACCATGTGCCTGAGAGCAGTGTCCAAACACTTCTTGCACTCAGATGGGCTTGGTGCTTTGACCACTTCCCTGGGGAACCTGTTCCATTTCCCAACACCCTCTTGGGCAAGACATTTATCTAATATCCAACCCAAACTTCCCCTGACACAAAGTGAAACCATTATCTTGGGTCCCATCACCGGTCACCACAGAGAAGAGATCAGTGCCTGCCCCTCCTCTCCCCCTCATGAGGAAGGTGTAACCGCAGTGAGGTCTCCCCTCAGCCTCCTCTTCTCCAGGCTGGCCAGACCAAGTGACCTCAGCAGTTCCTCATACTATTTCCCCTCAAGGCCCTTCACCATTTTTGTTGCTCTCCTTTGGACATTCTCTGATAGGTTAGTATCTTTCTGTGCTCAAATCAGTGATCTCTCTATAGGCTAAGTAATGGACTGCACTTCTGAAAATTTGGAATATGTACCTTCTACCACAGTGGGTTATGTTATATGGCTATTAAGATTTTAGTCTTTTACTTCAAATCCTTGTCAAATGCTGACCTTTGTAAAATAACTTATACTGAAAGAACCCCATCTTTACCAAACTTGACTTAGAGGTGTCTCTATTTTTATTACTTGGTGAACTTTCCCTGAATTATCCAAGCATCCTCAATAGCTCAGTTACTAATTTTTCAAGGTAGGTTGTAGTTTTTACAATTCAATTAGACTGTGAATTATATATGATTTTAAGAAAAGCCTGACCTTTGTTACTGAAATATCTAATCTTTCAAGAAGATTGAGGATTTTTTATGAAGTTGAAACACCATGGAGGCAGCTAAAATCAGCTGCTGTTCCATAGGCTCAGTTCCTCATTTCTCTATTGTTTATTACATCCTGAGCATCCTTACAAATCTAAGCTTACCTGCAGATGTTGATGAGAATTCATCTGAAATGAGAAGGCTTCTGGCCAGGCAGAGCTGGGTTTTTTGTTATAGGAATCTCTTGCTTCATATACTACAGCAGAAATAGACCATGTCCTAGGAATAGTTTCAAAAATAATTGTTACAATTTGTTCCCAAGGTTTCTATTATCTCATTTTGGATAATTAGGCATGTAAATTGTCTTTGATTCATTCTCAGGTACCTTAAAATATTCACAACATTCTCCAGGTGCAGTGCACATATTGCTGAATAAAGATGCAGTCATCTTTGACATACAATATAGTTTCCAACTTTGTCAAAATACAAATGTGTGATTGGAAGGGATATCCTTAATCCTCAGATATAGTAATTTGTTTCTCCAGAATGTTGCTCCATAAAATTATTAATTTACAAAGCTTATCTCTTAAGAAAATCTTCTTGTTTTGTTGTTTTTATTCATTCTTATTGCTTTCTACTCCTTCAATAGAAGAAGATGAAACCATGTAACTGTCTTAAGAACCTGCTGTGTCTTTTTAGCTTATTTTTATTCCTGGCTAGTTTGTCTCCATTTCTATATCATTTATAATTCTCTGTTCACACTGTGTGTCACTGGATTTCTATGATTACATTTTTCCTTTTCTGGTCCTCATTGTACCAGTAGTTTCAAGTTTGCCGCTAGTCACATGAAATTCTCTCTTTTATGTGATATTGATATGAAGAGGTTTTCCTATGATGAGGTTTGTATCAGAAATTCTTGTTGGCACAAAAATCTTCATGCAAAAGGCACTGCATTTTTATTATTACTTTATTCAAATTTCCTGGTACTACTAATCCTTATTAAAACTTATGCTCTTTCAGCTATTCCATTTCTTAATGTCATGTGATTTATTCTGCATGACATTCTGTACATTAATCTTTCAGCACAAAGTTTGCTTGGTTAATATAATGCACATTACTTCCTACTTCCAGTATAATTTTGCCATTCTCCCCTTACATTTTTCTCTTTCTTCTTTTTGTTTTTTCCCTGAAAAAATCAAAAATGCTGGCATGATGCCCTGCTGGTACATTACTGAGATTCTTTGCTTTGTTTTTTTCCCAGCTAGGAAAGTCTGTCTTGTGGAACAACTTATCTGTTAAAAGTATTTCATACCCCAATAACATTAAAAGCAATAGATAGAGAATAACAGAGTCATTAAATCTGCAGGAACCTTGGCATTGTCATTGTTTTCTGTATTTAAAATTCACAGACTTTAGTGTTGGTGGTTAAGAAATACTTTTGAATTCTGGAATTTCATTGCATTGGGTGGTGTGGTAGAGCTAGGACTTAACCTCTGTGCAAGCTGCAAGCTGAATGCTGTTTGCAATATATATTTAACAAAAAGAACTGGTTGGTGATTGACACATATATGACTGGAATTCTTCTGCAAACAAGCCCTGTCAAGAGCTGTTTTCCCTTTATTATTACCAGTATTCCCCCATAGAACACACTGTTTGTATTAGCCAAGAGGAAAAGGGCCTTTATACCATATCAGTATGAAATAGCTTGTGTCGTAGTTTTGTGCACAGGTATCATCTCTGGCTGGCAGTGGTTTTATTGTCAGAATAGAGGCAGAGCTGTAAGAATTGCTCCTTGCACTGTGCCCTCCTTCCCCCAGCATTAGCTGGAAGCATGAACTTTAGATCTGCGTTGTCATTCCAACTGAGGAAAGTTCTTCCAACAGCTGTTGCTTAGCCCAGATGCATGTGATACACTTCATGGCACAAGAGACTCCACTCATCAAAGGTGTAGGTGGCCAACTCCCTGCTGACCTGGGGGAAGTTATTTAGGGATTTAGGCTGGCCTGCATCTTTATTAGCAGGAAGTTTTCAGCTGATCCCTGGATGTTGCCAACCTGCTGTCTACACCAGGTAGAGTGGAATGGAAGGTCAGTCCCCTCATTATCCTGTACAGCTGGAATCTCTAATTCTCTACAGACATTGTCTTTCATCTCATTCACTGTGCCCCACTGTGCATATTATCTGAACACCTAGTAGAGTAACCATTACTAAAAAGAAACTATTGTCATTAAATTCTGTGTGGGATTTGCAAAAATTCCTTTTACAGTTTTCAAAGGGAAATTGCAGATTTATGACGGTAATTAAAATTACAAACTTAATTTAAGCCAGCCAACTAAGGCAGTGGTTATGATAAAGAAAAAATAATTAACCTCGCTATAAAATAGGTGTATAAGGCAGGTAGGATGTATATGCTGCCAGGGCTGACTGCACAGAGCTCAAAGAGAGCCATGACTTAGTCTGGATACCTAATTTTTAAACAGCTAAAACTGGGGGAAACCCCAGCCAACATTTATGTATTTAATATTCAGTATATATTAATCTCATGGTGTTCATGTGACTTTACACGACTGAATTTATATTTCTATGTATCCTGCTCAGTTTATGTGTATCTGATGCTTAGGCAGCAGCACAGGGAGCAGATATTGCAGACTTTGTGTGTGTGCATTTATAAAGCTTGCATTTCTTACACGATTGGTATTGATCACCCATCGATTTTCTGGCACACCTTCCAATCAGATTCTTATATTAAAGGGGAATAAAAAGCTGAAAGTGATTTCACAGATCAAAGAGCATTTCTTTCAGTTGTACACAATCCAGATAAGAAAAATACCAAGGATAAACTGTAAAAATCATAAAATATTTTCTCCCACTATGATTGTAGGAAAGCTAGCTTGGAATTTTTTTTCTTTCATAATTGGAACATCCTTCTGATTTACAGCTTAAGATCTTTTTAAATCAACAGTTCCTTCCTATTTTTATGTCACCATTGACCTAGAGAATATTTATTCTCCTTCCTTGCCATTTATCTCTCACTCCCAGTTTTTATATAAAGAATAAATATATATCCTTGGAGCACTTATTTTTATTGGTTAACAAAACAGAGATTTTTCTATATATATTAACATAGGTGTTCATACCTCTTGACTGGACTTGACTTATCAGATACATGGTATTTATAATGCTATTTTATCCATGCCAAACAGAGGGGCAGTAATTTTTTCCCCTCTGTCTCATAGAAAAACTGCATACAGGTGCAATTGTATATGGATAATATTAAATTTATAGATCTGTTTTGTAAGTTCATGGCTTTGTTGTTTATATTATACCTTTAGAAAATGATAGCTGTTCCAGCTGACAAAGAGAAATTAACCAGAAATTAAAAAGCTTTTTTTTTGGACTTTTCAGGAGGCTATAATAATTGAAAAAATATAAAAGAATTATACATATATAAATACATATACACATATATATATATACACAAGGATTTGTCCTTACCATGAGGGCATATCAGTAACATTGTTGTGGTTTCAGAGTATGTGTAAAGGAAGTAGTAAATTTTTTTAATAGTGTTTTCATAGAAATTTAAGGAATTTAAGCAGTATTGGGGTTGACATTATCAATCTGTAACATCAGACTATGATAATAATGCCACAATGACCCCATTCCTGATGGTGCTGAAGAAATGAAATGCATAACCAAACCAAAGGCCTACAGTCCGCTAAACAAACATAAGTAATCTGGTGTTTATTTAGCAGAATGTACTTAACGAAGTGATAAGTGGTTTAGTGTCCTGTCCTTACATAATTTCCAACAAATAAACATGGAGGTTGGAAAGTGAAGAAAGCACATGACAGCAAAAAACCAACCACGTACAATCAGCCACTGGTAAGCGAGGGCTCTCCACTCCCACCACTTCTTGCTAGTATCTTTAGTTGACTTCACTGCTACACTGCTTGGTTTATTTGTATCTCCTCTGTGGATGCATGCCCTGTCTCCCCGATTTCTGTAGCTGATGTCATTCACAGCCTCATTGTTTCCACTCTCTCCCTTGCAATTTGCTTCCATATTCTTCCTCTTACTTTCCTTTTCCCTCACCCATTCCCCAAAAGTACTTTCCAACTTTGTTGTTCTCTTTCCCCCCGCCCCTTATCATGAATCCAGCTGTTTCCAATGAGAGCAGCATAGTCAAGTGAAAAGATTCTGTCTCAATGAAGTGTCAAAGTGTAATGGTAATTTTTCACATTTTCCTTAATTTCTATTGATATATTTCCAGTGACAAAATTTTGATTTAACTTATTTGTATAGGTACTTCTTTCTAGCTCCTGTAGCCAGAGAATAATTTTGGAAAGCATTAAACAGCTATCTGTCTTTTTCTGGGGTTTATTATCATTGTATTTTACTTCTGAATGACAGATAAGCAGAAATTGACCTTCCATATTCACAGAGACGGGGTTATATATTTCAAATGAGACTTATTTTTTCCCCTGTAGATCTTTTCTACTGTTTTTGTGACTTAGTAATTTCATCCCCTAAGCAAAATGCCTGTGGGGCCATTTCACACAAAGGGATTTGGCTTGTTCTCTGAATTCACTGTGTAGCCCTGAACAGCAGGAATTATTCACTGGGGGTTCCCCCCCCACCATGTTCCAATCATTTTATTGTTAGTGAGTTTCAAAAATAAACATGTTTTATCCCCTTGAGCAACTCACAATATGCAGCTGAATTGAATAATATATTTTCAACTTGTTATACTTGTGCCAATTTAAATTTCAGGAACAAAACTGCTCAGGAATATGCAGGGTTACGTGTCTATGTATCTTTCAATAAAGAGTAATCAGATTTCTTTTGGTTCTGAATCATTGTTGAAAAAAAGATGGGTGGTTACTAGTGAGCATGCTTGCTTCAAGAATACTGCATTTCTACATGCTCAGAATAATTTTATATTCATTTTGATTAGAGCAAACTGCTTACTCTCAAGAGGCTGACAAATACTAAAGATTTCCACTTTAGTGGTTTACAATGACATCAAAGTGGCCTTATATCTTTGCAAAAATCTGTTTCCTTGGTAACATGAAGCAAACTGTTCATTTCAGAGGTGCCTATAGAGAACAACTGAGATTTTATTTTCATATTAAATATCAAAACTTAATGTGGATAATGACATTGTACAAAATATACTACTGTGTTTAAATTATATTCAATTTTCAAATAAATAATAAAAATGATCACATTGTAATATCAATAATTTATAATTATATTTAGATAACATTATTTGTTGGAAGTCAAAGTACAATATGTTTTCATGCTTTTTTTTAAAGGTAAAAAACAAAACCAGAATAATGACTGTTGAAAAATCAGACATATTAAGAAATACTTAATGGAAAAGGATTCCCCAACAAGTAAATTTTAAAGAGTTTGCAAATACTGTTTAGTTAACAATGAATGATTTCTCTGTCAGGAGTATCATTCTCTGCTAAAGAAAAGCTTTATGCACACAGAATTGCAATGAAAAATAGCTCTCTTCATACAATCAATAAATGATTAAAACTCCCCATCCTGGTTCCATTTATTTATTAGACTCTTTTGCTGTATCTTAACTAAGGACCTGAACAGGAAATACATCTAAGCATGAGCTTAGCTTTGAAGTGGCAAACATTTGTATGGAAGCCTTCTGATTTTAGGAAGGATTTGAGGAACAGATGCAAAACTTACAAATTCTCATGAACACCGTGAAGCTGTTACAGCCGAAATTGTCACACATCTACATGCAAATGAATACTCTTTTTTCTGACAAATAATCTAAACATCTGTCAGAACATCTCTACAAAACAAACAAACTGACACTCCAGTTATGATCAATAATCACTCTGCTCAGGGCTCATTAGAGATGGGAAAATATCTCCTTTTTGTCTTGATGGAAAGGGAAGGAATATGAGGTAGAGATTGGACAGGGCAACAGAAGGAGTGGTGAAATTCAACAGGACCCAGACAGAGAAACTTTATAGAGAAACATAAGATCTCTGTTGGGAGAAAGCAGGGATGTGCTTTTATGAGCCAGGAGGCAGCATACTACAAAAGCAAACTGTAACTTATGGGTGCTGAATAAAACTCCTGCAAAGAATTCATCCCCTAGCATTTTCCTAGACACTGCTCCTGTAAATTATTGTGAATTATGCAGGTCTAGATCTCCCAGGGAAACTGGGATTATCTGAATGAGCCCTTTTTGTAAAAGAAACATATTATCAGTCTTTTTTTTACCATTTCCTAGCAAGTCAAGCTGTGAGAACAGACAGTAGTCTCATGCTTCAAATTATTTAAAGGTGCATTTAGTTTGCAGAAAATATCTAGTGAGCTTCAAGAGTAGATTGGAAAGGCAAACCAACAATCTGCCTAATAACCAAACCAAAGACTTGTAGCAGATCTCTGACAGGGCATCATGTTCAACACCAAAATGTGCAAGAAGGTACTTCTTGTTCTAAGTAGTAAACACTTTTAACAGCAACTATAAAGTGCATTATGGGCTAGTATTATGCTATTCTGCAAATAGAAAGAGTTGGGATACAAAACCTTTTGTACAGGGAGTCATTAGGGAACAATGACTTTTCTTTCTTCCACTAGATTCCATGCCAGTATTCTATATAAATTCAAGAACTGCAGTGAAAACTGAAGCTCCTCTCCATGAAGATCTGTGTTGGAAATACACTCACACTCTTGGATTCTTCTGGTCTGGATTCTTCTTCTGGGTCACAGGAACTGAGGGTGGTATTATTTGCTTTTCTATACTATAGTTGAAAGATTTATAAATGAATAACCAGTGCAATCCAGTCTGGCATCATGGTTATAACATAGAAGCTAATTAAGTTCCCATTCTAACATCATTATTACATTTGATAGCTTTTGTTAGATTATTTGTTTACCTGTTTGCTTTTGCTGGAGAAATTTAATTTAGCTACACATTTGGCCACTAGCTAGCCAAAATTGCTATGAGAGAATTTATTCTCTGCTGTTTTCAATTTTGAAACTATAGCAGCATAGGCTGTAATTAAGGAATACAGCTGTGAACAATCAGCACCAAAAGGTGACAGGTTATTTAACACACAGAGCATGAGCAGCATAGTGCACCAGGAAAGATCCAGCAGGAAAGATCTAACATTTTCAGAGAAGGTTTACATCACCAAAGAATTGATGCATGCTATCAGGAGGAATCATTGAGATGTAACCCGAGGTGCTATGGATAACATTGGCATGAGGAGGAGTTACCTCATCTTACAGCTGGGAAAAACATTAAATATAACAGAATGCTAGCTAAGCCAAACAGAGGAAAAACAACAATAGTCAATCTTCACTTTTTTTAGAGGTCTTCTGGTCCTTGAGGCATTAATTTAAAGTAGGACTACTTTTTAGCAAGTATTTCCATTTTTACCATCCTCTGTTTCTTACATTCTGAAGAAAACCCCACATGACAACTTGCAAATTCTAAAACCATGACTCCTGGAAATTTTACCCATTCCAGAAACTTCAGCAAGGAACAATCAACATAAGTTATTTACATGTGGTGCTATCAATATATTTAAATTCTTGTAAAGGAAAAGAGATGACAAAAACTACTGTGATAAGAGCCTTGATGCTCAGCACGTGGCTTCCATGCAGCTCCTCTTGCTTTACAGTTCAAATAATTCCTTCAACAAGATTTTTATCTGGTAATGGGCACATGAATGTTACTTTCCAGTAGTTTTGTACACTAGACAGGACCCAGAATCATATAATGCTTCTAAGCTACCTGGGAGTAAAAGGGGAGATTTTCACTCCTTGGGTGATTGAGGTGAGGGGAGAGACCTTCCTGAAGAGCTGAACGAAGACAGGATGGGACACTCTACAGTGGTATGGAGCAGTTCCATGGTAGCACTTGGGAAAAGACACAATTTGACAACAGACTCTATCCCCACAGAGCTAACTGCCTCCAGCAAAGACCTGGATTACCAGACATAGTTATAAAAATGAATTTGCCATCTCGTGAACTTACAACTTTGTATATCCAGGAGCGAAGGAGTATTTCATATGGCATGACCACAGCAATAGTGATGGCAGCAAAAAAACACCTTTATTAGTAAGAAAGCTAAATTTCCAGAATAGTCTTTCAAAGACGTTTTTCTTCCACATTTTCCAAGTAACAGGAAGTTACTTGATAAAGTCATTTTGTTCTCTCCCCAAGTAAACACAGCTTTTAATGAAAAGCACATTTTCTGGTGTGAAAATAACAGGAAAATTATTGGAAGCTGAAGAAATCTTGAAAAAATAATTTGGAGATTTACAAGATTTTGCAATTGTTTAACAAATATGATTAACATTGGTTAGACCACAACTTTATAAAATTAGGATATAAAGTTCATTTCTGTAGCTCAGACAAAACCTTTAGTGTTTTTGTGTGTAAACAAGAGTTAAACACAGGGAAGTTTTTAAAAAAATAATAAAATCCATGAATAATGCAGATATATTTTTACTGATCATTGGAGGAAAAATAATTCAGTTCAAAAGAGATAACAAAATTAAATGATAATGAAAAGTAATAGAGCACTAAAAAGACAGAACTATTTAAATATGGAATAAGAGATTGATATTCACAAACACTCCAGAAACAGAATAATGTGTGTAAAAACCTTGACTCATGCTAATACTTCTATTTTTTTGTTTGTTTGTTTTGTATTTTTTACTCTGGCAATTATAGCTGAACAGAATTCAAGACAAAGGCTTAAATTATCATTTTTGCAGATTATTTCATTTTATTAAACCAGATTATATTCACTTTAATGACTTTATTTCTATTAGCAAATCATTTTTTTTTTAGTTTTAAAATTTATTTTTCCTCTTTTTTTTCCTGTATATCTGTTCCCTTTTTTTGTATAGTAGAGATTTTTTTTGTTTTTGTTTTTTTTTTTCCTTTAATAGAACTGTTTATTTCTATCTAAACATCTTACGTTGGTATTTTCACTCTTCAAACGTATTAAGAAAGCAACCACCTGGCAGAAAACAAAGCCACAGCAGGAAGCAAAATTATTTGCTAGAAATTAAATCTATAATTAAACATTAAATCCATAACTAAGTCCATAAAATATGACTGTTAATCAGACTTTTGAGCCTCAATCTTTAGTGCCATGGAGACAATTCACATTCTGCTACCTACCTTTCCATGCAAATTTATTTTATTCTTCTTTGGCTGTTAGTATATTAGCCATATATTTCATTTTGTTATTGAGAAATGGTACAATACAACTCCATATAAATCTTGAGACATATGTGTTATCCTTTTAGCAGTATACACACACATCTTTGGGTAACATCCTCAACACAAAGTTTCAGAGATTCCACAGTAACCCCGGGTCAGTCTTTGTCTTCTGAGGGTCTGCCAAGAAGGCTATCATCCAGCTTAAGTTCCTTCCCTCAGGAAAACAGCTTCATGGTAGGAATTGTATGAAAATAAAATGCTTTTATAACCTTATGAGCACTGTTATGAACATACCATTGCTGCTGGACATGTTGCCTTTTTCTTTCAGCGTATTAGAAAAATACTCATTTGAACTTGTGCAGCATTTTTTGAAGGTGCATTTCTTGAAGGGGAAGACAGTACATCGTCACAAGCATACAGTTCAGCAGTAGAAAAGAAAGTTTCACCACCAGCACAAATTCTTTCTTTTCTGATCTTTCAGAGGTTTTTTTCTTCCTTTTCCCTTTTTTTTAAATCAAGGTTTTCTTGTTTTGGATACAATTGCCCTCTTGTGCTACATACTTGATGCTACCTCTGATGAAGTTTTCAATCTACAATGACTTTTGTCACCTTCAGTAGCTCTTTTCCTGGCAATTCCCGAATCAGTTGAGGAAGTTCAAACTGTAATTTCCTGTCTTTACACCCAAGAGAATTCAAAATCTGCTAGAAAACTCAGAATACAGAATGCTCCTTTTTCTGTCCCTTCTTGATTCTTCTGTTCTGACTTCAATTCCTCACGACAGTGTAAGGACCATTTCTCTTGTCTGCTCCTGCCATGTCCTGTACAGCTCCAAGGATGCATCCTAAGGAAGCTGGTAGCTGGTGTGTTTGTGGTCCAAAAGAACTGTTGAACAAGTAACAGTTTCACTTTTCTTCAGTTTCCATCTAAAAATTCAGAAAAATCCTTTGTCCTAGTATTTGGGATTCCTCTGCTTTAAAACTTTATGTTAATAGGGGTAAGAACTGTGCCTCAGTTTGCAGATCTCTGTGTGTGAATGCATATGCTATCCAATATACAACAAATACACAGAGATGCAAATGAAATTTAGCAGTTACCAATTTCAGTTTTCAAGTGTAAAGAATGTCTAGACAAAGTACATATTTGTCTTCCTCAGAGTTTCAATTTGTCTAGGCATGTAGAATTTGGGTGTATACTGGTGTAACTCAGCAATATACAATATTGCTAAAGCAATTTATGTAGAATATGGTCTATGTGTTGAATGCATACATTGCTGCTGAGAAAGTGAAAACCAATTAGCCCTTAGATAAACATATTATGGTTATGATGTGTGACATAAAGAGCAGTCATGAAGAAAATTAAGAACTCTAGCTCCAGCAACTCTATCAAAGCTTGGTATTTTCAAGTGGAAAGAATAACCTTGGCTACATGCATTTCATGGCTGCATAGGGAATAAGTCCTCTACTGACAAATCAAGACATGGAAGAGTTTCAAAATGAAAAGTATATGCAGGCATCAATTACATGACAGTATTTACAAGTTTATTCACTAAACAATTGATGACAGAGTACAAAAATAATGATGTGAATTTAGAAATATGTTAAATTATTTAAATGCTTAAACAAATATGGATTTTTTATAAAACATCATTATGCAAGAAATTAAATCAGACAAAAGTATAATGTAATATTGCATTATCAGAGTAAGAAAAATCTCTTCCTGCTCAAGCTGAAAGGTAAAAGGTTTTGGAGGCTGGGAACACCACTTTCAATCAGAAGTGATGGAGACCCTGCCCTGCCAGAAGGATCTCAGCCATGCTAGGGCTGATGACTGAGCATAAGGGTGAGCAGCTGGCCAGCCTCCTCCATGACTGGGGCTGGGGCAGAGATTGTCATAGCTGAAGTCCTGCCTCCTGCGAGATGGCTGGGCATTGCTTGTGGAGGGGAAGGAGAGAATAAATTCTACTTTTTCCTCCTTGCATGTGCATGTACAACTTTCAATTTTTGCTCTAGTAAACTGCCTTTCTTGACCTACGAGTTGTCTTCTATCTTATTTTCTCTCCCCTGTCCACAGAAGAAGGGAAAGTGATAGAGTAGCTTGGTGGACACCTGGCATCCAGACAAAATTAACCCCACACACACGGCAAGAGAACAAATGCCAGAGCCTTAATAACCTGATTTTCCAGAAACCAAGTTACTAAAATTCTGCTTAGTGTTTCAGTCACTTGAATGATCAGAGCCAGATAGGCTCAATAAGATGTGCCTCCATCAGTAAGACACAGAGAATTTTCACTAAATGCAGCTTCCCTTTCCTTAGGCTGCTTTCCCAGCACAAGTCATAGTCCACTTTAAATCATTCCAGCTTTCTGTCTGTTCACAGATTAAAGTAGAAAAGAGTAGAATAAAATATTCAGTATTTAATATCAGGTAAGAGAATAGCAAACAGAAAAATATTTAAGACATATGTACTGAGATAGTATACATACCAAGGTAGGCTAGGCAAAGGAATAAAATTCAGCTAAACTGATTAAAGAAAACTGATCATTTTTTTCCCAAGGAGAAATTATGCACTAAAGAAACAGAAGCAGAGGGCTTGGCTCTGTAAAAATTGCAAAAATCTCGAGCCGTTTCCCCCTGCCTAAGAAAATAAAAACAGCAAAACCTGAAATAATTATTGATATAATTTTATAGAAAAATCAAATGCAGGGGTACATATTGGTATTGATTTAAAATATATTTAAATTGCACTATTTCTTTTTAATTGCTAAACTATTTTAAAAACTGTTTTAAAAACTATCTTCTCCAAGTGTCAAGAAAAGTCAAACTGATTTTTTACCCATAGTATCGACCAGTAGCTTTCAATATATTTTAAAACCAGAATATATGTTCTTACCATATAAAACAGCAAACTGGAATCCAAGTATCCCTTTCCAAAGTCATCTGTGATCAGGACACAAATTTCTTCAGGACAAATGACTTCTGGAAATCCAGTAGGCTAATGGATGCACCGGTTTAACCAGTGGGCTTCATCACCCCAGTGTTCTCATATCTGACTCTCTTAATTAAACTACATCCTTTGTACGAGGCTTATTTTCAAGCACCTGGCCTCATTTGAGAATTCTGAACAAAAAGCAATTTAACTATGGCAACTTTTTAAGTTGAGGAAATTGAGGAAATGAATCTCACAAAAAGACCCAGAACCTAACCAACAATATATAAAATCAGGGTTTAAAATCTGTCATGCATGGGAAATGAGGAAAAGAGAAAATTCAAAATACCAGTTAAGACATCAAACACTTTGTCAAATATATTCCTATATTCACATTTGAACTGTAAGTATCCAGTTACTGTGTGTGAGAGCCTTATCCTGGTGAATATGTGAATACTGCACCCTTAAATTCCCTCAGTGGTGAGCAAATGGAGGCTCTCTTTGCTGACTTCTTTAAAATGAAATGTTGTTGGTCAACAACAGTGCATACATTCCCAAATAATAACTTGTGAGTGGGTTTCTATGACTTTGCATCTGTTTCTACAGATGAGGACAAGGATAAGGAAAATTATTCTCCAGCCTGGATCAATTGAAGTTATAGTGTGGTTTCAATGCTACTTCCATTATGATCTAGGTGTTCAAACTCAAAACTTAATGCAGAATCTCCTCACAGAGAAGTACAAAAGAGGACAGAACCCTTAGAAAAAGTCTTTGCTCACAGGGAGAGGCCTTACCTAAGGTTCCTTTCCCCCAAAATAGCCCATTCCTCCAGATCTCCAGGAATCTCTTATTTAGGGTTTTTTCTGTAGAATTCCAGATACCCTTTTCACAAGCCCAGTACTAGTGAATGTAAGTGGAAAGAGGGAATGGCAAAGAGATTAAAGGCCTTTTATAGTAGCTTTAAAAGAAAATTTTCCAGATTAATCACCTCAAGCCATTCTGAACAGGCTACCTACCATATTGCCTGTTTTTTAATTAAAATTGATTAATGAACTACATCAATTTACCCATTTAGATTTCTGTGTCATGTATTTTCATTAAAGTACAGATGACTATAAAATAAAAGATTCAGCAGAAAAGACACTTCACACTGAAAGATACATCTAGAGTTATCAAAGAAGGGTATTGATTCCTTCTGAGACAAAAGGTTGCTCATTCATCAGTCACACACAGGAAATGATATCTGGATTTAGAAAAATACTGAAGCCTATTAGGATAAGAACTGACACTAATTGGGAGGAATGACAAAACTTCCTAGCGAATGAAACAGAAATTAAAAAGTTTCATGGAGAAAGATTAAACTTACCTGAATGGATGTCAAGAACAAGATCTTGTTGTGCAAACACAAAGTTGGGGTTTTTTTGTTTTTTTGTTTTTTTTAATTTTGGGTAGCCCTACTTCAAGAAATTTCTTACTGGACACAATCAGAGATCTAAGGCCTGCAGAAGAAAAGAAAACTTACTGAAATGGAAGAAGAAATGACTTTGTGAAGTCCCATGGATAAAGAAGTGAGAATTTTCATTCCTCCACCTCTGACTTTTATAAATGTTTGTAGCAAGTCTGTCTATTCAGTTATTGCAATCTTAATATTTTTGTGATGCATATTACCTTGAAAGCAGTTTGAATTAAGAGTGATTTCAAGATAACTGGATAAGAGAAAAGCATTTCTCTCCTGGGAGTGTGATAACTTTAGCTAGCCCTAGAAACGTCTTTTAAAAACATCAGAAATAATATATTTGCATACAGCGCCATTGTAGGCAGTGTGCTCATGCCCACAGTGTACAGGAAATATCCATGTAAAGCTGAGATGTTTTCTTTCTGCAGTGAGGTGCTGGAGTACCTGGGCAAGCTGCCAAGAGAATCTCAGTTCCACAGAGAGTAATTTCTTGCATGCCAGCTCTTAGCAATTGTAAAATACAGTGTTCCAACACTGAACTCATTCCAACTGGTTAACTGCTCTAGATACATCGTCATTAATGGGATTTAACCTAATTCTGGTTCTGCAAAACTGCTTTGCACAAAACAAAGATAAAAGCTAACCAAGAAAAAGACAAAAATAATACTGTATGAAAACAAGAGCTGAAGCAAAGACTTTACAACTAACTACAGTTGTAATGATTTTAATCTGAGAGACCCTTCATAATTTCCTGATCAATCTACCATTAGGAAGAAAGGAGACTTAGGTATTGAAGTTGTAATATATTTTAATTAATGGAGTGATTCCAAAGAGATTTAGAATTTGGTTTCCTTGGATTTCCTCAGAGTTCCATTAATATATGGTGGCCTTATAAAGTAGGCTCAAGTTTCTGGTGTTTCGGATCCATTTAGATTTGGTTATTTCTTTTTGACTACTCTGGGTAGTGTCTTGGAGATAAATCATCTAGCATATGATTTAGCACAGCAACATATTTTTTGAGAAAGTTAATTCCCTGGTTTCACTGAGACCATTTCGAAAATCTTGGACTTGCAGAGACATTCACAGTTATGTTACCTTGAATGATTGATCCTAGAGAAAGTTTGCCTTTGTGAGAACATAGAGGGCTTGGACATAAATCCTAAGAAAATTTGGTTAATTGTACTGTCTGAAACATTCCTCTATAAATCCCGTGACAACACAGTTCATTCTGACATTTACAGTCAATCAGAATGTTAAAGCACTTTTTAAAATTCCCACATATGATGTCAATTGAAGTAAAGAGCAGAAACTCACAGACTTTAATACTTTAAAGTTTAGATTTGTCCATAAGTTTTGCTTTAGGTTTACAGGGCAAATGAAAGCAGGAGTCAATAAAATGAAATTACAAGAACAGTGATGTTTCTCTTTTTTTTTTTTTATCTTTACTTGAACATTACATTTCCCATTCCTGTCTTGGATCTCAGTTTAATTACTGAACATCACTTAAGGCAATTCATATATAACTTAAAGATGGCAGGACTTTCAAGATTAGAAGTAAGACCAAACTAAACTTATATTTGTGATTTTCTTTTTTTTTTTTTTTTGTTCGTTTAGGTATTTTTTGGTTTGTTTTGTTTTTTTTGTTTGTTCCCCATGAAAGTTATCAACACTGCACTAATTTGGCTTACACTGAGTGCACAGCACAATTAGGGAAAGTGCTAAATATGCTTCAGGAATCAATACTAGTGTTTAAATGAGAGCATAAAGTTTGGGTGAATTCTTTGCCCTTTTTTCTCCTAAAATTTCATGCTTGCCATACAATTGACATAATTACATTAAACAAATCCATCCATCAACAAAATAAAAAACACAAATCAGAATATCAGAATATTGTAAGTCATCTAAAGGATGACTTACAAATCCAAGATTGTTTAAAGATATGAAATAACCAATAGTCATGGATTGTCAGATAAATTGAAACAGTACAGTACACCTATATATATATATGGAGACTCCTTCTTCAGAATACTTTCTAACACTGTAGAAAATCTATATCAAACAAAAACATACCACCACTTTTTAATCTTACATACAACGATAATTTTGTCCTTGCCTCCAATAATGTAGAAACATGAAACAGAATAGAGATACTTTAGACTAACAGTAAAAAAAGTCAGCCTCCCAGAAACACTCCACTGACCACACTTTTCCCTCTCTCCCAGAGAAGAGACATAAGGAAGAAATGCTGACAGATGTCAGTCATAGAGAAAAATACATCACTGGAAAATTTTCAGATTTGTGAAGTGATGTAAAGAACCTAATAGAACAGGTTCTTAGTCTTCTGGGAAAAGTAAGTTAGCTCCAGAAAATTGCTTTGACATTTTTGTAGGTATTGCAGTGAATCATAGTCTAGCTTCTGCAGGATATATGGCAACACTGTCCATGAATCTCATTATGTTATTGAGCCTTTTAAAAAAAATGGCCCTGGTTCTGCCCTGATGCCAAAAGTCTGAGCAGATAGCACTGGAGAATATTCTATTTTGCACAACTAAAATGAATTAACAAAATATACTGCTACTGGGACTCATGGTCTTGTGCAGAGCAATTCCCGATGTAGCAAATAAAGTATGATGATCATTGGACCACTTTCTGTGTCAAACATAAGGTCAAATAACACTAGTAACTGATGAGCCAAAATACAGTTTTTAATTAAAAAATAAAAGTATTGATGGCAATAGTGATTATGGAGAAATCTCTTCCCTCCTCCTCCTTATTAAGAGTTACTTTATGAACACATCATTCTCTGGCAGAAACCACCAGTGGGCTTAGTTGGAAGATTTTTCTTAGTACAAAACTTTACAAAAATTTCTTTGCAGTTAAGTTAGGGATATGGAAATACTAATGAATATACTAGAATGTGAAGATTTTTTCCCTTTGAAACAGCCTCTTGTATGCACAACTAAATAGAATTTGAAGAGATTGAGCTTGGCCTCCACTCATCTGAGGGAAAGGCCTTATCCAGCAAAAAGTGCCCTTGGTTTATTCATCTTTAGTATTCCCCCTGAGCAGCATTTGTACATGGCAAGTAACTATACAGCCTTATCTGAAGTATCACTCTTTATAGTTTAAATTAAGGAGGATTCCATATAGCTTATGAATCACAGCCCTAGAACTGTCATTGTCTCTATACAGTTGTGATACCAGTAAAACTGTTTATGAATCTGACATTTTTAATGGGAAAATGGTAATTTTAGTGAGACTTTCTCCAGAAACAAGGCCTGTTGCATGGATCTCAAGCTTTGTCTCCTATACCTCAGTGGACTGTTGCAGAGCTCAGGAAAGTCAAAGCTTGTGTGTTAATGTTAACTCAGCTCTTCTTAGGCACAGGACAGAGGATTAGATTTATTTTCTCTTTACATTTGGAAGTACTATTATTTTAGGTGTATATTTTTAAACTGCACTTACCCTATCAGTGGAAGAAACCAAAAATTATTGAGAAAACAATTCCCATAATTGCTGTTGTCCTAGTACATAAATATGACAATATTTCCAGCACATTTTATTTAAGCTGAATAAGTAATAATATTACTCATTGTAACTGGTTGATTACTTTAAAAGTAGCAACATAGTAATTGTATTAGGAGAAGGTGTGTTAAAAATAAATGGCTTGAAATTTGGCAGAATGTCATTGGTTGCAAATGAGGGAGCAGGTTGTTCTATCCACAAATCAATGCCAAAGGAGAATTACTTTGCTTCAAGCTAATTGTCCAAGTAATGATCTGCTTAAGACAGCAAAGTACATTGTACATAAGTTAAAATTTGCTCTTGAAAACTGGATCTTCTGTTACACAATAATTTCAGTCATCAAAAAATTTTCAAAATTACAGAAAATATTTAGGTTCTGCTAGAACAGAATAGGCAGGCTGTATGGCTAGCACTTTGTAATTAAAGAAAATTAAAAGTTTTTCCTGTTATAAGAAATTACTTTGACTATCAAGTGAGTCCAAGTAGAATTTCCTAATTTTTTTAAAATTAAAGATAACTATAAAGGATGGAGACTTTCAGGTTCTGAAAGCAAGTAGCTTTAATGCAGTAATATCATTACTCTGATAAGCTGATCTTGTTGAGTATGAAGTTTGGGACAAGAATGCTTTCATAAAATGATAAATTGCAGCTCAGAGATGAAGATACATATTGTGGTCATAAATATATCACCTGAAATTAATTGTCACAAAGTGGAAAAAATCAGAAAAGATTTCTTTGACGTATATAAGGTTTGAGATACCAAACTTATTAGCTCAATGTGAGGAAAAACAAATACTTTAATCAAATTCAGCCACAGTCTTTGACAAAAATAAATAAAATTATATATATATTTTTTTTTATTTTTTTTTTAATCAACTTTACAAGATATTTTCAATCTTGACTCCAGACCAAAAGCTGAATATGGACTTTTTTTAAGAATTACACACTGCAAGTTTTATTACACTGATGGTGCATAGTTGAAGAATTTTACATTTGTGGAATAATACTGATTTTTAACCTGGTTTTCTTTAATGTCTTAAATTTTCTGGAGCACATTATTCCCAATACTACCTCAAATGTAGTATCAGAATGTTTCTTTTTTAAAAAAGGGGTAGAGAGTTTTCTAGACATTGATTTTCTTAAAGCAAAGCTTCAGATTAAGATTATTTTCTTTCATATTGTATGAGTTTTTACTTTTTTAGTGCTAGGCATATTAAATCTAATCATAAATGAGTTCATAACAACTGAATTCAACATTTGAAGGAAAATCTATTCTTCACAGAAAATTTAATAATATTCTAGGCATTTATCTAAAGTGTGATTCAGAAGAAAAACTACTTTGCGAACTCTCTTCTTCGCTTTTCTCCAGCAGGAAAAACACATGTCACTTACTACCTAAAGAAATACTACTGGCCTTGGAATTGAGAGATGAAAATACCATTGGTGTCACAATGGAGTAGCTCTGTGAGTGAACAGAAATATTCTCAGATACCAAAATAAAACCTGTTGAGGAAAAAGGTATTGAAAGGCACATCTAAGTTTTGGTGGCAAGTCTGAGATGTCAAGATTGTAAGTTTGAACAAAAGCACAGAAATTGAATCTGGGTTTCATAGTAAGACTAATATCTTTGAGTATATATATTGCCTTTAATCATGCTTGTCTGTAGAACACAGTATTTGGCTTTAATTTAATTTTTGCACATGGGCCCAAGTGACTCAAATATAGGCAACTGGAAATCTGTTCAAATGCATTACACATCCAAATAGCTAAATTAGTGATGCTAGCCCTGCCTGGCACTAGGAATCTTTATTTACTCCAGAAAAGGATCCTCTAACCTTGTAAACTGAAAAATAATTCAAGAGAAAAAAGAAACTTTATTTCCACAACAGTATTTTGAATGATATGTTTGTTAATTCAATTAAAGTTACGTAGGTTCATGGTATCCTGGGGTAAGGTCACAAAGAACCCACACAAAATAGAATGTTGTCAGAACAGTCATATCACATCAAACACACAGAGTAAAATTTCCTAAAATAATTACATTTCAGTAGCAACTGCAGATTTTCCCAGGATTACAGAAATTCAGAGGAAGTTCTTCTAACCAGTTTACCAGAAAGTCAAAAGTTGTACAGTATAAAAGTCTAATTGTAATGTCAGTCATCCAAAGTTTCCCCTAATTTAATACTATGAAATGCAATTCTCGTTTAGCTCAGTTTAACCAAGATCCAAATCAAATTTTGTGGAGAATTTAAGAAGTCACTGACTGCCCCAAGTAAAAGAAAATTTCAGAAGGAAATGGGGCCAAATATGTGCAAACACACAAAACTTTTTATGTGTTCTTGCATTTTCTGATCTGGAGTTACTAAACAGTCTGTTCCCTCCGTTTTTCCCCTGTCTAGCCTTCCTGAGGTAAAAGAAGAAAAGAATTAGCTGAAGGTATTAGCAGTGAAGAAAGAAGGAGTGAGAACAAAGAAGACAGAAGTCATCTTCTTCAGCAGTTTGCAGATAAGAAAAATACATTCTTCTGCTAGAACCTTCCTAGATCACTATAATAAACTAATTAATCTCAGATGGGTAAGAAAAAGCATTAAAGTGACTTTGAGCTTGGTAATAACTACCTGCTGAATGCAGTAGTCACAAATTTCTCCCATCTGCAGGGCTGTCTCCCATCTCCTCAATCTCACCAAAAGGAAATTGTGATTTATTGGTAGAGGTTGATGGGAGTAGGGCATTACTCATTGTAGGGCTTTTAGTTTTTTACTTTCCTAAATGAGAAATCAAGAAGGACTCATTGTTTGGAGCAGTAAATGTATGGACACGGGGAGGAACATCTACCCCAAATCCTGCTGAGGGAAGCATTTATGTCTAGCCTACTGAGAAATCTAAGGGAACAGAAAAGGGTGTAATGGGAGATGCTGAAAGAAGGAAGATAATGAGAGTGTTGTGGAAGGAGAAAATTGAGAAGCTCGAGAAAATATTTTAATGTGAAAGAGATGAAGCCTTTGAAGCTCATGAAGAGGACAGAAGTCTGTTGGGGACTGCCTAGGGACAGATACAAAGAAAAGCAGAGGGCCCACCTTCTTTCATCTGGCTTTACAGGAAAGCAAGCATGATTAGTACAAGCTTACTAAAGGAAAGGAGGAACTATTTTCTTTACATCATTAGATGTCAAAAAAAATCAGACTAACAGAATGGAAAAGCACTTCTGTCTGATAGAGGTGGAATGGCTCTTACCATCATTAACTTGGTACCTATGTGAGTTTTTGCTGCCAGGATCAGCCAAAAGAGATACAGGAAGGGACAGAGGAAGAAAGGGGTGGCTCAGAGAGTTATGCCAGTGGGGAAAGAGGAAAAACAGAAGTCTTGAAAATAAAAACCCTTCTAAACAAATTATTTTGTCTATTGTGAATGCTTCACCTTGTTTAAATTTGAACCTAATTGTTCAGTGTTTCAACTAAAATGTTAGTGCTGTGCAGCACTGTGAGAGCACGTAGATGATTAGGAAACATGTACCTGACAGCTGTGGAGAAATATTAATTAAAAGTGAGACAGAAGAGCACAACACAAAGGTATTCTATTGTCTTTGAAATAGTGAATTAACACAACAGTTATTACATATAAACTGTGCAGGTAACACAAAGGGTGGTCACATCATAAACAGTGGTAGGGACAAAGCACAAAGGACAGGCCAATATTCCTACAGTGATAAACAAGGTTCAATCACACTGAATGCAGTTTTTTCAGCTACTGACAAAACTACACATAGAAAATATGAAAAGCTGAATATGTACTGAAAAAATGTGAAAAAAATATACTTTAAACACATCTTTAAATGGTTTTGAAAGAAGAAATATAACTGGGATTACAAAGCAACAACAGCAAAGTGATTTTCACTTCTCCTTAAGTAATGAAAAGATCAACACAAGCATAATGAGTAGCAATAGGGGTTCGTGCTGCACAAAAACATTCATAGGAAATCACAATGGGTGCAGAAAAGTAGTCAAAGGCTAAAGAAAATGTCATCCTGAGTGAGATAGAAAGAATTCATTCACTATAGTTTATGGAAAAAAAAATTTAATAACGGTTAATGTGAGTGGCTTCACAATGTCCTACAGAGAAAATCTCTGTTAAGGCACTTGGTGAGTTATAAGAGAAAGAAAGGCAAAACCCAATGTCTGGAAGCCAAAACCAGACGAATCCAATATGCAAACACACAGAGTTTTAATACTGATTAATGAGTGGAAAAACAATTATCAGAGGAAGTGATAGATTTCCTATTTCTGTCTTGATTGTTTCCCATTAAGACTGGCTTTCTGGAAGTTAAACAGTAGCCAAACCAGTTAATGGGCACAGGAAAGGGATAGCTGGAGATCAGCTGCATAACAATCTCCTTATTCTTCTAGATTTAGGTATTCTAAGTCCCTGTGCATCTCAAATTGGGGAGATTAGCAGAGCACACTTGGAGGGCATTCACTAGTTCTTTGGGGGAGGGTGATGAGGGGTTAATTTTTCCCAAAAACAGACACAAACCTTTCTCCCATTTGTATTTCAAATGTCATCAACCTGTAATGCTCTTGTGCTTGACAAGAAGATCAGATCCACTTTGAAAATAATGACAGTTTGAGGGAAGTTATTCTGCTTAGGGAGCTTACCACTGTTTTAAATGTAGAAGTCACCATACGACTTGACAGTGATGGGAGAAGCCCATTTCTTTCTGACCTGTATGTTACATTGGTGCAACAAAAGCAAAAGGTGTCCCTACATATCTGTCTTATAGAATTAGCCCAAACTGGAATATCCTTTAGTTTGTACAAAGGTAGGGAACAATGAATTTTAAATGTATTCTTCTGAGTAATATGCCTATCTGACATGACCTAACTTTAGATTCTTGTCCCTCAGGACATCTAGCACACAAGCAGTTGGAGGATAATTAAGGACAACAGTTGCTTTAATTATGAATGCCTTTGCCTTTATCCATCTTAGCAAAGCAGCTTTAATAAGCTGTTTGTTAAGTGTCTCTTAATGTCAAATGTCCACAGGTATCTGTTGTTACAACTTCTAATCACATAGCTGTAACTTTTTCATACAGATGGCAGATAATAAAGATGTGTTTCTGTTATTTCTTTATAGTTTGTCAAATTAATAATTGTCACCCAGCTTGGGTTTACTTGGGATATCAGACGTTCTGGGCTTGTTTCCTGAGATAAGTTTCATTTGAGAAGGGAATTGTGAGTATTGGTTTTGCTACCATATTTTTTCTTGTTATCTCTTATTGTAGCTGCTACCATTTATGCTGTCAGAAAGGGCAGAATACATTAAGGTTTCAAAAATATTTTTTGTGCCAATCAAGCTAGTGATTGTTCACTGGAGAACTGGATAGATAGCCACTTTCAAAGGAAGAAAAAAGAAACTTTCATTGCAGAACTAATGATAGAAGGCACCTGTCCTTCTAAAGGACTTCATGGGATGTAAACATTGATTTTTAACAATATACTTAATACAAAATGTTGAAAATTAGGCATTTTAACAGTTGCTGCATATTTTATAATTGATTTAATTGACAGTGCCATTTGAGACATGAACGACATTTACGCTGACAAAGTTCACAATACATTCAGCTGCTGGCAATGTAAGTATCCCCAGTCATTTATTCATCTGTGTGTTTCCAAGCAGCAAGGTTTCTGCTTTTACAGATGTGATGGGTAACTGTGTCTTCTTTTTACAGGATTATATCTATGTTTCTTTCTATCTCTTTATTTCTGACGATTACAGAAGGGCGCCTGAAGGCCAGAGTGACTCAGGTTCTTGTAAATCTTTTTTTCCCTTGGAGTAGATTAGAGTGAAACAATAGTAAATGATCAGTGTTTATAAATATGTATACGTGTAGGGTTAATTTTAGAACAATTTGGTTGCAATGGAAAGGAGGTATGTAGCCATTATGGTTATTATTATTTATAGTAATATAATAATATAAAAGCCTACTTAAGAAAATGTATAAGGATAACAAAACAGGAAAAAAATAGAAAGAAAAGGATAAAAGTGGAAAGATATCACCACTCAGGGGATAGTGACAAGACTTGATTATTGCAATGTCCATGTCTGTTGGTCAAAATTGGTGGTTGCATTCTTGATCCATTGGCCATGGGGAAAGCCTGTGAAACACAGATAAAATTATATATGCTCAGGCTATGTGAAAACACACAGGTACCTCCCCTGGGGGAGAATTTTTACACTGTCTTTTGCAACACTGTAGCTGTGTGGACCATGGATAGCCCCCAGAATTTAGTTTGAGCATGCTTTGGGGGATCTTTGATGGTATATGAGAGATGTAAAATGTGATAATTACAGCTGCCTCTCATGTCAGTGTAGCTGAACCAGTTATGCCTCATCAGAAGGGATGAATAATGTTCCAATACCTTCCCCAGCTGACAGTGTGAGGTAGGGAGAAGAGTTTTACTGCTGAGCCACTTGAGTAAGGGACACTGGCATGGTGAAAAGCATTATCACACTCTGCAGGATCTGCTTCTTATGAGCCTTTCCCCTTACCTACCTCAAAACCTAGCTTCTGCTAAACAAATGTTGTTTTGCCATGGTTAATCTGTAGAGCTCACACCCTCTGCACCTGGGCTGTTACTGTGCTCATCCTCAGCAAAACATCTGCTGCTTTTGCAAATGGCTGATTGAGTCATTGACCATTAACATTTCAGTCTTTTACAGTGACAAAGTAATAATTGAACTTGGTATAATAGGAACAGTACATTCTTCCTAGAAGAAGTGAAGAGTGGAAACTGGAGCATCTATATTTTACAAGTAATCCCAATAGTAAAGGAGAAATTTGGGTATTGCCTGTCAGAGTTTCTCAATGAAAACAACATACAAAATCTCCTGCATAATCAATGAAAAATATGTCAACTTAAATTTCAAGAGATAGTTTTAAGTAAGAATTAGCCTTTTGGGATGAAAATAAATCATAGATTTGTAAATACTTTTGTTCATGGCCCAATTAGTGCATCATGATTACACCTCAGTAATTTCTTCATTCTAACTCCAAGACTGGAAAACGTTATTTTTTGATGAGGGGTCCCATGCTGAGCCTCACTCTAGATTAGGATATCTCCTTCCTCTGAGTTTAGAGAAGCCTGGGGAAATTAACCTTGCTAGGCTAAAGCTAACCTTTGTGAGTCCAATCTACATGTGCTTTTCTGATCTGCCCGGATAGAAAGTGGTGCTATAAATTATTTCCCTCATTTTCTGTTGATTAACTGTCTGTGAACACAAACTGTAAGTCACCTGGGTACCTCTGAAATTTATACTCATATTTTTAGCTTCCAAGAACCACCACTTTCTTATACTCAGGCATATAGTCTTGACCTTGGCCAGTGTAGAAAACGTTACTCAAAATCAATTGGTAGAAATACTTAAAGCCAGAAAATCTCAATTAGAAGAGCTTATTTTTTTAAGAAAACCTTGATGGTTCCTGTTGTTCTCTAGTGCTAGCCACAGAGTCAGTAATCACCAAAAGACACATGTATTTCATGACAAGTATTTACACTAGGCAATCCTGCATTTTGTAATACATTTTTACTAGTCATCTGAAATTAATATGACCTTGTACTAACAAATAAGGACCGATTTTGGATGTGAAGGTTGAAGGCAGTCTTGGTCCCAGTGACATTTGATGGTGGTGTTCAGGATCCTGCATGCAACAAGGCAGT
Source organism: Molothrus aeneus (assembly GCF_037042795.1). Classification (NCBI taxonomy): domain Eukaryota; kingdom Metazoa; phylum Chordata; class Aves; order Passeriformes; family Icteridae; genus Molothrus; species Molothrus aeneus. Next base: position 48,513,771 of record NC_089649.1, on the reverse strand, counting down.
AAGTAGGATTACAACCCCAGACTTCAGGAGAGATAACTTTATTTTCTTGATGGTCCTACTTGGAGAAATTCCTCAGGTTAGGGCTCTGGAAGAGAGCTAATTAATATTCAGGTTTCACTTCCTCCAAGCTCAATATCTGTGTATTTCTGTAAGTAAGAACTCAGGGGTCAGGAGTCCTGCATAGATGAGCAAGAAGACTCTGGCAAAACTCCAACAGAAGAAGGCATACAGAATGTGGAAAAATGGACAGGCCACTTTGAAGAAATATAGGAATGTTGTCAGAGTATGCAGGGATGGGACAAAGAAGGCTAAGATCCATTTGGAATGAAAGCTGGCAAGGGATGCCAAGGACAACCAGAAGGATTTATTCAATTGTATTGGTAAGAAAGGGAATACTAGAGAAAATGTCAGCCCACTGCTGAATGAAGTTGGTGTCCTGGTGGCAATGGACACAGAGAAGGTGGTTACTAAATGCCTTCCCAGTCTGAGCCTTTACCACTAAGTCTGGACCTCAAGAATCCCTGCTCTATGAAACAGGAACCTCTGGAGGAAGGGTTTCCCTTTGTAGAGTAAGATAGGGCTAGAGATCAGTTAGGCAAATTTGATAGTGGCAAATCCATGGGCCCTGATGGAACACATGCATGGGTGCTATTAATAAGCCACTCTCCATCATGTTTGAAAGGTCATGTAAAGCTGCAAAGGTGCCTGAGAGCTGTAGGAAAGCCAATGTCCCTTCAGTCTTCAAAAGGGCAGAAAGGAGGATCCTAGAAACTACAGGACAGTGAGCCTCACCTCAATCCCTGGTGAAGGGGTGGAACAGCTGTTCATTCTGGATGTCACTGACCATGCAGAGGAAAAGAAAGTTAACTGGAGTAGTAAAAATGGATTCAGCAAGGAGATTGACCTATGCAATCTCCTGGAATGGCTGCCTGGTAGATGAGGACAATGTTAACCTTGATTTCAACACCACTTTTGATGCTGTTTCCCACAACACACTCATAAGCAAACTCAGGAAGTGCAGGCTAGGCTGAATGAGTGGACAGCGCAGTGGACTGAGAAACAGCTGAATGGCAGGTCCCAGAGGGTTGTGTTCAGCCACAGAGTGTCCACCTGGAGGAGATTCCTGTTGTATATATGGGGTCAGTACTGCCAGCTGTTGATGTGATTTTGGATTTTTAATTCTCCAAAAGTGTGAAGAAATGCTTGATGAATTTTATCAGAACATTTCAAAGTTTGTGCAGGGAAACACAAACCTGCACAAACAGGTTAATATCTTAGATTAAAGATCATTATATCTTATTTGAATTACTATTTAACTTTAACAATATTCATTAACAAGAAATTATATGTATAATCAGATGGATTAGCAAAATCAATAAATTTCACTAGTCTATTTTTAACACTCTTTTAATATTGCTTTCCATGCTAAGGAAACTGAATGCAATTCTAATTCATTATATATAAGACTTCTGATCTAAATAGAGAATTTTCTTTAAATTATATAGCTGCTATTCAAGCTAATTTATACATGACAGATTTGTTAGATGATAACTTTAAGTGTACTAGCCTTGCAAGGCTAGTACAGTGTGAAACTTTCCATGAATTCTCTAAAGGGATGAAGGAAAGAGAAAGCAGAAGAAAATAAGGTGACCCATTAGAGTTGTTATTGACAGGTGCTTTAATTCGAACTTATAGATCCAGGTCTGATCTTTAAAAAACTTCAGAAGCTTAGAGACATCCCCACTGACTTCTGAATTAGAATGTGCAAGATAAAAGCAAATGCAATCTTTAAGAATTACCATGGCAACATTATTAAAGCTATGTTAGTTAAGATTGCAACAATGTTTCTATTTAAAAAACCACAAAAAACCTGTGCTTTCTCCTCTTTAATAGTCCATATAAAATGAACCATTACAGAAATATTTACTTCAAGTCAGCCTCAAAATTAGAGATTATTATCTCAAGTAATGTTCAATCACCACTGAAATAGCATAAAATCTTTGGCAACTGATACATTGTATTAAAAATTTAACACCCTAAAATAACAGATCTAAATATTTTACATACAACTGATCCACAAGGAGTACTGAAAATTCCAATAAATAATATCATTGGAATGTAAAGCTAATATACTTTCCACCCATTCCAGCAGCTGCTACAGAGGATACCTTTATGTATATATGCACACTGGGTTTCCTAGGTAAAATTTTCAGTATTATTTGCAATTTGAAGGTACTAAAAAGTACCCAGTGCAATCCTGTTTCTGTATGTAGCAAGGCATGCCAGGTATATTTTCTTTTTTTTCTAGATTATCAGAACTTTTTTTTCCACTTTGCTTTGAAATGTCTCCTAACAATAACGTCTCTTTCTTTCCCCAGGAGATAATACCCTAAAATAAAAACATACATTTGTTAATCACGAAAGGAGCAAGAGTACAAAAGTACTAATCAGGAAATAGTTGAGTGAAAACAAGATAGATATGGTCTCTGAATTGTCATCCTTTCCATATTACAGCATTTTAATGAGTGAAAAATTAATTTACATCAGGTTAGTTAGGCAGTTACTTGGGAGTAGAAATGCACACAAATCTCACAGTGAACTGGAATCACAGATGTCCCCAGTGTTCTCATTTTCACAGTGCTTGGATACTTTTCCTCTGCCTTTTCAGATACCTATAATGGAAGATGCACTGGGAGAAGTTGCCATAAAGTTGCTGTGTCAGCCAGAATGATTGGCACATGATGCCCCCTGCCTTCTTGCATATACTTGCTTCATCCTGGAAGGCATTCTAGGCTGCAAGAGAATCTTGAGAATCTGAAACAAGGTATTACTTGTAATCAGTCATGAATCCTTGGAAAAAAAAAATTAAAAAAAAAAAAGAGAGAACAGTGAGTTTCTTGCTTTAACTTATTTTTTTCTTTTGGTGCTGTCTCTTCAGGAAGGGAGAAGCATTCATTCAGGCCTTGTATAAATACAAAGTGCTTCCTATTCCCAGAAGTAATAAATGCTCATTCTGAACCAATTTATTGTAGTCAGCCTGAAATGAATAGCTTCTTCTTAATGCCAAAATCTTCATTTCTGTAATCAACCCCACATCTACAAGAAGAGATTCTTTTGTTGCAGTGAGATGTTGATCTGCACACTTTCATTTGAAATTACATTGCTTCTAAATGTGCCCAAATTTTGAGAATTTAGACTCACATCCAAAGATGAATTCTTTTCTTGTTGCTTTGAGTTAATGTCCTGGTTTCACCTGAAATGAAGTTTTTGTTCTAGTGGCTGGTACAGGGCTATGTTTTGGATTTAGTATGAGATTAATGATGACACACTTATGCTTTGTTGTTGCTAAGGAGTGCTTACTCTAAGTCCAGGACTTTTCCCATGTTCTGCCAGTGAGCAGGTGGACAAGGAGCTGGGAGGGAACATGGACAGGACAGATAACCCAAACTGGCCAAAGAGATATTCCATGCCAGAGAATGTCATGTTTAGTATAAAAACTGTGAAGAATGGCCAGGAGCTACTGATTGATCAGTGCTTGGGGATGGACCTGGCATCAGTCTCCAGGTGCTGGTTGATTGTATGTGTATGGCTTGTCTCTCTTGGACTTTATTTATCTCTTTTTTTGGGGTGTGTTATCTCCCTTTTTAATATAATTGTTGCTGGTTTTTTTTTTAATTTTATCTCAATTATAACTGTTCTTAACCTATAGTTTGTATGTTCTTTCTGATTCTACTCCCCATCCCACCAGGGAAGGAGGGTGTGGGGAGCAGCTCTGGTGCCTAGCTGGGGCTTACATCATGGCAGTTAACCAGATGTGAAACATAGAAGGCTTATAATGAGATTTCCATGAATGCAAGGCATCACCAAGGATGAATTGTAGCAGGAAGAGTAGAACTCATCATTAGATAGCAAGGGCCTGTCTAATTAAAATTTGCAAAATGAAGAATGAATCATACTCTATGTTCTGGAATGCTGTGAAGCTTTCAAAGGGAAAAAAAAACCCACACTTCTTTCAGCATGTTACTCAGGGTGGTTGTGTGACCTAGCAGGCACTCTCTGAGTCAGAGAACATTCTGAAAAGAAAATTTATCCTTTAAAGTCTCAAAGACAGCACATGGTAGAGGTGGGGAAGAAGGTATCAGGTGGATATATGAAATGGAGGTTTTGATTCTTCAATAATAATGAGTGGACAACTTCTCTCAACAATTCTTTTTCCAGTGATGTCCTAAGTTGAGATGTCTCAGAAAACAATGCCATATTTAAGCCTTATACATTGATTTAAACATGCTCCTCATTACTAATAAAGCACAAAAAATTGTGATACTGACTCAGTTCACAGTCCTTTAATTTATCTGAAGTATTAAATTAATAATAATTGCTCCTCAATTGTACTTTGGAAAGCTGTTGGATTAGCATTTCAAGTCTGATGACCAATTTTTCTCTCTCTTGCCCAAGTGCAAGTGTCTCTGTGGGGAGATAATGAAGCACATTGTAACCTGGCAACCTTATAGGAATACTGAGGCAGTGTTCCCAGAGCTTTGTTTTTCCGAGTCTCAAGAAGGCGCCTGAGTGCCCTGGTCAATGGCAAGATGAACAGGAGTCAGCAGTGGCCTGGCAGCCAGGAGGGCCAACCCTGTCCTGGGGAGGGGATTGTCCTGCTCTGCTCTGCACTGGGGCAGCCTTCCCTTGAATATTGTATGCAGTTATGGTCACCACAATATCAGAAAGGTATTCAACTATTAGAGAGCATCCTAAGGAGGACAACAAAGGTGGTGAAAGCCTTGAGGGGAAGCTGAGGTCGCTTGGCCTGCTCATCCTGTAGAAGAGGAGGCTGAGGTGAGATCTCATTGCTGCCTACAATATCCTCATGAGGGGGACAGGCGGAGCAGACACTGACCTCTCTCTGTAGTGACGAGTGACAGGACCAGAAGGATTGACCCGAATTCGTGTCAGGGGAGGTTTAAACTGGATATTAGGAGAAGGTTCTTGCCCCACAGGGTGTTGGGAAATGGAACAGGCTCCCCAGGGAAGTGGTTAAAGCACCAAGCCTGGCTCAGTGCAAGTGTTTGGACAATGCTTTCAGGCACATGGTGTGATTTTTATCAATGTCCTGTGCAGGACCAGGAGTTGGACTTTGATGATCCTTTTGGGACCTTTCAACTCAGGATATTCTATGATTGTAGTGTTTTTTTTATAGTTTTCTAGTCCTAAAAAAGACTTATTGCAAAATGAATAATATTTTGAAGTGTGAATGGCTTGCTGCATCCAAGCAAACTCCCTCTGCTTACTATTTCTTATCCAACACGGTGGTCAAGAGCAGATGTCAGGGGAAAATACTAGGACCAACCAAGTGGGCAGCAATGCTTTCCCAGAACTCCCTCACAGCCTCCAGTATTTTCAGCTCAGGTACTTACTCTGAAAATATATATGCTTGAATTTTATAGTCTTTTTGGATTTCATTGATTTGCCCAATGTCTTTTTGCACCCATTTAACAGTCACCTCATGTCATGTCATGGAGCTCTGTAGCTCACCTACCTCTCATGGACAGAACCACTTCTTTTAGTTACTTTTGCATACGACTCTCAACAGTTTCATCTGGCTCCTTGGTCTTTACCAGAAGAAATTTTGAGCTGCATCTTTGCCATGATTTGTATGTTTTTACAGGTCATTATGTAGTTTCTTACACTATTTCTTTTCTAAGAAAGGGGTCCTACATTTCCAACCTATTCCTCGTAGAAAAGTATTCCATATATTTGATCATCCTCTGAATTGTTTTTTATCCCTCTCTGAACTTTTCCTATCTTTATTATTGTCTTTTTGTAAAGGGAAGAGTGTGGGAGAGGGAGATATTCAGAACAATGCACATTATCTAAGATAAAGGAGCACCTTAGATTAGAAGGGTAGGATAAAATATTTTAATTAAATTAATACCAAGATTTCACTTTAGATTACTAATAGCCTTCTTACAGCCTAGTGGGTTCTACATTTCCAGCTAATTCCCTTGCCCACAATGAAATCTAAATTCTGTTTGCTTATTGCAGTAGAAGACTATGGCAATGAAGTCCTCCCACATGCTTCTGGAATCATATGTAGAGTATATAATCAATACTGCTTGGTGTCCTTAGTAACACCTCCCTTCAGTTTGTGCTACCCACTGATCAGCCAAAAAGAAGGAATAATTGTTCCAGATGTTCACAAGTTAATGTTATTGGTGTAACTAAGCTGCAACCAAAAGGGAAAGGTTAAGGTTAATTACATTTAAGGGAAATGATGGCTTTTCATGGGGAAAATAAAACTCCTGCTCAGAATCTTAAGGCTTTCAGATTATTTCAACTTTATTTTATCAAGTCTACATGGCCCAAACTATCAGCAGCATTTTCTGCTTAATTTAACTTGCTTTTATCACTCAGTTCTATGAGTTGAAAAATTCTAAGTTCTGAACTGGCTTGTTCCTAACAATGTACATTTTGCTTCTACTTATTTTATGCAAAAAACTTGAAAAAAAGGGATGATAAATTATGTTTTCTGGGAGAAAAAAAAAGAATAAGAATTCTGCCTCAAAAGTTAAGTGGCCAGAAACAAGAGCTTACACACTGACTCACTGTCATTCCTAATGATGTACCATGTCTCCAAATTTTCATCTTCCTCAGATCAGTCAGCACCCACATGTGAGCTCCATGACAGCTGCCAAGCTTAAAAAAATGTTTCCTTTCTCTCAAAAAATATGTTCAAAATCAAGCCAGATGAAACTGCAGCCCAAAACTGCTTTTAGTTTTGAGTACAGCTCTTCCAGTATCCTATTAAAATGCCTGCTTTCAGTTGTTTCCCATGGCGGCTGACAGTGTCCACATTCTGTCCTGTTTGGGAGGACAGTTCCTGGTGGTTTTGGGGGGTTATTATCCTTTTGTTTGTTTTTTAATGGAAATGTAACAAAGTTTAGGCAAACATTCAAAATTAAATTCTGCTGTGCCATATTCATTGTGTCACAGTGCTTTTTAGCTCAATTTCCCCAACTGCAATGTAAAGATTATTTTTCCTGACTGGAATCCCAGTGAACCCATGCAAGGATATGTGGGTCACTGTACAGCCATGTACTTGAAAATGCACTCAAAGCAGCACAGAGCAGGACAAGTGGCAACCCTTTTTAAGAACTCAGTCTTTATAATGAGTTCTTTATCCCTGTAGTAGAATTAAATATAATGCATTATGTTTGAATATTAATGTTACTTATAATAGTGTGACACACCAAAGAAAGACATTTGAATAAAAATAACTCCAGTATTAGTTTGAACTATCATTTAAAAATAACATTGTACAGAATCATAAAACTACACAGTGGTACCTTACCCATAATTATGTTTTTCAGCCAGGTTTGTGTTGTGGACAGAAACAATTAAAACTTTACAGAAGGAAAGATGTTTTTAAAAACTTCTTTAACTCTGACAAAAAGTTCCCATTAAGTTTAATAAGTGAAAGAATCGTCTTTTCACCTTGCAAACTCCTATAAGTCATTGTTACTCAAACCCTGAGGCAGACTCTGACATATGACTGAAAAAGAAAAGGCACTGGCCAAAAGCATATCCGTGGGGAGAGCTGTGATGTGTTTTGCATCCCATTTTTTTTTTTCAAACAAAGGATAATTCCATTCAACAAATTCAAGAAGCAGTAGGAAAGTTTTATTCTATTTATTCTGTATACTCTATTGCAATTTATGTTGCAATCTCTTATAGGTTTTGTTAAAATTGAAAAACTAGAAAGTTATTTTATTAAAGGTTTTGTAAGAACAACATGATTCAATTTTTACCCAAGGTGTGAATAACTGTGAAAGCTGAATTAATGTGCAATTTACCAACCTTAGTTATCACAAACAAAAAATTCAGACCTCAGAGTTTGATAGTCAAGTTACAAAATTAAATTATATGTTACAACTCTGAATACTGGTCTCCAGAATGAAAAAATAACTAGAATGAATATTTTCTTTAAGCATTGCCAGTGCTCTCAGCACATAAGTGAGTCTGATACTAAAACTTGGGAACAATATCCTATCCAAAATGCCAGGTTTTCTATACCCCAAAGTTTTGTTTTGGGATAACTAATAACAGAAACATTTTAACTGACAATCTCTGTTAGGAGCACCATAACAATAAAATTTCTATGTGATATTATTTCCTTGTATGCTAATGTCCAGTCCTGCCCTTGCAATACCCAGGAAGTCTTGGAATCCTGGAGGGTACCAGGTTCCTTCAGGATCACCAACATCCTACCTGCCCCAGGTAGAATAGCAGTAGATGTATCAAATCACCTTAAAATAAAGTGAGGTAACAGACCTAAGAAGACGTAAACCCACCTCATTTATTCCAGAAGAGCTATAGTGGAAGAGAAGCTGAGTGGTTGACTGTTTCAGAGACGTGTTTCCTGAAGGTTGCACCTTCTACCATCTTACTTTGTGGGACTTAGGGAAGGATACAGAGAAATGGAATAAAAATTACTAGGACAAAGAAAAAGTGATAGCAGTAAAATCAGTAGTGTTCTTGCATTATCGAAGTTCTTTAGTATCTTTAATATCCATTCAAGATTTACAAATTCCAGAGATTATACAAGGTGATTCTGCAATTTTTTCAACTCATTTGACAGGAAACACATTAACAAAATAATTTGGGTGAATTCAGATGAAACTATTTTTCCATGAAAGAGTAAAATTACGTGATTTTTAATGAAATGAGGAAAAATGCAGATGCGTGATGAGAAAAAGTTTATGAAGTGACCCTACTCAAATGCTTTAACTGCCCAAATCCATATGATGACTTTGTAATTGCTGCTAGTTAAATTTACTGAGTCGTCCTTCAGCTGTCTAATAGGAGAGATAATGCACTGTACCAGGGGTTAATCACAGAATGGTCAAATGTGCTGAGTTGGAAGGGCCCACAGGGATCATTGAATCCAGCTCTTAGACTGCACAGAATATTCTCTGCAGGGTCTCCTTGCCTTCAAGGGAGTCAACATAACATGTACCTTTCTGTGGCACCTTTGAGCCTTAAAAATAAATTATAAAGGTCAAAGTAAAAAATATATCTAAATTGATTCTGTTTTCCTGTAAGAAAGTACACTAAAAAAACTCAACTGAAAATAGTAACGTTATTAAAGATTAAAACAATAACAAAAAAATTTAAAAGTTCTTCTCTTAATTTTTTAATTCCTTGAGAATTAGACAAAATATTAATCAGAGAAAGATAAGAAGAAAGTCCTCTGTAAAATAATGAGATACACACCTTGTAGGGAAACCAAAGCTTTTGAGTTCTAACAGCCCTAATAGTGGCTTTGTCCTGGTGAAACTTGCCATTTAGGCTGTAAATAATCTTGCTGTTCCTTTTAGAGCTGCACAGATTGTTAGCATCCTGGCAAAGTTTCAGCTATCAAGCTTGAGGACAGTAAGTAAGGGACAAAGGGGAAAGAGGGCAGTTTTTGCATTGTGTATGAGCCAAGTCAGAGCTAAGGTTTGATATCCTGTGATAGGAGGAAAAGTCCTGTATTCTGCAAACTTGCAAAACTGAAAACCTCTCTGAAACTATTTGATTCTAATTAAACACAAATATGATTAAGAATATTTTTCTGTGGATCAGATATAGTAAATGAGGTTAAATTTGGATGTGCCAGTTCTGAGAAGTTGGTAAAGCAATAGACCCAGTTTTGCTCTCTTATCACAGGTTAATTTTTTATTCAGTACTTGCTCTTTCTATTACTAGCGTTGGTCTTCGAATTAAGAATTAGGTTTCTGATATTTAACACATCAGATCCCATCTAGAATTCAATTATTCTTTCTTTTTCATTAGATCAACCTCTTCAATATTTTAATCTATTGTAACAAACAAAAATTATCACTCATAATCAGAGAGGAAGGAGGCATAACTTCCATAAAATTATTAAAATTGCCCACATCAAGGTATTTTCAGATCCTTATAAAAGGCTTTTTTAATCACATATGTAATTATTTATTTATATATTTGTATAATATATACATCATTATATGTTCATCTCTACATTTATTGGATGAATGAGAAGGAAAGCAAAGTGAGGCATCAAGTCTCTGAGGGAAACATTGACACATTACCAGAGCAAAATAGGTTGCTTTAAAAATATTGCAATCTTTGTTCTTGAAGGAAGAGTCCTTAAAGACTAGCTTACATTTTCCCTGGGGCCATTTCCAAATGTGGTTAACCAACACTTATCTTTTTTTTTTTTTTTAAATATTGGGTAACTATACTAGAATTGGGGTAAAAATTACTATCTTTTCTAAGATATTATTATTCCTAGGCAGTAAACGGTCCAAAATGGCTGTCTCTGCATGTCACATCCTGATGAATGAACAAGACATTCAGCCACCAGTGATTAATTTTCTATTGCTGCAGTGTTAGTCACGAGCAAATCAGGTTAGTATGTCAGACACACACTGGAGGAGACTGTATCACCTCTTCCTTATCTTTCAGTGGGAATAAGTTTTTGATCATTCATTGCTAGAACTGACAACCACCTCTCATCTCTTCACATTTACACCCACCTCCCCCCAAAAATACTTTTAAGTTTATAAAAGCAATTATGGAGTCAGCATGGGATTCATTTTTTCACATAAAAAGATTTAAGGTGTTATACCTACTATATTGTATACTTCTGAGAAAAGTGTTGTACTGAAGTCTGTGTGCAGCTCAGAAAGTTTCAGAACTTTTGCATACCTAAGTAAAGATATCTTAGGGAAAAAAAGTTAAAACACCACAAACAAAAACAAACAAACCACCAACCAACCACCAAAAAAAAAAAAAAAGAGCTTTTGCAGCATATCAGGTGCAAAACTGTCATGACAGTAATAATGTGGTGCTTAGGAAGGAACATGGTTTAGTGGAGGACCTGGCAGCATGAAGTTAATGGTTGGACTAAATTATCTTAGAGGTCTTTACCAAACCTAGCAATTTTATGATTCTATGATTGGACACTTTATTTTTCTTGGCAGTTTCTGGCAAAAAGTAAGAATTGTAAACGAAAGAAATGCAAAAGGAGGAATTTAAAGATAATGACATACCAAGACACCTGTCAGGAATCTAAAGGTTGCTGGAAGAGAAGTGAATGACTAAAACTGAGTAGGCTGGGGTACTGGGGGGTAGGCATTCAAAGCAGTATTTCTCCAGCTACAGAAAAGAGAGGTGGTAAAGTGTTGACAAGGTAGTCACCACAGGTCTAAGAAGGCTTGATAGCTTGGATCAAATATAAAAATGAAAGAATGCAATGTGAAATTCCTCATTTAACTTCTCTCTCAGACTGAAGTGAATAATTTTTAAAAATGGTGTGTACTGATTTTAACGATTTTTAAATACTTCTTTAAACTTTTGCATACATGATCTTCGCTGAGTTTCAAAATGTTTCTGGAGGAACAAAGTAATTCATTATTTCACTGTTAATTCATTCAGTAATTCAGTATTAGTACTTAATATTTGAAAAAGATTTAAATTTAAAGGGAAACAAATGTGAATATAATTGCAGAGCAGTATATATTCTACACTATTTTAATAGCTCAGGAACTTAAATAACCTAACAATCAGTCTGGACAAGCATTTCCCCAGGGATTATTGAAAAAAAAGAGAACTGTAATAATATCTTTCCCAGACATCTGAGAAGACCTTTATTTTTAAAATGAGATCTTTAATCAAGAATTCTTTCATATTCCTGGCATGGATTTTTCCTTTCGCAAAAGTTGGAATCTGAAAGCTCATACAAGAACCTTTTAAACTATGTGAAAATCCTTCAGTGATACTTAAAAAAACTCAAAAAACCCACTTTTTTAAGATACATTAAAATGTAGTTTTGTAAAAATTTTATGGGTCCTGGTAATAGAAGATAGTGCCACTCCACAGCAAACAGCATCCATGCACTCCGTGGACCTCCATCTGTCACCAAAAAAATGTAGTCCTGCTATAGTGGGAAAAACCTAGAGCTAACATATGTGTATCTTACATGAATAATAGAATATCCTGAGTTGGAAGGAACTCGAAAGAATCATCACAATTCAAATCCTGGCCCTGCAAAGGACAACCCCAAGGGTCACACATGTACCTAAGAACATTGTCCAAATGCTTCTCAAGTCTGGCAGGCTTGGTGGGGAGTCTGTTCCAGAGCTCAACTGAGAGAACTTCACCCTTTGGGTGAAGAACCTTTTTCTTCATATCCAAGTTAAATGACCCCTGACTCAGCTTTGTGTTGTCCCCTCAGATCCTGAGGGATCCTGGTCACCAGACAGGAGAAATCAGTGCCTTTGCCTCCCCTAATGAGGAAGTTGTAAAGTTAATTCTCAGTCTCCTCTTTTCAAGACTGAAAAATCCAAATGGCCTCAGCCACTCCTCATATGGCTTCCTCTTCAGACTCTTCACTACCTTTGTTGCTCTCCTATGGATGCTCCCTAATAACATTTTGACTATTTTATATTATGGTGCCCAAAACTGCCCCCAGCACTGCAGGAGAAGCCACCCCAGTGCAGAGCAGAGCAGAGCAGAGCAGAGCAGAGCAGAGCAGAGCAGAGCAGAGCAATCCTCTCCTTTGCCTGGTTGGTGATGCTGTGCCTGATGCCCCCCAGGACATGGGTGGCCCTCCTGGCTGCCAGGGCACTGCTGGCTCATGTTCAGCTTGCCATCAGCCTGGACCCTCAGGTCCCTTCCTGCAGTGCTGCTTTCCAGCACCTCATTCCCCAGTCTTCATGCACATCCCGGGTTGCCCCATGCTAGGTGCAGGATCTGGCACTTGCCCTTGTTAAACTTCACGTGCTGATGAATTCCCAGCCTTCTAATTTGTCAAGATTAGAATTTTTGTGCAGGCATCAATTAATAGAAGGAGACTTTGATTTCTTAACACTAAGAGAAAATCCTTTTTTTATCAGTATTTCTAGTTCTTATAAGGAAAAGTAAAATAAAATAATTTACTTCCCCATAGTTTCCTCTGTACTGTAGTTAAAATAATGAATTTGGTTTTCAATTATACCAACAATGTGAGTGTATCACATTTAAATATAAAAAGCTATAAATAAGCCCAAACATCTAGTATGAGTGTTAAACACAGTGAATCTTTAATGAAGCAGTGAGAAACACACCCGCAAAGCTTAGTTCTGAGGTGACAAAGGAGAGAAGGTTCTTTGCACCAAAGGTTGTAGAAGGGCAAGTTGCCAAACTGAAAATAGGGTAGGTTCTCTCTTTTTAACTTCACTTTGGCTGCCTTCTTGGCTTAGCTTTTGCTGCCTACTTGGACTTTCTGTTCTTACTGGTGGTGGTAAGTCTCACATCACCTCTCTTCTGGGAAGTGCCAGAAATTATCTCCAGAGAGATCCATAAAGTGTTCTGCAAGTAGTGGAAAGTCAAAACATAACTTTTCTCATCTGAACTTCTGTCTTCCATCAGTCATCAGTTGTACTTGCCATACCTTGCTGCCAGGCGCAAACTGCTCTTTTGGAAAGATCTCCAGGCACTTTATAAATGAAAAAAACATGAACTTAAGTTAATTAAATCTAAGGTCTTAATAAAAAAGAAGTTCATTTCAGTATTCTGATAGTAATGGCCCAGAAGAAGAGCATTACTGAAATTCAATACTGATTCTCAAAACATAATCATATTTACAGTTCTAATGAAAAGGAAATAATAGCATTCATTTCTATAAGGGTGGGGAAATGCCTGGTAAGTACTGGTAGCAGCAGTTATATTCCCTACCTCAATTATTTTTAGCTAAAATATGTCAGATTGATCACTGGCTCAAAGATATTCTACCTTCTTTAATTAATACTGTGCTAGCATCTAAAAAGTCAATCCACAACTGGATTTCTATCATATCTGGTTTCACACATACAAAAAACCCATAAAGACCAGAAGGAGCTCTTGTAGGCTCTGCAGTTCTCAGGAAAATATTTAGGCAGGGTGTACCAGTAAACACACTATTCCCACTTCCATTATGCCAGGCTATTTTCCCCTTCTTTTATCTACAGAGTTCTGTGCAATATAAACACAGAAAAGTCAGATGTTTTGCAAAGTTACCATCTACTGTTGCTGATTAATTTTCTTCTATTCATTTTCATAATGTACTCAGCAGTTTCAAATGGACCAAAACCAGTATTTCTATTGCTTGTCTAAAGGACTTACATTACCGCAAATGGTTCTACAAGTGAAAAGATTTAACTTCATCATTATCTTTTACAGTGCATCATTATAGAAAACAACATTACCTAAAAATGATAGCTATTCAAAGTTTACACACTGTTAGACCATCAAGACAGCTTCATTATGCACATGGCAGAATGCAACCATCTCTGAAACCAGTATGAAACAGTGGCTTCTGTGCCATAAGTAATGCCTTCTGCCTCGTCTGCTTGACTTCCAACCTTTGGGAATTGCCTGCTCCTGTGTCCTGTACCCTAACATCACTAAAACAGTGATGTTTAAAAATTGACCAGCACTGCTGGACCTCAGCACCTACTATATATATATATATAGTATATATATGTATATATACTATACATATATATTATATATGCATAGTATATCTATCTATCTATCTATCTATCTATCTATCTATCTATCTATCTATCTACTATTATATATATGCATATATATATATATATGTCTGTGCATATATATGTATATGTAAATATGTACAGATTTGAATTCTTTCCATTATATGGAATTCTGAGCAAGAAGGGACCAGATCAACAGATGATACAACCTATGGTGTCAGATGGATGAAGTCCAAAACAATTTGCATTGAAAAAGCTGTAGACTTCTCCATAAACATAAATAGTATATATTTTTTTTTTATTCATACTGTTGACAATACAAATTTGGATAAAATATTGACAATAAAAACATCAGCATACTTTTTTTTTCCCAGCCATAAACTAGTAACAAACAGAGAAAAACTAGAATAAAAGGATGAAAAATATGGTAAATTTATGGAAGGATGCTTAGAAGGATCAGATGAACATGTCTCCTCAAGCATTAAAATATATTAAATTCTATATATAAAAAATCCATGTTCTAACATATAAATACACATATATAAATTTGTAGTCCATGCATATATACATATAGAAATACAAGAGACTAGCACTGACTGTTTCCATCTGCTATAAATATATTTCCTTTAAACAGACAAACTGACTTGTCAGGCCTGCCTTCATAATCAGAGATGTACAAATACTAATTTTGAATTCAAAGCTAATGAACTATTTTCAAAGGCTTAATCTATAAACAATATATGATATCTTTAAGTACTTCTCAATATCAGCTCATGGTTTTTACAAATAATTTATATTAATATTATTAATTTCCACTACTTTCTGTAAAGGGATCCCCTTGTTTTTCTTACATATCAAGATGAATTAAAAACAGAGTTAAATTCCACTTTAAACTGAGTGTGGAACAGCAACAACCAAATAAAAGAAAATTAATCATTATGATGGCAAAGGTAAAATAGTAATAATAATAGTAATAATAAAAATCTTGCTACTCACTACATTGGAATCAGGACTGATCTCCTTCTCCACCTTGAATAGTAAATCATCTGAATCAAATTCAACATCTTCTTGAGGTGCATTTGGTTTGGCAATTGCATTACAGATACCACATTCAATCTTTTCTGGTTCCCTGAACTTAACAGTCCTTGTTTGCCCACGAGCAGGTGTGGTGTCGAAAAGCACAATGCAGAACAAAGCAATCAGGCCACAAAGGATGATTATTCCAGGCAATGAGGCAACTAGAGAAGGAAGGCAATTGTTCATGATCCTAAGTGCCCTGATGTCGTAACAGCAAAGCAAACCCCTCCAGAGAGTGCTGCGTGTCCATGCCGGCATTCCAGGGACCTGCTCGTAAGCCACGGGCAGCAGGCTCTGCTGGAGCCTGTGGCAAGTTCTACTGTGTCACAATTGGTGACACAGGGGCAGCAAACAAACCTTGCATGTTGACTTTGTCCTCAGCTAGTTCCAGCTCTTACACATCATAGAATCATAGAACCAGAGATTCACAGGCAGTCTAGAGCTGGAAGGTACTCTAAATATATTCCAGTTCCAACCACTCCATTGTGGCTAAACAGTCCCAGCTCTCTCACCCTCTCCTCAAGGGAGAGATGTTCCAGTCCCTATTGATATCAGCCATACTCCAAAGTTATGGTAACCTTACAATTTCCACATCACCCAAAGAATATCAGCCAGCTTATCCAGCTTGCTGGAATTTAATGTAAACTGGAAATACACCAATTTATAATACAATATAAAATATGAATGAAATACACTGGAAATACACCAAATTTAGCTTCCTTTTGAAGAAACAACTAGTTTATCAAAACAACATTATGCCTTATTTTTAGTATACTCAGTAGTCTTGTTTCTCATACAGTCATTGAAAACAATAGAAAAAGTGTATACTAATGTTGCCAATTAAATGGTAACATTGCACCAAGAATCCCTATAAATATTAATGAAGCTTTAATTCTGTTATTTGTTGAGAATGTTTTGCTAAGTTTTCAACAAGAAAAACGTATCAGTTTTGTAGATAAAACACCATATACCTTTTGTTTTGTGCTTGAAAATTCTTTAACATACGTTTTACTGAGTCTACTGGCCAAGACAGCCTCTGTGAAAAAATGAAGTTTGAAACAGTTTTCAACCAAAGTTATGTACAACATTTTTCATACTCTGGGTATGAAATGTGTGCTTTTGGTTTTTTTGCTTCCTTTTAATTGCCAGCTGATCTTTCTGGGTATAGACAAGGCCTCTGGAGGCACCATAGTGAATGGGACTGGCACTGACTCAAGCATGCTGAGCCCAAGGTTTGTATTTAACTTGGAAAGATGTAGCTTCTTCCAAGAAATCAGAAGCCTTTAATTTCAGAACTTTTTTTAGTCATAATCCCACATCTAAAAATCAACTTTTGGCATTTGCCAGTGGCTTTAGAAGGCATGCTACTTTGCCTAGAGTGAAGTAAAAAATTCAAGACACAAGCTTTTGGGGTCTTTCTAGTAGGAGGAGAAAGGAGAAAAAAACAGCCTTTAAAACATGTGTGTCTTGTCTGTAGAAGACCTTTAACAAGTTAATGACATCCTGAGAGTCCAGATGATTCAGCATACTGTTTTGTTTAGGGTACAGAAATTTGGCAGAAAATAAACCATCTTACTTCCCAGCTAGTCCTCAGAGATCAGGGGGGCTGGGTGCAGTTAGGTTTAATTTCTGATTGGAAAAATTCAGCACCATCAGTTCTGTTCACATTCAATAGGATCTCAGGTGCACAAATAGTGTGGGTTATGCTGTAAGTCTGGTGTCATTCAGAAATAGCACAGTTCTCTATTTCAACACTTAATGTATGAGTTCAATAGGAAACACAGATTCACAAATAGTGGGTTTACTGGAGCGACAGACTATAGATTGTCTTTGATTGGCAGTGATAATTTCATTAAATCTTCAAAATATAAGGATAGATTTCAAAGCACTTTATTTTTTATCTTTGGAAATTTCACAATAAATTAACCTTTTAAAGAGAAAAACTGAACCTTTAATTTTAGGTGGTTTTTTTTTTTTTTTGCCTTCTCATAAAGTTATGAAAGGATTAGCAGATTTTTTTTCTGGTAAATTAACACCCACATGTCCCAGTTTTATGGAGCATCATTAACAAGGTCTAGTCAGCACAAACTAAAAGATGAAACAATATGCATCTGTATTAGCATTTTAGAGAATTTGAGGACAGCACTTTGGAATTGAACCTTGTGCTTACTACCACCTACTGCACCTTGGTGAGCACTGTGGAGAGGCATGAAAGTGGCTTCAATGCTCTTCTTTTGTATAAAACCAAACTGGAAAATAGAGTTCAGGAGCATATGAGACAAGATCTACTTTGTATCACCTCCAAGATGATTAGGATATGTCTGATAGGTCCTCAGGGACAAATGCTTCTCAGACCTCTTCTGTTAACCTAAACTACTTGTTGATGGAGACATAGCCTTACACAGCCTATCTTTTCCCCTGTATCCATTATTTTATCTCCAGTAAGGTCTTTTAACCCCAAAATTTCCTTGAACTGAACTGGCACCTGTTCTGCCTGATATGAAGAACTACAGCTGCTATTTAAGCCAAGTAAAAATATTTCTGCTACTATGGTAGCATGTAAAAATCTGTAGACAAAAATATCACTGCAATGGAATCTTGGCTTTCTTGGTTTTGAAACCATTTGGTTTTTTTATTAATTACAAATTTACGCAAGGAAGCATTGAAAATCTTTTCAAGCTCAATTCCAATCATCTGTTCTTAGGTACAAACCTATTCTCTTCCACTGTAGTATTTCATATCACTTTTTCAGCTTGAAGGGAGAAATAAGGTATATCAACCTTCAGCAGGGTGCACACAACAAAAATAAAACAGAAAAAAAATCTTAAAGGGAAAAAAACTAATGCATTTGGTTTCAACTCATGAGGGAAAACAATTTTATCATTTTCTTTCCTGTATGGCTTATTGATATAAATATGTTCATAGACACATTTATTTAAAAAAATCAAATTCTCTGCATATTTAATTTTTATAGTGTTCTAGACAATACAAAATGCATAGTCTAATGAAATTCAAGTGCTGCATCTATCATGATGAAATTAATTATTGCAATCAGATTGGATGGTTTAGCTTTCTAGGGACAGCCATTTTCTAGCAAAGCAGGTAAGTAATATTATCATTTGCTTCCCCTTCATAATTAATAAAGAAAGCATATGTTTTTACCTAGAGTAACTCCTACCATGATTGCTTGTGAGAAAAATATTGTTTGAGAAAAATCTGCATTTCTAGAGTGGGATAAGTGGATGCTGTTAAGTGAATGCGGTAATTTTTTTTTTCCAAGGGACTATACAGCTTTTACCTCAGAAGTAAAAAGTAAACTATATCTCTGTGAAGATTAGCTCTAACATGAAGAATCTGAATGAAACATTTTTATCTTAGGTTTCAAATCCCCCATACAGAGGTTCATAAAAGAAAGGTCATTTTGTATTCACTAGCCTTGTGTCTTTCAACAAGAGAAGAACATTTCCAAAGTACTAGGAAGAAAAATTTGCGTTTGCTTTTATAAAAAGTTTTGATTTATCTATGATTTCTTTTCTTTTCAAGACAACATCCAAAGACATCTTGTGAATGCATAATGCTTAGATATATCCATAGAGTTGTGAAGGGAGACGATAAGGATAAAAAAGTGGTTTATATTTTGTACATAATGACAATCTATGTCCTTGCTACAATAACCTGAACAACAGAGTTTGGTGTCTCTGCAGGTACGAAAGAGCAAGACTTCAGAAAGTCTTGGTTTCTCCCTATAGAAAGATAAAAAGAAGTCCAATTTATTGTTGGAAAAGTTCCCCTCCTTTAAAAGTCTCAAGCAGCTGGAAACAATTCCTCCATGGCCCATTTTTGTGCTACATAAAAAAATGAATCCTGGTTCTCTTTCCCTTTTAAAATTAACATACTGAAAAACATTACCACACTGCTCACAAGTCAGGTAGGTCTGAACACAGTTGTAACTTTAATGAAACTGATGGCCATTCCTTGGAAGTTCAATTCTGTTTATTTCAAACTTCTGATTTCTACAGATTTTCAATGACTGGATATCATGGTTTTTTAGTGGTATTCTCCAATTTAGTACTCGCACTATAAACCTCCACTCACTTCCCCTTCCCCCTCCAGCTGGAAGCACAAAAGGCAAAGATCATGGCTTCAGATAAGAACAAGTTATTGGAAACAGCAATGAGATAAGAAAATTAATAGTAACAGCAAAAATATTAATAACAAAATGTGTAAGACAAAGAAACAAATTATACAAAAAGCCCCCCAAAATCAACAAATACCCATTTTTGCAAGCTCAGTTCCAATCTTCTGCTGTTAGGTACAAACTTATTCTCTTGTGCTGTAGTGTTTCATCTCCCTTTTTCAACTTAAAGGGGTAAATCAGGGAGGGGTAAATCAGGGGTAAACATGGTGGGGGCTCTCTCCCCATGTTTTCTCCACCTGAAGGAATGACCTCCTCCCCTGCAGTGAGAGTCCCTTTCCCCCACCCTGGCAATGATGCGAGGTCATATCCAATAACATCAGGATCCTGGCCATGCCCCTTCACATCTGTTGCAAAAAATTAACCCTGTTCTGGCTGAAAACATGGACCATGAAACATCACTCCAGTTATTTCCTTACTTTGTGATCCAAACAACGTCATGCAAATAACCTAGGAGAACTTCTTTTCAAGACCTCACCATAAAGGGCAATGAACCCCTGGCTCCCAATGTGGTTTTCATTGTTTTCTAGCTCCTTCAGCTGTCTTTGTGTTTATTCTTTGGGTTTTTTTCCTGTATTTATAAGGTATTAATGAAAACATAAAAAGTTGTCCATAATCTTTGCACAATATGCAGACACGTGTGCTTTTTTGTCAGGATGGTAATGAAATGTAAAGAAAAGCCAGCTTCCCTCTTTTCAGCTTCTCAGTAAGAAGTATAGAAAACATGAGAACCTCTCTATACCTGCAGCATCCTAGAAATGACCATAATCTACTCCTTGCAGCATATTCTAGTTATCTTAATGAGATGCAGCTTCATTCCTGAAAAGGCCATGAAAAAGGATGTTGAAATGCCATCCCTCATAAGCTCCAGGCAGTGAAACTGAAATGGAGTATGAGCTTTAGGAAAGCCACTTTTGCTGACTATTATTAGATCTATCTCCGTTTAAATGACTTGTGAGTTGGAAAATTGTTATTACTACACTCAATGTGTCATGTTCTTTCCACAAACCACATAATATAGTTCAATATAATAAAATAGTTTAAATCTACAGTTTAATTGTCCCTCCTTGTACCACATAATTATTGGTGTATAATCAATGGGATATGCTCACTTAACAAAGGCAAATTATTTCAATTGATGTTCACCTGGCCTTATCAGGACGAAGTATATATCTAGCTATATAAGCTTTATTAAAAATTTTAATATTTAAGTCTAAAAGAATAAGAACTTTAAAGAAAATAGCTCTTTATCCCTTATAAAATCCAGAAAAATAAAAAATTTTCTCAATGTTTCACCTATTGCCACCTTAATGATATGTATCTGGAGTCGGTCACCTTCACAAATGCTGTCCACTTCTAGAGCGCATAGCAACAGAGAGTGAGTTTCACTTGCACAGTGCCACTCCTGTCCTTTTCATAAGGATGGGACCAAACATGTTTATTCTTATATTGATCATAATTATAATGTAACTCAATGCAAATTGTCAATTGTTTTTCTATCAGCCAAGTCAAAATATTAACAATAAAACATGAAATTCTTAAATTACAGAGAAACCTAGGAGAACTAGCAACAAAACTCAAGATAGCAAGAGATTATGCTGTGCTACCTAAAAGTACTTTAAAATTTGTTTTTCTATGTATGAATGATTTTAGACCTACCTTTTCTCTTTGAATTTGTGGCTTACAGAGTGGCTTAATGCAAACTGAGTCAGAGAAAAATGTTTCAGACATCTCCTGGGACTTACATAGGTCTTGCCATGCCTCTGACTTAGTGTCTGTTAGCAAGTTGACTTCCATCAGACTAATATTAGTACTGGAAACTTTAATTAGGCATTTCATGCAATGAGCAGCATGTAATTGGCATGAATGTACCTTCTGCAGAGCAGTCTGGTAGGTCATAAATAAGTGTTGCAGTACTGCTGAGGGGAATAGATGAATACTGTGTTTTACTGGTACCAAGACTTATTGACTCAAATAGATCACAATGAAAACATTGTTTTAATGAACTGGAGCTGCCAAGGCAAAGTAGAGGACAGTTGGCATCATAAAGTTATAGCCATTTCCTTTCTATTCCATCTCTTCTGAAAAAACTCCCTCCACTGTAAGCAGCCTAGATTTGATACTGACCTTTATGCCTGAGAAAATGTTCTGTCAATAGATGCAAAATGGAGGAAGTATTGTGAAAAATAGTCTAAGTCTCTTGTTTCTGAGAATATTCATTCCAGTGCTTTGCACTAGAATTTTGAAAGCACACAGGACTTCAGACACAGCTTATTGTTGCAGTCCAACCAGCAGCAGTTTCATGTATAAACAGCTGAGGATTGCTTTCCTCATAAGAATGAGAGGACCTGAACATTACTCCTAACTCTAGTATCTACAGGGGAAAGCTTAGTATTGATGAAGAATCCAAGTAGAAAACAAAACTAGGGCATGAATTCAAAACAAATCTAAACTCATCTGGGTTCAGCTTTAGCCAGCTGTCACTAATCCGTGAGTTGGCTTTTTACATGCTCTAGGCCATTTTGCTGGCAAGACTAGAGCCTGGAGTTACACGTGATGCAGGATAAGATATGCCACCCAGCATGCACAATCTGCCCATCTCAAATGATAGCTGTCTATAAATTCTGAAAAGGAACAAAGAAAACCAACACTGACTTCAAATCTGGGTGGCTACACACTGAGACTACAGAACCTGGCCACTGTTCTTCTTACAAAGAACCTAAACAATATACCTTCTACCCCTCTGCCCCAAGACACAGCACTTTCTTCAAGCAACACATCAGTAAGTTCATGGTCAATAGTGAACTGAAATGACACCAATGATTAAAATCTAGTTTAAAAAATGCTGTTAATAGCATCTAAGGAGAGCTTTCAGTTTCACTGTTCTTTCAATAATGTGACTAGAGCTTTAAAGGCATCTGACCCAGAACTCTTTCTGAAAATTGTGATTTTTATTCTACTGCTAACTCAGCTGCCCAGTAACCACTACCTGTGGGACAAGTGTAGGATGGAATGACAGGCACAAATCTGTGCTACTCTGTTTCTCCTGACCATCTTTCTAAGCATCTGAATTTCAAGATTCTGTGGGAGAGTAAGAGCTGATTCAATTTCAAAGTGTAAGTACCATAGCATAATACTTGCCACATACCAAATGAATTTTGCTCATTCTGAGCAGCACTGAAAGGTTTTTTTTTCCTTTTTTTTACTAGATTTCTCAGTGCTGAGGTGTTAAATAATGTAATTTCCACCATGATGAATTATTAGAGCTTATTACCAAGTCTACCACTTGCTCTTTGCAAATGTCATGGAGCAAAGAAATTAAGGTACTGAATTTAGAAACTTAGGAGCTTTTGTCTGTTTTGCAGACAAAATATTTGCCTTTCTAAAATGAAAGGCTCTGTTCCTGTTTTAAAGTAAATTTAGAACACACATTTTTATACCAAGTAGTAGATAGTAAAAGTCACAAATTCTTCTTACTGTTTTATTTCTTTATTCTACAGCCACCAATGAAGCATACACAATTGTACAGGACTTCTTATTCTTTCTTCCCTTCACATGCCATGTTGCCTTGTTAGACATACAAACTACAGAGGAGAAGTTCTAAATAAGTACCAGTATAAAAGTACTCACTAAGAATTCAAAGATATAGTGAAGATATAGTGTAAAAGTTTCATACTTGTCTGATGAAGACATTTCAAGTAGAAGTGTTGATAGTCACAGGAAAGAATGAAAAATCCCATTATTCACTACAGGATGGAGTCAGCTGGCCAAATCTCCAATCAGTTTTGATCAGTCTGGTCCTCCATCACCAGATTCAGTGATGATATTTACTTATACTGAATTTAACACCATCAATGGTCAAAGTGGTGATCATTTTACCAGAAGGCTGGAATACTGATTCTATTGGTGAAAAAATGCTTTCACACATGACAAAATTTCCACAAAGCTTGAGTTTCTTTGCAGGAAACATTGGTCTAGTAAAGAGAGAACAAAGCCCCACCAAAAGTAAACACAGTCCCCTCACCCCCCAGAACACGCAATAATCATTTTCCTTTAATCTGAACTTTAATACAAGATTTAAAAGTTTTCTTCACTGCTTTTCCATTTTTTTAAATTAATAGGGTGTTTTAGAAGTTTTTCTTAGCACTTTACCATTAACTGTGAACTGGCTCAAAACTATTTGCCAGAAAATTTGAAACCAAGGTCCAAGTTTTAACTGCAGTCTTTTCTTTAATGAGAATTCATTATTATCTACTGTCATTTTCCAAATAAATACAGCTTTTACTTTTTCAGTCAGGCTTTAGTTTGAGCTAACAATATCTAAGGATGTATTATTTTTTTTACTTGTATCACATTGTTAAACATTCTTCTTCTCCATTTTTTCCATGGTAGCTAATTGACATGAAAGGAAATGTACTGGTGTAAGACCACTGGGAATACTAAATAACAATGCCATTGTCATTCCAAGCAGTAACAACCTTCTAATTATTATTTTTAATAATTGAGAATAAGCAAGTACACAGAAATATTCATTTAAATAGCATCTCTTGTCTTTTTTTCTATCAGTTGTCTTTATCTGTATGCTGGTACATAGGCACTTACAAATGAATCTCTGTGGAACCAATTGGTCTTTGCAGCTCAGTTGCGGCAAAGATGCTTCTGCATAATCAGAGACAGAGAGTAGTTTCACCCTCCTAAACTTGTGATAGGCAAAGGGAATTCACAGCTGAGGGGAGCTAAATACAGCTGCATTTTATATCAGTCAGAAACACTCTCTTCTAAACAGTCTGACTGAACTTCACCATGCCAACAAATTTCAGGTAACTGTATTCCAAAATTAAAGTTATTGCAGAAGAACTTTCAAGCTTTTGAAACAAGCTTTGCAGTCCCAAGTCCACAGCCAAGTTGTGGGCACTGTGGGACTGGCAAAGATAACTGAAATGTAAAAAGAGTTAAGAACAGACTAGGTTTCAAGCCCAGTATGCTGACCTAGCCCATAGCACTTAAAATGGCTGAAGAGAACACTTCCATCACTATTTTTTAGAGTCCTTGCTCTATTCTTGTTACCTTTAATCTCTAGAACTCCCAAATCAACATAAATTACACCTTCTGAAATGGAAATATAGTTTTAGGACTCTCCAGTATCATCAAATCTCCTCTGATGCTCCTTTCCTAAATAGAATTAGGCAGTATTATCGGATGGCATTTCATATTCAGGTCAGAGCAACAGAACCAGAGGTGAAAACCAGAAAAAGTACCTTTCTGCTGTGCTGAAATACTGTGGTCCTCTGACATTCTGTGTTTTGAAAATGTATCTGGGAACGAAATTTGTGGAGCTGTACACATATATCATCAGTCTAAGAATAGATTTTGTACTGACAGAAATTAAGTCTTAGTGATTTCAGACAGCTTCAAGATTAAGGAGATACAATTTGAGGTCACAATTTTGGATTTCATCACTAAATGCCTGCATGAATCCTACTTTAGGAATTTTAATCCTTTGTAGCGTCTGGTCCCTGATCCTGTAAGCCTTGCCAAGAACTGGCAAACTTGTGCCAGTGAAAGATAGCTCTTTTTGCCACCTTTCCAATCAGAAGAGTAAAGCATTTTTGTAAAGAAACTCAGTCTGCTAGTCAGCAGAATGCAAATGGAGATGGAGACAGAAAAAAAAAATGTGTCTGGGGAAGGAAAAGGAGAAACTGGAGAGGAGGGAACCTCTATTTCACATTCAAACCTTCTGCTCTGAAGTTCAGCTGTAGAAACACCATTCTGACTTATTTTGGTCAGGTCATCTTCAGAATGAGGTTGACAAAGATCTACTGATGATCAGAAATGGTGCCAGTAATATCTAGAAAGGCAAAACACACTGCCTTCAGCTCACCCATCTCTGCAGCAGGGTCATCAGCTGAAGATGTACAAGAGGTGGAAAGCCTATTCCATGTTCCTCAGTTTGTCACATGAGTTTCAATACCTGTATGTGTAGTTCTTGTTTATCTGACATAACCCTAAATACAAAGCTCTGAAGGAGCAGATTTAGCCTATGCCTAAATTGTTGCTGAATATTAACTTTTGTCCATTTAGCTGAGTTGGATCTTTTTTTTTTCTATTAAAAATCACTAAACTTACACATTTCTGAGCATCTAAGCACATTTCTACCATTGAGTAACATTACATGGTACAGATCACTACTTTGGGGTTCCTACAACTCATGCTAGAGCTTCTTAAAAACCTTTCCAAGGGTAAACATGGGGGCAAATAATAAAAACAGGCCTGCTCCATATAGAGCCAGCTGGAAGATGACAAGCTTCCATAGAAAGAAAGGAGCAAGGCATTGAAGGAGAAAGAGATTTTCACCTGCTACTAGATTGTTGAGACTAATGCAAAGCAGAATATGGAAGTCTGGTTAGAGGTCAGCTGGGAGTTCAGTGGGTGTATTTTTGGGTTTGGTCTGATTTATGGCTGAAAGAAGGTATAGCAAACTACAAAAAAAATGGTGCTGGTTCATTTGAGACCATTTTTACAATTGCACTAGCAGGGATTTCAAGAAATAACCATTTTGCATGCATGTAAAAAACTCTAAGGCAGATTTATCAACTTGAGCACCTCAGAAAGTGGCTCTGGGCTCTAGCTGACTTGATGAGACCACTTATCTTTCTGAAATGGTGTCTTCCAGTCTTTCTAGACTAAATTCCATTCAGCTTTCCTCCAACAACTGTGCTAAAACTCAAGGGCCTTTTCTTAGCCGTGTCTTTCATTTGGAGCTGCTGTTTTAAATTCTGTGCTGTACCTACAAAGCTTAGTATTTCTCCAAACCATAACACTGCTTAATATAATGCAATGCAATGCAAATGCCAGCTGGAATCACTGCTAAAAACAAATGACACTTTTTGGGGCAGACTCAGAATTAGAAATGGTAAATAAATATTCTGCTGTCAGCATGTCTCTGCATCAGGCTGATCAACAGTCTGGCCTTTCCCTGCTGGTGTACTCTGAACAGCAGCAATTTTGCATTTATGTTTCAATAATACTAGCAAATATTATCAAGGGGGCTAGAACTTCAAACAGTAAATATTCAGTCTCATGAAAGATGTTATTCTTGGATAAAACAGAATAAGTACCGTGCATCTACAGGGAGAAATCAAAACAATGTAGTCTAAAAAACTATTTAAGTGGAATAAATTATATTCTTCTTGCCAAAGGAAAACTTAGTTAGTTACCAGACTTCATTGCAAAGTTTTGGTAGCAGTAGATTGTAAATGCTTGAACAATGTTAAAAACAACCATTAATATGATAATGGGTGTTTTTAACATTGTTCAAGCAGTTAGAATTATCTAATAGTATGAAAAGAATTTATAAATTGGCAACAAGATTGCAACTTACTGACTGTCAGAATTTACCTCTAAACTCTGAGTTATACTTGCAGAACTTGTAATTCATCACTGATTTAAATAAATGCTTTAAATCACTGAGATTCAGTGAAAATATTCTGTATTGTGATTAAAAACTATATTTTCAGACTATAACTCTCATTCATTAAAATAAATTACTGATTTTTAACCTCCTATGTATGGTTTCTACAGCTAGTCTTGGGTCCTGGAGGACTTCAAGGGGGACAATGGTCTTCTTAGTACAGTCATGACTGTTTCACAATACAAAATAAAATGTTTCAAAATACCTTCACAAAGTTTACTTCTCAAAGTAATTTTCAGGCCTAGCTAGGAATTGGTGATAGATTCCCCACTGGGAAGAGATGAGGGTTCAATAGATCCTCCACAGGACACAGCTGAGCAAGACAAGCTGGTGCCATTTCTGTGAAAACATATTTTTAAAAAGGCAGAAAACAGCACATAGGCAGTGGAGAAATGTAGATAGGAGTGAAACCCACCAGTCGGAACACCAAGACCAGAAGAGAAGGAGAAGGTGCTCCATGGTGAAGAAGATACTCCTAAAGAACTGCAGGCCTTGAAGAGACAAAGCCAGAGCAGAGGAAAAATGGAGTGGTGGGAGGCCTGGAAAAGGGGGAAGGACAGCTATTACTAGTTTAATGTTTGTTGTTTCATTTCCTCCCACCCAAATCAGTAATTTGATATCTATTTTAATTTGCAATAAGTTAATTTTCTCCAGGTCTAGTTGGTTTTGTTTGTGATGGTAACTGGCAAGGGATCTTGGCCCAGGAGTTTTCTCACCCCTCTCCTTCCTATTTTCTCTCTACTCCAGTGGCTGAGGAACACAGCCTGAAAAGCAGCTGGGTGGAAATTTAGCTGCTGGCTAAAGCTAACCCACTACAGACACAATCATTTTTTCCAGAAGCACTGGAAACAGAAGGGGTCATTTTACCTGTCATCTAAGAATAACCAGATAGTTCAGCACAACAAAAGAAAAACATTTCAAAGGGGCTTGCTAGAATTTCCACTATACAAGTAACAAAAATAGCATGTCAGGAAGGCTGCTCTGCAGATCAATAACAAAGGCTGGCCATGCTGCAATGACAAGAGCCATTGTTTTCCAAAACTATATCCTCACAGCTTGATTCACTTGTGTAAATGTCCCAATGCCTAAATTTCTGTGTTTTGTTTTGTTTCCAGCTTCAGTCTCATTAAAAACTCCTAACAGAAATATGGGTACAATCTGCTAAAGTCCTATGCCCCATAATGATATTGTAGCAATTCTCTTAAGTTCCTGTTTCTAGATGTATAGCATGTTCTTCTTTCTAACTCAGAAAGAACAAGATTTTTATTCTAGCACAGCCGAAAGCAAAGCTAGAACTCATACCAAATTCCCTCTGGATGGCACTCTGGTTTAGAAACATCTTTTGCTGGCCAGAGGCTAATTCAGTAAAAGTATGACTTAGTTGTCCTGTCTACTATGTAGAGGCAGTCGCAAGCAGCTGTAAACTACAAACAGGTCATCTACTGTTGGAATTAAAAATTTAATTGTAAAGGCATTTTCAATAGAATTTCATATACTATCTTGCTAAAGAGAAGCCTCAACAGCAGTTGAGATTCTTTCCCTTCAGGTCTCTGTTTAATTAACTTCTCTACACTTCCAAAGGTTGAAACAATCTATAATATGACCAAGACTCAAGGTAAACAAGCTTGGTCATCTTCAGCAGGACTGTACACAAGATTATCCAAACAACACAGTTTCAATTGTAAAGGAAGTCTTCCTTAATAATTATTTTCTATTTCCATACTTTTATTTTTCTGTTTGTGAACCATAGAATTTTTAAAAAATCATCTAGCACCTACAAAGAGACTGCAATTCAATTTAAGTTCAAAGTAAACTCTATAACGTCAAAAATAGTTCTTCCTGACTCCATTATTTCTTATCTTCTGTTCAAGCCATAGACTTTGTAGCAACAGGGAACAAGACGTAACCCAGCTGATAGTTTAATTCAGTTCATACAGAATGGCTTGCTCTTTCTAATTAGTTCTACAGATGTTCTTGCACCAGGCTTAGGCTAAATCAATATCTAGAAGTGCAGCTCAAAAAAACCCTGTTAATTTTGGGTGAGCTTACTTCCCCACAGAGGCACAAGGCATTTCATCCAGCCAAGATCAACCCACTACATTCACCATTAAACCCTGTCCTCAAGTGTCACTTCTACACATCTTTTAAATACTTTCAGGAATGGTGACTCAAGCTCTTCCGTGGGCAGACTGTTCCAATGCTTGACAAACATCTCTATCAAGAAGTTTTCCTAATATCTAATCTAAAACTCCCATGGTGCAACCTGAGACAATTTCTCCCTGTCCTCTTACTTGTTATGTGGAAGAACTGCCTGCCCTCCAGGTTGGCTACAATATCCTTTCAGGGAGCTGTAGAAAGTGATAAGGTTTCCCCCGATCCTCCCTTCTCCAGGCTAAATACCCCTACTTCCCTCAGCCCTCATCACAACACTTGAGCTCCAATCCCTTCACCACCCTTGTTGCCCTTCTCTGGACATGATCCAGCACTATAATGTGTTTTTTGTACTGACAGGCCCAGAACTGGACACAGGCTTTGAGGTGTGGCCTCACCAGTGCTGAATGCAGAACCCCTGTCCTGCTCCTGCTGGCCGCACTGTTGCTGACACAGGCCAGGGTGCCAGTGGCCTGCTTGGCCACCTGAGCCCAGCTGGCTCATGTTCAGCCCCTGTCACCAGCACGCCCAGGCCCTTTACAACTGGGCAGCTTTCCAACTACTCTTCCCACAGCCTGTAGTGCTTCTTGGGGTTGCAAACCAAGTGCAGGACCTGGCACTTGGCCTTCTTGAACCTCATACCATTGGCTTTGGCCCATCAATCCAGCCTGTCCAGATCCCTTTGTAGAGCCCTGGGAAACACCATGGGTGACCCACTGACAACTGGATTTAACTTTATTCACCATCACTCTGGGTGATACATCGTCTGAGGTATAGTGTCTTCCTCTGACATGTAAAGTTTTGTTTACCTCCTTCAGGGACTGGATCTCAATCTTCCTGCCTTCCATTGCTTCCTCTTTCTAGGAAATTACCCTGTAGAAGGAAACTGTGAAGAGACTATTCTTGGGAAGCTTTGTCTGGGTAGAAAAAAGGAGCAAGGAGGAGCCCTCACCTTCCATCTCCCAATGAAGGTGTCTCCAGGTAAAACCTAGCCTTTGTACAGCTTTTTCCTGAGGGAATAATGGCTATTAGAAAGCAGTTTTGGATTACCTCACAGGCAACTATAATTTCCTCACTGTATTATGAACTATGAACTAGTGGGGTTTTTTTATTTTCAGGCTAAATTATCAGCTAATTATTATTTCTCAGGCAAGCAATAATCCGTTTCATGAGGGAAAGCCTTCAAAGGGAATATTTTTAATTGAGAACACAAAAAAGTTTAGAAATACAAAGCAAATAAAGGTTAATCTCTGCTTGGTGCAAGATTTCTGCTTTCTCTATGAGGTCCAGAGGCCCTAAGGGTGGGAAAGGCCTTGAATACAGAAATTTTCATTTACTCTTCTGCTGTAATCCATTTAAGATGTGTAGTTGTGAACCTGTCTGTTTGGTATTTCAAGAGCAGCAGTCTGAAAGTGAAATGGTGACAAGCAAGATAAAACACTAAGAGAAGAAACAGCAATGCTGGTAAAACTGAGGCAAACTCCTAAATAAAAACACAACTTGCCCTGGAGAAAGGTAAAATACATGATTTTGTGTTCTCTGATAGCACTGCCAAATTAACTGTACAAATTTTTCACCAAGAAAGAAGAATATAGATATTCTCTCAAATACTCATTTCTGGTTTCATTCTGAAGTACTGCAGCAACTAGCACTGAAAAAAAGGTGATATGGACTGTGTGGTTGGTGTGGGGGAAGAAAGATAATACTCTTCTTCCTGACAGTGAGCCATTAGTCTCTAAGTAGACAGCACTACTGCCTTTCTCACAGGAGAACGGAGACTGGAGCAATAATGGGAAGTCTGCCTGTTGGTTTTTTAAAGCTGCTTCTTTCTCTGCTGCATTAAGCAGAGACTGACAGTAGGCAGGGCAGTTATCACTGGGGCTGTGTATGCAATATGGAGCAGATATGCCTGCAACACCACCAGCCTTGGTCTGGACCTCTGGGACCAGGTCAATTGTCCACCTGGGCCTCAGCCCACAGAAATCACCAGATAAGCAGAAGAGTTTATTTGGGTCCTGTCCCAGCCTCCCTTCTCTCTCTGATCACAGAACTGAGCCTGGATGCAACTCCACCCAGCTCTGAGAAAGAAGTATAAGCATAGCTTTAGCAAGGATCACAACTCTCAGGAAAGCACATCTTAGCAGAGCATAGCACAGCACTTCTAATAATGCTAATAGGTCCTGAGGAACTCACATCTGTTCCTCTAACCACTCCAAATTTTACCTTGAACTCATCCATTTTGTCCCTCATTGTCATGCTCTGAGAAGCAAGGATCAAATGAGATTGTGCAGGTGCCTTTTTTGTTATAAAACAAGAATTCTGATATTTAAATTTGATTTTAGTGGTAGGCTGTAATTTCTTGGTCCAGTCCTGCCTGTTTATCTATCTTTGAACTTTATTTGTGTGCCCAAAATGCTGAGCTGTTTATCTACCTGGCTGGTAGCTCAAAAAGCAATGCAAGCATCACCATATAGGTTGATAGAGTTTTTGAGTACTAGTTCAGCTGCTGCACTTGAGTTTCCCAAAGGGAAAAGTTGTATTAGGGAGAGGAGGAGGAGACAAGGAAGAACAAAATCATGAAAATCTCTAATGCAAGTGAGAGATGGGAAGCAATGGTATCACCAGATACTAGACCCTGCAGGAATAATGGACTGAAGGTAAGAAAAAATATTTACAAAATCAAAATAGAAATCAATGGAGGGAAAAATCTATTAAAAATAATGTGAACACGTCACAAACCTTTGCTAAATTTTCACTACATATCAGAAATTGAATTGTAGCAGTCACCCCTAATCCCTTAAATGGTGCATTTTAGACATGTAGGCTATACTACAATAGTGAACTGTCAATAATTTGTATCTCTTTTGAAGTAATTAATTATTTTATGACTTCTAGTTGTTTGGTAGTAAGTAGTTAACATCAATAGTTGTTTAGAAAAAGTAAACTGTATCATGAATAAAGAATCTGTGCTAGTTCAACACAATGGTATAAAATATTCTTTAAACAGTGCTTGTAAGAGAATAAACATATCTCTAGTACAGAGTCATTGGGTAAATATGTATTCAGCATTAGAAAACCTATCTTCTAATCTGCAGGAGTAAGCTAAGGATATTTCTGTTGTGTGTTCTCTGCACTACAATTAAATCCTAGAATCGCAGGACAGTTAGGGCTGGAAGGGACCTTAAAGATCCCTTTCAGCCATCAGAGAGGTTTCAGCTTTCTGCCATAGGCAGGGCCTACTTTAACTAGACCAGGCTGCTCAGGGCCCCATCCAGCCTCATTTTGAACCCTTCCATGGGGCATCCACAACCTCTCTAAGCAGCCTATTAGAGTACCTCACCACCCTCTAAGTAAAGAATTTCATCCTAACATCCAATGTAAATCTGCTCTCTTCCAGTTAAAAACCATTGCCCCTTATCCTGTCACTATTTGTCCACACAAGAAACGGCTCCTCTTTTTATTAAGCCCCTTTTAAGCACTGGGATGTTGCAAAAAGTGTAAATTACACCAATAATCTTCATCAAGTTCTCATAAAGTGGCTCCTGCCCTGTTTCTGAATGTAGCAATAGGATGGTACTGGCATCCTATTTACTGGCATCCTAAACATCTTTGTTTAACACAAAGCCATTAAGAGGTTTGCTCCTGGAGAGGAGCAATCTGAAATGCTTTGGACATAAAGGCTGCAGAGTTGTCGCTAAAGCACCTAAAAACAACCTCACAGAGAGAAAAAGTCAAGTGTGCAACTAAAGCCAACTCCCAAAACTAACAAACACAGAGGGGGTCACCAACAGAGACACTGCAATGTAATTTAACAGGTCAGAAGTTAGGTGTACCCATCGGGAATGTTGTTACCACATGGACAAGAACAATGACCCAAAACACACACACACACACATGCACAGGGCTCCAAGAAGATTTGATTGCTTCACCCAAAGGCCTGAAGGATCACCCAGGTATATGCAGTAGAGAACAGTGATTTGCCCAGGAGAGCTGGGCAGGGGAAGCCTCTGTGGGTGCCCAGGGTCACCTTCCCCTCATAGGGACATGACAGCATGTGGGCTTGAGGTGGGACCCGTAGCCATACATGGCAATGGTCCAGAAACACAACTTTTAACATCTGCACAACTTCCAAGTTTTTGCAAGTTTCTAACTGCTGCCTTTGTTACAGGGCACTGCTTCTGACAGCAAGGGCACCAGCCATGGCTGCCTGCACTCTTCTGGCCCTGCTGCCCAGTTATTGACCACTAATCCCTGGCAGTCTGTAGGACACGTCAGCTTTGATGTATCACTTCCCTTAATGTGTTTTTTGGAATGCTGTGGTGATAACACACTCACATTTATCTTCATTGTTGCTGCTGGGAAATGTGAAGGTTGTCTCTAACAGGATTTTCCCATTTAGTTAAATAATTTTGTTAGAATTTTAAAGCACTCTGGGTTATCAGAAGGCAGCAAAAAATCTCTAGCCCAACAAATGCTACATGGTGAAAATATTTTAGTAAATTATATTTCAAAGCCCTTTTGCATGTTGCTGTAGAAATTCCAAATATAGGGAATCAAACTCATTTCTCAGCAGAGATGGCTCTGTCGTTAAGCCACAAATCTATGTACTCAGTGCAACTGACTGCATGGAATAAGTATCAGCTTCTGATGGGAACAGTGCTGGATGCTCATTGACAGTCTGAATGATGACCATGTGATCTCACTGTGACCTTACTATGTACTGAGAAGGCTGTAATTCCAGACCAAATACTTTGATGCAAAACACTGGTTAGACCTCTCAGTCACATCAGAACATATAGATCTTAGTTATAAAATAATTTTGGTCCTGCAGCTGCAGCTGTAAATCAGTTCTATTGATTGCAGAGGAGCAATGCTGCCTTACACTGAGACTCTGATCCTGTCAACTTTTCAATAAAATCAGATCAGAAATCTCACTACGGCAACTAAACTTTGCTATTAACTTTACTTATTGGCTGACAGATTTTTTTTTCCCACTCATTCAAACCTAGATGTACTTGCTTAATTTACTGCAACTATGAAGGTCTTAGAGTCTTCCAATACTGCCTATAGGACAAACCACAAATAAGCCCATTATTAAGATAGCAGGCTTTGTTATCAGCAACAGACCCAAAACAGGAAACAGATAAGCAGGATAAAAATGTTCCTGTGTATTATCATTAATAACAGAAAGATATCAGAGTTCTTAGTTTCACACCTCTTTCCAAAGAGTTTTCAGATTCAGAATTTATTAGCCAGATAGCTCTGTTCCTTATTACTTCCTGAGGGGAACCCTGATTTCTAAATTCTGAGAATTTGTCTTCATTAATTACTGATTTATTTACCTTAGGAAAGTTCCAGGCACAGAAATATCACCCATCTGCTTGATCAGTATACTTCTGACTAAGGGGATGCATATGTTTCTTTCTCAGAATTTAAGTTCACAAATATAATTTTTTTTAGTTTTCTGACAAGTTCTTTACAAAAAAAAACGGAGTGCTTTGCATTCATTAAGTCAATGTTAATTTTAACAGCTTTATGAGTAGCATTATTGACATCCTATAGATATAAACTGAGACATACAAAATTATTTCTCTCAAATAAAAGAGGAAATATTTGGGCCTTGCAGATTCAGTGTAAGTATAGGAAAAGGACAACTTTGAATTCCAAGTCTTAAGGCTCATATCTAACCATTGATTCATGCTGTGAGCCCCCAGGTCTTCTAGTAGGGGTCTCTATGAAAAATAACAGTTAGGAGAAGGGAAATAAGGTCACTGCTGAGATGTTGATGCTGAGATGTTCTTTAGGTACTGCTGGCAGGAAGCTTAGAAAATTATCTGAACTTCTGCCAGGTTATGTCTCCAAACATGTCATAAGGAGACTCTGCTGCTCAGAGCCCACAGACCTCAACAGCAGGACTGTGTAATCAACAACCTAAACAAAAATCATTCTCAAGGATTTTTGGTCCTTTTTGTCTTATGCCATCCTTAGGAGAGTGTTAAGAAAGATCTACTGCTTATTTTCTATTTTTTATCTGATGACTTATGCCAGACAAAAATCTCTGAGGTGTTCTTCACTCAGCAGGATGCTGATATACTGCATTGCCTGATGCTGGTGGTGTGTGAGGAAATGTCTCATTTCTTATGCCAGCCTTACTTCCACAGTGATCATCTCTCACCCTCTGCAATTCTCGCTGTGAAAGTGTGAATTAACCCAGCAATAACAGAAAATGAGAAAACAAAGGTGCATAAAATGAAAAAAGGATGGACAGTACAGTGGAAGTTTAGGAAACACCAGTGATTTATAATGTAAGGAAAAGAACTGAGAACCAGATTTGCTGAGGAAAGTTATGGAAGATGGTAGCCAAAGCTCGAAACAAGGAGAAGGGATGAAGAATCCTGAAGTTTTGCTGGTGGGATGGAACACATGAGAAAACAGAAGAGTAGCTCCTGACCTGACACAATCCATGAGGAAATGGCAGAGATCATGAAAATATTCAGTTGCCAGCTAGTAGGGTCTGAAAACTGTTACCATGCTGCCTGCTCACTGGCCTGTGTGGAGTGACTTCTGTGCTCACAGTCCCCTTCCCAAAAGAGAAGTGAGAGCACCACAGATGTCACCCACCCTTGCCAAGAAAAGCTCTGTTGGCAGCCTCAGGGCTTGTGGACCAGGTTACTCCCTCACAAAAAACCACTGTGCCGGACCTTAGGGCATGAGAGGGAACGCAGAGACAGCTTTACCTACTACTTTGAAAAATAGCAGTCATTTCTTTTGACAAGAATTTTTTAATATCCACAGGTTTCATTTATACACTTTGAGTTCCTAATACACACTTTAGAAGAACTCTTTAATTTCAATTGCAGATACTCTTAGCAAATAATAAAATTGGGTATTACTAAGAAATATTTATTTATTATGACATTTGTTTACTAATTCTTACAAACTAAAAGGTTATTTTAGATATTAATAAGATGAAGTAGTTGGTAGTAGTTCTTAAAATTAACTTTCTTGTTCTGGCTCTGCTCTGACATTTAGCAATTTCAGTCAGCAAGGCTTGTGTCACCTCAAGTCATAGTAGTCTCAGTTTGGTAGAAAATAATAAACTTTGGCTTTCCCATGAGAACTGAAGTAATTTTAGCTCCTTACAGGCATGTATATCTGAAATCCACCCCATTGACAATAATACTGAAAAATGTTTACCTTAAAAATACAGATGACAGATTTTTATTTGAAGCCTTTACATAAAGGCTTTGCCTAATTCCTTCATTCATCAACAGTACTGTGGAAGCTAGAGGTTTGATTCTTTTGGCCTAAAAAGTCCATCCAAAACATTTTGAACTCCAAGGTTTGTTGTTATGAAATAGCACTGTATGTACAATGGACAAGACGTCAACATTCTTAAAGAAAAAGATATTAATAATTTAAGTAAGCTGTCAAGTCATGATACTGGAGGTAGTTACCAGGGAAAAAAGAACATTAAATGCTAAAGGAAATGTAGGGATCCTTAAATTTAATCTGAAAAGGATATGTAAGAGACTGCAGATATCTGTGGCATTTTCCAGAACTACCAGAGACTTTAAACATCTTTGACTTGTTTCCCAGGGTTTTTATGTCTTTGATCACCTTTTCACATTCAGTTTAGAATATATTAAAAATATTTCCTGGGACTGCATACATGAGGAAGATGACACTCACAGGCTGGTGGGACAGTCAGGCCAGAGAACAGAATGTATTTGAGGAAAATAATAAGGAGTCATTTTCCCCTGGATATTTGCTTCAGCATGAGCCCTGCTCCTTGATCTGAAGCATATCTAACAGAGCATTGCAACTTTTCCTAAAATGAAAGAACAAGGAAGAGGGAGACATGTATCATGGCCATGAGGGATTCTGGAATGGGAAAGAGAGTGGTATTAGCCAAGCACCAGTTCTGGCCAAAGTGAAAGAGCTGTATGGGAAAGAATGACCACTCTTCTTGGCAGTTACAAGCAGGACATACTTATTAGCTATAAAACTGGTCCCATACAAAACGACTGATAAAAGTGGAATTTTAGTTCCAGAGCTTTATTTCTGTGGCATGACTGCTGTTGTTCCTACATTATTATCAAAGGAAGGAAAGAGGACGGGAAAGGAGGGAGGAGAAGGAAAAATTTAAAGCAAATAAAGGATTGCTGTATATCAGAGCAGGGCGTAAAATTATTTTCACCAGAATGACCATTGTCATCATCGTCTTGAAGAGAAAAGAATGCACGGCATATAGAAAATAAATAGCATAAGAAAGTAAGTAGCCAGGCACTATTTATTTTTTCACAGTGTAACTAATCAACTTCACAGCAGATACAGTATAAACAATGCATTACAACTGCTTTACAAAATTCAGTGTTGAAACTCTCTTGATTCTTATCAATTTAAGAGACATCAGAGCACAAACATCTAATTTATTCATTTTGCACAGAACACGTTATTCAATGGTGGGGTACAAATTTATTTTTTAAGACTATGGCTTTCAGAGTTTTACATTTAGAAGATTACAGATTACATCGCAGTAACATCTGTATGAACCATGCACCAGGGTGCAAACACATTTCCTTTCAATGCACAAGGACTAGTGCAACATTTATATGAAAATTCAATAGATGTTAACATTCACAGGAGAGCTATGAACTATAAAACCTATCCTTCAAACCATTGTTAGTCTTCTGGCAAAAAGTTTCTGAGATTTTTTCTCTAGAGGTCCTTATAATCCAACTTTTTCTCATAACCTTACTTCAGAATTTCTGTTTCCAAAGCCTTGCGCCTCCAAGCCCCTTCTGATAATGAGGGCCACAAGCACCTCCCTTCTGAGCCTGTTACTGATGTTCTTGTTACCAGTCTCAAAGTCTCATTTGCACTTCCATAACATCAGCTTTTAGCAGCTGATATACCATCCTGCATGAGCTATGCTGCTGAAAACAAAGGAAAAGCAAGCAACCATAGGATGAAATCTGTCTCCTTGTTTTCATATCTTCCTACATGTCAAGAAAATTATATAAAAAAAAAAAGAAAATTCCCCTAAAGGCTACAAAATTCTAGCCTTGAACCATAATTGAACTTTCAGCACTATTCTATAGCAATCTAATTTATGTAAAACACTCAATGATGACTAGTTACTTTTTTTGAAGTACTTGAAGCTGAATGCTCAAGGGATAATTTTTAAAAAGGGCTAAATTTCTGAAAAGCAGATTTATTTTCTTTCATTACTTAAACTGCACATCAGAAAATAAGGCATCCAAAATTAAGAGTATACTAAATTGCAAAACTCTGGCTTGATCTTTTACCATGATACCAGAGAGTTCTGAAAATAGAGAGCAGAATCCACCTACTCTGCAAGTGCAACTGAAAATGAGGAAATTTGCTCCTACCTACAGATATGTATGAAAATATACAATTCACATAGATAGTACTTTCATATTTACCTTTAGTGATATCATTGCCTATCTCTTCTCCCTTTCTTCTTCAGTAAAAAGGAGTAAAATTAAAAATTAATCCACAAAACCCTATAGGTATTTTAAGCTCTGAACCACTCCTACTTTCCAAATGTACAAATCTTAAGTGGGTTTTTAATGACTTTTTTGGTCACATTTAGAATATAAATTTTATTGGCAGAAGTAATCTTGTTAAAATGACAGTCAGAAACTGATGTATAAGTTCTCATACCTTGCTTTCCAATTTACATATATATATATATATATAGATTTGTTGTTGCCGCTGCCATTATAATTTCTATAATGCCCATTGTAGCTGTACATGGGGCTTAGCCAAGAGCATCATCTTTTTATCAACTCTGAAGTCTTCTGGTTCAGTCATGATCATGTAATAATGTTGTCAAATATAAAAATGATGTTATCAGTGTTTCATTATAACCCAGCAGACAGATTTTTTCAAAATTCAGAAGCAAGTAAAACTCAGTTTAATACCTGAAAATGCTTTAGTTTTGGTATTACACACAAAAGATTATGGCATTTTAAGAGAGGCTGAAGAAGTCATGGCTTAATCATGTAGAAAGACTGTGAGGATACCTTGATGTTTCCAGGTAATTGAATTTAATAATGGATGAATACATTCCAAGACTATTGGAAAAGTACCAAAGAACTAAGCAGAACTGTAAATATCAGCATAATAATAATAATGACATTAATAATAATAATACCCCAACTGAGGATGCTTTTTGAAAGAAAACTGAAATGTAAGAATAAATTTGCTTCAGTATCATGTACTTTATATATAAACCTTAGAAGTAGCACAGAGAATTACAACATTTATCTTCTATTCCATATTTCTTACAGTAAGTTATCCACAAGGGCATTAATAAATAACTTTAAAAGGAACAGTGATGCATAATTTTGCAACATTGTCCATTGGTGCCAAAACTCTATTAAATTAAATGCATAGTATAAATATTCACCTAGGTAGTTAAAAATATCAGCATTTTTTTAAACATTGAATAAAAAACAAGGATGTACTAGTAAGGAGCGAAGTCAGAGTAACTGAAATACTATGTGAACTATAGATGCCAGAGAGAGATTTGGATTAAGGGTGCATTTGAATACTGGAACCTCAATATAACAAATACTGAGACATATCATAAATCAACAAGTGTTATTTTTCAAAGATATTTCTGTAAATTTAGTTTTCAGACCATAAATTGCAATTGGTTATAAAATTTTAATGTAGGGAAATATAAATTATAGCAGTACTATGCTTAAGCAAATTAAGTAAAAATATTCAACTTTTTAAATATAGGAATAACTATGAGGTTACCAGATTCTTAAGTATATTCTATAGCAATTTAAGCTGTAATCAAAGGTATCATAACACAACTCTTCATGTTCAGACAGAGTCCAAGTGTTTGTAGTGGCCAACAGTGGGAAATACAAAAGGTACTGTGAAGATGCACAAACCATTAAGAGATTTTTCAGTGACTGAAGTGTAAACATAGATTATATATTAATACTGGGCCTATGAATACGCAAATTTCTATATTTATCCTTCTTGGAACATCTGAACTATAGGGCAAGTTCTTTCAATTCTACTGATCTTAGGCTATCGTTGGGCAGATGGACTAACATGACTTTAAAGAGACCATCACCTTTTTTCTGAATATTTCACAAGCCAAAAGACTCCTACAAACCATCTTCCTAAGGAAGAAAAACAATTCAAAGGGAAATAGATATCTGTAGTAAAGTGATGAGTCATCCTCATTTCCCACCCATGGTAACAGTTTTGGATTTTGTTTTTAAATATCAAATTGGCAAAAGTAATACATCCTCTGTGGAGGCAGCACTGGTCATTGCTTTTAACAGCCTTCAACATTCTCATGTCTAAATGAAATAGGAATCCTAATGCCACCCCTGAGAGCCAGTCTGTCTCCTTAGCAGGATCAACTGAAAATCACTTTTCCAGTGTTTGCCAGGAAGACATTTCCTATCTGCAATGCCTGGACAAGGAAACTTCAAAAGGAAATCTTTCCTTTTGAATTCAGCAATGCTCAAACCCTGATGATAAAGACATTGTATGAAGCCAGAAATACACAAAAGAATTACTTCCAACCCGAAAAATATTTTGAATCTCAGGTAGGCCTGCAGTGATGTATGGAAAAGTAGCTACTACAAAAAATTATAAAAGAGAAGCCTTATTACTGTGAGCAGTCTCATCCTTCTTGATCCTGTCAGTGGGACCCACGCCCTGTTGTCAGTAGAAAAATTGTCATTTGCACATGCCATACACCTACCCTTTTGAACCTCTTTTCTTGACTAAGAAAAGGAACTGAGAAAGCACAAGGTAGAACAGTTTGCAGGTCTTCTGTCTTACATCCCCCATGGCTCTCCTCACACAGCTAAAGTGAGGTTGATGTCCCATAAGCACAATATGCAGGCAGAGAAAGATTACTCACTGAGAAGGGGAATAAGAATTTTACAGATTTTTTTCCCCTTAAAATACCACGAGGCTTTCACAGTTTTTCAGAATCAACATATTACTAGTGAACTGGACCCATCTATGGTAAAAAGGGCTTCAGTTTTAGCCAATCTCCTCTCTCCAAGGGTGATCTGAGATCTCTGCTAAAGCCTTCATTACCTCTCTGGCTTTCTCAGTGAGTTTTACTAGTAAGTAAAATCAAAAGTTCATTTACTGCCTTTTCACAGGCATCATAACATCCAAAAGGCAACTGTGACTGATCCCCGTGACAAGATTTAAACATTTTGCCCAGGAGTGCCACCAGAACTTTTCTATACCACACAGGGAATATCTCAGTGCCTCATAGCAGGACAGCCAATTCAGTGAAACTGCTCTTGTGCAAAGATAAACATTAAATGCAGGGATGCTTTTTCATCATCATGGAAGGCACACCACAGATGCATATTCTGACGGAAGAATGTTTCAAATTACAGTCTTGGGCAGAAATGACCCTTCCTTTTAACCAGAAACCAACCTCCCTGGAGCACCTCAGCTATCCTAGTTCATGTCTGGCATAATCACAATTCATCTTTCTCACTTTCTGATGGAAATAGGGGATGATAACTGAGTGCAGTCTGAGTCAGGTTTCTATTCCCAAATATTTTAGCCCTTGAGGGGACTAACAGCAGTTTAGACTGGGTACTAGGCCCTTCCCAGTGCTTAATGAACTGATTAATGCTCAGTAATTTTAAAAATGGTTTTATCTCCAATAATAAATGGAGAATAAAAAAAGCTTTTTCTCATTTAACCTGATCTCTGTTTTCGGTTCAACAATTCACCACCATGTTAACTCAAGATAACTTTCTATTGCCTGTTCAGTCAGCAGTTAATGTATAGGAAATACACAATATTTTCCTTTTTATTTAAAACATTAGAAATATTTAATTATGTTGCAGAGAAATCAAGGGATTTATCACAAATACCAGTGAGAAACCTATGAACTAAATGTAAGTCACTCAGATCCATGTAACTTGATTCTGGGATCACTGCCATCATCAATCTTTCCCTCATACCATTGTTTCCTTTCCTCCCACCAGCTTTCAGTGCAGATTTGCAACTGAATGAAAAATGCCCATCACAACAAGCCATCCTTCAGCCTCCAGCTGCAAACTCCCACCACCTGTCTTGGAGAAAAACTTGGTCATAATCTTGTGCGTTCAGTCAGATGATCCCACCCATCTGTGTGAAATATTAACCAACTAAGAGTAAAATAAAGATAATTTTTCTGATTTTCTTTCATCTGGCAGCAAACAGAGCATTTGAACTGCTGTTGGTAACTGAAATAAGGCAGAAATAAGAGATCACTGAAAAAAGGAGGACAGATCTATTTCTTTCCTCCATTTGAACCACTTTTGTAGCAAATTCATGGCATGAACCAATGCAAAAGCCTTTTCTACAGTCTGGAGAGTATTCTACCACTCCCTGTGAGTCAGGTTCCCCCTCCAGCACATTCATGAGGCATGTGGGCATCCACTGAGCTTTTTTAGGAACAAAAGCACAGTAATTCTGATTCCTGGCTTTGGATTTTTCAGCTGTTGAATTGTAGTTTCTATCTTCTATATCTATTATAATGACTAAAAATACAGTATTATTTCATAAACATGAAAGATCATATTTAAGTTATAACTGAGAGAAACTACAATGAATTCTACAAAAATAATTATAGTAAGAGAAAAATGTATTTGCACTAGTTCTCAGCTATTTGGAAACAGTAGACAGAAATTATGACTGATACAATTAAATGAAACATATCTTACTTTAGGCAGATAGATACTCAAATCCAGACTCCTCCTGTTCTCTTTTGATTGTAAGGTGTTCACAAATTACAAAGCACAATTCATATATCAATTTTAAACAAATGTTTTACTACCATACCAAATAAAGAACAGAAAGTTTTAAAAATACTGTTGGAGGTGGTTCTCCTTCAAAGTCTAACACAATCCTATATCTCTGAATGCCAGAAAACTGGATAAGGTTAAAGTCTTTGAAGCACATCAACATGTGAATACAAAATACGTTACCCAGAGTTCATGCTT
Source organism: Molothrus aeneus (assembly GCF_037042795.1). Classification (NCBI taxonomy): domain Eukaryota; kingdom Metazoa; phylum Chordata; class Aves; order Passeriformes; family Icteridae; genus Molothrus; species Molothrus aeneus. The sequence goes on along the minus strand of NC_089649.1, from coordinate 48,470,319 downwards.
TGGTTGCACTGCCACTACATAAAACAGATTTATTCAGACACAGAAGACATGCACTAAAGTTCAGTGAGGTACAATCATAGACAGAACCTTACCAAAAAACAACACACTGAACTGTACTCACTACTAAAACAGGAAACTGGTAAACACTAATACAGAAATGTCAAGGAAAAGTCTCTTTTTTGAAAAATACATTTCAAGATATGCCAAAGATAGGCGCAGTATAAAACAGTTTTCCCAGACTTTTTCCCCTCTCTGCCTTTACAGCAATTTCTCCTTTTATGTCCCTCTCTTTCAATGAGAAAGTCTCTTACTGAAAAGGCTCTGGTTCACATCCTTAATGTTCAATTATTTGAGCTACTGAACACTCATTATTGAAATTAGTGCAAATTAAGCATGTGTTAATGGCATCAATTCATGATAGCATCACTCTTTATGACAGTACATAAGAACTCCCTTTTCTGAATTCTGGTCTAATAACAGTACTAATTAGGAATATGTTTAAGTGTGTGCTTATGCAGTAATGGTCAGAATAATATGACTCCCAAAAAATATGATCCCAGCTAAGAGTAAACAAACTTTTTTATCCAGGTAAGTTTGAAAAATGATTGCAGTACCTAACCCCAATTAATTATACTGTCTGTTTCTTGCTATTTTTTTTAAAGTACTATTTTTTTAAAGAATCACTTAGATTTCTTGGAATCAAGTGTTTACATGCAGATTAGAAAGAAAATGCATAGGACTAAAATAACACATTTATTACATGCCATGTAACAGTTCACTGCATTCTCATTCCTATTTGCACTCACAGTACCATGAGAAACTAAAATTATTTCATCAGAAACAAATGAAGTACACAGAATAGTTTGTCAACAGACAGAAGCAAGTGTAGCCATAAGCCAAACAGCCATAACACTCAATAGGTTTAATACTCCACTACATTGTTCCATAGAAATTAGAGATGAAAGACTTATGCATCCCTTGCCAATTCTGAATGTTTTCAGTTCTCCAATTCAGTCACTGGAGGCTGATTGGCAACTGACAACCACATGAATAGAAAAAGCTAACTAGATGAGCCAGAGGAGAGCAGGCTGTGAAATTTTTATTTCCTCTAGTGAAGTGCCAAGTTCTTTTAAGTTTCCTTTGTTTAAAGGTGAATTAATGAACCTCAGGAACTCACTGAATCTGGGCCTTGAATTGTACAGCAAGCTGACTGCTTTTCAAGCACACATCAACGTACTGCTGAAGGCACCTTCACCCCTCCTACAGAGGAAAGTGTTCAGCATGCTGTCAAAAAGCATCAACCTACATTATGGAATAAAAACTGGCATGTTTCTTTTGGACTGAACATTTTATGAAAATTAGACTCTAAAAAACCTGCTCAATAAATTAGAGCAGATCAGTGCCATTAATGATACCGCACTTCTACACTCAGTCCAACAGTCAGGAGAGCGGGTATGAGCTCAAATGACCTTAGAAAGGTCATACCACAAATAATGCCAGCCAACCTCATCATCAGGGCTTTCAGATTCTCTCAACCACTCCTATATTTCATCAGCTAAATACTGAAATAAAGTTTTCATTAAAGTTGGAGCTTTTGTCACACCTCCTTCCACAAAAACTGCACATAATCTCGCACTCTCTATTAAATTCTGGGGCTGAACACTGGAATAACATTTCCTCTGATATGTGTATTGTATATCATATCTTACTATGCCTGGTACCAATTAGACTATAAATACAGTAATCCCTTCTGAGAAATTCAGAGGAGGGAGCATATTCAACAGAAATATTGGGGGGAAGAGGGGGAGCCCTTAACGTAACATTTTCTATTCTTAGCTATTAATCATGTCTTTAGCACTGAACATCCTTACCTACAGCCAAATACTAATCCCATTAATCCTCTTTAAAGATCTGTAAGGTCTTCTGTGTAATGCTGACTTTTACTTAATGCATATCTTAATTTTACAGTGATTTTTGCAAACTCACTTGAGACCAATTTGTCTTTAAGAAAGGAGGAAAGACTGCACTTTTCCATAGTGAAGACAATGGATTTAGAAAGAGAAATTAGATACCAAATGCTGCCAGACAGCAATGGTCAACACCAAGAGGTCAGTCCAGAAAGACTACTACTGAAGGACTTCTACCCAAGCTCTACCACTGAAAGGATGGGCAGCTGGTCCTATGATTCTGGGGGGATGTATCCCATCTTGGAGAAGGTTCAGCAATGCATAAGGATTATTTTAACCCCCCTCCATAACACATCTTTTCCATTAGAAACTAACAAATATCAAGAAGGTAATTACCCAGCAATCCACACCACACATTCAATACATTAATACCACTTGTCTTTGGCTCAGTGAGCAGTATGTGCAGTAACAAACCAGATCTACAAAACCGCACTGAGTGAAGAGGGGACCAGATCACACACTGCACTCTTAGGACTGGGGATTTAACACAGTAACTTTGAGTACAATGACTACAGCGCTTCCAAATTCTGCTGATACAAATTCTTCCAATTGTAGAGTTATGACTTTTTCTCCAACACTGAGTATGTGAAGATCATTATGCTTGATGGCCAGAATCTGGGCCAACACCAGTCTGCTTTCCATGAAATGAGCAGGCAATGGCAGCTGGATAAGAACTTCTGAAAATTGTAGACCTCTTGGACAACTTGGGGGAACTCAAGACAATGAAGTAACAGGAAATGGAGTACAGATATAAATGTAATCTAAGGTTGAAAGCCAAAAGTCTCTATCCATGGTCAGGATAAGACAAGCTCAGAATTATCCTTGGGTGTTTTGATAAATCCATTCCTTGCTGCTCTTATATCAGCATTCTGTATAAATTTGAATTGATTAATTATCATCTAATCATACTTTTTAACATACTGGAGCAAACAAATGGCTGATTGAAAAGAGAAATGTTACATTTCAACTTTTTAAAATTAGGGATTAACAAAGTCATCACCTTATGGATGAAATGGATGAGAGTAACTAATTCCATTTAATTAAGGCTTTCTTTGCAAAGGTGTAAGAGATGCTACAAAATCCTTCTGCATTGTCATCTAGGATTAAAATTGAGAGCTTATGTAGGTTGGTTCAGTTAAATAGCATAGCCTGTGATTCTGCATTTTCTTAGAGGTGGAAAAAAGATAAATCTTAGGGATATTTATTTTAAAATGTTCTCTTCAAAATAGCAGTATCAGTTCTACAGTTGATCACAAGAGGGAGACTACATCATCATATTTCCTCTCATTGTTTCAAATTTTTAAAGCATACAAGCAATTTGAGTCATTTTGGACCAGCTCTAATCTTTGCTCAGTTAAAAGTATTAATGACTATTCAATTAATATTTTTTTCTGAGTTTGTCAAACCTCTGAAATTTACAGATAAAGATATCCAATCCAGTAAACAAGGTTGAACAATGCAAAGGCAGTTGGAAAGAAGATTCGAGAATAGGAGTCAATTTTTGCTATCCGGATGTGTATTCTTCCTTCTCGCCAAGATCCTGTGCGGCAGTCTTCAAAACAACAGAAGAAACTGGCACAGTCTTTTCCTTCTAGGCACTCATATCCATAATCATCATCACGTTCAGGGAGATGATTAATGCTATTCATTGGAATTAGTGTTGATCCAGGTCGAACAGCAATTGCAGATGGTTTCTTAAGGAAAAAAAAAAAAAAGGGAAATACAATTTTGTGTGCTTTTATCCTCACATTAAATAATTCCATAGGATTTCCCCGGCAATAAAGTCACCTTCACTAAAAAATACAGAAATTCTCATATTAAAGAAAACAGTTTGGGGAGCTTAGAAAATTATGAACTGATATATGTAATTAGCGCATGCAGGCAAAAGACCATGAACTACTTTCACCTGCCACAGTGAAAATTGGGTTGTGCTGGGATTTGGGAATAGTAGATAATTAGTCACACAGACAAGGTTAGCTGATCTCATCTACACAACACAGACAAACATTTTGAAGTCAGTCACTTCTTGACAACTGGGTCACAACCAAGCCCACAAGCAGGCGATAATCACCACTAACAAAGGAATGATGGTCCTCCCATCTTTTGGAGTCCTTAGGAGACTAGATGTGTTTCCGGAAGCTACATTTTCACAAAAAAAAAAAAAAAAAAGCTAAGGGGTTTAACACAGCATTGCTGGGGAAGTTTAACAGGCTGAGACATGTAAGGCCAGGCTATGCATGCCCTCTAACCCTCAGATGTTAAATCCCTGAACAATACAGCCCCCCTTTAGATTCCAAGACATGACTCCTTAGGAGAATGCCACTCAAATCACCAGTGCATTTAGTTCTTAATTCTTAATTTACTTCTGTAAGGTCATAACAACCTTCTGGTATCTGATAAAAACTCAGTGTAAAATGTTATAATTCTCATAGAAAAAATCTGGGTGGCTTATTGTCTAGTACATATAGTGTTTGCTATTCCCTTACTTGTGACTTTTGCCTATCCACCTTTTACTTACACTAACACAACCCACTTTTTCCCCTTTTATTTCTTTGTTTCTTCACAGTTTTCTATGCATCATCCTTCTTTTCCTGATTGTTTCAAAATATCTTCTATTTCTAAATCTCACAGCTGTTTTAAACTATTCCATAATATTCTTTCAACTTACCCCACCCCACATTTGGCATCTCTTCTAAAATCTTCTGACCAAAGAGAAGGGTTACATTAACACTACTCTTATATTGTGTTCTCTCTTTTCCACATTCTTCATATTTTGTTATGTAAGGACATAAAACAGCAGGAAAGGAAGCAGTGGGAAAATCTAACTGGATATTATTAACCAATTATACATGATAGACAATGAAAACACATGAAAAAATATGGAAAGTGGGAAGCCATCATTTAGCTTCTTGTTATGCTTTAAAGTCCTGCTGTCCCATTTCCTGGGAATTACTTTGGCCAGTACACAGACTTCTTATACATTGTTAAGGTGACATTCTTTTGCTTCAGGGGCATTTTACCCAATATCCCAAGGGATGGTGTTAATGCAGTGCAGTATCCACCATGTTTTCAAATAGCTTTATTTAATAAGTGTCTCTACCAGAGAAAGTTTCACACAGACTGCTGTTTCAAAACTGATTATACATGATGACCTAGGGAGCTAATTATCATCCTGAAGGACCTCATTATTCTTTTCAGTTATGATAAAATACTGACAATACTAAGAAACAGGAGTTACATGCCTCTATCCTAATTTGAGGCATTGCAAAGAGGAGTTATTTTTACAAAACATGAAAAATAGGTTCAGGGATTTTTTTAAATTAAGAAAAAGTCTTTATTCTGCTGAAGATAAACAGGGAAAGATGCCTATTTCTGATTCACACCTACTCTGCTCTGCTCACTGTTGGTTTTGCCCATGTAAGATTTATGGCATGAGTTATTTCTACTAGTGGGGTAAAAGAGGAATCCTCAACACAGAAACATGATGGGAGAAGGAAAAAATTACAGTACTGCTCTCCACTGTTCATCTCACCAGCACAGACTGGAGGTGGCCACTGAATTACAAATTTGAAGAGGTGGCTTGAGAGAGGCAGACACAGTCATCCTGTAGGCTTAACTACCTACAGGAAATACATAAAATGTGTCTAAGACGCAATGAGAGGGAAAAGAGGAAAAAAGACCACCACCTAACAAGAAAATGCCTTTATATAAATTGGAAGAAACTGAAAAAAAACCCAAAACCAAAACAACAGAACACTCACAACATGTAGATATAGAAGTACCTGCTGACTTTTTATGGATATGCCTACTGAAATTGTAGATAAAACAGCATGTATTGTGAGATCATTTATAACACAGTCTGATAGGATCAAACCCCAATTATTCTGCAATAACACTAATACAAGTACAAAAGAAAGCCATTGTCTGTGGAGAACATGGCACATGTGATACATTCATTTCAGGTGAAATGATGATCAGAATAAGATCCATAACTAATTAAGTTTAATCTTTCCTGCCCAAACTCATTATCCTTACTAACGTGGATTTGCATAAGCCAATTCATACTACCTTTCTTGAATGATGCCAGCACATATTTTGTAAGATAATACTGCTGTAATCATTTGCAAAATCTTGCCATTTTTTCCACAAGATCATTTATTGTGGCTTATTGGCATCAGTTCCTGGAATAGTAACCATTTATTGCATTTTGCAGTAGAAATAAAAGATCTATGCAAGTTTCCCAAGGAAAAAATAACTTGTGAGTTTTCAGAAGGAATTAAACTGTCTTTAAAATTAAACGGTTTTTTTGAGTTGCATATCCATAACTACAAGACAAAAAGAATTAATAGAAGTCCTTGACAAAAATAAAGGGGGGAAAAGGAAAAAAAAAAGAATAAAAAAGAAAAGGATTTGTAATGGTATGACTTATTAACTAATTAGATGCCTTCTTTACTTATTTGGAGAAAGAAAAGTCACATCTTTTTATAAAACATCACTAGAAAAGCTTTTACCAAATTAGAATCCTTGCCTCTAAGTATATTAAATTTAATTCTCCCTTTGTGTAATCTCTTTATTTTGTATGGTCTTATAGCCATAACATGTTTAAAAAACTCTGTGCAAAAAGATTTCTTTTTTCAACTTAGAAATAAAAAAGCATTGTTTAAGAACCCAGTAAAACACAACTGAACAGTATTTTAGTATTATATTGCTAATTTTATTATTAGTGCAAATTCCAGCTATTTATCCAGTAAGTTTCATAGTTTCTATCTCATCATTATTTTGCATTAAAATTTTCATATGCACTGAAAATCTCAAGGCATTTGGCAGATTATTGCACACATGGGTGACGTGTGAACAGATTCTGCAAAGTGGCATTATTTCATTCAATAGAGCATACTTGCAAACTGCTTCAGTGTCTTTCGATTTGTCAGCAGCTGATCTTTAATATCTGCCTGGTTTGAATACAGCAGTACATCCTGATATCTTTGCCTTCTCTGTGTTGTGCATGCCTACTCAGACCTACTCAGCTCCCTGCTCACCGAGCGTTGTTGAGACCTCCCTGCAGCAGCAACGTGAAATTGAATCTGCTGTGCTGACACTGGGATGCCCCCACATGCTCTCTTACCTTTTAACCTCAAAACTCAAGTGTGCCTTTGCCAAAGCCTGTGTTCCTCTCCTCCTGTTGGTCCCACATGTGTTTCTACCACTAACAGGAAGCAGGTTTGAGGTTTCCATTTTCCAGTTTTCCTGACTGTGAAGGATTCCCTGAGGATCAACAGTGATGTCTGACCAAGGCAGCACAGGGAAGTATTAACACTTCACCACTGGCCTTGTCCTAAACACACAGCTGATCCCCTTGGAACAGCTCACCAAATGAAGCCTAAGGGTTCTCATTTCCCTGGAATCAAGCCCCAACAGCCTCAGTGTCCCCACAGAAGAGAGGCCCACAGCAGTGCTGCTCAGAATGGGTGCACCAGTCCTTGCTGACATGAGCTGCAGAGTGGATATGGTTCATAACAGGATTTCTGCACTTCCATACCCGCAATTGCTTCTGTAATTTCTTATCAATTTCTGTTTCACCTCATAAAGAGCTGGTATTCAGCCTTCATCCAGAAAAGACAACTGGTGTTATGGTTCAGGTATGCTCCTGCATCTTTTAATGAGATGATTTGGAAAGGGGCTTTATAACATTTTCCTTTCTCTTATTCTCTTCAATGTTTTCTTGCTTTAAAGACTACCTTTAAGTATTTGTACTGACTTCCAACAATAAATTCTTTGGAAATTACAATATTCTTACTACACAAGCAGAAAGACTCTTAAAATGGAATAATACTTGATCCTGAGATGTGTAGAGGTTTACCATAAAAATATCAAGTTGTAAAAGCAGAAGGTTAATTTAACCAGAAAGAAACATGGAAGCCAATTTAGAAAAGAGTTAAGATAGAATTTCTGTCGTGGGATTCAGAATACTGGCCGATAACAAGCATTTTTTCCTTTGCAAAGCTTTGTAAGACTTAAGTTAGGTGATGCAGATCCAAAGAAATCCTCATACCTTCAGTCCATGCACATTATCTTTACTGCTACAGTTTTAGCTGTGTTCTGCCAGGTGCTGTTTTCAGAAGCCCTGTGCCCCTACAGAACCATCTCCGTGGGCACACACTTCATGGGCAGTTCTAGAAGCACCAAGGACGTGGAATATTATAATCAAACCACTCTCCACCTTAGGCTCATGTGTCCTCATTCACATATGTGAAATCATCTAAACTCTTTGCTCACTAGTTGTATTTACATAAAATTAGTACAAGCCCCTAACTACAAAAAAAGGAAAAAATAAATATTAGTGTTAATTATCTTTCAACATTAGCTTTTCTACTTAAGAAGCAGTCATTCAAAATGAATGCTACAATAAAAACCACTCTGTATTTTTTTTTCTTATTTGCCTAAACTTACTGATGGCTTTGATTTTGCCTTCTTTTCTTTTCCTTTGACCCCTTTTCTGTTGCTGGTAAAGTAATGTAAGGTGCCATATTCCATCAAGGCAGCAAACACAAAAATAAAGCAAACTGAAACAAAAAGGTCCATTGCTGTCACATAGGAAACCTTTGGGAGTGACTTCCTAGCAATTGTACTCAGCGTTGTCATGGTCAGCACTGTTGTGATCCCTGTAAAGAAAGAAAAAAAAGACAGAAAATGGGAAATGTATAGGTAATCAAATAATATTGTCACAAAAAAAAAAGTAATCATATTAGTTCTTATTTAATTAATGAGTCATATAAGGACTGACCCACAGGAGGGGTCAGTGGGTTCACCACTGATTACATTCATGTACATTGGTGCTATGGCAAGTATCCTTCCCTATGGATGCAGCATCCTCTCTGGGATCATAGAGAAAGCAGCACATTTCACCTTCCCTTTAAATCCATCCTATTTTCAGCTCACACTGAACAAACAGTGAGATTAAGTTTGTGAAATTTTATAAGTCTGACATGAAATGTACACATAAATGAAAAATGGGTACAAATAAGCACACAAACTTTATAAGCACAAGAAAGTCCCTTAGCTCGAACTATTAAAATTTTAAAAAGAATGCATTCAGAAATAAAAGGTGTATTATTTACCAATGATTTCAAGCTTATGGTAAACAAATGAAAAATTAATAATGTTTCCAATTGTCTGCTTCTGAAGAAGACATAGAAGATCAAATTTGATGACATTCACAGCTTTCTGGTCTCATTGTCTAAGTTACCAGCTATGCTTTCAACACTGTGTCCTAAGTAATAAAAAATGTTTGCCCTGATTCACTTACATACAAGCTAATTATAAGAACAAATTGGCCTTAATAACTATGTGTTCAAAATTTATGCTCAACTGTACCACTCTTCATTAGTTTAGCATTTACAAGGTTTTAACACTTTCTTCTTATATTTGATGCTTCAGGGAGATGCAAATCCATTTACATAGTAGTCCAAAATTAAGTGTGACCTTTCCTTTGAAGAGCAATACTTGAACACACAAATAATTTTTTATTTACATGCACAAGATTATTTAAAACTTAAACAAAAACAACCAAAATAAAACAAATAAACAAAAAAAAGGCATTACACCAGGCTAAAACTGTCTATGGCTCACAAATCAAAGCATGGAATCACTAGTCGCTATGGACTGTTCCTGCAGCAGGAAGGCAGTAGTGTTTTTCCAAGAGATTTCCCAATGAAATTACATGCCTAAACGGGCAAACTGATAACCAGTGTTCTTCAAAAGTGCTTCACTCCCACCAGATACTTTTGAAAACAGATTTGGCATTTCCTCTGTGTAACTAAATATTTAAATATCTGTAATCACCCCAAATCTTTTGCTCAGGGAAACCACAATGTTCCAGGATCTTCCAACAGGTATGAGATAAAAAGGCCCAGCCTTTTCAGGGTACCAGACCCCAGCACACCTTCCAGGTGGGAAATGGCACCCACCATTCCCTGTACTGACATCCGTTCAGAGAGAACAAAAAAACCCAAATTTTTCCAGCCTTGTCTGCTATGTGAAAGGCATAGGGGGCTGTCACAGGGAGCAAACCTTCAACAGCAAAACAGCTACCTGCCATAATAAACCTGGCTGAGGTTTGGCTTTCTTGTATTAATTTCTCTTTCCATAGAATTGTGTCTATTTGATAGGTATTCTCTTTCTCATTCTCCAGAACATTTGCATGTAAGAAAAGTCATCCTACAAGCTGTCAAGTGATGGCTTTTGCATGTTTACAAGAAAGGAGTTCAGAGTCACCTGCAGGGAGCTGTAAATAAGATATTACAAAAGTTTACATTCCATCTTGAGTAGATGAAGGCTAGTACTGTTGAACTGAGATCTTGAAATCTTCAGCTGTGACATCAAAGACAGAGTTCTAGTTTCATGGCATATAAAAGTACTTTGTAAAAACAAAAAACTGGATACAGAACTAGAAGGATACCAATAGAACACTTTCTTCCTGTTATAACTATTGTATTGAAACTAATCAGAATCCACAATGATGTTCAATGAGTCAAAGAAATCAGATGAAATTTCTGCATCAAGGTCTAAACCTATCAAAAGTAATTTTCACTTATTTATTCAAGACTTTAGACTCACTTCACTAAATTTTGCAACATTTTCAAACAACATAAAGTTAGAGTCCAAGACTGAGATTTTCTTCCCTCACCTTTTTATTAGGCTACTGAGCCATGCTTGCTCTTGCTTACTTTCTCTCTTGACTCATTAATCTGGCAGGCTTGGTGATGGTCCAGTTCCAGTGGGAAAGGCAGGGAGTTAAAGTGCGGGCTCATGCTTCTGGTAGCAAATTATCTTGTGGGGTGAGAATGGTGTGTTCACAGCAATACAGCTGATCAGGAAAATTAACTCACACCTCTAACTTCCTAAGATACAACTCTCAGCTCTTGACCCCAAAATAGGTCAGACTGCTGTCACTAGTTCTGCTACAAGCATCTGTCCCTGCTAAGCTCAAAGCTTTGTCCTGTGCACTCTGTGTACCCATTTATCAGGCTTTACGTGGGGACTGCAACTTTTCTCCAAGGCAGCACAGGAATCCCAAACAGTCAAACTTAGCAGACTGATGCTGTGCTAAACAGATCAGCCAAAATGACACTAACACAGAATTGTCTTTGTATTAGAACTTGCAATACACTTCAGAACTGTCTGTAGTAAAAGCAGGATGTTTTGGGAATTATAGGCCTAACTTCTTGAAGTGCAACTTTGGTTGCAAATTTTCTGTCCTATCCTAAAAGAATAATTGAATAATTCTAGTAAAAAAAAAAAAAAAAAAAAAACAAAAAAAAAAAACCAAACAAACAACCCCCTGAAACAAGCAAACAAAAACCAACCAAAAAAACCCAATGCCAACAACACAAAAAAAGCAACAAAAAAACTAAACCAGATTTACACCATTTTTGGTCATGTAGTAACGACTTGATTTGTTCCATAATGCTAATTGTCAGACTAATAATTGCCACATGGCAGTCCCTGGAGATGATAAAAAGCCATAAAGAAGAAAAAAAAGTATTTATGTGAACAACAGCAGACCGACAAACTTGGATCGGGATTTCCATGCTCAGCTTTGCTTCCTTTACCTCTGCCACACAACTACAGCAGGATTCTCCTACTCCAACTGTTGCAGTTCAAAAGAGAGAATGACCAATGGTCACAGTCTGAAGGGGCATAAATTGTGGTTAATTTACTCCCTGCTGCGCATTTCTTTTCTTTAGGAGTACCAGATCCTTCAAGGCTGAAAAAAGACATTCTTACCCAGAGAAGTCCTTGCAGGAACTGCATCCTTATTGATCCAAAATGACACCCATGAAAGAACAACTGTGAGTATACAAGGAATGTATGTCTGAATAGTAAAATATCCCATACGTCTGCTGAGATCAAAGAATATTGTCATAATAATATAATCACCTAAAAATTAAAAAAAAAAAATTATATGACATATCATATGGTTTTCGATTGTATCATTATATGTTAGTCTTGATCTAAACAGATATTGCACAAAATAATACTCAACACTTTGCCTTACCAGACAAGGTATGAGAAATTTCAGTGGTATTTCGTAGCCCTACAAATGCAAACTGATACAATCTCCAGTATTTTGGATCTGCCACTTCAACAGAGGTTTTCTTCCATTTGTATTCAATTTCATTCCTGGGATATCCATCTAGAATGAAACAAAAAAAATCAAACACTAAGCCATAGAATGTACATAGAAAGCACATTTTCTGATCTCTGAAGTTACTTATAAATTAAACCAGAGCTGTACATTAAGTGGATTTGAGACCATCTATAGTCCTTTTGATACACTTAAAATTTAACCACAAAATAATTGGTCTCAATTTTAAGTCTAGGTAAATGTACAATCAATCAAAAACTGTGTAAATACAAATGTTTAGAAAATATCTACATGGTATTCTCAAACTCCAGTAATAAAAACTGGCTCAGAATCATCACTATTAAATCACAAATGTCATTACATTATCATTAAATGATCAGAAAGAGCTTAAAAGTACACTTCTTAGTACCTAATTTGATTGTTTAGGGTAGACCTCCTGGAAGGAGGCTGTAGCAATACAGGAGTTGGCCTGTTCTCCCATGCAGCCAGTAACAGGGTGAGAAGACATGGCCTCATGTCTGCATCAGGGGAGGTTCAGGCTGGATATCAGGAAGAATTTCTTCACTGAAAGGTTGTGAAGCATTGGAAGGGGCTGCCCAGGGAGATGGTGGAGTCACCATCCCTGGAGGCACTCAGGAAATGACTGGACATGGCACTATGGTTTAGTTGAGACGTTGGTGTTCAGTCATAGGTTGGACTTGATGATACTGGAATTTTTTGCCAACATTAATGATTGTATGATTACAATAGCACAATTCCCTAGGATTTTTTTTAACATAGTTTGCATCAAAAATAGAGCCTGAAGGTAGCGGGTTTGCTCATATAAACTAAGTTCCACTGAAAGGAAAAGGACTTCTACTGATTCAGCATTTATAGAAGCAAGTTGAAGACATATCTTATTCTTCCTTTTAAGTACACCATATGAAACTAATTCAAAGTTGCAGGCATAAGAAAACAAAGTCTTTCCAGAAGAATGCATTTCCATTAACTGTAATAGGCACTGTATTAGACTCCTAAGCAAAAAGACTATTTTTAAAGTTGCAAAAAATACATGTTATTCAAGTAATTCATTAGTGTATTAAGTAATACAATAAATCCAGTCAAAACATGAATGGTCAGTTCTTTCTTTTGCCTCAAGGCTTTAAAAAGGAAACATTTTCTCTCCTGAGGCCAAAATTTAAGTAAATATAAAGCTGAATGTAAAGAGGACAAAAGTGTTTTACCACGTACAGCTTGAAAACTCCAGAGGACAAGAGTGTTCATCCATAGGAAAATTATGAAGCTGAAGATAACATTCAGCATTAATTGTCAACCTAATTAGAAAAAGATGGGGAAGAAGAAAACAGGTTATATTCAAGAATTCTGACACTTCATACTACATAGTAAACAACATGCACAGAAATAAATTTTGCCAATTAATGGATATTATGAATAGCCTCCTGTGTATCAGGAAAACAACATCCAGCATTAGTACCAAAGAACAAAACAGGAATTATTATTGCATGCAACTTGAGGATCTGTGTTGTTTCAATTGGTATTTCAAGCCATTTCCAAAATTTCAATTGATTTTGGGGCACCTCTCAGCTCTTCAAGAAATAAGGGATAAAAATTAGAGTCTGAAGACAGGGGAAAGAGAGGAGCTTATGATAGCACAAAAAGGAAGCTTTTGCAGAACACATTTATCAAGTCACATTGCATTTGTCATCATTGTATCTGGTGGCTCTACATAAGAGAAAAATTGTGGGGCACACTGGACTTGCTCTATACTCATGGAAGCAGTTCTGGTGAAAAAAGCATTTGGACAGGAAAAGCAAACTATGTTTCTACCTATTTAATGTCTAAGGCATTCAAATAATTTACAACTTATAAACATTTTAGAACTGGTTTAGGACTCATAACTGTCTGAACTAAATCACTTTCTGCTTTTGAAAATGCTATCACGAATTTCCACATGACTTCCAAGGAATAAGTGCAAAACCCAGTTCTGCTACCTTTCACTAGTAAGCCAAAGCAAGGGGCTAGACTTCAAACTGACTTCTTTGCATTTAAAATACCTCCTCCTTTGTTGGCAACACTGTATAGAAAGGCAGAATGTCTTCTAAAATCAACTTTAAAAATTGCCATAATGCTCACATACTTGACTGTGTGCAATGCTTACATATTAGACAAGAGATAGGAAAAGACTCTGAGACATGCTGCCAGATAGTTTTATAAGTCTCTGAACAAAGTATTTATTCTACACAAACTGCCACTATGACCTGACCAAAGGTTTATAAGGAACCTGTGAGAGAAAGGAAGAAAGACCCTTCCCCACACTTTCAAGTAGAATACTTGCATCGCTATGGAGATCTTTTTCAAATTTTTTAGCTATGGTCTATGCATTTATTGCCTTTACTTTCCACTTTCGATTTTTGGATTGTTAAACACTCAAAGAAAAAGAAAACAAGATGAGCCTTGTGTTCAAAGCACCACAACTAGATCTGGAATCACAGAAGGTGCAACGGACAGACCATGGGACACCCTCAGAGGACATTCGGTAAGGCTGGTTAATATTTTCACCACGTCTGCCCCCTCAATTACCAACAAGGAAAGAGTGGTGATACAGGGGAGCCCACGAACCTGGAGAACTGTCAGATCATATTGTTGTTCCTTCAACAAGCCAGATATGAACCTCTCAAATGTTGTTTTACCTTAGGTCAAATTCAGGCCATATCTTCACCCATACAGATGTTTGTGTGTTGCAGTGCAGGGTGACAGCCTGTTCTGCTGTTCTGTTACCAGCTCATTGTACTTTATTTCTCATGTTCTGACACAGTAATTCTAACCTATTGCTCTTCGAGGGCTCACATGATTTTTTGCTTATATTTATTTCTTTCTATTACTTTGAATCTCTTTAGAAAATTTTTTTTCATTGAAAATGAAGGACAATGGAAGGGTAAAGTCCAAGTATGACTCTATAATTGCTAATTAGAAAAAGAAAAAAAATTAGCATGTCAACAGAAGGGGCTCTCTAGAGACTTTTATAAACACCAACTGGCATAATAAACCATTTAAAAAGTGCTCTTCAGAGATGTCTGTATGCTCTCAAATAATGCATACTACGAAAAAATTAAGTGAAGAGAATCCTTGTAAAGCATTCTAATTCTTACATTTGATACATGAGAAATTCATACATCGTTCATACAACATATACTGCATATGAACAGAGTATAAATGATTGAGAAGAAAGTAATTTAAAGTGCCACTTTTTGTTTTATAGATAACTAAATAAACAAACTGTTAAGAACAAAATCATATTTATGGCATCCTCTGCATAGACTACTTCTTGATCAGCCCCTGACTTATTACAGGATTTGTTCAGCATATTTAGAAAATATGACAGAGATGACCCTAAAATAGTTTCTGTAGACTACAGCCTTTCAAGAACTGTTTGAAAAGTGACTCAAAAATCAGTACAGATAGCCTTAAGCTTAAAAGCAGCACAAGCATCTCCCATTTGCCAAGTAGAATTATCACCAACATGTTTGTTTATGCCTATTCTGGATGAATAGATCTGCTGATTTTAATAGCTTACAAGTGTAAATATGTTAAGAAGTACATGCAGGACTGGGGCCTTAGCTTTAATCAAACTTCTTATCATTTTCATTATTTGAAGCATTTAATATTTTACTTACAGAATATAATTTGGTGGAAATTAGATTTTAAAGTATTTCAACCAAAAATAATTTATCTGCAATATATTAGTGACAGACCACCATGATGCTATATACTATAATAGCATCCTTTTTTAAATCTTGCCTGTACCTAAATTCAAAATTTGAATGAGATCAAATTCAAAATTTGAATTGAGATCAAAATTTGCTATTACCTTCAGTTGTCCTTAGTCAATTATCTCTGCATTGTATTTCAATACTGCAAATTTATATTTTTCATGATCAAATGATCTTTATTTTCTTGTTTAACCAATTCCTTGCAAATTCCTATGGTCCATAACAAAAGAGATGGCAGGAATTTGATTCATATTCATTATTTTCATATTCCTGATCATAACAGGAATATGTTTTGATTATTTTTCTACCCAAATAATAGAAACCCACCTTAGAGTGTACAATACTCTTCCATCACTCCAGATTCGAAGCAAACGGTTTGGAGTTGTAATCCAGTGAGCATCAGATTTCCTTGAGTTCCGGAAGAAAGTGTCTGGAATCCAGATTTTTCCAACCATATTGCTATTAAGCATAAGCACCTTCATTGAGCTGTTAAATTTTAGACGACTGTCATACCAAGTCTGGGCAAAAATTATATCTATAGTGTATTCCTAAAAACAGAGAAACAACCATATCTATGTTTACGTTTACCAACATCTGCAAGCCAACTGTTTTTTGACTCATATAGAAATCCGAAGCCACTTCCTCTATTCTTGTTTGTATTACCATTTGCATAGCAGACAGCAGCCAGTGAACCCAGAATGAGAGACAAAAGATGAACACAGCCTTCTGTCGCTACCTCCTCTCCCCTGACACACACTGATTACTTCAGGAAGAAGATATGTGATGGGAGTGTAACTTGGAGGTTCCCGCACACTGCAATCACCTCTGGGGGCCCTGGACAGAAATTTAATGGCAACCTTAGTACTTCAGGGTTAGACTATGTTAAGACAGATATTCTATACTTTTAAGAACCAAACAAAGTAAGCTTTCAATGTTTTCCCCAAAACTTTTCAACACACAAGTTAACATTTTTCAAGAAATTTCAGATTATGAAGAATTCATGAATATGTGGAAATCAAACATGCCAGTTTGCAGAACTATCTGTTACCATCTGCCTTGTACACCTACCAACATACACACAAAAGTATACATAATCATAAGCAAGAAGGAAATTTCCCTGAAGAAATTCCACTTTACTTGTTAAAGCCTCAAGGAAGTCCTTCTGTAATAGAAAATCAAATTCCTCTGTAGACTTATGGCCAGAAAAGAAAGGTGAAAAACAAAATAAATAGATAAAAGGTAACCCCATTTTATGAAATAATTCTTGACACAGTAAAACTTGAGAGGGATATCAATACAGATGCATAAAAGAATTCTTCTTTCTGAAGAATCCAGCCTGTTGTTTCTGCACTTCAGACAAAGGGGTAAAGCAGCAGCTCTCCGTGTTGTCAGAGCTCTAGACCATACTCCGACCTTAATGGCAACAGTCTCCCTACCCCACAGCAGATGTGATCTTTCCTGCACGGCTGCCCCATGAGGGCTTCAATGAGAACTGGGCAGCTCCCCTGAAGGGAAAGAGCTGGAGGCCAAGCTGAAACACTTGGTGCTGGTTGCTCACCTCTCAGTTATGGGTTTAATGGACAGGAGAAAGTGAGGAAGAGACGGTGTCCACACTCTTGCTTGAGCCAAAGGGGTAAGCACTTGTTTACTTGGTCAATAAAAACCCATAGTGCAGTCAATCAATTCTGTTTTTAAATGAAAGCTAAAGGCTTCATTGATTGGAGTGGATTTTTTTTGTTCATTTTCCTTTTAAGCAATCACAGCAGCCAACTGTACAAGTTACAGATTCCTCACTGGCTTCAGCAACTGATACCACCCATCTCTTAGGAAAGTTTGAGAAATTTGGCACGTCATCCTTGAGAAGTACCAAGGCAGATATTCAAGAACTATCTTAATCTCTCTTAATTTTCCCACCTCTCCAGATGGGAGAAGTACAAATTCAGGAAACAGATATGCTAGAGGGAGGTTTCCTCTTGCTCTATGATGTATGGCAGATGAATTACCACGTGGTAACTTAGTGTTTTCCAAAGGTTATGAACAAGTAATGCATGAGGCAAACAGTGGAGAGACAGAGAGAACAAAAATACTATAAAAATATAGTTTTAAGGTGACTTTGTTCTAAAACGTTGCATATTTCTTGAGAGTCACTGCCATCAGAGGAAGATTCTGAAGGTCAAAACAAGTCCTTGACTTATTTCTTTTTCTGCAAACAGAATTCCAGATACCTGTGAAAACCCTGGAACTGTTTAAGCTTAAAATTCAGCTTTCTGTGCTCATTTGTAGTTACAACTGAAAATGAAACTTGCCTTGCTGTAGTATAAAGGAGACCCCAAGGCAGGGCACCAGAGAAGTGTTTTAATGGGCTTTAATGGGACAGAATGAACAAAGATTTATGTACTGCCTTTACAATACAAATAGGAGAAATGAAAAAAGAAGCGAGCAGAATCAACAGACATGATGAAGTGTACGAAAAGTGAAGACCATCTGAGTTTGAAGGTGCTACTCTTAACAGCCACTTCACAGTAGCAATGACTGGTTTGAGAAAAAAAATTATCTAAGTCATTATAGTCAAATCCACCCATGCAAGAAAACACAGCTTGTCATAGAATACCAGCAACCCTAATAAATTAGACTAAAAAAGGAAGATTATTTTGAACACAAAGAACAAGGGAATGGCCTCAGCAGACTCAGATGCTTGTATTCTTTTGCCTTTCAGTATTAAATGTGCAGGTTTGTATCCTGCTAACTCCAAACAGCAGCACTGTGCCAGCTACTAAGCAGAAAAATAATTCTACCTCAGATTAAACCAGCATGTATTAGAGAAGCTGTTTAGAAAACCCTTGGGGGAAAAAAACAAAACCAAAAACAAAACAAAAAAAAACAAAACAAAACCAAACCAAACCAAACCCAAACCAAACAAACAAAAAAAAAAAAACAAAAAAAAAAAAAGAAAGAAAACAAAAAACCAAAAAAACCCCACCAAGAATAATTCTTCATGATACATTGTCTGGTCGGGTGTCTGTCTCTGCCCAGACACGCATAGGGTGGTTCTGGGGCAGCCCGTGCTTCAAGGACGAGTCTGGACTCTGCAGTTTTTTGATCTTCAGATTGTTTATTATTTCTTATCTACAGAATTTTCTTTCTGCCCAGCAGAGGTCTGATCTGCAAGGCAGCCAAGGGCACTCTGACCACCCACGGGGCGGTTGTGTCTTTTTATACTAAAAACTACGTACATCATATTTACCTTTATTTCCCAATACCTTTCTCCCATATTAGCAAGTGCACCTTCACCATGGACCAATCCCCAAGTGCCAACATCACCACAGAAAATGGATGACAAGAAGAAGAAAGAAGAAGGACAAGACACGCCCTGATCCCTCCATCTTGTCTCCATAACCCCCCTGTACCAAAACTCTAAAATCTGTATTTCACCCTGTAAACGCATCATTCCTGCACCATTCACTCCCAAGTGACTCTCATGTCCTCAAAGAGGTGTCAAATCCATAGAGGGATCGAAGTCAAGCCACCAGACGCTCCTGGCAACATTCCAGGATTTCCGAGCCCCCCAAGGGTTCTCTCGGTAACTCTGGACATCCGGAGTGACGTGCTGAGTTCCCACAATACATTTATAATTGTTCAAAAATAACCCAGTACACAATAATTTAATGTCAGAAAATTAGTAATGTATTGCTTCCAAGCATCTTGCTGAATGTCAAATGAGATCCAAGTGCTAGCCTCTTGTAACACACCTGAAGAGACTTGTCCTCCTTGTATAAACTCACACTTCTGCACTCAGACACATCCTTCTACCTCTCCCTCTGGAATCAGCCAACTACAGGCATAATCCTACCATGCATCCCACCTGAAAGACAAGGACTTGCAGCCTCATGGTGGGTGGCAGCAGCAGCTCACCCTGCTCTTTCAGAAGGAACCCAGAGGCAGTGCTCTGATTTCACCCAAGAACATTTATTCCACTTCTACCATCTTCCTTGGTGACATTACTAACTAATTCTTCAGCGTATCTATTTACCCTACGACCTCTCTGAGGGTACATAACACATCTTGAGGCAGCACATAATCTTCACAAAATGCATCTTACATGTGATCACATTTTTACCCCAAAATATTTCCTACTTCCTTTTAAGAGTGGGAAATCTGGGTCCCTAAAAGTTATTAAAAATTAGGTAGAAAAATCACCATACTGTCTTTTCTGAGAGTACTTTATTTCTGAAACAAGATGAATAAAAGCCCTATCTTTTTTCAGAGATTGCATAAGTAAGCATAACAGCAACAAGATTAATGCAATATTCTTTTATTGCAACACATCTTTCTAGCCAACTATCTTGCTTTCATTGTTTTCTTACAAAATTTAAAATAAACACTTCTATCACTTCTACTAGTCTTTGATGAAACTCACCATTTAATGCCACTGTGCAACCATAAAAATTGGTTTACTACCCTCTCTTTCAAATTAAACTAATGGCAAAATAGGCATGAAGAATAAAGTGGAATCCATCTATGGCTGCGTTAGTCACAGCTTATTCATATTTAACCTCACATGGTCCAAGAACAATGGCACATTTTGGCTCCTATTTGGCATTTGATTAAATCTCTGAGTACTTTTTTTTCACAGCTGGCATGAAGTGCCCACCTGCCTAATTATTTACAGATAACTTCAATCCTCCTCCATCTCTATTCTCTCTAAAAGATCTTAGCAAACTCCAAAGGCTGGGAACAGTGTGACTAATCAGAGATTACCATTAAAGGGCCAGGCAGGGCACAAACTGTGACTACTGAAAAACAGATTCATAGCCTCAGTGGAAGTCATTTAATATATAAAAACAATTACTTCAAACAAAGCAGGAACAGCTACTGAAGGGGGATAAATAAAATCCTCAATACATTTCATTGTCATGAACAGTTCAATTAAAGTCAGACTTTGAGAAAGGTCAGTGGATTACTTTTTTATTTACTGGAAAGCTGTGAAAGAAAGAGAGGCAGATATCATCTAATACGATTGTTTCTCTTTATAAACTGCACCATAAAAATTCCAATATAATATCAATAAGGATAGGAAAAAATGTAGCAAAAAGAAAAAAAGAATTTTTGTATATTTTTCCCGACAGTCCAACAACTGATTTGATATTCCAGAATAAAAAAAAAAATTGGAGAAGGCAAGTAACAAGTAGCTAAATTGTTGGCTGGATTATGTTAAATGCAACACATTTTGTCTGAGAACAGAAAAAAGTTGCCTAGTTCTGTTTTCTGAAACAGAAAATCAAGAAAGAGTCCCAAAACCAAACTCAGAACTAAAAAAAATTTTGCCAGCTACAGGCTTCCAATACAGCTAATGACCAGCGAATTTAATAGAAATATAAATAAAAACATATTCCTATCATTTCATCTTTGCTCAGAAACCCACCCCAGCTTTTCTACTAGATTCAAAATTTTGTGTGAAGGGCAGTTCAGTGTTCCTGTAATGGCATATTTTGAAATCTGTTTCATATGGAGCCTCTCAAAGCAGTTGAACTAACAAGTTGATATGACTTTAGTCAGGTGTTTTATCATTCTATTCAGCATTCTAATTTCTTAAACTGGAATTCAATGTCAGTGAGGCAGGGAATTTTACAGCAAAAAAAAGAAAGGGAAACTAAAGAAAGCATTCTACCAGCCTATATGTTTTCACAATAAGAGATGTGATTTAATACCAAATACCAATTTAGTATTCTGATGAAAAGATTTTAAAAACAAAAAAAAAAAAAAAGTCATAAACAAAACCAGTAACCACAAGCTTTCCTAGGAGGTAAGCACAAAATAAAGCATCAATCATTAGTCAATTTATCTTCATCTGCCCAGGGGGGTGCCAATAAACACTCGTAACCTTTACCTTTTCCCTCACCCAAATTTCTTTGAACATCAATAAGGGGCTATAAAGTAATTTATTAAAATAACCTATCCTTGATGCATAACCTCCCAACAAAATGTTGAAAATGTGGCTACTCTGCCTGGTAGGTTACTTTAAAAGCCCTTTAAAGAGTTTTTTTTAGCTGCCTCAGGGCCAACAGTGGTTTCAGAACTTAGTCCCCATGGCTGAGACCAAAGAAAAAGTAAAATTTTTTGGTTTATTAAGCCATTTTTGTTTGGTCTCTAAAGCAATCTGAACTTACTGACCTTAGGGTGAAACCGAAGAGATCCAACAAACCACAGTGCTTCTGACACATACCTGTAATATTACATTAATGATGCTGCAGCCATGCAATTAACAGAATTCATGCAGTGAACAGAAGTGCATTGTGTCTGCTTCCAGAGTTTTAATCAGTCAGATTGCTATAACTGTACAGATAATCACACTGGAGGATGCTATGAGAACATATACACAGGGTAAGTGGAAATATGGCAAATCATATCTACAGAAGGTGAGGGAGTACAGCAAGACCTACATAGTCACAATTCAGGAAAAAATCTCACTCTTCACATCATAATTTGGCATCTGTGCTAATCTAGTCCTTATTTTGAACATGCAAATTGACAGATGCAAACAACAAAGGCAAGACTCATTTCAATGTTTTGTAGATTACGAGCTATCATTAAAATCTTGCCAATAGTGAAAGGATTAGCTAGAAAAGAAACTTAAGCACTGCAGCAAAATCTACACTTTTATTTAATCAGATTTGGTCATTTGAAGAGAGCATAGGGAGAGGAAGTAGACAAGTTACATACATAATCTATATACATTCTCATGGTAAAAATTATATAAAAAATTTTGATTTACTTTTCAATAGAATATTGAATATTTCAGCCAGTAGCTCTCATGAACAAACATTAAACTCTAGAAAAAACTAGAGAACTCAGAACAAAACAAAACAAAAACCCACAACAACCAAAAAACACCCAAAAACTGAAACAGAAAACCAAACTGAAACAAAAAGAACCCAATCAAACAAAAAAGCCCCACAAAAATAGAAAGAAACCAGCCACCAAATGTGTAAATACATATATATATATAAAACCACATGAATAAATGGATTAAGGATTTGGCTTAGAGATTGTCAATAGTGATTTATCTGCTCCATTGACTGTACCTTCTAAAGTAAGCAGCTACATTTACCTTGCTGTAATTAGAGACACTCTAGCCAAAACTGGACGCACAGGCAACTTTAACAGCAAAGCCTTACATTACTCAAGCATACATGGTTTTGTAGTTTCTCTTTATAAGCAAAGGGAATACTTCACCGTTCTGTATGGTGCAACTGTTTTGAAAGCAAGACTAACTGCTCACTTACTGTTTGGTCTTTAATGTACATGGTTTTCCTGCCATGGTTAAAAATCCCAACATTGAGGGCAGACAGACTTATTTGTGGCTTGGTTTCTACTCTGCAACTCCTGTAAAATACATGATCCCACATGAAATACAGTATACCTATTTGGTTTTCTGGTTGATGGGGCAGAAATCACCTTCAAACACCAATCATCTGCTACACCATACAAGATAAATAATATAAAAGAGCACGTACAGCCATGAAGAACTTCATAAAAGGAGCCTCTACTTACTTACTAGTCTTACTGGTCTCAAGAACATAACCTGTTGTGGGGATAAAACTCTACACTTGAGACACCACTGTTATTCAAAAAGGCAACATCTCAATCAGCATTTTCTGTATGCTTGTGAATGACACACTTCAATATAGCCCAAGAAAAAGTGTTTTAAATGTGCATTCTCCATGGTGGTCTAAATAAGCACCCAGATGTGAAAGACTCGATGAAATTTAAAATTGGGCAAAACCAGAATAAAATGGAAGCCAAGGTCAACAGGCAGTGAAGCTGCATTCACTTATCAGCAAAAGAATATTCCATTCCTAAAAACTTGGTCAGTACAGTCAGCCCTGCTGCCATGGGAGCAAGGCAACACTCTCTCCAGGGGTAGGGTTACTTTCTTGGTAAACAGTTTGGAGGTGCTGCTGCAGGACAAAGCTTCCAGAGCATTCCCCTGTCAGCAAAGTGAACTTCCTGTAGCACACACCGTGAGGAGAGAAACCCAGCTGTATCTGCCTGGCTTTAGAGAGAAGGAGACTCTGTAGTGTCAGCACAGATGCTGACAGCAGCCCTTGTAGGGGACAGTGAATTACAGCAGCTCTCGCTGGTGCACAGACACAGAGGCAGCCACAAAAACCCCTGTGATAAGAGCCACTGCTGAGGTCAGCCTCTATCACAACAAGCTGTTACAAGCTACTGCAACAATCAAAGCACACCCTCTGCCTCTTCTCCAAAACCCAGCTCAAATCTAGGCCAGCAGAATTATTCACACAACTGGAATGCAGCACGACCTATGTCCATATAGACAGACAGGTAAGGAATTAAAGAACAGGTGTGTAATGCTCTTCAAAATATTTATTTTACAGCTGACACAGAGATAAGAGGTACAGACAAAAAATTAAATGGATCTTGTCTTAGCTGCAGACACAAGGGACACACCACAGCTGAAGAAGACAGAAAGTATTTGGAGAAGACATTAGGGCACAGGAAGTAAAGATAAACTATACATCAGAACAGAGACATAGTCTGTGCAGCTTTGGGGTAAAAAGAAAGAGTAAAGTGCTGTTTGGGTCATCTTTAACACTAGTAAGTACCCTTACCTTCTCAGTGAAGTGCTATGTAATACTTACACTAACATTACTCATGGTTTAGATCATCTCAGATCATAACTGAACTATGCAGGCACTCAATATTGCTTATACAGGATACATAACCTCTGCAAGGAGCTGATGGCCTGAATTTAGCATAAAAGGCAAGATTTGGAAAGCCAAAGGGGGCATAATTACAGATAACAACTTTAGCACAACATGAGCTTAATTCTTTGTGATATTTTGTAACCTTCACAGAGGGGGAAAAATGGGAAATGAGCAAAAGGAAAAGTAAGTTTAAACAGAAACAAAATGAGAAACAATGAAGTTGCTTTGCAGACATTTTTAGGAAGTTTCTTTCAAGCATAAAGGGCAGCTTGGGAGAAATTAATATAAAAAGTTGAAAGCATGGGAGCAGAAACTAGCAAGATCTGAGGCAGGAAATGGCCTCTTGAGGAAAAAAAACGAACTAAAAATCGCTGAGGACAGGTTTTGAAGTACCTTGAAAGTGAAAGGGAACAGTTTATGTGTGAAATATAATGAAAGAGAAGACAAAAGAAGAACCTGAACAAGAGATAAGTCGGGAGAAAAAGTGAAAAGTTCTACCTGTAGGACATCTCTAGATGCTATGAGTGGAGCCAAGCTGCAGCTGGAAAGGTTACAGAAATACGTAGCGTAACAATGGAGATTTGGACAAGAGTTTTCATGCAATGGGTTAAAAAATAAAGAAATATAAAATCTCTTTGTATTCAGAATTTGCAAGACTAAAATTGAGACTACTCCTCGTTCTAAGACTCATCACATCATAGAAAATTTTTAGATTCCAGTCCTCAATGGCAAAAATTAATGACTATTCACAGCAACTGAGAGTGAATAAGGCGTGAAAATTTGTAAGCTTTAAAGCTGCAATTCAGCCATATTGAGCTAACAAAACAACTGTGAACACATATGAGTGACACAGGACAGAACTAAGATTCCTTAGGACAAAAGGAGACACAGAATAGCAGGCTATTGACAAAAAAAGGTGTCTAAATTTGTGCATTAAACTTCCAAGAAGAAACTGAGCATAGGAGAAGAAAAGGTGACCATGTTGCTTCTGCTACTGTGCAGAAGCAACAAAGGAAAAGCTTTAAGAAATACATTCACATCAATACTTAAATGCACAAATGCTACGAACACAAGAAACTGAGACTTTATCACAACACACTGACAGACTGACCACAGGTAAAAAGGAAGCTTTTTCAGAATTGTTGTCTGCCCCTATCCACATCCACAGCTCAGCACTCCTGCCTTTTCTTTAACAAGTTACAGTATCACAGATTAGCCCTGTGCAACTACAGAGCACTTATGTATGAAAGCTCAGGTACTTCAGAGGCAGTTTGGTTTTTGTGCTGGCTGTGAATGCTACGAATCTGAGATGAAACAAACAGGATTTCCAAACACCGTGCTGGCACACTCTACTGAAATCAGGGGAGTGAAGTAAAAATAAACAGTAGTTGTAGTAGTATTAGTACTACTACTACTACTATATTGATTATTATCATTACTGCTACCATGCCAGATGTGGCTTAAGTGATGCAGTGGTACAATACAAAACCAGTATTTCCTAAAGCATAAACTAATCTAAGATTTAAGAACAAACCACAGCACAAAAAGACTTACATAGCAATGCTATTACATGGCACATAGAAGGCCATATTTTACAGTAGAGAGCATGGATTTTCCTAGTGACTTGTGTGGAACCTTCAGTACCTCTCCTGGCTTCACACTTATTAAGGGACAATTGGTAAACTGTAGCTGAAAACAGGAAAAATACTGAATGCTGTTTAAAGTCAGGACTAAAAAGATGTCTGTTCTCTGCTTTGGTTTCAGAAGGCTACAGCAACACTTGTGAGTACAGTACAGTACTTTAACTGTATTTTCTGTACAGTAACTGTTCAGCCCATTAATTGTACAGTAACTGGATTTTCCCTCACCCCTCACCATTCCCTTCAAATTGATCACAGGGATTGGGACCAGCTGCTGAAAAGGAACTGCTATGCTGTCCCAGTATGAGCAGAATACTGCATGTATTTGGCTGATTCTCCCTGAACAAGAAAATCTTAGAAGTATTTTCCAATTACAGTAATCAAACTGCAAGAACCAGATTAATCAATTAAAGCTAATCTTTTTAGGGAATAAAAAAAAGAGAGAACAATCATTAAATTGTACTTGTGAAGTATTACTCAATTTCTAGAGATGGTTACATAAGAAATGCTAGCAAAAATATTTGGTTTGACTTTTAAGTATAATCCATAAAAAAACCCCACAATGCTCAAGGCTACTGAAAAAAAAATTTACTCAGCTGCTGTCATGAACAGCATCTGTCAATCTCATACAGTCATCTGAGTAAGCCAATTAACCATGATCACTTGCAGTGCTGACAGGCACCACAATGATTGGAATCTATCTTCCCTAATTGAAATAAAAATGTACATTGGGAAAAATAATTATAACTTCTTTCAAAGAAGATACTGTACAATAAAAAAACAGGTCATATTCAAAGACCCATTCGTACTTTTGTCCTGTCTTATGAACAAATTGATCACAGAATTCCTGCCATTTGAAAGAGAATTAAACCAATTTGCATAAAGTGTATATACTTGACTTTTCAAGAGTTTCCATTACTTGCACACTGAATCCACACAACCTTTAGGGAACCTCACAAATTCTCAAGTATGGGCCAAAGTGCATCCCCCATGATCTTCCTTTCATTCAGGAAGCTGCCAGTTTTTCTAGGAGGATGCTGTGGGAGATGGTGTCAAATATTTTACTGAAGTCTAAATAGAACACAGCCTTTTCCTCATCAGCTAAGCTGGTCACTTTGTCATAGAAGGAGATTTGGTTGGTCAGCCTTGACCTTACTTTCACAAGTCCATGTTGGCTGGGCTTGATGCCCTGGTAGTCCTGAATGTGCCATGTAATGGCACTTAGCTGCATTTTACATGGTTGTTGAACAATACATAGCACAGACTAGCTCTAAAAGACAGATTCAAGTCTTTAGACTTAGTATTAGAAGCCTAAATACTCTAGTGATCCAGACACTTGTTTAAAGTATTTACTCAGGATGCAGATGCCCGAAGAGATCACAAGCTCTAGGAAAACGTATCTTAATCATGAAGTGACTATAGAATCTAAAATAGTTTGTAGATCTTGCTAAATGGTAAAAGCCAAAACACAACAGCCTTCAAAAACAAACTCTAATGAATGTCATGCATAGACCTCAATTATGAAAGTGGAAGTTTATCAAATAGCAACAGGAAAATAGACAATTAAAAAAAAAAACTGTTTGTTCTCATAGTTTTCGCATATGTTCAGTACTCATACATATTCTCTGAAGCTTTCAGACAAACATACTCCCAGATATGCTGCTTCAGCATCACTGTCAGAAAAAACAGCCTCTGAAGAATTTACACAGGTTAATGGAAAAAGAAGTCTCTACCACTTGCTAGATCCTCCTTACACATCCTCCCAGTTTCCTTCCACAGTAAGTTAATTCAAAAGAGGATTAGACAGAGAGAAGCAAAAGAGAAAGACTGCAGAAGGGAGACAGACAAAACAAAGACAACACTTACACTGGACATGGAAGCTGGAAAATGTTCCCCACTCCGTCACTCTTATGCTGTCACAGATTTCATTACATACAGTCCTGGCCTGGGACATGGACTTCCCTGCCACAGCCCCAGGCAATGCCAACCCTAAGCTGGTTAGACCATTATGCTAGAATGAGTATCCTTTGCCACAGACCTGCACCTTTTCCCACAGTATCTAAGTACCACTGGATTTTCTGGCTTGGCTTCCCATCACTGAAAGTTTCTGTTCTCCACCCCCACCTGATGACACATGTCTAAACCACAAGATTCTTAATAATAATTGAGAATTACTGCACTCTCAGGAAATTCTCAGAAGCCCTCTGCACTGGCATGCTCTAGCCTCTGAACAAAACTTTTCTCTGTCATGCAAATTCAATACTGTCAGCAATTCTGTAGGGAGGAAGTAAAGGAGGTAAACTCAAAATCACCCAAAGGCAAGGCCCCTTCTTAGTCCTGGGCAGAAGTCATGCCAAAAGGCCTTTCTAAAGCCTCCCCCATTTCATACAACACACAGCCTGAGAGAGCTAAGACAACCCCACATCCCCAGCTTCCTCGTAATGGCTGTTATTTCAGTGTTGGTACTAAACAGGTAGGTCAGATCTCAAAGGTGTACCACAAACTAGGCGAGATGTATTTCTTAACTTCTAGGAAACCAGTCATTTATACATACACACACTGAAAAGGATACAGAAGACTAAACGGAAAAAGAAGAACAAAAGAGTTAATTCAAATTTTGATTTGAATGAATTTGAAGAAAAACCAAACAATAGATCACTTCACTGAAAATAGTTTTGGTCAAATACTGCATCAGTTGTTCTTTTTCTGAAGAGTAGCTCTAGGAAATCAAACCAGGCCAGAAATAAAACAGATATACACAAATATTGTGGAAATGTTCAACACAAAATAAAACAAGGACCTGATAAAATGGACTCTGTGTGACCTGACTTTTCTAAAAGAAAAACTACTTTTAAAATTACAGCAATTTCAAACAGAGGGACTAAATGTATCTCAATCATATCCAACAGCATAAGAATACACAGTAAGAAATAAAGAAAAATTTGAATGAGATTAGAATTATTTCATAATAGTAACCCATAGCAACATGCAGATGATATTTTGTGTCAATAATCAGAACTTACCATATTGATTGGGTCAACTGGACCGATGCTGTTAACATAGACATCTGTTTCAATCACTGTAGTTCTCACTAAACAAAATAGTAACCATAATAATTACATATTTCATTAACTCTGTGCATTGTTAGCGCAATTTAATTTATTTAACTAAAAACAGTGCATCTGGTATTCTTTTATTAGATTCAGAACAATTTAATTTCTGTTTTTTTCATTCTGTAAAGGATCATATATGACTTGGCTGTCTTATTTCATATGACTTTTTAGAAATATCAACTTTAACTTTTTAGTTCATAATGCAAACTCCACCTGTGCTTTTTGATCAATATAAGACAGATCAAAAAGGCAAAGAAAGGAAGAACAAATAAAACAAAAAAACCCAAAAACTCTCTTCCAACATAAAAATGCAGTCCTAAAAAGAAAACAAGTTTGGAACATTTTTTTCATAAAACAAACCATGAGGTCTGGGACAAATGTGTTTACCAGCTGCAAGGAGTCAATATGAAGTGCCTTCTATCAATTTCTACTGAGAATATGTAACAGATAAAAAATAACTGTTCACCACAGGTTTCTTCAAGTCATAAAGCTACAGCACACCTAGGGATTACTAATGCTCTTTCATCAGCTTGATTATTACACTGGTTAAAGGACCAAATTGAAAGCTCATCAATTAAAGTTATTTAAAAGGTAAACATTACCAAACTTATTTTTCTTTAAAAACAGGGAAAACACTTTCACTGTGCAAACAAAAAACCAAAAACTTCTAAAAATGTATTCCAGTACAGAATGTACTCTCTACTCTGTACATTTTCAGAAGGATGCAAAGTCTAAGAGTTTCCATAAAAGGCACACCTGAAGTACAGGAAGCTCTCATAGCTCATTTTTTTTCCTCCTAACTGGTTTATACAGAAAAAAGGGCACAAATGAAAGAGGAGAGGATGCATTATAATTTCATCATTTTACCAAGCATCTTCTGGTTTGCGCTGGAGAAGCAGAATGTGGACACAAGAAAATATATGTCCTTGTACCCAATGGAATGAAGAGGGATAATAATAATAGAGCTCTGCTAGTCCTTTTATGGTATGGCAAAATAAAACAACCATCTCTTTCAAGCTGCAGATAAAAAAAAAAGTGGGAAGTTAAAAAAAAAGGCATTTTGATTTCATAGGAGAGGGACCCTAGATCATCAGATTTAACTTTTTTATACAGCAAAAGCCAAGGGTTTAACAACAAACCTAATTTCTGAAAACTTTAACAGATATACAGAAAGCAAGACTGTAACAGTGACCTCCTTGACAACTACAATGACAGGCAAGATGCATTTCCTAAATATCCCAAGATACCTTTTCCCTGCCAAGCTCACTTGGGAGGAAATTTGCCCTGATTCCAGATCTGGTTAATGGTGTGAACATAAACCTGACAGAAAGACACACTAGTGAGGCTGCACAAAGGTTTTTCTGTACGACCACAGAGCACAGAGTCACTTGATCACCATACTGTCCCCAGCATGCTTCAGAGAAAGTTTAAACAGATTCTGGAAACCAATTTATTTCCTGGGGGAAAAAATAAGTACTTCCTGCCATGATACTTATGGGTCCCTTCCAACTCAAAATATTCTGCAATTCTGTCATTCTTTGATTCTGAGCTACAAATGTTTCCAATTTCTGCAAAGCTCATAAAGGAAGGGAGACAACACAAGAACCCATACACATAGACTGAAATATCAGAGTAAGAAGTTGATAATGTGTGTATTTAGTCATATGTCTAACGAAATCCTTTTGACATATATCACATTCTGCAAATGGATATCCTCTTCCTTTAATTTGCAATCCTATTTATTTTTATAACAGCAACCCCACTGCTAGAGCAGAACACAAGGAGGTGGATTAAAGTATATCTTGCCTTATTCCTCAAGTAATGTTGAATACTGCATTGAAATACAACTCACAGGATTCCTTCTCCTCCACCTTCTTTTTTCCCCTCTCAATTCATTATACTGAAGGAGCTAAACACTCTGCAGATGCAGCCACTCCTTTCCAACAGTATTTGTGTCATCTGCCAGCGTAACTACAGAAATTAATTACTAAAATAATTCAAAATATTATTATTCTTGATCAAAAATTTCCTATGAGACCACACTATAGATATCCCAGCCACTGGGATGTTTATTAACAACTAAATTTCAAACTCTGTCAGTGACACAGTTTTTAATGGGGGCTGTGTCAATTTTAAGAAATTCTGACTTGCATCATGCAGTACTTCATCTGCCACAAGGGCTTTCCTGTAGTGAGGCACTCAGTTAATTTTCCCTGTTCCATACTGCTCTGAGTAAGATTATAAGATGCATTAAGAGCTAGTGAACAGTTTAAAAATCTGCCTCTGTTGAAATTATTTTAACTGACATAAATGATCCAGAGAGAGAAACTCAATTCAAGAGGACTGGAAGAAGCTTATTTTGTTACCTTAGTTCTTCTGTATGGTACAGAGAAATGTACTTCTGAATTAGAAGGATTAATTAATACTTCTTGTGTTCTTGAACTAGAAGTGATAACAGTTCAAAAAAATTACAAATGCTGGAGGAAAATACCTTCTTGATACTTTGAGAAGAACAAATTGAGAAGATTTTCCAACCCTGACTGCTTCCTATTCTACTTTAAAACTTGCTATCAGCCCTGAAAACACAAGTAGGAAGAAGGCTATTTAACACATCCTGCATGAAGTGCAGAGCAGCAGTGCTCTAAACAAGGGGAGAAAGGGCTTGAACACTTTCAATATTTAAACTGAAAGACAGTATGATGCAGGCTGGAATAAAGCAAGAAGGTGAGAGTGCATATTCAAGAGGAAGGGGGAGACAGAGAAAGAAGAGCACAAAGGAGCAGCTGACCATAAGGTCAGCTTCTAATGCAGCTGAAGCACCCAGGGAACCTGTTTGGTAAGCCCAATCTAGAGAGATATACCCACTTTCTGATTTCCTGCTTTGACTTTTTTTTTTTTTCACTAGACTAAACTTCTTCTGGGTTTAAAAATTTTGAAAAATGTTTATTCCTCATAAGAAAAATCATAACAATATAAATCTATCTCAATAATTGACAAATTATTTTAGTAATTGCCCCTGATATTTAAAGTGCCTGGTTTTTAGCCTATATTTTTGTGCGCTCAATTTTCAGCTTTTAATATTTGATATATCTCTTCTTGCTACACTTAAGAGCTCTTCTTATCAGCTATTCTCATTCTATAAACATCTATCTCCTGACACAAATAATAATCATTATTGTAAAAGTCTAGAACATTGCACTTTTTATTCCTTAATTCTGCTATTTTCATTCCTCCAATCCATTACTTCAAAACATTAACCTAGAGCATGGTAGTCCACCTAAATTCACTAACCCCATAGTTTACCACAATTCCCTCATTTTCTAATGAAGGTAGGTCTAAGCCACATCACCTTTGTTTTTAATTAATACTTCTTATGCTCTTTAACTTTAACTAAGACCACTTTTGTAACTTCATCAAGGCTTATTTTCTTTGAGCATGTTTTCTATAACTCCTCAATACTTGCCTAAAGAAGCATCCCCTATAGTGATAAAGTAGTTATTCAGCAAATAAATTCGGTGGCTACCATATTCAGAAATAACAGAGTCCTTCAATTTGTAATAGCTTTTAATGGAATAATATAATTCTAACAACCAGCTATCTAAGATTATTACTTTAATGGCTACTTATATTGAAAATTTAGTCTCAAGTGTCTACAGCAGGCTTCCAGGTCAACCTCTGAAGAATTTTTTCAAAGTGATTTTGATGAAGGCAGAGCTCTGTTCTCTAAACTTTTTGCACTTCTACTTAAAAGAAATCCATCTTTTGCAGATACTCCTACCCCACCAATTTTATTATTTCCATGATTTTCTATGCAGTGCACACGTCCAATACCATCAACACTCCCTGAATATGTACCTTCTACATTTTGCTCTTGTATTTTGATTTTCTTCAATTCTTGGAAAATATTCTTAAAATACATCTCTCTCTAACTTTCCTTGGTATTTTCCTACTTGTTTTGCTGCCTGGAATAAAATTCAAAAACCTTCTAAACAGTGTTAAAATGAGAATGTAAAAGCAAGTCCTTAATGGAAAGCATTCACAGTGGCACAATATGGCGATATGCACATGCATTACAGTATTTCTACAATTTTTATAAGGTTATTTAACGAGTATATCTAACAAATATTGTCTAATTAGAAGAACAGTTGGCTAGGTAACTTCCCCAAGGTCCTGCCCCATTGGAGCTCCTCGATCTTTCAGCCCTCTACATTATTGTATCTACAATGTATGGTGCAAAACAAAATGTCCTTGCTAGAGTAATAAACAGAATTCCAAGAATGTATTACTAAGTGTGATGGTGTTCACAGGGTTCTTGGGATGAGGGAAGAGACGTAGATCTGACTCCATGTTACAGAAGGCTTGATTTATTATTTTATGATATATATTACATTGAAACTACACTAAAAAGAATAGAAGGAAAAGTTTCATCTCAGAAGGATAGCTGAGCTAAGAACAGAAAAGAAAGAATGATAACAAAGGCAGCTGCCTCAAACTCTCTGTCAGAGTCAGCTCTGCTGTGATTGGCCATTAATTACAAACAAGCAGATGAGATCAATCACGGATCCACCTGTTGCATTCCACGGCAGCAGATAACCATTGTTTACATTTTGTTCCTGAAGTGTCTCAGCTTCTCAGGAAGAAAAAATCTTAAGGAAAGATTTTTAATGAAAAGATATCTGCGACAACCAGGAGTTTGTTAAAAGATGGGAGAAGTCAGGAAAAGTACTAAAAGTTGTAACTATACATTAACAGTCCGCAAAGTTACAAATATGTGAAAAATATATAAAAATCTAAAAATCTTTAGGCATAATTTTGAGCTTATTACTTTTCTGCCTATATCATACTTTCATTGCTGCTACACTAGGAGCACCTGTTCAACAGAATACTTTCTAATACATTTATTTTTTGAGAATTAGCACTTCAGTTTGAAAGCCCTGTATTTTCCATGTATTCTTGATATCTCTTAGAACATGACTATTCATATTAGTGCACTTGAGAGATGTAATTATTCACCCATGTTCTGCTTATGGGGTAATAACAACTATCCACATTTCTCTAGGTATCCGATTTTTCTACATCCATGAGCAATTATCCTTAAATTCCCACCCAATTATCCCAAACTCTTAAGATTTCCATTAATGATGAGTTGTCTTAAACTGTTAATGAAGACACTCACTAAAGTTGTAGATATGTGATGACGGTTTCCTATTTTTAATTAAATTTTCAGACAGTGCAGTTGTATTTCGCACATACACACATCACTGCTGGAAAAAATTATCTGTACATTGATAGGATAATATTAATAGATCAGTGCCCCTAGGATGAGAGGGGTGAAAAATGAGAAGCCAGAATTCTTTCCTTTAAAAAGGAAAGTTCAAAAATAATGGTGACTTTGATGCAGGACTAGAGCTGAAACAGTATGGTTATAAAATCATGCACCCAGAAGGTAATGTTACAGTGAGAATAATACTGCTTTATTAGTATATCAACACTCCAAGGTTGTATCTGTAATTAAACATATTTATACCACAGATATGAGACTTTATCTGATAACTACTCTTACTTCATACTGAGTAGAAGAATGATAGAACATTTATGCTCCAAACACTCAAGCCTACTACATAACTTGAATTAAAGGCTAGTAAGATTACTAAACATAGCAAAGGGTACAAGTTAAGAAATTACTACAACTCAGAGATATTTGAATGAGACAAACAGAAAATGACAGAGTGTTTTTCCCCTATTAAATTTCAGTATTGCCTCCAAAATGCCAGTTTTCATTTGGTTCTCCTTTAGCATGTCCCTCAACTAACTGCGTGTTTAACAATCAAACTCTTATCTCACTGTGAGATGGTGAAATTCTGTGTCAACACCAGGAAGAAAACTAAATTCTGCTCTGGGATTCAAACCCAAAAATCCAAGTTCAAAACAAAAAAAATGTTGCTATTGTAAATGAGCTTTGTAATTCAATCATAAGAATGTTCTGTGGGATTCTAATGTTTTGAAAGATAATGAAAATTCCAGTTCAATAACCTTGTTGTACAAGAACTGACATTCGTGAAGAAAGGAATCTGACACCAGATTTTATCCACATACTTGAAGCAGATTAAGATGAATAAACTACAGCCTGATTTTGTTTTTCTGTCTGTCAAATATCTGCTGCAGTTTCCAAACAACTGGACAGAATGCAGTGCTTTCAACTGAAGTCAGAAATTTCATCTTATGTTGTCCAAAATGTCTTCCTTGTGGCAGAATCATACTTAACATTTCTTCAAAACAAAGCGAATACTCCCAAATGTTTCCTTTTTTCATTACTCTGGCTGATTATTCATGAACTTTATGTTCTAATATAGTGGATGGATGCAGGGCCCAGATAGCAATGTCATATTGGTACAGAACTTTTGAGAAGAGGTACATTTATAAGAGAGAAGCTAGAACTAAGTGTCTTCTTTTGGGAACTGATATTTTGAATCCAAAAAGCTGTACATTGAGTTACTCACAGAAAGACAGTTCTCGTCCTATCAAGACTCAGAACATAGCCGTAAAAATAAAGGTAAGAATTACATCAAAATTCTTCCATGCCCATCTAAATACATTTGACATGTCAGAATAAATTCCTCCTCTGTATTTGTTCCATTTACTTGTAAGTTTTATGGGGAGAGAGGAGAAAAAGAATTCTCTTTTCTTTCATCCCCACGTACAAGCCAATCATTAGAAGGAGTCCTAGAAGAGACAGTTTATTTCCTCACAATCACTTTTCTGTCTGTTGCATCAAATGGGCAAAAACAAACAGTAAGCTACACATTTGTCACACATTGAGAATTTAAGGAAAAACATGCTGGAGGACTTTTCGTTTTGTCTAAATGTTTTTAGTAATTCAATTAAATGAACATGAAGGAAAAGACTTAAACCAAACTTTATGAGATTCATATGTGTTATATTATGACAGGGATAGAATTATTGCCTTTCAACATCTCTAAGATAACAGTCACCAATAAAATAGAACTCAGAAGTTTGAGAAAGAAAACACTTTGTCAGAAGCTTTCAAAGGAAGATGCATAATTTTAGATTGTGTCTTTTTCTTCCCCTACATAAATGAAACAGGTCTAGATTGTTGTGCTGTTTAAAGTATAAATAGCTTACAGACTTACATGGCATTCCTTTGATAAGGAGTGCCAGGTACATCACAAATACTTATGTCCTCCACCTCTTCCTTCACATTTCAGGAAACAAACTCAGAGAAAATATATGTTTTTCTTATTTGATCCTGCATGCAAAGAGCCGGCAAGGTTTCATGTACTACATATTTTCAAAACAAGATTCTTCCAAATATTTATGCATAATAGTTATATACAAAAATTGATGCTTTGACTATTGAAAGACAAAATTGCCTTCATATAGCTGCAAAGTTTGATCTATAGCAATGCAGGTTTTCTTCCTATATTCCACTTAAAAAATGGGTCCTAAGTTATACTTTTAGACTCTTGAATTTTTTTTCAAAATCTTACCTAAGGGAAGAAGACAATTGAGTTGAGTTATATTTGCTCAAAATAGACACAATGAATTTCCTACAGTAAGAATAAAATGTCTAGGGATAATTCTTGAAGGAAGTCCTAAAGACTTAAGATCAATTTTTGAAATGGCCATGGCTGGTTTATATCTACAATTCTTTCTGACAAAAGATCTTTTTTAAACAAAGCGAAGTATAATTGCCTTTTAGTAATTTATTACAGATTGCTCACTGTCCCCCAAAACCAATACCTTCCATTAGAAAAAAAAAAATTATAAATAGAACATGAGGTCTTATCTT
This sequence comes from Molothrus aeneus, assembly GCF_037042795.1. Classification (NCBI taxonomy): domain Eukaryota; kingdom Metazoa; phylum Chordata; class Aves; order Passeriformes; family Icteridae; genus Molothrus; species Molothrus aeneus. Next base: position 48,433,143 of record NC_089649.1, on the reverse strand, counting down.
GCATTGAACATTTTTTTACTAGTTCCAGAAAATTACTGTATTTTATTAGTTTTATATTTAGCTTGCTATATTGCGTTTTAAATATTGCAAAAAGCATAGTTTTGCCATCTTTGACAAAATGCACATCATCTCTAGTTCACATTTTCTATTACACTGAACCATTTTATGAGCTTACCCCCAATATCTGGCCGAAGCTTATTGTCATATCCTTGAAGTAGGGAGTCCAGTATGTGAGTTACATCACCACCATGAATCTTTGGTGCAAGGACCCATGTTTTATTCACCATTAGATCTTCATCATCCTCATCATCTGCTTTATCAGCTCTATGTTGTGTGATTAAAAAAAAAACAAAATTGGGAAAAACAAATGACACGGTGAAACTGAATACACAAGAGTTGGAGAAGAAAGAGATAAAAATATTGAAAACTATTTAGAATAGTTTGTACAAACACAAATGCATTCTGGTGCCAAAAGAAAGAAGCAGGCCCTTATTTACAATATATATCTATATAAATATTTACCAATATTTTGTTTTATGATGGTGGAGAGTGTAAGTGTTAATAGAGGCATTTACACATCACCCACATAGAAAAACTCAAGCCACGAGTCAAACCCACAAAGGCAGCAGCAGGCATCAGCTTACTGTCAGCCTTTTCCTCTTTTAAAACAAAAGTTTTTGTTTTAAAAGCTTTTCCCTACATGCATTTCTTTCTCAAGCAATACTGCTGATATTTCTAAGAGATGCTTAATCTTCATAATAGCATACCTATTGTATGCCACTTAAAAAAGCATCAACAGAATCTCCTTCCTAGTAGACTCTGTTATATGATGTAAAAAAATAAGACTTGCATACTGATTAAACTCCATTCACATTTTAAGCAAGCAAACATTACATCCATGTGCTACAACTAAGCATCAGGAGAAGCAGAAGCTCCAGACATAAGCCAATTATGTCTCTGAATGTATACATGGTATAGTTAACTGAAAGGAATAGTACTCCATTTTCAGATCATTTATTAGCTACCTATTTTATCAAGATTAAACAATTGTACAAGGAAAATAATTACATATTCATTTTTTACCTATCTTTTAATTAGATAAGCAGCAATAGATAGTGAATCCCTAGATCATTAAAAAAAATTGCAATACTTTGGTTGCATCTGAAATTCACTCAGATGTCACCAAAAGGTCAAAGAATGCCCCAAAGTAGTTTTCTTTCCATTTCAATCAAATGAGTATGGACTTCAGTATTCCTCCAGTGCTAAAAACTGCTATCTATATTACTCATCTAGTTTATTTCAAGGAAATGCTATGGGCTTGAGGTAAAGCACACTGCTTGAGATTGACAGCAGTAACTAACAGTCACACAACCTACCTTCACAAATGGGCACTGGCTAGCAATTACAGAAAATATGCAGCCCTTATAAATCAGATCCAATGTTAACACAAGCACAATATTCCAGTAAAAGAAAGGAATTAAATTACTATCCTTGTGCCAATTCACATTGTACACCAAAACTAAAAACGTTACGGCTTTATTAAGGGCTTCTAAATTACACAGACATCTGCTGCCCTCAAAACTAAGAGTGGAAATTTTCAGCAAATTTACTACAGGAAAGAAGACCACCAGTATGTTCCATGTGAAGACAGGACAGAAGAAGTTAGGAAAGGACAGAGTGAGATAAGGCATGCCTGCCTTTTATTGCAGCCCTTTGTGGGAATGCCTCAAACCTCAAACCTCAGTCTGTAATAGAAAGGCCTTGCATCACCTCTTGGATAACACTAGCAAGTCTCACTGAAAATCAACACTGCCATGGCTGTGGAAACTCTCAGTGGTTTTGGCATGCCTGCTTAATTTGGGAAAGGAAACCTTGCCACAGCTCAATAGGTTTCCAGAGGATGAACAAAAAGCACTGTTCAGATATCAGAGCTTTCATACCTAGCTTGCTGCAAACAAGTTGAAAGAGTCTATTATAGCAGAAAGTAATATGCAGTCTAAATACAAGGCTCACTGACAGCTTCCCTGTAACAGCCTGAAAAGTGCTTTCATTCTTTTAAATTGAAATGCACCATAAAATACTTAATCTTTACTGCATTACATAGAGAAATGTCAGCTATTAAATATTTAACATTTCCCATTAGCAGGATCCCACTAATGGGAGCACTAAAACTAGGAAGCTAAGTTTCATAACTGTACACTCTTTCTCCCTCGGAGCTACCTGTTTCTTTCATGCGTTGTTACCATACAGCATTATTATTATTATTATTATTATTATTATTATTATTATTATTATTATTATTATTATTATTATTATTATTATTATTATATCTTATATCTATTTATGATCTGCTTGCACTTTTTGGCATCTAATTACTTTATAAATTAGCTTACAGTTGCTCAGAGTGAAGAGGCAATCCCAGACTTTTCCCAGAGGCATTAAGATGATGAGGAGTTAAAAGTTAATTTATAACTAGCTCTCTAAGGAAAAACACATAATCACCACAAAACTGACCTTCTTCTTTTTGTCTTCCATCCCATAAACAGTAGAAAGTATAGTGAAATTAACAGAGTTCCTTACATATACAGGGCACCTGATTCTCTGGGTCAGCCCAATTATTTGCAGAAAATTTGAAGTGATTATGACACTACTTTGTTGTTCTTTAAACTTTTTTCCACAATGCTATTAAGAACAGCAGAGATTTAGCCAAAATGGAAAGTACAAGAGGTCATGCCATGACCACCTAAACCAAATAGGAGTTACAACCACAACACCTCAACTCACAGTCACTTGAATATCTTGACATTTCAAAGAGTCCTTAATTTTATTTATAGATTCACAGGACAAATCACGTCGGAAAGAGATCATGAGAGGTCTCTCTACTCCAGCTTCCTGCTCAAAGCAGGGCTTGCTCTGAGCTCACAGCAGGTTGCTCATGGCTTGATCAGGTTGGCTATTGCAGACATCCAAAATGGAAGCTGCACAACCTCTCTGAGCAACCTGCTCTTTTCTATAATTTAATATATTTAAATAAACTGGAAATTAACAACAAGAAAAAATGCAAATAAAACCGATTTCAGATTTTCACTTTTTATTTTTTTACTTTTTGTCTTACTTAATTGGAGTATCTCTGGTCCTCTGCCAATTTTAAAACTCTGAACTACAAATAGGTATTCAATGACAGCTTACAGAAAGCTATTAATGCAATTTCAGGGGGAGAGGGAAAAATTCCATCCCAACATCTAAGCATTTTTTCAGGCACCAGTAAATAAATCCATTTAAGAAGACAGTTTTATTAGAGGCAACATTTCTTTACTTGGTGTCTGACAAGTCTTGGTTTAAAAATGTGCCTTTCTGACTATTTACACAGAACTAATTGATTTTATCTTGGAAATACTGTACACTGAAAAAAGTCCAACCGCACAAAGAGAAACACAATTGACTTCTACACTAGTACACATAGCCAACAAGAGCTTGTGACTCACTAACCCATTTGGTAAAACACCAAAGAAACCAACATGAATCAGATAATAATGTAACCAAATGTGGAAGACCTGAATCACTGCTGTTCTACAAGGTGAAAACAGCTATTTTTTTCAGAGGTGATTCATTGAGATAAACCCATCTCACTACCTGACTATCATCTTCTGAACTTGTCTTTAAAATGTGCCCAAGATCACCAAGTGTGCAGTAAAGACTATAGTATCTCTGAAATGCTTATGGCACCCGGTTCTGCAGTTCTGATTCCTAAACCACAGCCACTGATGTGCAGCAACAAGACTGTGGTAAGAATGAATGATACTGGATGGAAGGAGGAAGTGACCAGAATATACAGAAAGTCTTTTGTACACCCTTCAGTGAAACAGAGCACACCACCTGCCAACTTGAATTGTCAGTCCAGTTGGCTTGGGGGGAGTTGCACAAAGCTCTCTCAAAAGAGCACCTAGTCATGTGAAGGCAACAGGACAGGCACTGTGTCCATATTCACTTCCAGGAATCTGAATTACCAATATGCTAAACAGATTTGTCATGCTAAACATTTGTCATGTTAAAGAGATTTTAATTAGTTTGTTTTAAAGATAGAAATCCCTTCAGATGTAAAAAGTCTGCAGGGTCAGTTGAGATGGTGTTATCACTTAATCGACCTTGCTAGGCCATATTCTATAAAGAAACATTCACTTTAGAAAACAAGATGGGTCAAAACTTTTGGTTAACCTTTTGCCAAGTTTTTGTGCATCTCCAGCATTTTCTCCAGGGTTTGGAATGGGATAGAAGGAAAAACAGAAGGCAGCAAACTTCATTCTAAACCAGAAAATAAAATGTTAAATTCAGGTATTCAATTATTTAGTGACAGTTAACTTGGGCTGAGGACCTTTTTACTTCTTCGTCATTAAAATAAATCTGAAAAACCTATGAAGATTAATGCCAATTAACTCCATTCCCATTTTAATGGTAGCACTATCCTGTCTCTTTCACAACCCCAAGAAGAAAGGCAAACTTAATTAAAGAGGAATTCTTTTCCTTTCCAAGTTCATCTAAAGGTTATTTCACTATACGCAGAACATAATACTTGATCATCTCTCCATTTACTGTAAAATGTATTTGTTCCAGCTAAGTTCACTCACTGTCTTTTTCAGAATGTCTGGAGAGATTATGATTGAGAACAAAAACACATCATCAAACATTAAAACATTTCTGTTCCATGGCAGAGTGCTACTTTATGTCTATTAATACAGGTGCTAATTCTGATTTTAATGATTTTATAAATAAGAAAGACACCTCACCTCTTAAGATGCTTATTGTTGTAACACTTCAGCTACCCTCATAAACTCAACAGTAAACTGCAATTAGGCAAAAAGTGCCCCCATTATGCTCTCTGTCCTTCAACTAATTTGAGACATTACCATGACTAATAAATCTCTGGGCACAAGTGACTAAAGACTAAATAAGTCTTTTTAACATCAGGCAATGTGCTTCTCTTCAGAATAATCTTAATATCATAGGTTTTTGTTCTCCTTTAAATATGATAAAAATCAGTCAGGTGACCTTTGTGCTGCAATTAACATCTGTCAAGTTATGCAATGAACTGGAAGAAAAATTAATATAGTGAAAATGTTCTGACTGCTATTTGCATCACACATGTCAAAGTATTATGCACAGAAGTACATGTATGGCATAAGTGAGAGAATTTAAATATAGCTAAGCATCAATTTAGTTGTCCATTCCCAGGCTCCTATTCTTATCCAACACATGGAAGGATATCCAGTCCTCCAAGATGGGCTGATTTATAGGGAACCTGTAGACATCTGGAAAAGTAGAGACTTGTCAAGGAACCTGAGTTATCTCTGCTGAAGCTTTAAGTCTGTGCAGAAGCAACTCAATCAAGCTCTTGGTATCTGTGAGGTTTAGACAACCTTCATAGGGGCCTCGTCTATTTGGAGATAGTGATCCTTCTGTACAAGAAATACTGTGATGATTATTTAATAAATAAATAAGGAGGAAAGTGAGTGTTTCAGATAATTTCTATGCTGACAGAGCTAAAACAAATACACTTCTTTCCTTGTTGCCTTACATATGTGAATGAAAACAGTAAGGTTAGTTGTGTTACTTCATTTACCTGAGGATCTTCAGTTGCTTCAGTAGTTTTACCAACACAGGGGTAGGGCACAGTGACACTTACCTAAATGATGAAATATGCCATAAGACAGCTGTTATTCACTGGCTGTGCTCCCCAGGATACATCCTTTGTCTAAATATAATGCAATTTAACCTTTATTTTGTATTACTTAAAAAACCCCAAAAAACAAACAAAAAACAAAAACAAAAAAAAAACCACCAAAAATCAAAAAATATTTCTTGAATTGTTAACACGACAGATTACTTTGTAAACAATAATACTGCTTCACAGGTTTGTGAAAATAGTTCATTTAACCAGACTGGCCTTCATAACAAGTCAGTCAAGACAGGTAAGGTTCCCAGGAAAGTTTTCCAACAGATCATCTAACCAGACACTAGCTTGCTCCAGAGCACCAAGCATTGTATGCTTGTATGTGGTAAAGTGTATTTATTTCATGGCCCCATCAATGCGAGGTCAGAGCTCACCTGAACTAGCCAAATTCCACACATGAGAAAAGACCTAAAGCTCTGCTGAAAAGCTAAACATGGTCACTGACACACTTATGTCCAGAATCAGACATTTGTACAGAGGCTGGTGATGATTCTAGTTCAGAAGACACAAATGCAAGTACTTAATTGTGCCATGTGAATGACCAGGGCATAGGACCAGGTGTAGATGAAAATCTGAACTCTGGCAGGATGATAAGTTTAAGAAATGCCTGAAGCAGAGCAAAGTTCCTTAAATACAGAGAAAAAATGCAACTTCAATGTGGAATTAATAATTACTCTCATGTCAGAAATTTAAATTATATATTTGCATATGTTATTGAATCTTCTTAAGATAAAACATGGATGTCAGTTAGACTTGTAGTACCCTCAGAAGTTGAGAATTTACCAGCACTCCTTCAGGTATGCAAATACTTCTCTCAAATAGAAAAAATAATTAGGACCACATAATCATGACTCATAAAATAGAAATCAATTCCATTTTTCTAGAAAAGACTTGAAAGCTCACTATCACTGCTAGCTGTCAGTAGTGAATGGTTTAAAGCATTCACTCTCAAGACTCATCTCTCAAAATTTATCTTTCAGACTTTATGGCTGACTTCATAGTCATCAGTTCCCTTACAATTCTGTGGAAGTGAACTCTTGCATTTCATCATCAGCATCGTCCCTGATATGCTTTATGTGTCACAGAAATTTTCTGGGAAAATAAAAGTAACTGCAAGCAAAAAACTACAGCTACTGAAAATATGTGTCCAAAAAGCACCACTTACGCCTCATAATCCTGTGGGATATAGACCCCCTGATATTATAGTCCTTCCTCTTTATCCTTCCCAAACTGGTTTAGACATTCTCTTGAAAAAATCTCTTTCCCCCCATCTATTCCATCTCCAATGTTTTCATCAATTTCTCCCCCTTTCTGCTTTGCCAGACTTGGGCATATTCTTTTGTGTGTCAAAGTGTATTTCTCTCTCCCACTGAAGTATGTTTTACTTATTCCCTATATCTTCTTTCCAGTACACCAACCACATACTCTTAGGTTGATTCTTCTTCTGAATACACATAGTGCCTTGTGCTATTTGTTTTGTTTCATATTTGTCTGGCTGTTTATAATTTCCTGCCCTGCTTTTTCTTTCCCTTCTTCTTCCTTAGTGTTTAGCGAAGGGATTAATTTGGACATTAATTATCAGGGAAAAGCGTGAAAAAAATATTAGGAATTCCTACACAGAAACATTTGAACACTAGAAGTATAAGTTACATAGGGAAGTTCACTTGGTATTAAATAAGCTTTGTTGCAAAAAAAAATGAACAATCATAGCAATAACAGAATAAAAACATGCGCCTCTGGTGTTCACTCCCTGTAACAAAAAGCATTGCCTATGTATCTGAGTGGACCACTAACCTTGTGGTATGTTCATGCATATCACAAGTATTGGATGATTAAGGTCTTTTGAGCCATTACATCTTTGAAGCACATCTCTGAAAGATATTAAACATTTCCTCCAACACACTAACTTCAGTCCAACTAATTTTAATTGCAGTGATACCTTCACTTAAAAGCATTATCACATTTCTCAAAAAATCTTCAACATCTTTGTGACATCTATATATTAAAAACTAATTCAAAATTACTGAACAATACAACCAGACTTAACTCTGAGCACTGAATAAAGGCACAATCTGACTGCAAAAAATATTTATAGAAGTGTGGATTTTTAACAAGAGGAACAACAGATACTATTAAAGCTATCCTCTGGGAGAACAATTTTGTTCTGAAATCCACACAAATTGCTCTTCTCCAAGTCAGTTTTCACATAAGGCTGCATGCTGTTTGAAATAACACTGGTCAAATCCTATTAATTCAAATAGATTTTACTGATCTCACTAAATTGTCATAAAGACTCAAAGCATCTCAGATATTCTTTATCCATCAGTCTTCTAACATAATACAAAATTTATCTTCTCTCCTTGAAAGTTCATCCAAAGACTGATATGGTCAAACCAGTATAACTGCTGCCTCTAGTCCTATCAAGCTGCAGCCCAGAAATCAATTGACAATTTTTCTCACATCTCTCTAGCCAAGTACAGGTAATTCTCTGCACCACTTCAGAGCTGCTGGATTCTCAAACATATTCAGCTTGATTAATATAGCAATCTTACTTTGACCATGTCTTTATCTCCATATGTGATGACAAAAATACTCAGTTGTAGAGACCTGAGGCAGAAAACTACCTGTTTCTACAATTCTCTTTTTGTGCTACACAATAGGGAGCTAGCACTTTGCACACATAGCAAAACAAAACAAAAAATACAAGCTGATTTCTGCAATTTTCCAGAGAAATTATTAGTTTTCACATAAAATTTAGAAGGAATCTTGAAAAGTTTACTTCTAGTCAAAGGGCTGAATCTGAATTCAGACCAGGGTGCTTGCCTAATCCAGCTGATATATAAAATTCCAGGGAAAGACATCCCAAACCTTCACTGGATATCTTGTTCTGCTGTTTAATTATCTTTTTAGCAATTTTTTCTTTATATCTAGTTGAGATTGCAATTCATCACCATTGTTTCTCATTTTCTTACCATGCACCACTAGGAGTGCCTACCTCTGTTTTCTGGATTGTCTCCCAGTAAATGCTGGGGACTGATGCTGAATCCACATCAAGTCATCTTTTCTCCAGTCAGATCAGCCCTTGCCTCTTAGGACAGGTGCTCCTGCTTGACCAGCTTGGTATCTTCTCCTGAGCCCCCTCCAGTTTAAACCCCAAACTGGATGCAGTATCTACATGCAGTTTCACAAGGGTTGAGCAGAGGGAGACAGTCAATTTCCTCAACTTCCTGAATGTGTACTGATCCCACAGCCCAGGAGGCTGCTGGCCCTCCCTGCTGCTAAGGTGCCATGCTCTCCAACAGCAGCTCCAGGTCCTTTTGGAAGAGCTGCTCCCCAGCTAGCCAGCTCCAGTCCTGCTGAGGGGGATTTTCCATTCAGGTGCAAGATTTTAGCACTCATCCTTGATGACTTTTATAATGTTCCTGTCAACCCATTACCCCAGGCTCTCCTGCTCCCTCAGAACAGCAGCCCTGTCTGCAAACATATGAACTTGGTAAAAAAGTAATATTTCAAGATGGAAAAAAAATGTCTTCAAGAAACATTATGGCTGAAATCATTATTCCCGATACTCTGAGCAGTTCTTGCTCCACCTCAGACAAAGAAGGAAATAGGACACTCTTCTCACTTCTCTTTCCTTGAAGCAATTACTTTGTTTTCTGATTACAAACTTAAAGAACATGTTGTATGATGTCTTTTCACAGGATCATGGAACCATTTAGTTTGGAAAAGACCTCTGAGATCATCAAGTTCAACCTTTGACTGATCATCATCTTGTCAACCAGACCATGGCATCAAGTGACACAGAGTTATTTCTTGAACACCTCCAGGGATAGTGACTCTACCACCACCCAGCTCAGCCCCTTCCAATGCTTTCTGGGAATGAATCTATCCCAATGTCCAACCTGAACCTCCTCTGGCACAATCTGAGGCCATTTCCTCTTGTCCTGTCTCTAGTTACCTCAGAGAAGAGGTTGACCCCCACCTTTACAACCTCCTTTCAGGCAGTTGTAGAGAGTGGTAAGAGCCCCCTGAGCCTCCTTTTCTCCAGGCTAAACAACCCCAGTTCCCTCAGCTACTCCTCACAGGACTTAACCTCTAAATCTTTCACCAGCTGCATTGCCCTACTTTGGACACACTCCAACACCTCGATGTTTTTTCTCATAATGAGGGGCCCAGAACTGAACGCAGGACTTGAGGTGCAATCTGGTTTTCTCCATTGGTAGGTTTTACTTTCTTTGTGGGTTTTGGCCAAAGCATGCAATCAAATAACCAAAATGTAAACAGCCATAGTGCACTGTTCATCTAGACAAAGCAGCAGGAAACCAATGAAGACTTGAACAGAAAGTAAGAGGGTAACCAAAGCAAATTATAGAACCTAAGTAGATATAATTGAAGAGGGACAACAGGTATTAAAAAAAGGTCAAAATATCCCCAAACTGCTAAGGAAGGTCCCAGTGTTGATAACTTCTCTGGTTATGTGAAACACGTACTAACCATGGCAGTACCAGATCTCCTGGAAGTTTCAGACTGATCATCACACAAAGACACAAAGACAGGAACACATAAATCCATGTGTCACACATCAGCACATCATTCACACATTATCTTCACTTGACTGATGGAAAGTTAATTGCCATCAAATTCAAAATGAGCAGATACACTGTTGATGGGCTTAGTGCTTTGATCTAAGATACACTTTCCATAGTGAAACTAGACTTAAAACAAATCTTTGATAAATGAATGCTGAGAACTATAACCTAAAAAAAAAAAAAAGATGTTAACCTAATTAAATGCCATCCCACACTAACTATAAAATTCACCGAATTGCAAAGTTAATTTTCTTAAATATCACCAGCATCTCAAAAAATATGAGCAACCCTTTATAAGGCATTTCCAGTCATTTAAGCTGATGGTATTTCAGCATATCCATTTGAGTATTTGTTCTAACACAATTCATCATATATTTCCTGCAAAATCTTCAGGTGACAAGAAATCTACCAAAACACTTCACAAAACCAAACTTCTGTGAAATAGTTCCAAATTCTGCTACACATGTGAGCAGGTGCTATCCTCCTCCCACAAGAGCCAAAGAAATATGCATGACTGAAGCAGCAACAGAACCAGAGACTTGCATTGAATTGCACACTGTAATTGCAGCATATAAGTAAATTCAGCTTGAAATTACAGTAAAAGCCACACAACTACAATAACTAGGCAATGACAACATGTACCCACTAGAAATATAATTAATAGGTTCTACTGAAATTTTAGTGTAAAATTAGGCAATTATGGACTAATCCAAAGGTCAGTTAAGTTAATGAATAATTGTATGGAAAGATGAATATACTCTGTAAGGACTAATGGAAATACCTAAACCATGTAATCAAAAGCTTGCTGTCTCTATGCACAAAATTGTCTTCTCTGATGTTGTGTATTACATTACACATATCTTTCAAACAGAAGAATTACACCTCTTGTTAGATGGTAACTAAAATTTATGGTAGTCAGAGTTGTCCCCTGCTGGACACAACGCACAGGCCATCAGCTGGATAGCCCTCACTGGCAAAGCAAGAACCTAAGGTATACGTCCATAGGTCACCTACAGCAGGTCTAACACAACCCAATCCATATCCAATGGCTGTATGGCAATGATATTAAGAACTGTTCTCCTCCAGAGAAAACAATGAGGACACATTATTTTTTTTAAAAAATCTACATAATTTATTCTGTCATGCAAATTTAACATTGGACAATGAAATAAAAAAATTTTCGTGACTTACATTTACATTTTACCATCTAAATGGACACTGAATGCTACATTTTTTTACTAATATAAATTCTATCCAGTCAAACTTTATTTAGAAAGACAAATTGGACAATAATACTACATTACCACTACTAATAATAACACTTAATCCCTCATGATACACTGCCTTAAACAAGAAGATAACCATATTAAAGAAAAGGACTAACAATCTATTTGAGACATCAAATAATTTAATCCAAAGGGGATGTATCCCCTTTGTTCTACCTCAGATTTTTCCTATCCACTAAGTCTGTCTGTCTTCCTTAAAACAAAGAAAAATTGCTGCATATAAATTTAGAAACAGAGAATTAGACATTCACACCTTACCAGACACGAATGCAGTGACACAGAAAAGAATTTGACAACCAAGGCAAAAAGAACATGAGTTACACCTGAACAATATTGGAGCTAATCCTGTGAGACAGGATCTGAGCAGTATGAAGTAGCAGTGAAGAAATATTCTGTGTGTATCTCTTCTTCAGACAAAAAATTGGAAAGCGCACAAAAAAGTGGTCAAGCAAATAATTAAATATTTTCTGAAGAAATGTAGGTATCTCAGTTTACTCATGTGAGAGAAGAATGTAAGTGGCTATCAAGTCGTCTCTTAAACGACACCTACCAGGGATGTGCTTCAAAGGTTAGTTCAAATGACTGCAGCATGGCTGAATCCAATTCAGTGGACATTTCCACACTGCAGAGAGTGTCTCCAATTGTGACACATTTGTACACAACTTTCATTTTGAACTAGATCATTCATCCTGCAACAACTGCGTGGAATCTAACCACACTGGAGCTTCCTGTCGCCCTGAGGTGAGGAGGTTTCTACAACATATTATGAAAGATTAGGCTGGAAAGAGAAAGAAACCAGGATGTTTTCTGACCAAAATACTGATTCCTTTAAGAATTTTCGGGATTCACTTGAGATGCTCTGAGTTCTTGTCAGGGCAAAACTTGGCAGAGGCAATCAGAACAAGGAGGAGCTTTGATGACCACACTCTGCTCCTGAACAGCAGCTGCAGCCATTGGTCTATACCTTGAGGCTACCCTGCAGAACCAGAAGTATAAAAGAAGATGTGGATTTTCCCACAAAGAGATGGACAACGGGATCCAGTGGCTGAGCCAGGTGTAGCAGGTTACACTGGGAACAGGAGATCCACTGGCTGGAAGCCAGAGAAACCTCAGACTAGAAATACCGTGTAATATTTCATCAGATTCTTCCTCACCAAGTCTGTATGCAGGAACTTAGTTAAACTGAAGGAGCAAACCTAATAGAGGTGCCACAGTAAATTCTCCAGTTTTGTTTAGCCTCTTATACATTCTTATATAAGACCAGATTATCTCAACAGATCCTACTGACTGGAAAATCCCCAATTAAAGCATATTTTAGAAACAATTTATTTCCACCATATCCATATCAATGAAATTGCCCTCTTCTTTGAAATAAGTTCTGTTCTGATGAACTCCTGATGACCTTCCTAATCTCTCTTGTTACCTTTATTAGTTCAGTGTTGCTCCATTATTTACCATTTTGGGTTTATATATATATATATAATCAATTTTTTACATTGACTTGTAGGCCACTGAACTCACCACATTATTTTCAGTCTTAAATAATGTTTGCGTGTGTAAAAATTCAAAATCAGGACTTCTGTGTCAAATTCAGATTAATTCAGTTGCATCTGAATCACTCTGTACAAATTATTGCTATTCAGAGAAATTAAGAAATAAAAGTTAGTGTCATTGTCATCCACCAGCCTTTAAAGGTTCCTGTCAGTGTTTTACAGTAATTTGTAATTCATACTTGTCTCTGCTGCTCTTTACCAACTAAGTTATGATATTGTTATTTTACTCATGCACATGACCAATTTAGGATGCAGTGCAAGAAAGTTATGCAGGTAATTCAAAAAGTGTTAGTCTCTTCTATCATAAATGGTACTACAAAAAAGGGGTTTGAGACAATCACTTTTGTTTTTCTGTGAATTCAACACATACGACTCTTAGTTTAAATTTATGATAGCCCAAACCAAAGCAACTCACTTTCAAACAGTGCATATACCTAGTCCATTTAAGTGGTCCTATGTACTAGGTGTTCTGTTTTACCCAGATTAATACAATCTGTCTAGAGCTTCAAAGAAAAAACACCTTATTATTCTCCCGATCTCCTTGTAATCTACTCTGTAGATAGACTTCTGTATTCAGAAAAAGAAGTTGAACAAGCTCAACAAGTGCTCACCTGTAAACTTTTCTGTCCAGCTCAAAAAGGCTTGAATTTGCAGCAAAGGTGCTTTTTTTAACATCAGGCAGATTTAAAAAACAGAAAGTTAAAAGTAAATGAAAATTTGTTTCAATTTGCTGAGAGCCTTTTCTTTATTTAACAGTTCGACATAGTTTGAAGGTTTCATTGAAACCGCTGTAAGAAGATTATGTGCAAAGACTATAAGTACTTCTCAATATTTAGGTCTCTTTAAACTTTATACCAACAAAAGAAAATATTAACAAACTTTCAATATAATAAACTGTATTTTAAACCACTGGGACTGCTGAATAACAAGTTCTTTGTTGTCACATCATGAACAAAGCACATAAGAGTGAGGATAATAATGAATAAACATCACAGATGTTCAAATGAAACAGTAAATCACTATTATCAAGCGCTAAGAAACCAACATTGTTATGACAGGCTTAACTCTGATCCAGGAATTTATATGAGAGGAAAACGTAGGCTGTATTACATATTTTCCTAACAGATACTTTGAAAAGAAAATATCGCTTGACATTTGTACTTGCTGACAGTTGCATTTCAATAGAGCATTTATAATTGCTTTTAAAACATCAGATTACAAATTGAAAGGGAAGATATGGCCAAAATTAAGTTAAGCTTAAAATATACTTTTAGGCATGCTGACCAGCATGTACCATTTAAAGAAGTATAAATTGGAAGAAAAGTTACAGTTATGGTGTACTTGTACGGGTGGAACTGAGAAAATAACATTAATTATATTGTCAGTTCTTTTGCTCTGCCTATCAATTATCTGTTTATTTGAATTCAACAAGAAAAATGGGTTTGTCAGACATTTAGGACTGCAGTTACTGCTGGGTAAGTATTCTTTCCCTGCACATATCTTGTAGAAAGGCTCACGGCCCAATTTCTGCTACAGAAGAGATATCTCAGATTGACAAAAGTAGTCCTTCAAAATACTGACCCATGGAATTAAATCAAGGGCATTGGCCATTCTGATCTGCTAGTGCTGAAGGTGAAGAACTGGAGGTAAACAGCTTCTTTATGGGAAAGAGTTCCCACACTTTGGTGTGGGAAGTTTGGTGCAATGTCACGGAACAGCTTTTGGGGCAGTATCTTAATAGAATAAACTCTTGGTTGGGCTCAACTTCCAGTGCCTTTGCTTAGGCTTTAGCTCCATTTGTTGCAGCTGAAGCAACTTTATTCATACTCAGCCCAAAGTACTTTGTGTATACATGCATACTAAAAATGATGCAATTTGCATCCTTTTAAAAATATCTGTTGAAAAGGCAGACTGGCTCCTGCAAGATAGTTTTAGAAAAACTGGCAGAGTTAGTGCAGCCTCGTCTACTCTTGAGAAAAAGCATTACTCCTGTGTTTTACTTTGAGCTTCAAGGAAAAATCTTGGGCCAAAACTATAGAGAGGCATCCAAAGAAGCAGAAAAATAGTATTTCCATCCTACTTTGTAGCAGACTTTAAAGAGTGCCAAAGGTCCTAAGCAAGCACCCATGAATTGCAATGCTCTACATACCAGAGAATCATGATCTGCAACACATGTCCATTTGAGGTCACTTAAAAGGAAAAAAAAAAGGAGGGGGGGGGGAAATTTTTCAAACACCACTTTTCCATGTAGCCTCTGAAAAAAAAGTCAAGGCTGAAAACAGTTGATTCAGATACATAGATATTCATACCAAAGGTTCCCTTTTATCTGAAATGTCCTGGAACACAGAAAAAAAAACAATGCATGTAAGTTACCTCTTTTTCTCACTTCTTATCAACTTATTTATAGATTATAATGTTAATGAGATGCATCCATAGTAATCTACACCTAGTTTTATAATCCCAACCACAGTCTGACAAGCAAAGCAAAATAATTTTTTTTTTGGCTAGTTCTCCTCCTTTGTTACAAAGTCTTTGAACTGATAAATTAGCATGCATATTCTTTTCTCTCAAACCACTTGATAATTTCTTTCACACCTGAGGTACACTACGATCATTAAGAAACATTCTGAAGACACACAGCTGCACTGGTATCATTTTCATCAATGTCTTTGAAAAACATTTCCATAATTTATCAAGGTTTTAAAAGACACAGGTTAAGAAAAGTATAATCACTGGTTTTTCTACTAGGATAACACAGCAGCCTTCTGAAGATGAGAGATGGGATGAGATCAACATACCTCACACATCATTCAGTGGTGAAGGGGTCTACATGAGCCTTAAAAATGTTTAATAGATTTTTTCCTCCTTTTTGCTAGCCTTTACACTACATATTTTTATATCCTCTAGAATGATAACTTCGTCTTTCATTTAAAAGAAACACACACTGAGCAACAGTCAAATACCCTTTATTTATACCTGAAGTGCTGCTTTGTGATTTTTATGAGTATAACCTGTGGAATGGTTCACATTAGTTCTGCATCATTAATGGAGTTGAATTATCACATTGGTTTTCGTTGTTATGGGTACTAATAACACATGTACACAGCTGTACCAAACTGTTGTTTCTTCAGAGGTCTCCAGCTCAATTTTCTAACTCTCCCTTAAAACGCACCTTTTCAACTTCGGGGACTTGAGCAGCTGCCCTGCTCCATCCCACGCGTGAGCCCGATCCCTCTCCCAGCGGCAGGAGCCGGTGCCGTGCGGGGGCTCCGCACGGGTCCCGCGGCCGCGCTGGGTGCCCCGCACCAGCAGCCGCAGGAGCGGCAGCGCCGGCCGCGCTCCCGGGCCCTCTCCCCGCAGCCGCCGGCGGGGACGGGCGGCACCGCGCGGGGAGCTCGGGGCTCCGGGCCGCCCTCGGCACGGGGAGACTTTTCCAGCACCGAGCCGAGCCTGGACTCACCAACCCGCCCAGCGAACAAGTGGGATGCGGCTGAAGTTTTACTTTGCCGGAGCCGGCTCCCGCCGCAGCCGCCCGCGGGAGCCACAGCGGCAGCACCGACACCTTTCTGGTTGAAGTTTGGGGGCGCAACACGCCGCCCCTCCTGCCCCGGCCCCCGCCCCGAGCCCCCCAGCTCAGCCTGGGGCGCGATGCGCAGGTACCGTGTCCCGGCGGGGGGAGGCGCGGCGCCCCGCCGTACTCACCCGCTCCCCAGGCGCACGGTCAGCAGCAGCAGCAGCAGCCGGGCCCCGCGGCGGCGGATCCAGCGGGGCGCGGGGCCCCCCCACGCATCCATGAGCGAGAAGGAGCTCTCCCTTGCCCGAGTTTTCTCCGGAGAGCCTGGGAAATTGCGACCCTACCGATCCCACCACCCCCCGGCACACGGCAGGGAGAGGGAGAGGGAGGGGAGGGGAAGGGGGAAAAAAATAAAATAAAACACCCAAACAGGTAGAAACCCACTCTGCAAGGACCGAGCAACTCGCCCAATAGGCTCATCAGGTTGCTTCATAAATTATCCTAAAAACTGCTGGACGAATCAATCCCTAGCAGAGGTGGAGCCTCGTTTACTAGAAGGGAAACATGCCTGGGAGAAAGGGTGGCATTGATTTGGTATTTTCCTCCAAAGAGGGAAATGAAATAAAGCTTACGTATGTACATATACATGTAAATATAAATAGGCAAAATGTATAAAATGTTAAATGCATGTTTATAGCTACGCATATACATTTAAATATTTCTAATTTTGAAGCTACTCAGAGGGCGACTCTCCGAGGGGCAGCCGGTCCGGTCCTCCCAGCCTAGCGGAGACCCGCAACCAGGAGCTGAGACGCCGGGGGATGTGCACGGGCACCCGCGGGTCTCCACGTCTGGCACGATCGAGATTTTGCGGGGGGCGGCCCTAGCGGCGGGGAAGGGGGCATCCGCCATCCCCTCGTTGGTCCCCAGGAGAGGGAGCACAGCCCTGCAGCCGCAGTCCCGAGAGCCGCGCTGGAGGCAGGCGGCGTGCCGGGCGCGCAGGGGCAGCCGCGGGAGTTGCGCGCAGGCTCGGCGGCCTCGGGCGGCTCTGCGCGGCCGCGGAGCGCCCCGCGGGGACGGGCGGGAGGCGGCCGACGCGCCGTGCTGCGCTGCGAAATGCGCTAGGGCATGCAAACCGCAAGGGGATGGGGGGTTTTCTTCTTTTTTCCTTCGTGTCTCCTCTCGGCTGCTCCCTCCGCAGACGTAGGCGGGAAGGTAGCCAGACATGCCCCCAGCAAGCCCGCACGCACATCCCTGAACCTCAGGCAGAAAAGCGCCGCGGCAGAGACCACAGGTTCCGCGCTCGCAGGCTTCGACCGGCAGTAAGGGCGAGTGGGCACGTCCCGGCGGGACCAGCGCTTGGATAACGCGTATTTCTCCTCTCGGCTTCAGGCTGTCACCAAGCCAAATCCCCGTCCCCGGCGATGCCCTTGTTCGCAGCTCTCTACAGGGCACTTATAGAGTAACCTGTGCACCGAGTTCTCGGTGGAAGTAGCAAACCGTTTTATAGCCATCATCATCATCCTCCTTTGAGTCAAGTTGTCACTGTGCAGAAATGTAAATAATCCCCCATCCAGTGGTTCTTCCTGTGAAAGGCAGTGTTATGTCTTCTTTACACATCATCATCTGCTTATTATTTTATATATACAGCTTACTGCTTTAATGGTTAAAGAAACTCACCATGCTTCAGAGAGCTGCAGTACATTAAATGAAAATTCAACAACTTGAAAATTAATAGCCAGTCCTGGGGGTACTGGCAGACGGTAAAGGCACATATTATTGCATGACCTGAGGTCTCTTTACTGGTGGATTAACACAGCAGGCAGCATCCTAGCATGATGGCAAAGGCATAAGCTCAAAGCATTGCATTTATTACAGAGTAAGTGCAGAAGCAGCTCCTCTGCTGCAGCTGGTGGCACTAGCTCCAAGAAGCAGGATTGCTGTCCCTCTCAGCAAGACAATGAGCACAGCCCACCCCCAAGTCCCTTTCTCTCTGGGAAATCCCTCTGCCCTGAAAATGGCCTGGGTCCTTAGGTTTATTATAAATTTATCTGTCAAATCGACTGCATTTTGCAAAATATGCAATAAATGCTTATGTCTTTGCATTCTGATGTTTTTGGAATCATTAAAGCTCTTTACCACTCTATAAAATTCTACCCTGTCACTGAGAGATACGCAATTAAAGTAAGTACTGCAAAAATTTGACATAAGAAGTTTAAACATACTTACAGGATTCCAAGACATCTTCTTTCTACATGAGCAGTTTGGAGCATCTACCTAAAAACTTAATTTCACCCCTGTGATGATCCAGCAGCTTGCTAACAGTGAAAGAGGTGGAAGATTACAGCTAAAATAACATGTAGCACAAATAGTGAGAAAATGGAATTTTTCATTTGATTTCAGGGTTAAGAACACTAAGGCATATAGAAGTACTGTTAAAAAAATTAAAAGCAGCGCCAATGCTATTTCTCAAATGAGACAAAACTAAGGATAACATCTGGACAAGCTGGTTTCAGGTTAAGGATGACATCTGGACAAGCTGGTTTCAGGTAGTGAATTTTTCTTGTACTTTCATGCAAATAGAAATCCATCCCTCTAAAAACTAGAGAAGAAATTATTCCATAATTAAGTAAAATACTAGATGAGAAATAGGTATAAAAGTTTTGAAAAGCAAAGAGGGAACAGAAAATAACAAAAAAAACTTTTACCATCAGAAGAATACATGAAGGGAAAGAAATCAACTCAGATTGTCTGTATTCCTGAAGAAAATAAAAGAAGCAATAAATGAATTTTAAAACAGAAAAATAGAAAAGAGAATATCAAAGAAAAGCTGGGGAAATCACCTAGTTGGGTGTCAAAAGAAGGAGATATTGATACAGGACAAAACACTAAAAGATAGTGAGTTAGTTACTAAGACCTGCAGATATTTCTCCTGGGCTTGGTACTGGCACAGCTAACCTAACAACAGTATTTAAATTCTCAGTTAAAAACACCTTCTGATGCTGGAAGTAAGAAGGCCATCTTTAAAAAAAAACAGCAACCAAGATGAAGAAACAAGTTAATCATGTCTCTTCAGACCTGCTAGGCATCATTTCAGAATCATCAAATTAACCAAAGTTAAGCAAAACTGCAGGATTCACATCACTACTATTACTAAGGAGGAACAAACCAGAATAGCTTCTGCAATGGAAAACCACATCTCTATCTTCTACAGTCATATTTAATGAATCTATCAATAGAAGAACAGAGCTTCATAATTCACTGTCTTTCAAAACCATTTTAGGTCTATCAGGAATTTGTTAAAGAAGATGCATAACTCTGGGGTCAGTAGGAAAGTAAGGCCATCTTTCAGAAACTGCTTGAGACTACTGTCAGCTTTCCATGTTAAAAAGTTGAGTTCTTACAAGTCTGGTCTTGAGACTATTGTATTTAACTGATTACTTACTGAACTAATGGTTTCAAAGAGAAGAAACCCAAAACCTCTCAGATGAAAGTTTCAAATTGGTGAAGTCTATAGAAAAAAAAGTGAATACATTGTTAAATCATCACAGTGTAGAATATCAATTATAAAATGGGAAGTGATAACATGCTGACAAATGGAAAAACAAAAATAATTCATGGGTTGAATTTGGTAAAGATTGTAAGTACCTAAATGTAACATCACATCTCAGCTGTCAACTCTGCTGCTGCCTAGTAGTAGAAAATCCAGAGAAGACATATATTCATAATTAACTGAAATTTCTCCAGGACTGTAGAGAAATACCCATACAAACAGGAGGAGCACTAATTTGAGCAGCCCAGCACCTAAACTCTGCCCAAACTCACTGGAAAACTTTCTCTACTCTTCAGATTTAAGGAGTGCAAGATAGGATAATCCAAGGTAAAAGACCTCTAAAACACAGCCAGGCGAGATCACCGGTTCCCTAATTTCTTAAAAGTGTAATTATTGATTTGGATTCCATAATAATACACCTAAGCTCATGCACTATAAAAGGAGCAAAGGCACTTAGCACAAACTCTTGATTTCCAGTCTGGAAGGCACTTACTCAACCACAAGGTACCTACAATGTGATTCATCTTAAAAGGACATGAGAAAGAATTTTTGTTATTAAAGCTGAAGTCCAAATAGAAGGAGGAGGAAAAAAATCTGCCACATTAATATATAAAAAGCAAATATCACTGTATTTTTCACCTGGGAGGCTTCACACTTAGTATTGAAGAGCATTTTGATTCTTCACAATTCAATTGCTCAGGACCACAGAGGAACTTAAAAACACTCACATGTAATTTTACTGAGCTGACATCCTACATCTGCTGAATTTCTCTTGGATAGAGAGAAACATCTATACTGATATATAGAGAGGAGCATATGAGAATTGATGCATGGTTTGTATGCCTGCATACCATTTTGATTACATAAGAGCTTTGAAAACCTAGACTTAGTGGATGGCCCATCTTTGTTCACTGTACTTGAGGGAAGTTAATGGCTCTCATGTGGTTGTGTAAGGAGCACTTACCTGCTGAAAGCAAAGTTATCCAGCGTGTAGAGATAGAAGAACAAATTATTGTGGTGTTCTGTCCTCCACCAAAAAACAGCATATAGAGCAGCAGGAGCTCAAGGACCACTGCAGTCATATCTTCAAAAGCCAGCTTTACATAACAATATTTTGATGAAATTGCATATGCAGACCTTAACTGTGCATTCACAAAACAGTTTTCTTTGTGCACCTCTCTCATTGTAGGACATGAAATAAAACGATGCGGACATGCAACTCTCCAAGGCAAAAAAGAGAGCTTTACTTTCTGACTCCAACATTTCTATATTTCCAAAAGAGATAGTGGATTGGAGCATGACAGTGCCACCTCTCCAATGACACTGGACAAACCAACAGTCCATCAAATTTTTCTTCCTCCATAAAAGAATGCAAAACAATAAGTTACTTCCATAAAGTGCATAGGGTTACATAAAGTTCGTTACAGGAAGGTAAACGTCAGAAGGCTTAGAAAAACTTAAAAAAAGAGGGCAACACACCTCACACCTTAGTTTTATAGTGTCAGAGAATACTTTAGGTTGGAAGAGACCTTTAAAAGTAATCTAGTTCAGTCTCCCTGTCATGGGCAGGGACAATTTCAAAATGCACACACATATAATTTGTGTGCTTGTATTTGAGTAAGCACAAACATAAGAACAGAGTCAAGTGCACGGTACTGAAAACCTGCAACCCAAATGAAAACAGTTCCATTCTTCTTAGGGAAGTTCAGAAAATGTGGTTTTAAATATGCATCATCATGGTTAATCCTACCTGAATGTTTACTCTAATATAAACTTAAAGAGCTATCTTAAACAGCATAATAGCCTAGTGCTACAATAAATGTAAAGAACATCTCAAAAAATAAAGAAAACTAATGAAAACATTTTGGTATAGGCCTTTTTAAAAGGGGCCTTAAGACTTGATGGTGGTGGATATCCCCAGGAGGAGAAGAGAAAGATGCAGAAATGTAACTTCAGTGCAGCTTGCATATTGTGATTTGAACCACAAAATAATTGCTTTCAGTGAAACAGTCAACATCTTAATGGAAAATAAATTATAAAATTCTCACTTTTCATAACTAAATACTATTTTAATCAGGATTTCATCTCTGATACATTGGATTCAACTACTCACTCACATTACTCATTAAAATTATTATGAACACACATATCTTCAGTTGCACTTAAAAATTAAGCAGGAGAAGTAATCTCTAGTAGAGAAAAACTGATGAAGAAAGAAGACAGCACCTATCTTTGCATCTGGGGAAGGGGAAGTGTTGCAGTATATAAGATGATATTCCTTTACATTTAGCATGTTACACTTCCCCTCCATTTAAGTTAAGATGAAATGAAAAACAAATTGAAGTGTAAACAGATCTGTGGTAACTAGGCTGAAGTGCCTAGGTACAGAAAGATAACTTCAAACCGCAAACATTCCCCTGGTCTGTTACTACTGTCATTGCCTTTCACTAGACCTTCAAGTATTCTCAACACAAGCCAATAAACAGCAAATAAATACTTTTTGATCTTTCCTGTTTTACAAGGCATAAGTCCACAATCCTTAACTCTTCTTCACCCTAAGAGCACATTTTTAACTTTGCTTCTCCTTCTCCTATCAGACAATTTCCCAATAAACAGAGACTAGGACTCTGGATTTCTCAGGAGTCTGGATTTACCATCTGTTAAAACACATCCCTGAAAGCAGCCAGCTTTTGAGGGAACATGGTGACCAGTGGGAAGAGGGGTGCTTCCAAGTGTGAGGCACACACATGTATGATGCAGACAAGGCAAGGAGTCTTACAGGGGACTTGTACACCAAGGTGCATACTAGTTAATTTAGGAAGTTAAATCCAGCTTGGATAGCCCCAAAGTCATGTGCAGGAAGTGGGCACTATTCAAACTCATCTCCAGTCTGTGCTCTCTTTTCCCTGTCAAGGAAGTGACACAGTTCAACCAGTGGACCCCAGTGGCACAAATGTACAAGGAGTGCACAGTTTACATTTGCACTGCAAGGCAAATGAGGAGCATTCATTTTAAAAGTGGGCCATGAGGTACATGAAGGTGCTTGCAGCATCTTTCTGAATGTGCTTACCAGGGCTGCTGGAATGTACTGTGCTCCAGCACAGTAATGGGTCATCTGTCTATGGAACTAGCTTGGCACTAGTCTAAAGTAAATCCCCTCCAAACCACACTGTGGCTGCTGGGTTCTCAGTACAGCGGATTTTCTCTGAAGATCTGCTTTTATTTTACTCCAGTATTTGCCAGTGTAGCCAAAGGCACAGTAAATTATTAGAGGACTAGCACCCTGGCATGAATCATGGCAAAACAGCATGCCAATGTATGTTTGGTGTATGTTCACCCATACTTTGAAACACCATAGCAAAGAAATCTTTCCTTTTTGCTGATTTCTCTTGTCTCCATCTAGGACAAAAATCCCCTTCAAATGGTTAAGAATAAGAATAATTTCATGGCTTATAGGATGCTCTAGGGAGAATACTATTTGATTATCTATCTGGTCTTATTTTGTTAGAGGCTAACAGGGCAGCTGTTCTACCTGACTACTGTGAGCACTTACTGTTCCAGCCAGATCAGGAGGACAAAGACATGTGAAAATGAAAAATAATGGGGCAGGTAAAGACTGTGGTCTGTACTTTTTCCAGTTTCAAAAAGATTCAGTTGATACTTGCCCCAGCCTTTGTTGAAAGTTGAAAGTGGCTTTTCAGTAGACCCTATCCTGAGTAATCCTCCTTAGAGTATAAGTTTTTTAATCTGCAAAGCACAAGAGATAAAAAGGTCTCTTCAGAAGGCTGGTCTGTCTGATAATTGGAAAACATTTTCTCCAGAATGACAATTTAACTCTTGGTAACAGTATCCCATAGCAAATCTAAAGGTAGAGCAAAGTAATTCTGTCCAGAACATTAACACTCTGCCTGAAATTTATTATGTCACTTGCTGAACTTCTACAACTGCTATTAATTGACCTCTAGGTCTCTCGATTGTAACAGAAGTCTCAGATATGTAGAGATTGCTTTTTAGTATAATAGATTGTATTTTGCCTCCTTTTACATTCTCTAAAGTTTCACTAAATTTATCTTTTGCATCTCCATTTTTCTTAAGATTCCTCTTCCATCTTCCAGTTATTGGTTACTATACTACACTTTATGAAACAAATGTTTAATAACCCAATTGAATACATCACAGTCATAAGTATCTCCTGTGCTTACAAGAGAAATAAGCAGAGATCTGTCTGAACTTCGAATTATTTTAATTGCTATTGGATATTCACCACATAATCAGATAGAACTGCCTTACAATATACCTTGGTGTAAACTCAGCAGCCAGGTAAATAGATTTATTTACATTTGTAGGATCGTGTCAGAATACATCATGTAAAACCAGCATTCCTCCCTAGTTTAATTATTGAGACAAAAATAGTCTATTATGACAGGTCCTCACTAGATTGTGTAAGGTAAATACTGTTGATTATGAAAAATCATTTGTGGGTAATATCCAACATATAGACATTTAACAGCATTGGCATAGCATGGAGGTTAAAGAATACATGCATATTACACTGTGTCATAACTCAAGTCTGACAATATTTTAAATACATATTTCATGGTATGTTTTCAAAACTAATTCATTGCATCATCAGTATGATGAAAATGCCTTGATTTTTATATTTTTTAAACATGTCCCAGAGAAGAATAATTTTCCCTCTCAAACAATACCAGAAAATAGGACTAGAAGACCCTTAGTCTTAGGTCTGCTGCTCCTAGACAAACTCTTTTTTCTGTGGTTGTCTTTAATCACAGACTTGCATATTCTAGCATTTGCATATGATGAAAACTCATCATTCTAGCATGACAAAATATGTTGCTGTGCAGAGATAATTCTAGTGAATAACAGAGAAATCATCTATTTTTGAAAGTGGACACATTATCCTGTGGTTTATCAGATGCTCTCAGGAAGGCCATTATCAGTTATGATTATCAATACCAACTCACCCTTTTGATTGGAGACTGATGAAACAGCTGCTTTGATTTGCATCATTGATGACTATTCTTAAGAATGATCCTCTTCTGGAGTAAATCAACCATTCTCTTGAAAGTATCTCCTAAAATAATACTACTGACAGAACTGGTGATACTTATCTTCTGCTATGTTGCAAATGATACTCTGTATATCAGAGTCTTTGATTTCCCTAATAGATGTTAAAAGCATTGCATGTTTTTGCAAAGATTCACCTCAGTGAATTAGCCATGTAAAACAGCTTTATTTAGTCTGATTTAATAAAATAAAATGCAATTTAATTTTCTCATCTATTTTGTTTCATATCTCCTTTACTTTAAATTATTTCTTCTAAAGTACTAATGTCCCCCCCCCCCCCCCCCCCATTAAATTCTCCTTAGCTTCTGGAAAAATATTGTCCATCCAGAGACCCACCTTCACTTTTTTAGGAAGTATTGCAAAGGCTGTAGTATGTTAGTAGCTGCCAGTCTCAGTGTGCCACAGGCTTATGACAGGTGGTGAGCAGAAGCTTCCATTTGTACAGTTTGCCAGTGTCCCAGAGCTGAGGAATTTCCATGATCTATCTTCCATATATCTTTATCATAGCATGCAGTGTTGGGCACCACAACGTAAAAAAGACAAAGCTATTAGAGAGCATCGAAACGTGGCCATGAGGATGATGAAGGGTCTGGAGGGGAAGCTGTATGAGGAGCAGCTGAGGTCACTTGGTCTGTTTAGCCTGGAGAAGAGGAGACTGAGGGAAAACCTCATTGCAATCTACAGCTTCCTCACAAGGGGAAGAGGAGGGGCAAGCACTGATCTCCTCTCTGGCAACCAGTGACATGACCCAAGGGAATGGCCTGAAGCTGAGCCAGGGGAAAATTAGTTTAGATAAAGGAAAAGGTTCCTCACCCAGAGGGTGGTTGTGCTCTGGAACAGGCTCCCAGGGAAGTGGTCACAGCACCAGCCTGACAAAGTTCCAGAGGTGTTTGGTGAGTGAATGCTCTCAGGCACAGGGTGTAACTTCTGGGGATGCCCTCTGCAGGGCCAGTTGGACTTGATGATCCTTGTGGGCCCCTTCCAACTCATGATATTCTATGACAGTTCCTGCTTCCTTCCAGATCAATACCAGAATTTGGATACCTATTTACAGTAGAATTTGCAGCTCTTCCTGCATCACACTGTTTCTGCAATGAAAAGATTATTTTCAGAGGACTATATTCCTACTTCCATTTTTCCAGCTTGAATCTTTTTCATCCCAGACATTTCTCAAAGCAGCCACTGTAGTATCAAAGACTTTGTACAATTTCTTAAAATATCTCATTAAATTTCTGAGCTAGTTGCACAAAGTCCACTTAGTTAAAAGTGTAGGGTTTGAATGAAAAATCCTATTAAAAAAAAAACCAAAAAAAGAAAGGAAGGTATAAAGGCAGTCACTCTTTTCAGTGTTGCTGTTCTGCAGAGCCTGTGTCCATCATGAACCTTGCTTGGCTTTGCTAGTTCCACAAAGTGCTTCCAGTAGATTGTTACGTTGCCATCTGATAAAGTCCTGCCTTCAGGTTTTGACATTTATAGCCTGGTTGTGAGCATTACCTGAAGTCCAGCTGTGCTCTCTTGGGAAATCATGGCAAGAATGGGAAACTTATCCTTTGCTCATAGCTGTTGTAGCTCCACATGCTGGGTTTATAACAAAATAGGATCTGCCCAGTGTAAGAAATGATTGTTGCTTAGGAATGGTATTCTCCAACTCAGCATTTTTACTAAATGCTTCCCTTCCCACCCCCCACATGGGCTGAGATAAGAGCAAATAACTGGAAACAGCAATGAGGTGAGAAAGGAAACAGTAACGGCAACAATAGCAATGAAAAAAGGTGTAAGAAAAATAAACAATTGGGAGCATGGAAAGCTCCCAACAATAAACAAAAACCGGACCACTCCACGGCCACACTGTTTACTCAAATGGAGGATCCCCTTCTCCTGGGAAGAGAGAGAGTCTCTTTCCCCCGGGGCAGCTAGGTGATGTGGTATCAAAACACATCAGGGCCCTGGCCATACTCTCTCCTAGCTCCTGCAAAAAATTATCCCCATCCTGGCCAGAACCAAGGCATGAATGTTGCACCAATGGAAAAAACACACTCCTGCTACCTCTTGGCTTTGGGTCATAGAAACATTGTGCCAAGCAGTAGTCCATGTGTAAGCCCAGATAAAGTGAATCATGGCTGTACAAAACACAGGGATTGCCAGGGCCTACTGCAAATGCAAAATACTCTTCAATAGCAGTGGTGTAGTCCCCAGTCAAATTTGGCATCACAGAACAATTTTGTCATGGTGACTAAAAACTAACTGCCTTTAAGAAGGAAAGCAACTTGCATTTTCAGGATGATGAAGACTTTTGCTAGCAGCAGGTATTCTGGCTGGAACCTATGTGAATGTGTTAGCCAGGAGCACCTATTTCTTGTTTGGACTCAAAATAAGCTGCCTATTCACAAGTATACAACTCTTCAAGACGTATGACAACTTGTGACCTTACACACTGCATCTGTTGAGGACAGATGAGTTAATAATCCTGTTCAAGCCATTGGTGATTAAGAATGTATTGAAAATAAATCCAAAGATTAAATTGCATCTAAATAGAGTTTGGATAACATAAAATGGCAGGATATGTTATTAGATGTACCTAATGTAATCTTACCTTACATCTGTTAGTGTTCAGTGCTGTTTTTGTTTAGAGATGTTTCAAGATAGCACAATAAGCTTTTATCCTGTAAGAATGCTCCCTGAAATAACATCAAATTTTCCTTGGAGAAGCAGTCTGGTTAAAAAAAAAAAAGAAATCACTATACTGAAACAATCTTGCTTTTTAAATCTATATGTAGGGAAAAAAAAAAAGTAACATTTTAAGAAGTCATCTGTATGGTTTACTGGTATGTGTGCTTGGAAAGCAAAGTACTTAAATCCAAGTTATAGATTATCTTCAGGCTGGCACAACTTGATCTCAGTAATGTCAATGTCTACAAATTGAAAGATGGTCCTGAGAACAGGCTGAATTTTTTCAGTAACCAAGTGCTAATCTAAAATTAAATAGATGTATTGTCCTAAATCATTCAAGCTACTACATTTCTTTATTAACACATATGCTCTAGAGCTCTGTTGCAGTGGTCCTGTTGTCTCAGCTATAAGTACAGAGTCACGACTGCATTGCTGGAGCATTTCTGGAATAAACAGATTTGAAAAAGTAAAGTAACTACTATATGTTGTCATCTTATTGCAAAGCTCCCATACCTTCTCAGTGATTTCTCACAGGCAGCTCCTCACAGCACTAACACCTTTGTCTTCACATCACAACCAACAAACTGCATGTCTCTCCGCACCCAGCTAACCCACTCTTTTGTAGCACTCGTCTCCTTATTGGACACAGCTGTGGCCTGTTAAGGGCAGGCCTGTTCCTACTCTTTGGTGATTAGCACAGCTGCAGCTCCTCAGGGGTGAGATTGCCTTCTGCACTATTCTCTTATATTCTATCCCCCCACAACTATGCACACAAGCACTACTCTCACATTGTAAATAGTGATGGTGGCTTTTAACAGTAGTTTTCCTACAGAGTAAGAGAAAATCATATTGCCAGTGCCTTCAGTACCCACAGGTGAATTCCATGCAGCCCCACAGATTTGTGTCTGAGTAGAACAACAGGTCACTAACTACTTCCTCCTGGGTTGCAGGGGATGCCTGTCCTGGTCTACCAAGGGAGAAGACTGGTTGTCCTGTGGATAGCTGGCCTCTCTGTTAAAGACTGAGGTAAAGAAGGCATTAAGTACCTCATCCTTGGTGACAAGTGTGGAGTACCTAAGTACCTCATGCCTTTTCCTCATCCTTGGTGACCATGTTGCCCTCCACATCCAATAAAAAGATGTAGATATTCTTTTTCCCTTCTTTTGTCATTAATATATTCATAAAACCATTCTTAATTAACTTTCACAGCAGTAGCCAGATTGAGCTCTAGTTGAGCTTTCACCTTTCTAATTTTCCCTCTACATGACCTAGCAACATCCTTTTACTCTTCCTGGGTTGCCTTCCCCCTTCTTCCAAAAGTCATAAATTCTCTTTATTTCCTATCAAGTTACAGCAACAGCCCTCTGTTCAACCAGGCCACTCTTCTTCCATGATGGTTTGTGTTTTGGCACATAGGGACAGTCTGGTCCTGCACCTTTAAGATTTACTTTTGAAAGTATGTCCCACCTTCCTGGATCTCTTTGTTGTTAAGGTCTGTTTCCCAAGGGACTCTCTGAACCATGAACATGTCAATGACCATCCTGTGCAAGTGCAACGCAGAGGTGTTGCTGACCACTTTTCTTACTTCATCAGGAATTGAGAACTCTCTCATTTCATGGTCTCTGTGTCAAATACAGCCCCAACCACCAGCCCCTCTCTGCTTGTGAGCAGCAGGTCTAATGGAGTCCCACCCCAGTAGGCTAACTCACAAACTGTGTCAGGAAATTACCTTCCACACGCTCTAGGAACCTCCTAGGCTGCCTCCTCTCCACTGTGTTGAGTTTCCAGAAGACTTCCAGCACGTTAAGTCTCCCACAAGAGCAAGGGCTAGAAATCATGAAACATCAGCCAGCTGCTCATAGAATACTTCACCTGTCTCTTCATTCTGGTAGTTTATAACTACACTACACTTTATAAACACACCATGTCTTCACCAAGTCTGAAAAAATTGTGAAAAATTCCAAGCAAAGCAGAGGTTAAGTGCAGTTGCTTTGGATTTACCATGGTTGCATTTGTCAAACAGACAAATTGAAAGCAAGCAGCACTTAGAACTCATTCAAGAACTACAGGAGGTAGGAGATGAGGTATGTTGGTTTAATGATCAATTTGCAATGTGGCTCTCAATCAGAATTTTCGCTTTGAGCAGCACCCTGAACATTTGGTTGCTGGACTAAGAGATTTGATGGTTGGTACCTGAAGGTCTTAAGAAGGGTTGACTTTTTGGAGCTGATTTCTCAGAATACCAGGGGAGTGTTCTGCCATGAGGTCTTGGTGACACTATTTTTCCATCGGTTGCTATAAGTTTTACTGCCTTTTAATGTGTTTAAAACTTTAATTAAATATTTTTGAATTCCTTGCCAGATTCAAACACCCTTTTGAAAAATCAGCTTTGTTTTTATAGGTCTTTATTGCAATGTAGCCAGTCCACAGATTTCACTAAGGAATTCCAAATAATATTTTAAATATGTAACTGTCAAAATGTCTGATCCTGAATGGGAGAGGGTTGGGTATCCAGCATGTTGGTCTGCCCTCCTTCTGTTGCCAACCTGCTTAAGGTGGTGTAAATACCTATGCAAAACATAAATGGATTGAAGCAACTGTTAAGTCTGTCACCAGAATTAAATCATGGTTGTAATAACAACAAGATGGAATCAAAGAGTTAGAAACAGCATCCCAGTCCTACCTACCAATGAATTTTTCACATACAATGCACTCAAACAGAATTTCTCCACAGTTAATCCTACACAGTTTTGACAATGTGCAAAGTGCACTAAAGATTTGAGTTCAAATGTTCAAATCTGCCCTCAGCTCCCAAAGCTACTAACTCATACTGACAAGTTATTAACACCTAAAGTAACACACTATAAACTTTTTAAAATTCCTACTCCATTTCTAGTGATTGAAATCCCTCCTCTGGTGAAGCAATTTCCATAACAGTGATACTGCCATAACTAGTAGATATTTAATAATAAGTAGTTACCAAAACATATCAGTATACAAATAGATGTGCCCATAGAGCATTCCTCTTTGTGGCATGAACCCTTGAGTTACTCTTGAATGAGGCTGTGTGCTTGACTGGATTGTGCTAGTATAATGCTACATTACTGGGAAAGAACGGCTCCAGGCTTCTTCAAGAAAACCAGTGCCCTCCAAAAATTCAAGCACAAGATGCAGAATGGGCCTTAAAAGTGAAGAGCAGGATGGCATCAGAACTCTTAGGGCAACAGACCAGGGTAGAACTAGATGTAGAGATAACAAAGGCAGCAAAATTCAAGTATCTTAAGACATGGAAAACATACCATATATACTAAAACCTAATGATAACACAGAATTTGCAGACCATTGAAGAAAGAGTAAGTAAGTTAATTAGCAAACACATAAATATAACACCAAGTGAAACAAGAAATGATGAGAAAGAAATTCTACTATAACCACCATTTTCCTATCAGTGAAGCAGGTCAGATGCTGGATCCACAGTATAGCCACGGTCCCCTATTATCTATTATATTCTGCTTAACAGTAACTCCATCTATATGCTGACCCAGAATAATAAAGGTGTGTGTAAAAGAGACTAGGAAATCTGTGTTCAACAATTGTATTTTAAATGAGAAATTCTTTCAATTGGCTAATTTCAACTGTATGTGAATAATTGTAGCTAGATTGGTAATATAAAATTCGATTAGATTTCTAATACTCTAATTGGACTAACAATAAATTCCCGAGTTTGTATGAGGTGTGTGTTTCATTAGCCCAGATGCACTACACAAAGAATTTGGTCTGCTACCTTGAAACTGTATTTGACTGTATTTGAATGCACTGCTCTTTAAAGTTATATGGCATATTTCATGTATTATTTATTCTTCTTTGCATATTCATCCAATGTAATGATAGACAAATTAATAGGACAGCTTTTCTTTTAACCAAAGACTGTGC
Organism: Molothrus aeneus; assembly: GCF_037042795.1. NCBI lineage: Eukaryota > Metazoa > Chordata > Aves > Passeriformes > Icteridae > Molothrus > Molothrus aeneus. The sequence continues at coordinate 48,401,229 of NC_089649.1, read as the reverse complement.
ATATATGAAGGCCTTGTGACTAGGTATGTTTCATCACTTTTGATGCCATGACAATCAAAATGAGAATAATGGGAATTCTGCTGCAGGCTGTCCTAACTCCCTGATGCTCTGGAAACAAGCAGGGCCAGCACAGGTAAAGGCACAAGCTGCAGCAAGGGAGGAGCACAAGCCTTCACAGCACTAGAGAGCTGCCAGCACTGAGTGGTTCTTCTAAATCACAGAGTTAGAAGCCCTGTGTCACACACAGAGAAGTTACCTGTACCCTAAATTCACTCATACTGACACTCTTTGACTTCCTGTCCATCTCTGGAATGCTTGCATGCTCTAGGTGCTGCAAATGCAGAAAATATGTAATCCCATCTTGGTGCAAGTCTGGCTGGAGGGTTTGTCTTTTCCACCTACAGTTCCTCTTCCAATGCTCCTGTGAAGCACCTGAGATCAAACTCTTCCCTTTGCACAGAAAGTCCTACTCCCTCCTGTCTGCAGGAGACTTCTATTTAACATTACATTTCTGAGACTTTTCTGTGAGGAAATAACACTGGAAATATATTCCTCAGATGTTTGATGTTTGGGTATAATTATAATTTTTCACTAGTAGATACTGCATACTACATAAAATGACATAAAACAAGTATTTTTTTTAAACAAGTATTTATAAATTAGTGAAAAATGCTCATGAATAGAACTTCTGAAATCCCTTATAAAAATCATGGCCAGTCAGGCCAAGACAGAGTTACCAAAAGATAACAAACTACTTTGTATAACACAACACTTCTTTTGATAATATATTACAGCCCCCTTTGAATGCATAACCCTTGCAAAAGTCATTTCCAGAGAATCCATGTTTTTATCTCCCTAATGTGTCTCATTCCTTTGCAGAGTTCTTAAATAATCTGCATCCTAACATAAATCAATAATTTTTAGGGATAATATCTTCAGGAAATTGCTTTTAAAAGGAGTAACACAGTAGCATGTGATTAAATACTGCAAATTATTAATGTGCTTGCTTGTTGCTTTCTCCATTCTGAATTGCCTAAGCATAATTTTAAATTTTTCCCCCGTATCTATTTTGTAGACATTCTTTCTACTTCAAAATACTGTCTTAGTCATAAAGCATCAAGACCTATAAAAGCTGACTTTATGTGGTGTCCTGAAATCCCTTAGGGATGATCCAGCATTCAGCAGATTTAAGTAGTAGTTCTTCAAGGCTGAAATGACATTTAAGTGTGAAATGTCCTTTTAGGAAAAAAGTAACTCTTGGATACTATAGTAGACAAACAAGTCTTTTAAAAGACAACTCTTGCAGAGCAAAGTCACTGCCTGGGTATTAATATATGTCTCAAGCCTGTTTTCATACACTAAATGAAAGAATCTGGGATAAAAAAGGCTGCTTGTGCTCCCTTATTGTTTACAGTAGGCAGCAGTGAGCTTAGCTAATGCTTAGTCATCTCCCAGCTCTACCTGTGGCTGTGTAAAGGCCTCTCTAGTGGAAAACAAACCATTCTCACTTAAAATTACCTGCAAAGTTACCAGCTGGGCTTTAAACAGGATCTTGAAGATTCTGTGGTGACTGGATATTGTGCAGCAGCCCTAACATTCTGACAAAACAATTAAGTGTTTACAGACAATGACCTAGAAATGTTATTTTGCCAATTCACATAAAATGCCCATGACAATGAAAACACAACTAAAATTCAAGGAAGCAGTGTAGGTAAACTTACTAGTAATACAAACATGTAACAGAACTGAGGGATTCTATTTGTGACACCATATCCCTGCAATTACTCTTCCATGGCTGCAATACAAGCAGTAGGTTTGTATTGCAGGCTCCTACGAGGTTTATAGTGTTGGAGGGAAAAGCCTCTTGGGTTAGCAAAAGCTTCATAGATCTCAAAATCAAGCTTAAGAAAAGCTATCTGAGGAAATGACACTTTGAGGTTGACCTTTCTTTGCTATTATTTCTAGAAAAGGAAGTGATGGGACCATTTCATTCTTCCTGCTCAGACAAGAAAGTACAGATGTGCTCTTTGTGCATGCAAAATATGTAGAAGAAGAATTCTTGTGAGGCAAGGTAAAGGGAAAACAAGATAAAATTATTTTTCATGCAATTCATACTAACTGAACTGGGAATGGAAATACTGAAAGAAAGGAAATTGTAAAACTCTGAGCTGTATTTTATCAAGAGCTACAATGTGATCTACTTTAAGAGAATTCCCTGGGGATCAGTCCAATATGCAAGAATTAATATATGCTCCCACACAAAATTTCAGTAATAATTTGAAACACCATGCAAGTTGGAAGAGGTAGAAAATATCTGAAATAAATTTAAGTTAAATATCTCTTATAAAAATATTGTGATTTTATTGAGCCAAGAAGCTCCTTTAGGGCTATTTAACACTTGTTACAATTCTAATTTTCTTCCACATTATTCCAATACTTAAACAATCTCAATTGCTTCTCAATGGAAAAAATACAGCAAGCTACTTTGCCAAAATACACCAGGTAAAGTGATTGCTTACATCTGATGCATCTGGAGGGAATTTTATTCCCAAAAGTGCTTCCAAGGCACCTGACATAAAAAATGCACTCCATCATTTTTATTATAGAGTGCTAACATGGGATTTTCTGGGAATTAATAAGGGTTCAAATTGTCTCTAGGCCCTTTCTGAGTAAATTTTGGTTTCTGTAGGAAAAAAACATCTAATGATATGGATCCTCTGCTTGACTTAACTGCATGTTTTCTTTGATGTCTTGATAAGTTCTCCCACTGTCTGCAGCAAACTCACTGTAATTCTCCACCATGGATTTTTGGGATAACTTTCATTGCTGCTATTTTATCTTACTCAAGCCCTCTCATCTGCTGCAAAAGGATGGGTCACACTAACCTGCACCCTGTCCTGCGCAGTCTTAAGTCAGTTTGCAAGGGAAAAAGAGGAGACAGCAAACACCTTGGCAGCTGGCAGTTCCCTCCCTGCCCTTGCTGCCCTGCAGGAGCAGGAGGCTCACTGTGCTCCTTGCACCCATCTGCAGCTCCAAAAACCTCTGAGCATCCCCTCCCTTAGCAGTGGCTGAGCCAGCCTACAGGAACCAGGCAGAATTTCTCAGATGATTCAGAAAAGCTAAGGAAAGGATTATGGCTTTACATATATTATAAATGCTTATGCCTTCATACCTTCAAACCATCTGCAAAGGGTATTATGTACTTGAGGTTTGCCTGGTATTTCGCCTGACTTCTCTCCATTGCATGCAGAAGTTTCTGTAAACAAAAATGTTTCTTCCCCAGAGTTCTGTGCCTCAGAAATAAGAGTTGTACTGAATCTAATCTTCCTTGGGCTTGAGAGGAGAAAGGAGACTCAGAAATGTTCTTGTAAACTCTCATGCATTTATAGAAAGAAATATGACGTTTTGTATTGAATCCAAGGAAAAATTCATTTCGCTAAGCTAAGAAGGAATTCACTAGAATGAAACATGTCAGGAAAACAATCAACACCAAAATCTAATAGAAAACAACCCCCAATACCCAAAATGAATGGAATTTAAACAAATTATTTTCAGAAAAGTTTGAAGGTGTAAAAAAAATTAGAAAAGCACTGGAAAAGCCTGACCCTAAAGAAAAATTCTTTTCAACTAAACTAAGGAAAAATTTAATGGGATGAAATGTGTTAGGGAAAATCAAAAGCAAACATGACCAAATGGAATCTAAACAAACTGGTTTTGTAAAAAGGTATTCTTCCTCAATTGTTCAGCAAGTTTTCTTTGAGAAAGTACAAGTTCAATAGCTCTCTGTTTGTCTGACTTTCTGCTACGAGGAAAAAGCACAAAACTAAAACATTTTTCTTTTGATAAAGCCCTCCTTGCCTTGTACGTGCATTACAAAGAGCTGAAACACAATAACAACTGCCTTTATCCTGAACAAGTCACCTTGAGAGGTACAATCTAACCCTGAATTTATTTATGGTGACTCTGAAATATGACTATTGAAATATGACTATATGAAAGGGATATATAGTACTGAAGATTGAATATGAAATACATTTCATTTGAAGTGATACATTATTACATAATGTCTTCTTTGTTATATAGCCTCTTGTAATCTGATAGAAGACTGCAAGAACAAAAGGGAGACACTCTAAGTAGAGGAACAATTTCTAAAACTCAACTGCAACACGAGCCCCCTGTTAAGTATGAAATCAAACCAACTACAGCCCCTTCTTCCAACATCTCTGTGGGATAGTTTCCAAATAAAAAGCACATCTAAATACTAATGTTTTGAGGCAGAAAACAGTACAGAAGAAGAGAAACTCACAAAAAATATTTTTTCATTGATTTTAAAGAATCTGTGCTTCTTCTTTCTTATGGATGCCTCTATCAGAGGGAAACATGCCCAGGTTGGAGCTGCACATCTGCACCATCAGCTGCCTGGGGCAAGATAGTAAGTCAAGGGTCTGTTTATTCAGAGATTGCATTAGCATGTGAGTTGCCTCAAAATATTGTCTATTGAAAATAGCAATAACCTTTCCTAAACACTTATATACTAATTTTAAATTATTCACAAATTGTACAGGTACTGATATTTACATTCTGATGTTTTCTGTGTCAGATTGAGTAACTCCTCAATTATCTAACTAATGGAAATTACCTAGACTGTGTTTCTGACTCGCAATGAGGGAAATAGTCCATGAAATGAATATACATACTCCTATCTCACAACACATTTGTTGAAATCCAGGTGCCTGTTAAATATTTTTATGCTTTAAAGAGTATTACACAGTTGCATGAACAGGTGAGATGGAAAACTTATACAGGTTTTCTTATTATTTTTCTAAATATTAAGCATGATTGCTTCAAAAGTAGTCCTTAAAGAACCCGTAATCTCTCTCATGGAAGACATCTCATTTTTATTATAGGTGCTCCCTATGAATGAGAAACTTAGTTTTCATGCTTGTGCATACAATGTGCTTTGTGCAATCTACATTTTTACCCTACTCTAAGACTTCACTGAAATTACCATATTTCCAGTTTGGCAGGAAATATGTCTATTGTGCTTTTTGCTGAACTGCTTTTTAAAACAGATGTATCAATGAATCATGTTCCTTTATGTAGTCAGATTTTCTGAAGTGCAAAAGAAAATGATAAGGATTAATTCTTTAAAGGTAAATCAGACTGGGAGGTAATTTGGATTAGAAACATGAAAATGTTCTAAGATTTTAATTTTAAATACGTAAAAATATTCAAATATACAAATAATATGCCAAATTGACAAGATTAGTTCTGTAATTTGCTATGAAAATAGTGTGAGTCATTATCCTGAAGTATTCTACTTGAACAATTTCTCTCCTTCCAATTATTTCTCAATTAAAGTAATTATTTTCTTAGATGCTTTGCATGTTTCATTTTCTTTTATTCCCTATGGTACCATACCACACAACAGATGTGTTGTAGCTTTTTGCTCTTTAAATTAAACCATTTTTGGGGAGAAAGAATAATATGTGGGGGAGGGAAATTCACTGACAAACCATCAAAGGACTGCTAAACAGATACCCAGGTTATTTTATGGCCTCAACATTTCTTTATATTTTAAAAGCTTTTATGCAAAACGGCAAACTATAAAAAAAATAATGGTCCTTGAAGGTTTTAGATAATGCCTCCAGGCTTATCCTGCTGGCATTGATCCTGGATTAGGTAGTTTGAAAACAGTTCTTGGTACAATGCCTATGGAAAGTAATTTAATTCTCTTTGCTGCAACAAGACCCTGCTATGAACCACTACGATGGGAGGACAGAGCACTGGGCTCATCCTCACTGCATTCCATTGTGCTTCCTTTGGGACTGCAATTGAACTTGTTAATGAGCTGGTCAGATAGCAGACAACTATGGACTTTCCATAGGTGCACCATGAGACGGTGATCATCAGGGCTCTTGCCTTCCTCAGGCAGTTTTTGGTGGCTCACTTACTATGTACCAAACCAAATGAACTGTCACAGGTCACCAGAGCACCACAGGATGTGGGACAGAGGCATTAAGCTTTGCTCTCCTACAGTGGCCCCACGAGGTGCCTGCTGGTGTTGAAGGGAACCAGAGAACCTGGAGGGGAAAACCAAAGTCATGTAGAGCAGATCACAGCCCACCAGGGCAGGAAAGCACTGCGTGAAGAGGTCCATTAATCCAGGATTACCTGAGGCAAGTCACCACCATATGGGCAAGAGGGCAAATCAGACGTGACATGAGTACCAAAGGGTTTTGCTTCAACAGAATCCCATTCTGCCTTTGTGTCCCTGTGCCATTAACAAATGTGGGTTACCTGGGGCCTTCCCCTGGACAGGATTCTGGTCACTGCTGCTCCATGGCAGGGAGCCTCTGAAGTTCAGCAAGGTGGGAATACCGCCCACACCAGACCCCTTCAGCCAGGGAGGGCTTGCTCTGCAATTCAAGCAGAGATCTGAGCTAAAGACACAGGGTGAAGGACTAGTACTTTATAACATTTGATTTGATCTTTTCTCTAAATGAAATGTAACATGTAGACATGGGACCATTGTATATATCATAAGGTCAGGTGTTCACTAAGTCAAAAATGCTTGCTTCCCTGTGCCACTCCAGCCTTCTTGTTTGTTTGCAGTACAATGCTGCACTTTGTTCCATACTCAAATGCTATGGCTTTTCTCAAAATATAGACAGGAAGCAGACTTTATCCTCTCAGTGGTAATTCCTTCTAAAACAAATACATAAATATGATGTGCAATGGCCCACTACTCCACTGAAGAACTCTTTAGGCTGACAAGCTTTTGTTTCAGATTTTACATGAGGTATACATTTTAGAAATTGTAATCAATAAATGAACTTGCAAATGAAATCATTAATCATTGTGAATAATATATGTACCATCTATTAATCAGAGATTCAGAACTTATAAAACTCCTTCACCATGGATCAAAGTAAATTCTGATGAACGACATAAACATTCTGAAAAGTACTATTAATCTGTGATTGCAACACTTAGCACAATGAAAAAAAATTAACTGTTACTGAAAAATGGAATTGGATGCAAGGATATAGTAATTGGTGCTTGAGCAAGTGTAAGGGATTCAGGAATATTTACTGAAGTGAGAAATGAAAAGCCAACATACATAAAAAAATAAATGTCAGAAGTTATACTTCTCTGTGGAAAGGGAATAGTTTAATCACGTTTATTTAAAAAACATCCAGTCAATAAAACCAGGTAGAAACTCTGAGCAGAAAAGGATAAGACCTGCAGGGGGAGTTAGTGAGGGAAGTCAAGCTGAGATATATTTCTTGTCATAACCCAAATACACTGCTAAAATTAACAAAATATTACTCATAGAAGATTCTCACTTCATTGTGATGATTCATTTATGATTGATAATCACTATTTCATCAACAGTGAAATAATTACAATAATATTGATATTTGCATCATGCTCAAAGGTCTTGAAAGTTTTGCCATTATTATAATTTGTCAACAAAGCAGTTACACTTCAGACATAAATACTAGGCTTCAACAACAAGTGTGATGTGTGAGTAGTGAGAAAGGCAACAATTTCAAGTAGTCATCTCTTTATGACATTGTGATTAGCTCAGAATAAATAGAAGTCATCTTGTTGCCATGAATTGTCTACAGAAGTGAATGGAAAATTTTGAAATTTTCATTGTGAAAATGGAGAATGGATAGCAGGAAACATGTTGATTCAGTTGTAGCATCTCAGCATTAAAAGGACTATTTAATGCACTTTCAGAGTCATAAATATAGCATGTCAAATTGTAATAAGAGATCTAGTCATTCAACAGAGAAGAAATAACTAAAGTCATGAAACGCATGAAAAGCCTTCTCACACACTGGTTTTCTGTGGTGGGCAAAAGGGTTCTCCTTGCCAACACCAAAATGGGCCTGCAATTCCAGCATGTGTTCTACCACGGGAAAAAGTCCTTATTAAAGGGCAGGAGTCTGTACTGTTAATATGAGTATATTATATGCTCTATAACTTGAGAAAGTACTTTTAAATACATCCTTCCTTGCTTACAACCTTTAAAACTCAGGTTTTTTGATTCATTATAGTGTAGCACTGTATAAACCTCAGTTGGCTCTTATTTTATGATTTCCTCTTTCCCATCTCCTAAGCACCAAAGTTAAAAATATGTATTTGTAGCCTGGCAGAGGAAACAAACCCTCTTCCATGCTCAAATTACTTAAATTGTCCTAATTGGAGGACCAATTAAATGATTAACTGATTTTTCCACAACACACTAAAATGACACTTCTCAGAAGTGATCTGTTGAGTCAGATTGTCTGCAGATTCAGGGAGTGCTGTATCTTTTGATGTTGAGCGTACACTTCAGAAGCTTTCTTTGTAGCTGCAAGGAATAGAAACTGTTGTTCTAAGGCAAAATGAGACATCAGCATAAAAGGTAAGAAAGGGGGCAATGGTGAAGAGTTGCCTACTGTGTTGACTGTTGTGGGAATGCAAGAGATATAGCTAATTTTTGCTAAACTCTTTCATGTAGGAAAAAAGAATCTGCAGAATCAGAAAAAAATCCTAGTAGCCTAATAGTAATGTTATACTAGTGATACTGCTGGAAAAGATTCACTCCTTGATGCCAGACCTTCACAAGTAATGTCACACACATGGAGTTCAATGGGTCTGCTGTCTTTAAGATGTTTGAAAATGTTTTCCAGGAGTATTTGTTTTGTTACAAAGAAACCAATCAACAATCAAGGTAAAGATGACCTGTAGGTCACCAGACCCTCCTTCCACCCCTCTTTGAAGGTAGGAATAATATTTGCATCCTTCCCATCCTCAGAGTTTTGTTTTTCCACGACACTCTAAAAACTTAGAGAGTGTCGCCATATCCCTTCCAGGTCATCTGCCCCTGCTTCCACCTTTTTATATTTGAGTTTAGTCAAGGCCAACTTACCTGTACAGGCCTCCTGCCACCTTGGCTTGACCTGATGCTTGCTGAGTTGGACTTTGCTTGAGGTTGGAGAGGAATATGTTTGAAAATCAACCAGATGCTCTGGATCTCTTTTCTCTCCAGAACCATCTGCCAAGGGACTCTTTCAAGCCTTCCCCTCAGCTGCCTGGGGCTGTGAATGGAATTAGCACTGTGCCGAGATCAGGACCAGTCTGCTCTCTTGCAGTCCAGGGCTGGTATCCAGTTTTTTGCCTTGTTCCTTCCTCTAAGGATCCTGAACACCTCTATCTCATGGTCACCCAAGGCTTGCACATCACTATCCTGTCCATTCCTTTTGTAATTATGAGCTGCAACAGAGCTGCATGAGCTCCTTGACTCCTCCATCACCTCAGCCAGGAAGTTGTCTTCAATGCACTTCAAGAGCCTCCTGTATTTCCCTGGTTTTTTCAACTTTTTTTTTGGAGTTTTTTTAAATACTGTGTCTTAGTGTGAGGTGTGAAGTTACCATTGGTAACTGGCAGAGTTGCCAGATGGATCTAGTCTTTGATATTCCCCATATCACCTGATCACTGGCTCATTGCTGGACACTTGTTCTAGACTATTAATGCTGTCAGAACTCTTCTATTAAAAATAGAAACACTTACCATTGTATACAACCTACAGTAAAAAGAGCTGAACTCTACCTATAATGAAACTTGAAGCATGGTTGACTAAACCCCCATCACTGTAATTTCTGAGAGCACTAACCTGTTTTGTGTCAGGTGGCTGTGGTAGAAAAGAGTAACAGAAAGGTGTTTTGAAGGAAAATGTGTTCCATCAGAAATGTTTAAGATAACAATGTCAAGTCACGACTTGAGGGCAATTTTAACTGCTGGTTCTTACTAGCTCCAACATTAACAATTGATTTGGGGGGGGGTGGGGAGGGAGAGGAGCGCAGGAGTTAAATATGCTGCTCTACAAAAACCAGTAATCTTCATAAAACTGCCACATTCTTTGTATATGTCACTCATGTCCAGCATTAGCAAAAAGTGATGCTAATCTTTGGAAAGTTGAAAAGACCTTAAATTCCTTCCTCTTTAATAAGTTATAGCAGGGTCTCAAAAGATCTGCAAAGAACTTGAAAGCAGAGTTGCTTTTCAATATTTAAAATGTTATGAATATTCATCTTTCACTTTTACTCTGACTCCTATCCACCACAAATGCACAGGACAAAATGTTCAAAATGTTTTCCATGCTGGATCTACTTAAATGGTTCTTTTCTCCCATATGATTTGTCAACTCTGCAAATATTACTCAGGCCCCTGTTTACTTCTTATCCATACATAAAACACATTTTTGAAACTAAATTCTTATTCATTACAGTCCGATTTTTGGATTAAGTGTTTCCTGAAAAAAATATACTATATTTTGCACCATTTTCTGCATTGCTGTTAATCCCTTAGCCCTCCATAAATTGCCTTTGGCAAGGACACCTTCCACTAGACCAGGTTACTCAAAGTCCCATCCAACCCGGCTTTGAACACTTCCAGGGAGGGGGCAGCCACCACTTCTTTGGGCAACTTGTGCCAGTTCCTCACCACCCTGAGGAATTTAAAAAATTTCTTCTTAATATCTAATTTAAATCTCTTGTCTTTCAGTTTAAAACCATTGTCCCCTCTCCTATCACTATCTACCCTATCTATGTAAAAAGTCCCTCCTCCTCTTTTTAATAAGCCCCCTTTAAGTACTGAAAGGCCACAATGACATCTCCCCATAGCCTTCCCTTCTCCAGGCTGAACAATCCAGCTCTCTCAGCCTGTCCTCACAGGACGTGTCCCAGCCCTCTGAGCATCTTTATGGCCTCCTCCAGACCTGCTCTAACACATCTGTGTCTTTCCTGTGCTGAGGACCCCAGAGCTGGGCACAGTACTCCAGGTGGGGTCTCACCAGGGCAGAGCAGAGGGGAGAATCACCTCCATTGAGCTGCTTTTGATGCAGCCCAGGATGCCATTGGCCTTCTGGGCTGTGAGTGCACACTGATGGGTCATGGCCATACTTTCATCCACGAGAACCCCCAAGCAGATGTCTTCTCAAGGACATCTCTCAGTCTGGGCTCATGTCTGGGACTGCCCCAACCCAGGCGCAGCTCATTGCACCTGGGCTTGCTGAACCTCATGAGGTTCACTTCCCAAGTGCATCCAGGTGCCCCTGAATGGCATCCCTTACTTCTACTGTGTCACCTGCACTGCTCAGCTTTGCATCATTGGTGATGGTGCATGGATCTCATTGTCTGTGTTCTTGATAAAGATATTGAAGAGCATCAGTCCCAAAACAGCACCCTGAGGGTCACCTCTTGTCATCGGCCTCCACCTGGACATTGAGCCATTTGCCACAACTCTCTCTCTGTGTCCATCCAGCCAATTCCTTACCCATCATATCATCCACGTCTCAAATCCATGTCTCTCCAATTTGAAAGGAAGGATGTCATGTACTTCATCATTCATGAAGAACATTTATGTGTTTCTTGTGAGAACATGTGACTTTACAGGAAAAGAAAGGATCATCCCAGAAAAATCTACAGCTTTTCCACTGAAAGATTTGGAATCAGAATGCTCATTTTAAAGCAAAAAAAAAAAAACAAAAACAAATCCAAACCGACACCTTACTAACAGTATAGTCTTCTGTTTGTTTCTAAGTGAGCTTTGTTACCCCATATACTCCCACTGATGAATTAAGCTGTCTGGTAGGAGGTTTCTTGTGCTCCACGTCATTCAGTTGTTAGTATATACCCAGCAGCAACATGTTTTATAACCTTCAGAAAATATGAAACATTGCCATTTGTAATATGAATACATGAGGGTATTCTCATTATATAAATAGGAAATCTGTTAAACTCTCACCAAGCTGAGGAATATTTTCTTTCCAATATATCGTTTGTTTCCTTTGGGAAATACTGTCTTTAATAAAAAAGCACCTTTGTAGAGGCTGTAATGGGTTGTTTAAAAACAAGAAAATGAAAAACCCACACACAAGTCCTAAGAGAGAAGACATGAAGGGAATTGAATATTTCTGCTGTCAGAGCATTAAAAACAAAAATACAAAATGTGCTATATTTAAATTAACTTTAATAAGAAGTACAAAAAGATAATGTTAAGCAATATTTTGCATGTGGTTAATAAATATTCTTCAACAGCAAGCAGTGACACATTCAAACATAAATCCAGTTATTTCTTTTACATTTTAGAAAAGTAACGATTTTCCCAGTTAAAACAAGGTCACAAATTACAGAATATTATAATCTTCTTTAATTATTTATAACTATGAAACCTACTAAATAAGTAAACTGTCACCCAGAAGATTTTATATGACATTGATGTTCAAGGTTAAGTATACTTACATTTATCATGCAGTTTCTTATTGTGCATATTTGATTGGTGTTTAAGTTCAAAATTATTGGTTTCATTCTTCTCATTCCCTTATTTCTTTTTAATATACTGGGAGTGCCTATTTTCCAAGTCCTATGTATTTTCACACCTAAGTGACTCACTAAAGTAGATGTGTCATACAATGCATAAATGTTTTCTGACTCCAGCCCAGCTGAGAAATTGCAAACTATGTATGAATCAGAGACCACTTTGTTTTTACTATTTTTTTTTAATCAAGTATAACAACATTTAGTGTAATCACTTCCATTAAAATTAAAGTGCCTTCAAATGTTTCGCAATAAAGTGACTATTTGGAGGGGAGAGGGTGAAGGGGTGCAGTTTAGGAACTGATATTTTAACAGTTTATAGATACGGTGCATATGTGTTCTAACAGATGTAAAGTACTACATTGCATTCCGTGCTATTGCTAAGCTACAGCAGCCTATAAACTGATAAATTCAGCCAAAATGAACATCTAATAAAGAATATCAAAAGCACTTGATCAAAGTAATATCTTGTTCCATTCGCTATTTCCATCCATCCTCAACGGCGTGGTTTGATGGATAAAGTATAGGAAAGCAAATATAACACTTCAACCTGTTGAAGCTCACCCCTTTTAATATCAGATGAATGAAAGCACTCATTGCAATCATTAAAAACCTTGAATGCATAAGGACACACTCCAGAACACCTTATCAAGTAAAGTATTCACATTATGTAAATAATTTGAAAGCAAAATAGAACTTTTAAATTATCCAACAATAAAAATATAATCATATATATTTATGTAGACTCCAACACTAGAGGAAGAGTATACATTATCTTGCATATTTTAAAGTATCCTCCAAATTTCTTTTGTTAGTGTTATCACCTCATCCTAACTTACAGCACTTTCACAATATTCTTAAAGGGTACTAATAAATATCAAGGAAAAAACAGACAAAGCTCTGTATTTCAGTATGGTTGACACTTCTTTTAAGGGCTTATTTTCATGGATTAGAGAACTGACAATCCATATCCAAAGGAGAGTCCAGGTGTAGTTAGGTGTACTCCTCTTCTGGAAAAGTCCTTACTGATTTCACCGATAGAGATAAATATGATGAGGATGTAAATTAGTTTTATTTTAATTTCAGAGCAAATTTTGCCCTGATCTCCATCAGAGATGTCAAGCCCTCAAAATTTATTCTCCTCCAGTAAGATATAATCACAGACTCCAAAAACATGAGTTAAAAGATTCGCCTAGAAAGATCTGAATCTAGAAAATTAAGAGTTTAAACTAGACAGAAAGAAAACATTTTATGCAATTAACATATGCCAGGCATTGTAACAAAGTTTTGATCCTTTAACTTCTACTACTAAAGACCTAAAGTCCCTCACTGATTCTCAGATGACTGTAATTAATAATTGGATTTAGAAAATAATTTAAGGTTCTATTTTTTTAGGGACTTTGGGTCATCTACAGAAATGAGGTGGAGGTTTCCTTGACTAAAGAGAAAAAAAAAAAAGAGATATTAAAGGGATGTAACTAGAATTTATATTGTGCACTAAGAGGATTCTAACAGGAGGTTCACTGGTGCTGTGATGAGATGGAAGGAATCTTAACAATGCTTTATAAAAAACCATTCATTTTACTCAAGGCTGAAGGGTGATCTGACTTTTACACAAATTCACGTAATTATTTTAGCATTTCTGTAAGACAAAAACTTTATATGTGACATGAAATTATAACACATTTGGAGAGTCTATTTACGTATGTTTAGATATTTCTACAATTGCCAAACTGTGTTTTTTTTTTAACGAAGCCACTTAACTTACTGGGTTTATTTTAAAATGTTTTCTTCCTCTACTTTAAAACTCATTGCATGGCTTTACAAATTTTAGCATTATGTGTCTGCACATAATCGGGCACAGATGATGATAGCTTCATATCCACACTGAAATAATCTTTCATGCAAACTGGTTAGGAGTGGTAATGTTCAGCAGCATAGACTTCATCTTTTTCGTGAAGGCCAAAGCAAAACCTATGCACTACTAAGCTTTCAGAAAAGGAATGAGAGGTATGTAGGATGAGTGCTGACTCTCTGTGCTTAAGTGAAAGCCATGCTTTTTAAGAAAACAAAGTGTAGAATTAACAAAATTCTACTTAATTTCTGAAGGTTCTTTTCTCCTTCCACCCAAGATGTTCCAAACAGCAGGAGACACACAGTATTGCATGGTCTGTTTTCACAAAGCAGTCACTAGAGGCCTCTCGCTTTCAAAGGCACAACTCGTGTCCCTCAAGTTCAGTAAAATTATACAAGTATTTCCATTTTATGTGCTCTAGGAGTTATTGTCCACAACTCACATGTGGCAGTGAAGGCTCAGAACTGAAGCTGAAACAAAAATACACATTACCTCCCTCAGTGACTTCCTCCTCAGTTATCTCACATTCCAGTGCCATGGTAACAAAGCCATTTGTGTGCTCTCTTTTCTCCTTTCCTCCCCCATGCATCCCTACCTCCTCCCTGCTGCTTCTTGTTGATTTCATGCAGACAGTTTTTGGTCTCTTTTGAAAAGTCACATCACCCTGTATGCTATCTGTAACCACTGGGAGGGGAAGGGAAGGTGATTCAGTAAGGCTCCTGTTCAGTCTCTAGATGCTCTTTCCTGTGACTACATGGGCAAATTGGCTCCTTAATTTAGAATAATGTTCAGTGGTATGAGTGGTCTGCCAAACTAAAGCTCATCTCTCAGAACGCCTACCATAATATTTTTTTAAAGATGCTCAACAATGCAGCAGCTACAAGTTGAATTAGCTCACATATGACAGGTGGAGGTAATTTAATTGGCCACAGCATAATTGAGAATTTTCTACTCTTCTGTCATGAAGCCTCCAGCAGACAACTCTGACTGATAAACTGTGCTGATCTCTACTTTTCATGCTGATTTATAAATTACTGTTAAATTACCTGACACATCCAGAAATATGTGCCCCAGTACTACACTGGAAGCCAACTTCATAAGGCTCATTTAGAATTACTGTAACTCCAATCTAACTTTACCACAGTGTTTTATCTTTGTATTTATTTTATTAATTTATTAAATAATAAAATATGACACACTGACCCAAGAATAATAGGAGAAGTCAGTTAGATTAATATGCCAACCAAAAAATTCACTGTCAGATTCCATTGCAAGTCCTTGATAGAGAAGTGACTTGCATTTTCTCCCTCATACTCCCCATTTTAAGTATTTAAGACCTGCAAGATTTACTCAAATTATAGGAAACCTCTACATATTTGGCACATAGATTTGTGACATTAGCTTTAAAATCCCAGACACAGATTCTATGGTAAATGAAATGACACAGATTCCTTCTAAAGGAAAGTAAGGCCTAACTCTTGTATTCTGGTATTCCTTGCACAATGCTCCCATCTTTACATTTATATTCACTTATCCACTTATCGTTGGTAGTCTTACAAATTTGCAACTTATGTGTACTCAGTTGGGCCCCTGTAAATGTTTCTGCAGTGAAACAGTAAAGCATACTCCTTTTTCCCACAGGAGATTGCTTTAACGTTGACCAATTTACTAAATTTTCTGGAGCGTGCCCATTTAAAAGCCTTGTGATGCCCACAATAATAACTGCATGTATATATTTAAAATGTTTTGGATTTTTTTACTGAGTTTATATAGTATGCCTACTTTGCTATATAAGTGGGCAATAAACGTAACTTTACCATGTGATAAACACCTGTTTTTTCTACTGACTCAAGCCAGTGTAGAGAAAAGGGTCAGTGGATGAAAAAATACTTGTACCTAATGAAAGTGGTAGCAGCAGGGCTGACTAGCATGAGACAGCATCGGGCTTCTTGTGCAAACTGAAGATGGGCTTTTTGCATGCAGCTCTGAGTTACCCAGACGGTATTTTCCAGAGAAGTCTTGCTGGAGAAGACTTTACCATTAAAAGCCTTTGAGGAGGTCCCATTCTTGGATAAGGATGCAAGATCCCTCCTTATCAGATAATACAACATGACTGAGCACACTCACATTTGGCATGGGGAGACTTCTAACTATACAGTGTCGTGCATGAAGAAATACACCACAGTTTCAACACTGTGAAGGGTTTGAGTACCTGGGATGTAGCCAAGGGTGAAACACAAACCTCTGTTTCTCACACTCCAGTCTGGTGAGGTTTGGAGAGTCCCTAGATCTTGCCAATAAGAACAGAAGGTAAGAACTCTCACTAGGTCACAGGAAGGAGACCTCAGCCACAGAAAACATAATCGAGCTATTCAAGTTCAAGAGCATTTTAGGAGGGGCCTCCATTAAACTATACAGTCAGAGCCCTTTGCCAAAAACAGAGCTAAAAGTGAAGGGATTTTTCTACAGTCCTAATATTTACAATTATTTGTACATATGTACATATTTATATATTTATCCATACCTGGACAACGTGATGTCGAAGGGAAAATTTTTTAATTTACAAATGAAACATTTTAAAAATGTATGCTTATACCATGAATAAACCCTTTTTTTTATTGCTTGCCTTCTAGCCTTTTGTTCATAATCACACTATTGCACACATCTCCATGTTACATGGAAGATCTACATTTACATATAAATATATATGAAAATAAGGATATTTTTATTTTCATGTTCTGAGTAAAGTGCTCATTTTTAAGCTACTGTTGATGAGAAAGGTTTAGTCTGACAGTTTAATTAGAGGGAATTCAAGGAATACACACCTTGTCCATGCTTCTCCCCTTCTTTTATAACCTACTAAATGTCTTTATTTTACTGATGTCAACTCTGTCTTAACTATTAATTCTATTTATAATATGCATTTGTGACCTTGGCATCTATACTGTCACACAAAGTACAAAACAGAATCACATCAAAAGCAAAGAAAAAGCAAGAAAATAAAACAGCAAAAGAAAGCAGTGTTTCTCTTTGTTGTTTTTAGCACACTTCCATGTCTTAAGATACTCTTTTATTTGATTTTAGAAATATTTGTACAACTTTTTTTTAAACTCTGAACATATCTATTTTATGCACTATACTCAAGTTACTGTACAAAACTGCAATAAATGACACTATACGACTACATATGTCTCTACTAGAAGACATCATCATAAAGGTGTATCTTTTCTAAAGGTCAACTAATAACTGCTAATGTATGTGTGAATCAAAATATTTTTGATTGGCCAAGTATATTAAAATCTAAATACAGTACACAGTTATTATTTATGCTATGATTTACCAGGCCTTTAGGGGCATAAAGAATCTTTGCAAAGGCTCAGAAGAAAAACAATTTTACTGATAGTATTAAATGTTCTTATAAAATTGCCAATTTTGCTTTATTTCTGTATATGAAATACAGTTGATGCCTACTGATGATGCATGACCTTTTATTAAAAAAATAACATTCAAATCTTAGCAAAATCATTTCTAGTATACAAAGTTGTTGTAAAGTTATGTCAGCAAAATGTAAAGTTGCAATTTACAAAAGCAGCAGTAAATTTTATTATATGGACATATTCCTGAACTTAAATCATGGTTCTTGTTTCCGTTGAAAACAGTGCTTCCTGGGACAAATACAGGTAAATATTGTAATGGCAGGATTTAGGAAAACATTAAGCAAAGAAAAAAAGTATATCATATTACTGATAAACTTAAACCAGAAAAATTTCTGAGTGATTCTAGAAACCTGAAAATAATTCAATTAAGAACAAAATCAAAAATAATAATTAAAAAAAATCCAGCTTTGCTGAACCAGATAATCCAGCTTAGTAATATCAAATAAATAAACAGTGAAAAAATAAGTATCTCACTAGCAGAAGTCGGTTGATATTGAATTTGATTTACCCTTTTCCCTGAAATCAATTAGATGAATTTATTAACAACTTCAAAGAGGACATAAGTAAGAAACTTGTGGCTTTTGCCATACAGTAGTGTTTACTACCTCCTCAATCTAACTTGTATCCAGAATGTTTGTGAAGAGCAGAACTGTAAGACCTCCGTACTGTGGTATGTACATGGGTACTACTATTGTATGAAACAATTACACCTTTTTAAAAAAATCACTTTTTTTAAATGACGGTTTCTTTCACTAAAGTAGAATTAGTTACTTTATAGAAAAATATTTTAACTTTAAATTAAAAAAATACTGCTCCTAAATAATTATGTAGGATCACATCTTCATCTCATTGTACGGAGAGAATATAATTCTGTATATTTGAATCCTAGTTTAACAGAAGTCCCCTGGGTTTAACTTTTAAAGAGCTGGCTGTATTTGCCATGGGTGCTATCTGTTTACAGACCCATGAATTAACGCTGTGTCCCTCCTTTGGAGACACACAGACAAGACATTTATATACACACTGTACAGAATGGTTCACAGATTAGCAGTTATTAGTCGGACTGTACATAGCGAACAACCTACCTGATTAGAATGATGCTTGAAGTCCTCAGTGCAAGTCAGCTTTTAGGTTGATGGTGCAAAGCCAAGTAAGACAGGCTCCCTATTTAAATATGTAGCCCAATACACTAAATTAAAAGTACCAAATAAGACTGGAAACACTATTCTAGACATTCTGTCAATTTTGCTAACACTGTTGAATGTCTTCTTTGCTTCTTGTGGCTTTGCTTCTGGTTTTGCCTTGTTGGGTTCTGCAGTTGTAGCACTCTTGGAGATGGTTGGTAGAACTGAGTCCTTGGTAATATTTGGAGCATAGTTGGCAACAGCCACTGCATAGGCATTGTTTTTCTTAATGACAGATGCTTTTTCTTTTTTCTATTGGAAGACAGCAGGAAGTTAAATATTTCATGTGTATTTGCCAGAATAGACTTAATAAAACATAATTTCAAAAATAAAAGAAATAAGTGAGCATATTAAAATAAATACCATGCCAATCAAATCAGATATAAAGAAAGACATTTCCAGTCTATCCAAAAAGAAGGTTGAGGTGACATAAGATTGCTCTTGCACCATCAAATGCCCTACTGAAGTCATGTGAGGAAGTCTCTGTTACTGTGACTGTAAGCATAACTGGAGAAGCATTGCCCTTTCTGTAGTGGCTTTGCATCTGTCTCCTTACAACAGAATTGCAAGTTCTTTACAATGTTTTCTGTGAAGATTACCCATCATGGTAATAAAATTAAAATTAGGCCACCTTTCTCACATAAAACTAGCATGATTATCATTTGGGCATGTCATAACATATCACTAATAAATACATGAATTTCAGTTAAGGGTATACATTTTTCAGAGACTCTGGAGAAATGTGCTTACACATATATATATATACATAGGCACACATATAGAGAGGTCAGGAAGAGATTGCAATTAAGTGAAAGAAGGAATCCAGATTGATAGTTTTAGAACTGAGCTGAGATTTAGCCCTAAAACTATTTCCGTTTCTCATAAATTATTGGTTAAAAAATGCATAACAATGATGAAAACAGACCAAGAACCTAAAAAACAGCAGAAGATGAGGAGAGTGGGATGAAATTAATTTAAGAAGCTCAGAAAAGAGCAATTTAAGTCCTGCACCTGGGGAGGAATAAGCTATGCACCAGGGCAGGTTGAGGCTAATGGGTTAGAAAGATGCTTTGTAGAAAAAACCCGGGGGGTCCAGGTGGCCACCAAGTTGAACACAAGCCAGCAGTGAGCCCTCACAGAAACAAAGGCCAGCAACCTCCTGGGCTGCATCACAGAGTGCTGCCAGCCAGCCAAGGGAAGTAGTCATTCCCCTTGACTCAGCTCTGGTGAGGCACATCTGGAGTGCTGGATCCAGTTCTGTGTTTCCCTGCTCAAGAGAGACATGGACATAATGAAACTAGTGTAGTGAAGGACCACAGAGGTGATTTAAAGCCTGAAGCATCTGAAATACAAAAGGCCAAGAGAGCTGGGGCTGTTTAGCCTGGAAAAGAGAAGGCTCAGGGGGAGTCTTGTCAACGTATGTAAGTATCTGAGAATAAAGATTAGACTTTCCGCAGTGAAATACAGTTGAAGGACAAGAAGCAATGAGCACAAAATGAAATACAGAATATTCCATTTAAGTGTTAAAAACCTCCCATTTTTACTATGAGCTTGACCTAGTGCTGGCATAGGTTACCTAGAGAGGTTGTAGAATCTTCATCTTCAAGCATATTAAAAAATATATCTGGACAATGACCCTGAGCAACCATCCCTAGCTGACCCTGCTTGCACTAGGGGAGATAAATGTAATGATCTCCAGAGGTCAATTCCAACTTCACCAGTTCTGTGTTGTTATGGGACTGTGTATGCTTTCAAAGGGCTGAAGTTCAGCCAGAGGCAGGTCACTGGAGAGTCCATGTGGACACATGGGGACAGGGATGTATAGGGAATGAATACAGGCTTGGGGTTTTAGACCAATACATAGGTTCACAGACTAGTTCCGCAATAAGACTAATACTGTAAATTAATCCAATGCTTTGCAGCAATCTCAGACTAAAGAATTTCCAATTACCTACAAGAAAGAATGGAAGGCAGTTTCTCAGGAAGCAATATATATTATTTAGATATATATAAATATAACATATATAATTTATATATAATTTATATATAAAATAATACAATAATATAATGTAATTTAAAATATATGTATGTAATTTAGAGACAAGCAAATAAATCTTAGATTTAGTCCATCTCTTCCACAAAATACAGAATTAAGCAGATGAAAAAATAGCTAATTTCTGGATCATATAAGAAATCATCAGTTGTATTGGTTTGTTTTGATTTTTAATCTGATGGAAGTGACACAAGTAAGGGAATTCTTGTGACATTTCTCATATAGGGGCATTTCAGCTTTTTACTTCCACTGGGAGGCATCTATTCCATTTCCAATTTTGGTTTTAAATTACATCCAATTTGATATTTATCTGGTCCATCTAAAAATCTTGCTAGGATCTTCATGGTTGGATGTTGTGCCTATAATACCTTGTCTTAGGAGATGGTGTCACATAAAAAGAGAATCTGGGAATCAACTGGGAATTCAGCATTGTTCCTTATCAACTGGCATGTGAAAAATAGTTGATCAAATGTGTAGCTTTTTCCTGCACTTGCCTTCCTGTGAGGCAAATTCCCTGTCAACAGCACTTAGAGAAGAATTTCCATGTAATGTGAACACAGACAACTGTCACTGAGGAAACATATTTCATTTTAATTAGTGAAAAGTAAGCTTGGCTTTAGGTGTACAGATACCTTCAGCTAAAAAAAGAGCAAATTACCAAATCAAATTATGAGAGGAACGCTTTAATTCATCTGTAAGTCCTTCCTTTCAGACACAATTATTGTGTTTTTAAAAGGTATCTGTAATATCATTATTGAGACCTGCATAATAAGGCTGAACCATAATTTTGTCTGAGAAACTATGACTATCTTAAAAGCTTATATTTTTGTTAAGTCAGTTTGAAGAAGAGAACTGGACACATGGATGGTATATAAATCTTAAAATGCAATGGATGCTATTGTCACTCCTAGGAAAGGAATACTGGCTAGCTTTTAAACAGTCTTTAAAACTCCTAATATCATGAGACAATGCTGTTTTACTTTAAAGGAATAACCAAAGGATGATCAGTGAGTTTATAAGGGCTCCCTACATTATTACAATTATAACTACCATTATTGTAATAATGGCAATAACTGGCACACAAGGCAATGTGCCAGTCTGAAAAGCTTCACTCAAGACATGCTGATAAACTCGCCCTGATTTACTTCTAGCAGGAGGTAACAGACCCTGAAGTTATGGATAGCACATGCCCTTCCAGAAATCACAGGAAATTATGAAGAATGAACATTTCTTCTAATTCTCCTTTACTACTGACTGAACATTGTATTTTACAGAAAGAGTAGTCAAATACTGGAATCATCTACCCAGGGAGGTCGTGGAGTCACCATCCCTCGAAGAGTTTAAAAAAAGACTGGATGTGGCACTTGGTGCCATGATCTAGTTGAGGTATTAGAACATGGGTTGGACTCGATGATCTTAAAGGTCTCTTCCAACCTAGAATTTCTGTGATTCTGTGATTTTGCTTCTTTATGAATTGCTTCCTTATGCATTCAAAATGATGAGAAATCGGTTAATGAAACCTGCTTCATATTTACTGCAATCATTTAGGAAGCAAATAAAATTCTATCCTATTTTAAGAAGGATCACAGAAGTCTATGTATTTTTCAGAAGAACTCTGTTTTCATTGGTAAAATCAAGGACTACAATAGGAAAAAAGGATAAAATATATTAAGTCAGTCAAAATGAGTGAGCTTTAACAATTGTTCTGTGTTATTACAATTCTAAAATGCAAATACAAAAATCACTAGCTCATTCTGTTTATGAAATGAGAAATTCTTTCAGGACAAAACTTCTTCATTCCATCACGGCTACACCATTATAAAGAGCAGAAAATTAAGGCATGACTGTGTTTCTGTGTACTCAAAGCATCAACACATCATAGGTGAAGAATTTTGTACATCTGCTATCTAAAGTGGTTTTAACATTAATGTCTACCTATCATTAGGAACACGTTTCAGAATATTGGAAATGTTCAGAAGTTCTAGATTTTGTTATTCATAGTACTTACATATATGGACATTAATTTGCTTTTCTAAACCTTACATACCGTGAAAATTAATATGCATTATATATTTCTGTATTTTTTTTATTTTGAACTCAACTGAATTAAAAAATACAAAAAGTGATCCACCAATATAATCTGGATTAAATTTTATGAATAACCAGATAAACAGTTGTGTCTGAGGAGTCAAAAAACAAGACAAACAGTTCCCAAAATAAAAAAAAAATATTCTTTATAACCAAATCTGGATTAGTGAAACCAAATGAGATTAGCAAAAGGGCAGAAATATTCCTGTTCAGGACAGAAAATACATGTATATTCTTTTGATTTAAAGCTTTTTTTAATATATATAGCAAAATATCATAACAATATATTAGAGCTGGTTTAAGTAACTGACTGAAAAGAGGACTATTTCCTTAGGACTTACCTTATCATTCACTACACTTTTTCCATCCCAGGCCCATCCTCGTTTTGTGAAATAATTTACAGTTGCAAATTCAATTAATGCAGAGAATACAAATGCATAGCAAACAGCAATAAACCAATCCATAGCTGTTGCATATGCTACTTTGGGGAGTGAATTTCGAGCACTGATGCTCAGTGTTGTCATTGTCAACACAGTTGTTACTCCTGCAAGGGGACACAAAAACAGAACATCAACAATTTCACTTTGATTTTGAATGTTAGCAAAAATAAACCAAAAAATATCATGGTTTGCTTTTGAAACACAATGAAAGTTTTTTTTCTAAGTTGGTGACAAACATCACTAGAATTGTATTAAATGTTGTATCTGGATTTTCCTTTGAAGCATTTCAGTTCAATTTCTTGTCTAAACTTTCCTTTTTAGATGAGCTGATGATTTCACTTAGAGAAAATAAATTTTTTAACCTGTCAGGGCAGGATACATTATTGTAAGGAACAAAATTAATAATTTCTTCACAGATTCATAATATTTAGCAACATTAGAGAAATAATGATTAATAGGTTAATGTTTGGTAGCTGGCTTCTCTGCAATGGCTGCAGGTTTGGCTCCCATATTTACTGAAATTACTACAGAAATACCCTTTTTAAATGAGAAATTTTTTTCTTTACAGTTGCTGTCTTACTAACCATTCAGTGACATACTCAAGGATATAAACAGTGTAAGTTCTCATTCAGGTAACATGGATTGTATTCTAGAACAGTATTGATTTGAAATGACAGATTATTGTAACTGTATTATGTCAGAAAACAAGAGCTGGTGATACAGGAAGGCTGTGCATTCTCTGTGCAGTTACTAAAGGAACTTTGCAGTACTTTTTTACATAATGAGGATCCAGTAAAAAAAAATAAAATCCCTCCCAAAAGAATCAGGAAGAAGATACATGGGCGGAAAGGAAGAACTTTTGTCTGAGTCAGATTTAGCAAGCAGAAATCCACAGCCATAAATACAGTCTCCATTCCTTAAGTAAATCCGTTCTCCCACCTCAGGCTGAATCACACGTAGACAAACCAAACTATTCCCTTTGTGGCACACCATTAAGCACGTCTGCAGAATTAAAGGCAACACAAAGTGATGTACTCAGCACAGATCAGCAAACCTACACTCCACTATGACAGCAAAGGAGATGCCATGGCAGAAGTATTAGTAACAGCACATCACAGCTTCAACAAATACACACTCATAAAACTGGTGTAGGAGGCTTCCCAAGAGAAAGTAAAGTGACTCTCCCTAAGCCAGATCTTCTGCTGTCAGCAATCTGTCACCTGGGTTCTGGAGGATCAACAGAGCTCTGATTTTCCTTCTGCTACAAGAGAAGAAGCAATTTTAACCACTGTGTGAAAGAGAAGAGAGGCAGCATTTGCATCTACTGAGACCTCCTCAGACTCCACAATTTTCATCCCTCCAGTAAAGATTCTCCATCTCTGAAGGTGCCACAAGGGTGACAGAGCAAAGCTAAGTGGATTCAGCCTCAGTGCCTTCAAAGGTCTGTGCAGCAGGGAAAACAACACACAGAAGCATTCTGCTGAGTCACACAGGAGACACCTTAGCAAACATAAATCTCTAATTGCTGTTTTTCAGCCTCCATAAATTAAAGTGGGTGGCCTGGAATCAGCCATGACACTGTTGGCATCTACTAGACTATATAATGAAAAGGAAGCAGCTATCGTACAGAACAGTACAAAAATCTGTAGAAAAAATATATTTTGTAAAGAACTAGTCTCTCCTAATGCTTACAGAACATATGGCTTAATTATTTTCAGCAGCTCAGGGAAAAGACAGACTATCTTACATTTTAAATTATCACATGTAAATTTTAACACTGGTCCTGAGCTGCAGATAAACCATTATAATTATACAGAGGTTCAGTAAAGTGAGTGTTTCTCAGATATAAGGTGACCTTATCCACATGTAAATATATACAGTTGCTAAGGTATTACTCAGTTTAAATCCCACTTTATAGAATAAATTAATCTTCTGGAAACCACATTGACTTCTTCAGAAACCTGATTTAAGATTTACTGCTGACCTTTCCTAGTCCCAGTTAAAACATTGTGAATTTATATCTTGTTACCACATGCTACAACTTGACAATTTCTCTAAAAAGTTCAGCAAATTACACCACTTTGTGACCCAAATGCTAATCAAGCAGCACACTGTCAGACCATTGCCAACATACTTTCATTTATTCCTTCACTCTATAAATTCAGTGATGTTCAAGCTACCACAGACATTTAACCTGAATTGAATGGGAAAAAATTGGACAGGAAATTTTATCTTAATATCTGTCAATTTAGGATTCTCTAGTCCTTTTAGATTGCTATTATTCTTCAGAGAAAAGACAGATGATTTTGCACATTATAGTTAATTTGAAAAATCAGTTCTATCAAGTCTTCTTTATGAAAAAGGACTGAATGGAAATAACCTGCCTCCTTGCCACTGCTAAACCTGAGAGGACTGAAAAGTTAATAATGTGGAAGAACATGGTCAACTTGAAAAAACAAAACTCATTTATTTCCTAAAGGTTTAACTTAAAACCTCACAAAACCCATACATTGATCAGAACAAAACTGTTCATCATTGCTCATCTAATTCATAACACTAGTGACCTAAAATTGGTATAAAATCAGCAAGTAGATTGTAGCCCCTACAATGAAGTGGTCAAAAAACATTTAAAAGGCTATGTAAAGACTGCATGATACCTCACTATGATGCAGAAAAACCAGTTTACATACAGGGCAAGAACTCTCTTCTATAGCCCAGCACCCAGCAGATGTGGCAACTGAATTGATGCCAGAAGAAACAGTCATGTATTATTTTGTGAGGACCGTGAGCAGTCATCAGTTTGTCTTTGAAAAAGATCCAAAAAGTAAACCATCCAACCACCTTTTTTCTCCAAAGAAGACCAAGCATTTTTACTTCACAGTGAACATCCTTACAAGGTTTGTTCGCAGCAGTGCATGCCTACAAAGCTAAATATCTTCTATCACTACAGGTTTATCCATTACAGCCAAGACTGGAGCTATTTGATTGCCTGGGATTTTTTTTTTTTATGTTTCTGCTTTTTAAACAGCATTTGCTTACTGGAGAGAGAAAATCCATCTCCTGAGCTGCAAATTCAACACTTTTCACTGGCACTAACCTTATATCTCTGGAAAATAGCAGCTCTGTTATGCTTATAACAGTGGAAGAGGTAATCTGAAAAGCTAGAAATGTCTAACTAGAAACAGAGAGTGGAAATAAGAGGAGTTAACACATATATAATAAAGTTAAAATCTGTCAAGATAACTACTTTATGCCCACATTTATTAGTTACACATAATGGTTGAAGAACATATCACAAAAGGATTGATAAATCACTTTTTTTTAATTTAGGAAATTAATTTCATTATTTTTTTAACAGCAATTGCAAATGTGTTTTGGTAATTAGATATCCAACCTGGCCCAAAACCCAAAGAGATTCATAAATACAAATAACAGTAGAAAGAAAAGATTGTTGACCATTTCAGAGATACAGATTACCACTTCATTTTATCACTCCGAGACCAAATAGAAGTGTAAACAAAAGTTTAAAAATTCTGTACGTAGCATGGTATTAAAGCATTGCACCATAACATTTCAGCACACAGGATGCTGTTTGCTTTTATTTACTCAATGTATATGGGTTAGCAGGGAATGCAATACAAAAGGAGTATACTTTTTTGCTTGAACACCAGCAGGTAAATCTGAACAACCATTGAGAGAATGATTACAGAAAATAGCTCAAGCACTCTTTTCACTAAAATAACAACACCAACCAGCCTTTTTAAATATCTTGGGAGACAAGAACTGTAACAAAATCTCTTTCCAGAAAAGTTGAATTCAATCATTTGGGTAAGCTATGTATCCATATAGTGAAACTGGTACCATGCTGCTTCACTGTATCAATACTGAGCAATGGAACACAATTTCCCATGGAGCAACAGACAAGTTTATTCCCAAAGCCAAATGGCAAATGCTATTTACCCCAACTCCAGGAAAAGCTGCATGCAATTATGCCACCCCTGGAATATGAACTAGCGTCTTCACACAAAACTAAGCTGAGGAGACATACTGGTTTGTCTGCAGCCAGCTCAGTCTCTTGCTCAGGGCTAGTTTTCCACTACCCACTGCCTATCACTATATAATTATATCTACATTAAGCAGAAATTCCCAATTAAGAAATTATAAACAGAAATGTGTGAGTGGTGGGATATCTCTAAAGGCACAAAAGATAATCTGCAGCATGTGGAAGGAGAGAAGAATAAAGACACTTGAGATTTTTTTTCAATAAAATGGGAAAATGTACTTTGTATTTATAGAATTGCTCAAAAGGACGGGTCTCTATTATTCAATTCCCATGTAAAAATAACCAGAGAACAAATCTTCAAAGTTCTCCAAGAACTTTTCTTGGGTTCCTCTTCCTGTAGTGTCACAATTAAAAAGTTGCTTTGGGTTTGCATGGCAAGGTTTTGGTAGTGGGGGGCTGCAGTGGTGGCTTCTGCGAGAAGTTGCCAGGAGCTTCCCCCATGCCTGAGAGATCCAAAGCCAGCCAGCTCCAAGAGGGACCCACAACTGCTGGCCAAGGCCAAGCCCAAGCCCAAGGGCAACACATCCAGTGCCTCTAGGATGACATATTTAAGATGGAAAAAAAATTTTGAGCAGACACAACTGCAGGCAGAGAAGACAAGTGAGAATATGTGACAGAAACACCTCTGCAGACACCCAGGTCAGTGGAGAGGGAGAGGGAGGAGGTGCTCCCCCACCAGAGATGAGATCCCCCTTTAGCCTGTGGTAATAGCCATGGGGAAGCAGCTGTGGCCCTGCAGCCCACAGAGGTCCATGGTGGAGCAGAGATCGACCTCCAGCCCACGGAGGCCCCCCCAAAGGAACAGCTGAATGCCTGGAGGAGGCTGTGACACTATGGAAGTCTGTGCTGGAGCAGGCTTCAAGCAGGACCTGTGGCTCCACAGGGGACCCATTCTGGAGCACTCTGCTCCTGAAGGACTGCACCCCATGGAAAGAACCCACATCAAGAACAAGTAAAAACAGACACAGAAACTGTGTAACAATAAAATTATCACAGTGAACTGACAAAAGAACATAGCTATGTGAATTTAAATATAATAAATAATAAGACTAATTTTTGTTCTTTCCTGCTTCAGTTAACAAAGATTATATACCTAACTATATTTATTTTATCATTCTCATTGATACTCCATGTGACTTAAAGGATAGATAACTGTAGAACTAAGAAAACTAATTTCTGATTTGTCACCTGCATCTAATCCTGCTATTCAAACACATGTGATGCTTCTAAGTGCTATGACCCATTAAAACAAAGCAAGAATCCAAGAAGCTGCACAAGATTAGTTTTGCTAATATTGTTGACACTAAATGCATGACAATAAACACATTAGTAAATGAAGCAGATTGTAATCTTGCACTAAATGAAGGCATTATGAACCAGTCTTATTCTCTTTCATTAAGAATGCAATCAGATTTATCTGCTAGAGAAAACACATTCAAGACTTATTTAATCAACGATGACGAAACTTTCTTCTTCCAATAATTTAAAGCAAAGTTGAAGCAATATAGTAATAATATTAAATAGATGCCATAAAGAAAGGGGATTAAAGAGCTCAACTATAAAATAAGCCTCATTATACCAACCCCTAATGTTAGCCTAGAACTTGAAACCACATTGCAAGAGAATAAAAAGGGAAAAGAAAAGTAACTTCTTTCACCCATGAAATAATACATGCTAAGTTGTGCTTTGAATAACTTGAAGGTATGTTTCATTGAAAGGAACAGTATTCCTGTAGTTGGTCCTTAGCTCTCAAGAAGGTCATTGAAATAAATTTCTCACTGATTTTTAAAAACACTTTGTCAGACTCATAAGTTCTGTTTAATTACATTTTAAAATTGATATATTCAATACACAATGCAAAAATGGGTATCTAACAAGTGACTACTCCATATAAAAACTAAAAATTAAGTATGATCAATAAAATGTAAAGGAATACCCCCTAAAATTTTTATATTCTCTGCTGAATGTAGCTCATTTCATTAATGTGACTGCAGTATGAGCTTCTCTTGTAACCGGATGGAGCCTACTCCAAAGAATCACCCAGATGAAACCTTGAGTGTACCAGCCCAACTCCAACTGACAAGAATATTTCAGTATGCTCAAAAACCACTAAAGAGCTATAGAGGAACTTTGTTATGAAACTCTGACTAACTGCACATTTTTGTAACACATTCAGGCAATAGACCAGGGGGTATCAGAAATCCCAGTGACAACTGCTGCCAGTAGGTATGGAGAAAGCCTGGGAGATCCACTTGAGGCTGTGCATTTAGAGAGCCCATTGGCAGCTTCTGCTGACAATCTCATCTAGAGTGTCAAAGAATGTTATGAAATAGCTCCTCAGGGAAAATCCAACCCAACCCAATGAAAAAGGCTAAGCCTGGGGAGCAAATGCTGCATGCTAGGGCTAAGGTTTCTTCAAAAGGCAGAGCCTGGATGTGTCTTGTTTCCCTGGGTTAAGGGTGCCTGAAGGGGACAGAGCCCTTACTGGCATACAGGGTGCATGTCTGTGTGGCAGGAATAAAATACTAGCATAAAACTGCCATGTCTGCAATAAACTCAATGTTTTTAGTCAAGAGATTTCAGGCTTGCTGTCACTGAGTGGTGTGACTCTGTTCTTGTGGCCCTCCTATGCACTTCCCTCAAGACTGAATCAGTCCTGAAGCAAGACACTTCATTATCCAATATTATACTAAACCCCAGGAGAGTAAAGCAGCAGGCTGCCATGCAGATACCACTTATTTCTAAAAAAAATTATAAATTAAACAGAAAATAAATCAAGAATAAAGAACAGGTGTGCAGGAAGGGACACATTTCAGGAAAATTATCCCAGGGTCTTGTTATGGATGGAGGGCCTTGTTAACAGTGACACAGTAACAGAAAGTGCATTTTAGGAAGAGCAGATGTGAGACTTTTTTGGAGAAACCAGTGACACTGTCCTATATGTATTGGAGTGGATACAGAAAAGGGCAAAGACAGAGATATAGAAGGATTTGACAGTGTACTTGCGAGGGTGAAAAACAGGAGTGTACGTTTTCATAATCAAAAATAGATAAATTCACAGAAGATTGTGAAGAAAGACAAAGAATCTGCCTGATAGCTGCCTGGAAAACCATGGTAGAATTCTGGTCCCACTGAAACCACTGACCCATTTCATCTGACTTCTGTAAGGCTCATATTCAAACCTGCAATTTTCACAGTGCTTTGTGTGGCATGTTTTCTACCAGGAGAGACAGTAAATGCTTTGTTGTGCATCATATTTAATATGCATTTGAGTTTGGCCTATTTTTTGAAGAGTACACGGTGCTCACTGATGACTAAGCATACCATTTTATGCAGCATTTTTGATGGGTGATTTCACACAGAAAATAATTTTATTTTGCTGATCTCTTTTTCTTTAAAAGCAAACAAACTAAATGAACTTTGCTTGGCAAATAAGAAAGACGTTACTTTGAGAAACACCATCTTATTGCTCTGCTGAACCTGCCTCACAGTAATCTCCAATTTGAATTAGCAAAAAAGTGTTGCCCAAACCCCTGGAATAGGGTTTCTTTAAAAGAACTTCAGCTTGAAATTTTAACACAAATAATTCAACGAATTCAAATTTAATTAGCCTAATTTACATATAAATTTAGAAATTTGCTTATCTACCAAGTACCGGAATACTTGGATAACACCAAGGTAAGTAAGATATTTCAGAAAATCATCTAAGTTTACTAAATTTACTTTTTAAATAGAAACATTATCATCTTTTTCTTTTTTTTTTCTCTTAAGAGTCAAGGATATGAGGACAGTTTGCTTGCATGTACTAATTTCCAAGACCTCTGGGATTCCCGGGAGATGTGTAAGCTGCAGTTGAAAGCTGTTTGGAAAAGAAATCATATCTATCTATCTAACATTCTACAAACACTTTAACTTGAATGAAAAAGCCCTTTAATTCAGAAGTTCTTTCCAGCATCTTCAGCTACTGCAAACCGAGCTAATGCTACTCAATATACTCACCAAAGACTGTCCTGGCAGGTACAGATTCTCTGTTCAGCCAGAATGACACTTGAGACAGAATGACAGTCATGATACAGGGGAGGTAAGTCTGAATGACAAAATAACCAATTTTTCTCTTCAAGTGAAAATGAGCCGTCATTACTGTATATTCACCTAGGTGCCACAAACAAAAAAAAAAAATACAATGAAACAAAAGGTAATCATCTTCAGAAAGTCCATTTCCTTGATAAGAGAACATTTGCTATATTTATGTGAAACAAATGCTCTAGGGTTATATTGTACCAGAGGTATTTTGCAATAGCATCCTGTAGAATGTAAGAAAGATTTTGAGTACAGCTATTTCTTATTCCCACTGTGTTCCATGAAAGATGAGTGTTAAGGAACTTCCAGGAACTCCTGTATGCACTGAGAAGTACTTCAACCTTGAAGTCTTCTGCTTATAAGCAACTCTCTGCATTCACACAACATCTCTCTGAGAATTTAATTATGGTCAGAAGCGGTCACGGGGGTCCAACACAGTGTGGCACATGCAGGAAAACAGTCTAGAGTCTAGTAGAATAGTCCAGTGTTTCATGTCAAAAACAGGATGGAAGGGAAACATAGCTGAAACCTGTCTGCTTTACCATTTAATAGACAAAATCTATGCCATTTACAACATGAAATTTAACAAATATCCCAACTCTGGGTTACAAATGTTAGGATTAAACATGAACCTCCAGATAGCATTTTAAAAAACAGTTACTGAGGGCAATTTCATCTCTGCTATCTCAGATAATTATAATTTGAAAGAATCAGTGAAGTGCTGTTTTGTGTTACTTGCACAGTACATGCCTAATAGATCCCATTTTGCAACATTATTTTTCAGAAGCCTGTAACACCACCTGGAATATAGTTTTCACAGCCAGTAACTGCCTTTTTCTCCAAAATATTTCAAAATTTCTTTTACTAACCTGTACTTGACTTAACTGTCTCTTTTCCAATTGTTTGGCCTAAAAGATCATACTGATTCAGTCTTGAGCCATCTGGTGCCACTTGCACTGAATCTGAAGCATTGTAAGTCCAAATGTATGTCACTTCTGAAGTTGTGTATGCATCTGTGAGAAACAAGGTAAAATATTTCATCAACAATTTAAATTAAATAGCATCCATCAAAACTCACAGAATTACAAGAGCTACTTATTTTTCAAATAAAACTCGCCCCAAAGAATTTAAAATTATGTGGTAAAAAGTATCTTTGGTCATTTAAAATAGCTTTACTGTAAAGTAAGTGCCTATTGCAGCATGGAACAGGGCACTCACTTGTGATCTTATTAAACACAATTTCTTTCTATTAAACTACAAACAACATTTCTTCTACACTGTTAAAAGACTTGTCAGAGATTATTATATGTATCTTATAATTTGTGATAACACAGATGAAAAGAAGAACAATTTGCAAGATTTAGGACACACGGCATTTTTAAAAATTCATTCCTGTATAGTTCTGATCTTCCATTGTCTCCATGCTCAACCTCAGGGATGTATCACAACAATTTCATTATTAGTTGAAATCTAGACTTAAATATGGCAAGCCAGCAGTGAAAACACCCTGGCACCTTGTTCTGCCTACCCTCTTAAATCTCACTAGTGTCCATTATTTTGGGGGACACACCAACATTAAACAGGCTGCTCTCTCAGTACATTCATGATCAAACATACATTTAGCCTGGTCTCTCAAAATAACTAGTATGAAAGCAAATCAACACTGAATTTTAAACAGCACTTATGCCTCTCCAGTAAGTAAGAAAAAAAAGAGTATGTCCTGAAAGTTTTTCCAGTCTAATATGCTATTAACAGATGGGATATGAAAGAAAAAGGGTGAACTACTGACGGAAGAAGTTGGGTGTTCATTTTGATTGACTGAGACAAGTACATTTTAAATCCTACACCATAATTGCAGTGTAATTAAAAAGTAAAGCATCATTACTGCTGGTCTGCAAACATTTTCACTTGAGAAATCTCTAGAGGCTCAGAAAGTAGCTTCTTCATGCAACTAGCCATAAATTGCATGACTAACAAAATCTAGCAGGTGGGTAGCAAGTAGAGATTTTAGCACTTCCCATGTATCCTTCCAGCTTTACACAAAAATATCTCTGCTTTAATGCAAACCAGCAGTATGGCAAAATGCTAATTTCTCTCCATTCTCTTCACTTTCAGCTAGACTTTTGGAAAAGAATAAAGAAAAGCAATCTATTAAGCTACAGCTTCTCCCATACATTCATTGTGGCTTTTCTCTTATGTATAAAAAGAGACATTCATATATGCTGATGATCCTCCTAGCAACATAAGATTAGCACCATATGAAGAGCTGTGACAAATATATACCACCGGCAAACTTGCCTTAGTTAAACCAAAATCCTCAGGATTCCTGCTTATTTTCACCACTATTCATCATTCAGATTCTATCCCAAAATAAAAGCTGAAAAATGGACAGTTGTCTAGAATTGAGTCCTAGGTAAAGAAATAAAATGTGTGCGAAGCCACTCAAAATGAACAGAAATAAGAGTCCCCTGAGAATGTGCCAACAGGCACGGGTGACTTTGAGAGAAATACAATACACTTTTTAAAATCACATTGCTCACATTTAGAATTCCTCTGATTATTAGAAAATCATAGGCAGAGAAAAAAAGAGCAAGCTGGTAAGAGAAACAAACAATCAGGACCAAAAAAATTGACAAAAAAAAGAAGTGATTCACAGAGTCTAATACACCTAGTAATAAGAATTTCCAACCTAAAATTGCTCCTGAAGAAAGTAGGTTTTTGGCCTGAGTATCAGTTCCATTATTACAGGAGTTTTCAAATTTTTTTGAGGCTACAGAGGAGTCTTTTTTTTCCTGCAACACCTTATTAATCCAACATGCCTTGCTGGGTACATATATGCAAATATTATTAGTCAGTAGCTGATTTTGGCTCACATCTCTGGTGTTAGTTATTTAGGCTGCATTATGTACTACAAATATAATATTGAGGGGGCAGGAGAAAGCTCCATGATGCAAATAGTATTCATTTTAATGATCTTTTATCTCCATAGCTAAGATTTCCTACAAATGTGGAAACATCATCAGAAGCACAGGCTTTGTTTAATTTGCTACAAACTCCAAGGAAAAGGAATATTGGAGCATGATGGAGAGAGTGTGCACAGTAGCACAGTGCTATGACAAGCATCATGTGGTTAATGAGGTCCTTAGTGGCAGCATATCCCCCGTTTTGTATTCTGTGGTTTCTACAATTATTGTAAAGTCAGACAGAATTTATAGGCTTAACTTGTTTCCTCAAAAAAACCCAATTTCCTTTCCTGGGCCCAGCAGAAAAATGTAGGCTGCAGCCAAAGGGAAAAAAAAAATAAAGTTTTTAGTGTAAAACATCCAAAATATATATAATGAAGAAGAAGAAGAATGGCTGTAATCTAAGAAAGTGAAATAATGCTGCTGTTAAAAATAATACCAGTGAGGTCAAATTCCACCTGTCTGTAACATGCAGATGCACTAAAGAATGAAATTTTTTATCACACGAAGCCATTCTTTATTGCCTTCGTTGAATAAGAACATTAAAAATATCATTAACAATAAAGAGAAACTAAGTTTTGGTGATAAATTTTAAAAACCCACTCACTGAATTCCTCTATCTGCTCTTTGTTAATGCTACGCAGGCTACATGCATCCAGTTCTGTGTTGGTCAGTGTGATTTGCACACTGTAATGAAAGTAGACCAGTGCAGTGTTGATCAGATGCAGGGTGTTTATTGTTAACTGGAGTAATGAAATCTTTAAAATAAACTAGAAGACACAATACTTGAATAGAGAAAAGAGATTTTGATGTGTCAGGTTACAGATTTTTTTTTTTAAGTCCCATCTTGTGGTTTACATTTCTCATGTAAAAATTTACTGAAACAAAATTATGCTGAGAAATGTTAGATATTCACTAATCAAGTGAATCAAGGCTCTACTTCCCATTATATACTTACAGCTGCCAAATTTCAGTGGGCATGAGTGAGCATCCATAGGGAAGTCCTCCAAATGCATTGGACATTCAGCTTGGACTGTAAGCCTAAAAGGCAAAAGATCTCTATGCATTTAAGTCATTTAGCAGGACAAGAAAATCAGCTCCACAGAAATGAACAGAAATTCATGCCAATTTAGTAGACTAAATTGAAATTTTATATTAAACTAACAAGAATTTAAATCTACTTTTACTTCTTCCAATTTGTGTGTTCCTTTGAAAGGCATTTACTTATCATATCAAGAACCTGTAAAAGCTGACCTCAAAATTATGAACAAAGGTCATTTAAAGAAAAATACAAATTAAGAACTGCCAGGCTGTTAAGAAAAATAATTTTCTTCTCATAATATTCTGTTGTACTTGTGTGCTACTACAGGTCTTAAAGGAGCATCTAAAATACAATTAACTTGCCAAAGAACCTTACTCCAGTCTTTTGAATTCAATTTTTTTCACAGTTTGAATGGAAGATACAGAGAAAAAATATTTTTTTTCTTTCAAAAGATTGCTGCTGCTCATTCTCCATGTTACTAGTGAGTACTCTTTATGTAAAGTGTGTATATGTTACGTATGTTAACAAAGCGTCCACTTTTGCCTATTTTGTGAAACATCCCAGTATCATTGTAGTAGGATTTCTACAATAAAAATAATTTAAAACAATTTGAAGAAAGCATTTCATGGACTTCTCCATTATTTTTAATTTTTAAAAAAGCCAAGAAAAAACCCTTTGTTTCTCCTTCCTATCCTTTAAGTCTTCTCTGGGTAGAGATTTTTTTCTGTATGCCTTTTCTTCCTCTTCATCCAGCCCCAAACATCAGTTACATCCTTCTGTATTCCCAGTGGTTCCTAGTCATTGCATTCTCTGCCATATTCTCCCAGCCTTCCACCAAAAAATATTTCATATTTCTACCCCTCCACTCCCCAGCAACGTTTATCTGAATTCAAGGGGCACCAGGAGATAAGAATCAGCAAACAGGCTGAAGGCAAAGGAAAGAACTGCATGAGCTTCTGATGTAAATCACACAATCATTTTATGTAGACATGATAAAAATAGCTGTTTAAAATCTAGGCAAAACAGATCAGTGTACACATTAATCTCATACCCTGAGAACCAACATACTCACAAGTAACAAAAATGCTTAGTCAATTATAATTAACCTGACCCAGCTTATGCTTCATAATGGTTTCAAACAGTATTTCCTATAATAGTATATGATTCTTATACTCTCTGGAGAAGGAATTTCAGTCAGCTTAGACAGATTATTCTCGAATATTAATTTGAGCCAAAGCAAAAATACAACATTGGGGGCCTGAATTTACTTCAAGCAAACTTTTCTGAATCTCTCCAAGCACTACATCATCCAATATCATCAGCAGCCTACTCATCAACTCTCAATAGCATAAGGGTTTCAGATCTGTGTTGTAAAACTGGGTTTCAGGGATGCTGGCATGGCTGCATGAAGAAAGTACCAGAGTACATGCTAACTTTGAAGCTCACATTTTCTATCTGACTTAGGCTGGGGATTTTAAGTCAACATTCATGACAACTTCAATTTATTATGTATTCTCCAAGAAAAAGAAAAAAACTAAGTCAAGGGCTTCTGGAAACTTGGGTAAAATATTCAAAAAAATTCACATAGGTAACAAACATTATTGCCAAAAGAGTTACCAAAGAAGAAATCAGCCTTATAAAAATGCTACTAATATCTGTGTATACATGATTTTTTATAATTTTTCATATTCTATATTCTATTTTCTAAGTAAATTTTATACATTTTACCAGCTGAAATATTTATCTTAGCTACAAATGATGCACAAGATGAAAAAATTAAAATTTAAAGATAAATATTTTAATTATATATAAAGAAACAGTAATTACACAGTAAGACATATTTTCCTTTAGCTTTTGCTGGAAAGAATTTGAGACATTATTATCTCTTCATTCTTGCTCTGTTTTTTTATTCCCCCAATCTTAATAAAAAAATTGCTTAGGGGTTCACATATTCAGTACAATGGCTGCAGTAATAGGTCAACTCCTACATTACCTTAATCATTCGAAAACAGACTTGGTAAACTCTACCTGAAGGTCTCACTTAACTTTATTCAGCTGTTCAGTATCTTCAATGCATTACAAAAATTGAGGCACACATAAGAAAACTATCTAACTCATTATCAGCCAAAAGAGTTTAACAGAACTGGAAACAAAACATACATTTTTCTAGCTTTCTTTCTGCTTAGAGAAAAACAAAGCAAAGGAGAGTTCTCCTGAAACCTGATCTAATTGTTCAATGGAAAAATTCCATCAAGAAATAGCTTGAGTAGAGAAGAGATGAACAGACATACCTCATGGTGTACAAGAGGGTCCCATCATCCTGGATTCGTAGAAGCTTGTTTGGCATTGTCATGTTATGAGCCACTGACTTCTTCCCATTGTGGAAAAATGTATCTGGAGTCCAGATTTTGCTGGCCATTAGGTTGTTCAGTCGAAGAATGTTCATTGGGCCTTTAAACTTTAATCTCTCATCCTTCCATCGCTGACGGAAGAACACATCTATCGTGTACTCCTGTAATGGAATAAATATATGCCTTTCTTGACACAATGAAACACTAATCTGCTTTCTGAGAACAAAAATAGAAAAGCTTTGTCTGCAAAATTCCCTTTGCAAAATTGTCAAGGGAGAACAATCATCACAAAAAAAATTGTATAGTACTGAGAATAATAAGCAGGAAGTCAGTGTATTAAGGGTATGACATCCTTCTTCATGATTGCTAGGTGTTGTTTTTATATTGAACTCTTTCAATATTTATATCTGTTTCTGATATACAAAGTACCTGTGACCTGGGTAATAACAGTAAACACAGTAAGGAAGGAAAGTAAGGAAAAATACACAAGATTAAATAGTTATTTCAGTATCTTCTCCAGTAGAGTAACCCAGCATTTCAAGAGCATGGAGAATGGCTGAGCCTGGAAGAAAACAAGGCAACCCATAAGGGGTACAGTATATACAAACAGAATGATATAAGATTTTTCCAAAGAGGAATGTAAGGCCCTGTAGTGGTGTGGATTTTATGAACAAAAGTACCTGGTTAGGAAACAGCAGCTGATGACTAACAGGTGACACACACCGCCTGGTGAATATCACCCTGATGCCTAGTCTTGGGAAGGCAGTACAGTGGGGAAAAAAGGATGTAAGCAAAAACAGACTGATGACCTAGACCAGATGCCTGTGTCAGCAGGCTGGGTATCCCATCTGGTGGGTTTTGTTGCTGTTTAGTTGGTTGCTGGCTGGGGTTAAACCACAACACAAACAAACAAAAAACTGATTAAACATTGATAACTTAAATTTATCAGCTATCTTCAAAAATGAAACTGCAAATGGATTTAGTGCTTTGCTTTGCCCAGCATAAAAATTGGATATGGGAGAGCTTAAAAACTATGTTGGAAGCAAACTGTATTCGGCATATTGGCAAATGCTACCTTGGTGCAACTTTGTTTTGTTGGACAGGTACAAAATGTCATCTCATGACTTCAAAATATTAGTATGCTGCAACAGTCTGTACTACTGCAATT
Source organism: Molothrus aeneus (assembly GCF_037042795.1). Lineage (NCBI taxonomy): Eukaryota > Metazoa > Chordata > Aves > Passeriformes > Icteridae > Molothrus > Molothrus aeneus. The sequence goes on along the minus strand of NC_089649.1, from coordinate 48,362,131 downwards.
GCTCTGCATAGACCATTTTCAAGTAAATTACTTTGAATGGACAAGGCCTGATAAAATTTAACCAATATAAAATTTTCAAGGGATTTCAATATAAAAGTGACTTCAAGGAACTTATCAGCCTCTATCATTTTCTGCTGGCTCCCTTATGTGCTGATTAACAAGGCTTAGGGTTCTTCTCAATCAGTCATACAGCAATACAAAAGGAGTGCTGACTAGACAGAGACAAGTGACAGCTCTCTTCAGCTCCTTTGGTCTGCAAGCCAAAGAGCTGTGAGGACTTTTCCAGGTCAGGGCCAGAGGCTAAGGAGAGAATGAGGAATAAAGGAAAGAGAATTTTGTTATGTGAAGGAGCATGACGGGGGCAGGAGAGAAAGCTGTTCTCTTTATGAATGGTGACAGATGCAAAGAGATATTTTGGAAACTATGGATACTTATAAACTAATCTGACAAAAAACAGAAGCTCAGTTTTTAGCTATACCAAGAGGTATATACATAATACATTAATGTAATAAATTCTGGCATTTTTCTAATTAAAATTTTAAATTTTTAAAATAAACTTAAATAAAACTAACACAACAGTACACTGAACATTTATTTGCTTGGTTTTCTTTAATCCCATTTTCTATTTTCTCTAATAATATTTTAGCAAATATATCTGTTTAATACAAAACTATGAACCTCTAAAACATGCATTTCTTTGATATTACACTGGATTTTGTTCAGTGCCTCATCACTGCTGGAGACACTGCCTCATAACAAGTGGTTTGCTCACTTCTTTATGATAGATCACATTTAATTGTCCTCTTTTATTTGCTGATTTATATGTTGTTTTATTTGTTAGATATCATGTGACTTAAAATCCCATTTACAAATAACAAGTTACCTATCAGTTCAGTTGCAGACCAGGGAAAGTGACAAAATGCCTAATATCATGGAGGATCAGGAGCAGCAGGGGAGTATATGAAATATGGATAGAAATACCAGGTAATTAAAGGAAAATTGCCCCAAGAGCCTCCTTGTACCTTTCATCTGAGGGGCTTTACCAATAAATCATTTTTATGGTAAGACTGATGTTTGAGGTATAAAGAATTGGGAAGAAGAGCCTGAAGGGATTAAGACTTTGAAATTCCACTGAAATTCAACAGGAGTGAGTGATACATCCTACAGGTTCTTTTGACAAACAGCTCTGCACATAAATGATTAGAATATAAATCTGAACCTTTTTGCAATGTTTCCATCAATAAAGAACTTCAAAGATCCTGCTTTTTTACTGTCTTCCAACATTCATAAAAATAATTACGAGAGAAATAAAATAGAAAAAAAAAAGCAGACATGAAATGCTACTAAATCAAACCAGCAACATTTCACAAAACCCTGCACCTGCTGCATGGCAACAGCTAAGGAAGTAGAATGAACAGGAAAGAATGAGCAGTAAAATGAGCTGCAGCCTTGAAAGATCCTACTGGGAAATCTCTGACTGATCCACAGGTAATGGTTAATGGCTCAAACACTGTTAAGGTAATCACCAAAGGACTTAGCCCACTATGGGAAAGCATATAAAGAAGCAACTGCTCTTCTGAGACCACAGAACTCCCCTCTCTCCCTCTCCCCAGTATGCCTCTGTGAATTCCTGGAAATTTGGACAGCAAGTTAAGCCTCCAGATAGGAACTTGAGATAAGATAAAGGTGCTACTATTGTCCCATTACCTCAGGTCTAAGGAGAAGTAGACAAGGCTGAAGCAATGTATCCACAAGAAAAGCCAACTCTGCAGATGTGCTGGAAGTAAGCCCTGGCTGGGTCTGGCAGGAGAAGGCCATAGCTGCCAGACTCATTTCTGGGGTCTTCCACCTGAGGTCTGCACATGATCCACACTTGCAACACATCCACATATTGCAAAAGACAGTGTAAAGCTACCTTCCCCAGGAGAGGTGTCTGGGCACTCCCATGTAAACCTGAACATAATACTAACATACATATTAACTCTATGTTTCATGGTCTTCCCACACCCCTGGCAGATCAAAAGTGTGGCCATCACTTTGACTAACAAATGCTGAAACTACATCAAGTCTTGTTGAATCCATGTGTGGTGATATCTTTCTATTCTCCTTTCCTTCTCTTTCATTTCCTCACAAATTTTCTTCAGTGTTATTTTTATGCTTTTGTACTGCTATATTGCTCTTGATACTAATAACCAAAATGGCTACATACCCCCTTTCCATTGAACCAAAGCTTTCCAAAATTAACTCATACACACACACACACACACACACACATATATATATGTATGTATGTGTTTATAAACACCGGTCATTCAGTGTTATATCACCCTAATCTGCTCTCAGGATCAATTAATAAGAACCTGAGTTACCCTCACATTTAGGGTGGTTTGTAACACCCTCTGGTCTGTGCTGGAGATCTTTATTTCAGAACATCTCATTTAGAAGATGGAAACAGGATAAACCAAGGTTTGGTGTGAATGATGACAAACACCTTCTGTTTCCATTTTCCACAATAGTAGTAAAATCTCATAGCTCTTAAATAACTTATCTTTTACAGACTTCTTTGCATTTTTTTTCAATGGAAGTATTAGGATCTGAATTTTGTCACTGTTCATTTAAAATGAACAAAACACAACCCCTGCCTTTGCAGCCCAGTGCTATATTCACTGACCCTACGTTCCCTTCTGTGCCAAATCTATTCTACTTATGATCAGGAATATCCCTACTGATGTTTACCATATTAAAAAATGAAAAAATAGGAAGGAATTGAAGTACATTGAATATAATCAATATGATAAAAAGCCAGCTACAAAAAGCTGCTACATAAAGATGTTGAGACTAATTCCTATTCAATATGTTTGATATATCACTTTGTGATAAATGCTGTGTAATGTTTACTTTTCAGTCAAGACTAATGTCCATGACAAAGGCAAATCTGGACTCCAGAAAAAATACTCAGATTAATACCTGATATAATTTCATTCATTCTGCAAATATTCTCCTATGAAAAACACCTGTTCTCTCTGGATATAACCTAACCACTCTGCAGTATACAGTGCAGTATCTCCTCAAAATCACAGGATCATACTTCCAAGTTTTCAGAGGAGTCTTGTGATAATTTCTAGACAAGAAAGTGCTGTCTACTGTGTCCTGTCTAAAATGGTGCTTATACAGCCAGACTCTAATGCACTATGATTAAACATAATCTTTCAAATACGTGTTATACTACCTTACATGAAATTTTAGGTGCAGGCAATGAGATTCTTGCTACAGTTTTAAGAAACACTTGACCCTCTGCCAGTTCAATGAAGAATAAAATGGCAAGGAATTTTATTCCTCTTTTAATATGCAGTTGGTGTGCGTAACACTACATACCATAAAAAAGATGTTAGTGTCTCTGGCAGAAGCTTTAACTGACCTGAGTATAAGCAATCCCTCCCCACTACATGACAGTTTTTGGGGTTTTTTTGGGGTTTTTTTTGGGTTTTTTTTTTGTTTGTTTGTGTTTTTGGGTTTTTTTTGCTAAGGCCAGATTTGTATCTGTTCAAACAACAAAAAAATGTACTTTCTTCCTTTCCAATAATGGTTGGCAAATTTTGGAAGTTTTAGCATCTGGAGTAAAGATGGACGTGTTCCAAATAGCTCAAAAATTGTAAGTGTCCATTAGCAAGCAGTATTGTCCTGAAGCAGATGGAACATTTTATTAATTACCTTCTGGAACACAGCATTTTGTTTAATGAATAGTTCAAGCCAGAGTTCCTCATTCCCTACTTGTAAAGATTTTTCTGAGTCATTTATCTAAAGTGTATTTGTCTTTTTCCTGACCACTCTCATAGCCATTAATGGACAGATATATATATATAACCACAAAAACAAATTTTAAATAATGCAAAATATAAAACATTTAAAACACAAATTAAAAAAATTAAAAGCAAGCAAAGGGGAAATGGCACATATAGCTTTCCACTGAATCCTTAAAACCATTAGAAATACTGCAGTTGACACACTGATGAGACCGTTCAGATTCATGGACCTAAATCTTGCCTAGCTAATATAGGGACTGCATGTTAATATTTATTTTTATATCAGTATAATTTCTTCATTTTAGTTCTTAAAATGTACATTCTTGTTTTCATATCTGCCTTAAGGAAATGTGTAATTTCTCTTTTGGATTTTTTAAAAAACATTAACAACCTTAGTATGTAACTGGTGCAGCAGAATACTAACATGATTAGTATGTATCTAAGCATCAAAATTACTTGCAAGAAAACCAAGAAGGGGTTTAGACAGAAGATTCAAAAAAATGTAATTAGTCAAAGAAAATTAATCTGCCCATTATATGCACTCTTACCATAACCTGATATTCATCGGTGTGACGAGTGTAAGTTTGTGATGCAACTTCTGCAGTTCAATTTATTAAACCTGCACAGTAGATATTTTCAGTGAGTGCTGAATTTAGCTTTACAGTAGGAGGATCACATCACTAGTTGGTTGTCTTGGTGGTTGTCTCTGTGGGCAGATCCATGCAGGGTGCAGATGGCACACAGAAGGAAGGACTGACACACTACAGCAGTCTGCATAAGCTACTTCATCATTGCACTGCTTGGCTTTGCCTAGGCCCACCTACCAGACTGGACAAACAATCCATCTCACTTTCTACTTTTCTCTTCTCTAAAAACAAGAAATTGTCTTACGATATGAGGACTGAAAGAGTTCTCCTCCAAATCCCCTCAATGCTCCAGTAATAAGTACTGACTACTCAGGCTCTGTACAAGCCCTTGTCTATCAACATCAAACCACACTGCACAGATATATAAACTGAGTCCATTTTCTCTTCTCCAAACCTACCTCCTGATGTGTGCACAACACAGAACATAGACATAAAAAACAGCATACAGACAGAAATTTCCATCAGGTCCTTCAGTGTGTGGATCTTACATACTAGTGAATGGAATCCTTGAAAATATTCTGATGAAGGAGGATTCTGGTTTGAAACAGCACTGTTGGTTAGTTTTCATCAAAACCCTTCACATCCCTGTTAAAAATTGAAACACATTCCCATCACTGCATTTCAAAGGAACATGTATTCATTTTTAAATACATAAGTAATGCCTGCCAGATACATATGCCCTTTCATACTATCAAGAATATGTGGAGTATTTCTAGGGAATTGTAGCACAATTTTTCTCTATTTGAAGAACTTGTTTCAAGCCTTTTATTTCTGCCTCATCTGTCAACCTCAGTCATTTCTGTCTAGGCATTTAATCGAAACATGAAGTATTAAAAAAAAATTGGAAAAAATGTGTTTAACCAGTTTGAATGATAGCGTCTAGGGAAGAGAATGTCTTTCTATTCATATTCATCTATGAAAAGGACCTTCTCAGAATAATTTTCTCTCTCTTTTTTTCCATATACCTGATGTAGAATGAAAGCTGAGTCTAAAAGAAGCACCAAGGAGGGATAAGAGAGTTCTGTACAAGATACAAATAGGGATTACTTAGAAAAGAGAGTACAGGATGTTTTTCTGCTGTCACTGAAAATAAAAACACTTGTCATTATCCCTTTTTTATTCAGACATGGAGAAAGAGCAACCCTGAAACACAGTGGATGCCTGGTGCCAGGAACAGGAATCCAAACAAAGGTACAGAGAGAGCTAATGGCAGTGACAGGCTTGGACACAACCTCTGACAAATCAATCTCCAATACTGATTCCCTTGGCAGGACTTTGCACAAAGGAAAAAGCCTTCCCAACAGAATAAATGGATAGAAACTCTGCAAGAGATCATGTGAGATATTCTCATCAAAATTTCAGTGTATGGATTTAACTTGCAAAGGCAATTACCTGAGCCAACAATATGTTGATTTTCAGAAATATATCAATTATAAAAACACAACCTAGATGTTCCCCAATTCGTCCCAAAAATTCCAGGTGTATGTAGCATTTCCTTTACTCTTTAGTCTTCTCTTACTGAGTTCAAATAATAACTACGTAAAAGTAACTGCAGTACCTTTTTTCTAATCTATTTGAAAATTTAATCATCTTGATGCATTCCCTTATTCTGTCCAGACTTAAATATCATACCAGCTCTGTAAAGCTTCTCTTAAGGAATTCTACCTAATAATTAGACTCTGAAACAGAGCTAAAAATAAGTTGCATAGAAAAAAATTCCCAAACAAAATCTGAAATACAAACTGAAGTGACGAAATTTGAAAAACAGAGAGAAAAAAAGAAACAGAGTTCTAAGGTCAGTCACTACCTCTAAAGAACCATCCTCAATTGTAGTGATGAATTCTGTAACAAACCTTCTGCTTATTTCTGTATTTAACTTTCAGCCTTCACTGAAAATTTCTAATCTGGTTGTATCTGAAAAATCAGAAACACTTATTGACATTTCAGTTGAAAACTGATGAGATGGAAGTGTGCGTAGTGATGAATATACACATCATACACATACCAGCTGTGTATGATGATCTACAAAGGAATGTTCCTGTTCCTTGAGTTCAAAGTGAAAAATAGGAAGTCTATCATCAAGAAATTAGGAAAAATTGTTGTTTACAAGCGACTTGGGAATAAAGGTGCAACTACAATAAACAAAACTCCCCAATAGCAATGAAAATCTAAGACTGCAAGTTGAAATACAAAAGTTTCAGAAGGCGTCTTAGTTTTAATATTCAAGCTAAACTGATTCAAGTCCTGCCACCTACTAACCATGTGTTGGAGGAAAGCAGGAAAGACCATTCCCAACAACAATCAGAAAGACTGTTCTGAGGCAAAATTTGCTGCATCTTGGCAAATCTTTCTTCACAGCAGACCTTATATAAGGGACTCAGTACCTACATAATCTGTCTTACATAAAATAACTACTGCTTGAGGAGTAAATAGGTGTCATTTATTATATGTATAATTTTTTCAATTGTAGACATCCGCACTATGTCTATGGCTGTGGGAGAAATTTTAGGAGCCAAAGTGCCAGGACAGCCTGGAAGGACACCAAGCTGAGAAAAAGAGGTAAAAATACATAGCTTTCAGTGAGGAAATTCAAGTGAGCAGCATGTAGATTTATAGTGATGGTACAGTCAACCAGATTTCAAACAAATTTTTAAAAATAGAAAAATAATCAGGTTTGATGTTCAATCCTTTTATATCCTACAAATTATAGTCCAAAGAAGTTCATCCTTTATCTCTGAATTTTCAAATATTAAACATTTTAATTTCATGATAAATGCTTTAATTAGCCCCTGTAACAAGAACTTAATCCTATAACACTTCAGAAAATTAAGAGATGCTTTGTTTTTCAGTTGTTCTGTCCAATTTTTTCATTTGTTTGTTTTTCTAAATAATGCAGCTTTTCTTCTCTCAGGCTAATGTCAAAATAAATTTTTATCACTGATTGGGTTGGAAGCCTATAAGGCATAGCATCACAATACTGAACTTGAACATTTCTGAGAAACAACAACTCAAAAAGATAGAAGGGCAAAAATAAAATCTGTTTAAACTCGTGTTTTGCTTTGCCTTCCTTGATTCTCATTAGCTTGCGAAAGGAAGTTGAAAATCCTTATATATTGGCACTGCATATGTGACATTAGATGGAGTGGTTGACATACAATAGCTTTTCTTTGACACAAAAGGTATAGATACCAAAATATTTTTGTTCATTTGAAGCACAGTTTGCAACTGACTCCTGGCCAAGAGAGAACACATTTGGTAGCTGACTATTTTGGTCAGAACAGAGAGTAGCATCTTTTGAACTTAGTCAAAATGTTAATCCACTACACGCAACAAATGTTTTTGACTTTAACACATTTAGAGAAAAATCTCAGCCTCAGCTTCTACTTCCTGAATTTATCAACAGCAATTCCAGCTAGCTTCAAATCAGTCAAAGATCAAATTCCCCTGGACATAATGATTTTTTGGCAAAGTTGCGATACTGGAGAAATACAGCAAATGTGAATAAAAACCCACACTCAGCAATGACTGAGTCACAGATCAAACACCATACCACTTTACCATTAATGGGAACAGCTAGTGAGGGAAACAGAGACCTCATGAATTCATAGCAATGCAACAACAAAGGTCAGAATTAGATTTTATCAACTTTGTGTATCAACACTACGTAAGAACTGTGTCCTTGGCTCCAATCCACCCATCACTGCTTGTTTGTCACTTCCTTATTCCATATTGTAAATGCATATTAAACATCTCACATGTCAGTGAGTCCCTTCCTGTTTTCAAAAGCACCTTTCTTCCAAGCACCATCATTCTTCACAATACACTGACCAAGGAGGAAAAAACAAACTGCAAAACAGATCATGTAAAGGGGTGCAGTCACACAGCTGATGATCTTATTACTGTTAGAAACCGCAGTGGAAGGAATCCTAGGGGCAGCAATAATCCTAAGAGTTTTGGGCAACAGCAGTGTTCAGCCTAAATACCTCACGTGACTGAGGGCCTCACCATTCACATTGTGCCAGGAGAGGACTTCCTGAGATGGGACCAATCTTCCTGAAAAAATCTGAGCTTGGGATCCTCTAAAAATTCTAGAAGACATGGGCAAGAGTCAAATTTATTCTTGCAATAAAGCCTTTTAAGGAAGAAATTTAAAAAATATATAATATCCCTGAGTTTCCAGCATTTACAGAAGAAAATATCAACGAATTCTCTACATAATAGTTTAAATTATTGATTCAGTCATGCAGCTCCTAAATGAAAAAGTACTCATGGTTAAAACCCTAATGTCACCTTCATGTTCGACAGGATATGTGATGGTTTGGAAGCTATTATTTCACAACTCACATGTTGGAATTTTCTCATTGACTGCTCATACGTTTCAAAATTATTCTATAATTATCAACAGAACAAGCTAAATTAACCCTGAAGCTTGTAGTAATAAGAATTAAACTGCTCTTACTTATCTATCTACTTATGTGCAAATAAACCTACCCATTAGAGTAACAGCTGCCATTCTAATGCAGTGCACTCTGCTTTGATTAACAACTCTGCACAGATCTGTGCACTGTCTATATGTCTATGCAAATAAGCACCCAGAGTTCTCCATACATTTATCCACTGATGTCAGAAGTGTGTTGGGAGGGAGGGAATAGGCTCAGGGAGCTTTCATTACTTTTCCATTTAAGCACAGATGACTTGCACAGCCTTGGGTTAGTCTCCTTGTGGCTCAGTAATCATCTTTAAAAGTGGATTAATATCATATTCCTGTTACACAGGAATACCATAAATGCAAGACTTCAGCAGTCTGAAGTCATGAGATACTAGACCAACAAGATCAAGATGTTCATATCATCTTTGTACATAGCCGTGGATACCTTTTTTACAAAATTATTAACAAAATAAGAAATATTTCATAAACCTAAAATCATCAGAAAAAAACACCTCAGGAGAATCAGCAACATGTACAGTAATATAAACAAAAGTCTATTTCTCCTGTGAAATCACCTTTCATGGCCTTTCATTTGAAGTCTTACCTGTGTATTCATAACTTTCAAAACAGAGCTTGAAAACACAAAAAAACCACACAAAACCCCACTAGAATATATTTTCCAAAGCTATGATTACCTGGTAATCAAATAACTTTTAACTTACCAGTAAGCAAATAACTTTTAAAATGTTCAATGTACCATGAAAAATTTAACTTCATAAACTTGTTCATAACATCATAATGTTCCCTGTTTTGTATGATGCATAACCTGATTTTTTTCATAGAAAAAGAAATGTTGTCTTACTTTAAAAAATATTAATTTTTAGTATCTACAGCTACACCAAGGTAGTATTTAATATGTCTCATACATAATAAAGAATATTTGAAACACTTCAAAAATAATTTCTTGCAGGATTGGCAAGGGTAGTGTGAAAGATTGAGATGTTAATGGCTAATGGCTCAAACAATCCGCCATTTGCAAAAGCAGCAGGTGCTTTGCTGAGGATAAGCACAGTAACAGCCCAGGTGCAGAGGGTGTGAGCACCAGGGGATGACCATGACAAAGCAGCCTTGGCTTATCAAGAAGCTGGGGTTTGAGACAGATGAGGGAAGAGGCCAAAAAGTAGCAGATCCTGTGAGGTGGATTAATACTTTTTATCATGCTGATGTCCTTCCTTACACAAGTGGCTCAGTTGTGAAACTCCTCCCCACCTGGGGGACAGACATACTGGGACATTCACACGTAGGCCTGAAGATGTTCATCCCATCTGATGGGGCATAAGGGGCTCAACTGCACTGACTGAGAGGCAGTTGTCATGTCTTAGAAAATTTCATAAACCATCAAAGACCCCAAAAATACCCCCAGAATAATTCCTGGGGTCTTCCACCAGAGGACTGAGCAGGATCCACAGTGTTGCAACAGATTCAAGGTGCTGCAAAAGACAGCATAAAACTCCCTACCCCAGGGAAGTTGCCTGGGCATTCCATCTAAAGCTAAGCATATATAAACCCTCTGGAATTTGTGTTTTGTGGGTTTCTCCCACCCCTGATGGATCAAGATACCATTTAGACCAAAGGACATCAAAATCAAGTCTTGTTACTAAATCCACAGATGGTGGTATCTTTCTGCTCTTATCCTTTCCTTCTCTTTCTTCATTTCTTCTCAAAATACATTGTCAGCCAGACTAAAAAATTCCTGTCAATGCCTTATTCAGTGTCCTGTATCTGGATTTGTTAAGCTTGGCTAAGTTTGCTAAAATAAATTTTGTGAAGTACTTACTTTGGATGTTTTTTTAACATCAGTCAAGTATCTTATTCTATCTTGATGTTCTACATTTTGCAAGTAAAAGATTGTTGCTGACTCTTCTGAGAATTTTGTTCTCTCCTACACATTTCCCAGAGTCAATTAAACCACTTTCCCTACACCAGGCAAGTGAACAGGAGCATGACAGGTAAAGTAAGTTTGAGACTGTCCTTCCCTTTCCTTTTAGACAGCTATATCCATCAGGTCTTTCTACCCAGTTTGAAACATTCTCCCTAATCTCTGTATTATTTGCAGTGAGCCTACAAACAATTCCTTATAATCCAGAGCAATATTCTGAACATTTCTTTCTTTTCTAATGTCACTGACTTCTTTAAATGCTTACTAAACAATGCAAACTATCAAGGACAGATCTGCAAAACCCCACAATCATGTTGATGACCCAGCTTCCAAGCTATGTCTTTCAAGAAGTTTTAGATTTGATTTCCATCAGGTCCCTCAGTCTATTGCCAATATTAAGAGTGCTCCTTTCACTCCAGGTTTTCAGGTTTTCATGCAAGAGGAATCCAGTTCATCCATATCAAGATTTCTCCAGAATATAAACCAAAGTACAGTCAGTGGAAAAAGCAGAAGATTTACTGGTCTAAATTAAACAGCTAACACAAGCACACTTATCATGAAAAGTCCATAAATCAATTTTCAAATTTCAAACTACATGGGGTTTGGCATGTTCTGATTTCAGTAAGATTGTTTCAAATCCATCCACAATAAGTAAAAGAATACAGGTTTAAAGGAAGTTTATATATATCTTACACCATTTACCCATATATGCAAAAGATTCAGGAACTCACCATATCAGTATCTGACACAGGTCCAAAACTGGTCACATAGATGTTAGTGAAGACTTCAGTAATACTATCTGATATAAAAAGAAAAAAAAAAAAACAAAACAAGCAAACATTTTAAATTGACAGTACTTTTTCTATTGTTATGTAAGATTATGGGACATTTTGAACAGGTTTGTCTCCTTATTTACTACCCCTCACCAGTGTCCTGTTGTAAATACTGGGGGTTTCTTTCCCACTTAACACAGAGGTTAACAAACAAGCATTTGTACCACAGAGTAGTTTGTTTAAGCCTGTTTAGCTATACAATCACCAGCAACTACATACACATATCCCGTTTCTCTACCAGCAAAAATAGCCCCAGCATCGTGGACTTAACATGGAAGGAGAGTTCTGAACACAAAATGCCTTTGTTGCAGAGGTGTTACCTCTGTTGTTGCAGATCTCTCCTATTAAAGTCTTTCTAGTTGAAGGCTGTTTTCTACATTCTTAATAGCTTTTTCAAAGAAAAAGACAAGAAAAGGCAATTATTGACTGTACCAAATGTAACACAACAGGATCCTACTTTTCAATTGGGTGTGTTTTTAAGTGGCACATATTTTAATATAGCAGTTCCTTTCCTTGATAGGCAATGCTCATGACACATTGCTGTGGTACTGTGAACACTTTGAGAAAATGTCCTTCCCAATCATTGCAGTCAGACAGCCATGAAATCAGAATATTAGATATTGTACTGCAGGGAAAAATAACTGCTTAGTTTTCTATCTTCAGTTTTCAATTAGGCTCAAAATAGAATGATATTCACTAAGAGGGGCAGCATGCACAGGAAATTTCTTAACAGCAGTTGCCAACCACAGTCTGCATTCTAGACACACAGTCAGCATTCTAGACAGACAACACAAGGAATTCTCTGCCTTAAAGCCAGCTGCTGATTGGAAAAGAAAAATTTGAATAAAACTAGGTGCAATTTGACTCATTGCAGAATTTCCCATTCCCAAAAATAATACAACTGCCTGTTGTATAAGTGATCCTGCTGTTATATTATATTTCCCTATTTAATCATTATTAAATGTGGGTAGATAATAGTTTCTATTTTCCTGAAAGCTGCCTTTTAACAAATACATGATACAAGCCAATTTTACTTCTAATTATATGGAGGCCAACAGTACAATCCCTGCTCCTCACTGGGAGAAACCAGTGGTGCTCACTCATGAGAACAGTCTCTACCAGGCACCAGGAAAAGGCCAGCACTGTTCCATGAGCAGCTGCATGGGAAGCAGTGCATTTTCAAAGGGATGTAGCTGCAAAAATACAGTGATTTCAGACAACTTCTGGAGCATGGACGAGGAATATTCATCTGTTCTCATCTGCAAGGAAACTTCCTTTTTCAGCCAAACGCTAGAAATATAGGACTCCAAAAAGCCCTTCCTACCAAAAAGAATCTTTTTCCCAGGATCATGTCTGCTTTTTAAGCAAATAAATAAAGATTGACTCCTAAAAATCCTCTGCACGTCCTAAGATTGGTTTATTTGTATGATAGAGACTTCTGAAATCCATTATGAAGCATCCTTACACAAGCTAAGTTGATTTCTACTCCAAACTTCTTACAAACAAATTTTAAGTCAGTGGACAGAAAAGGTGCTGAGTCTGCACAGCCTTTGCTATTCAACAAGGATAAAGTACAGATATGGCTGAAGTATCCTACAAGAGCCACAAGTACATTTCAGAGGACTAGGGACTTCATGCTGCCTGTGGGAGACTCTCCAGAAAAAAAAAAAAAAAAGATTATTATCTCCAAATGGTTACCTGGCACAGACTGGAATGAAATGGGAGAGTGACAAGAGAGCTACTCTTCAGGAGGTAAAATGGAGCTGCAGGGACTAATTGTGAAATTTGGCCTGTACTGATGACAATACAAAATATTAATTAAAATTTCAAGAAAAGCACTGGTGTTACAAAAATATGACTGACAATCAAGTATCCCAACAGCAGAGTATCAAGGCTAAATTCAAATATAATTGTATAACTTGAAGGAACCCTACTATAGGCAACAAAGTCACTTGGCAAATCTTTACCTGCATGCTCCCCACCCACCAAATGCTTGGAAACATGGTCCTCTTGTAAACTTATTCTAATGCTACCAGTTATTTGTATGTGATTTTTTTATTTGACACAGAGGAATGATTTTAATATTTGCATAGAATAAACTACAGGACATGGAATCTTCAAGCTTGCCTTGCATTCCAAGTTTTAATTTTTTAAAAAATTCCCATATTCTGTTATATGATTTCTAAACTCTTCTGGATCTATTTTTCCATCAGAAATGAGTAGAGAAGACAGAGAGGAGAGCAAACATATTGACCACAGCTGCTATTAGAACAGTCTATCGATTCTCCCTGTTGGTTTGTGTTAAAAAAAAAGTACACTAAGGAAGAAATGGCAGTTTTTTATATTTTTACCTCTTATTTTCCAAATTCTTCATAGTTAAGAAGTTTCTATTCATACCCTACCTTAAAGAAAACAAGTCCTTAAAGACAAAAGAAGCTGAAATGTAATAAATCTTGAATTACTCCTGTTACCATTTGTGTTAGCAGCCTGAATCTTGTGTTTGTTTCTTCCTTGTTACTTTACATAGTGCTAAAATAAAGGTACCTCCGAATTACAAATTTGAACTTGAGGGTTCTGAATAAACGTCAACAAAAACAAAAAATACATCATCCTTTTTTTACAACAAATATTGTAGCTATTGCTTTGAAGGAGTATGTACTTGTCAAACAAACAATTCAGAAGCACAAAGCACAGTTTCAAATGGGCTCTCTAATCAAAATTCATCCAGCAGGCGTCACAGTTACAGGCTTTTTATAACTCGTATTCTGTCAAGAACAGCACCAGTCATCGTACTTAGCCCACCAGAGATTCAAACAGTTCTGGATCATCAGTTCTTGTGGAAAAGCCAAGGAATATACTCAGCTAAAAGATGTTCAATGCAACATGTGTTTGCATAAAAATTGAGCTTGTTTTTTTGAGAAAAGGACAAGCTTTTCCCACTGGGATTATAAAATTTGTTTCCTCAAGTGACACATATGCATGTAACTAAAAGGCCTGATTTTCAAAAGTGCTGAAATCAATGGAGGCCCATACTGAAAAACAGCCTAGATTTTAAAAAACACTCTGTTGGGAGGAAGGGGGGCAGATTGATTTATACTTGTGGGCTCTTAAGTTATTCTGAATCACTGCTTTTGAAAGTTATACAAAGAAATGGGAACAGCAAAGGGTAAGGATATAATTTCTATTTAAGATGCTTCTTTTAGGGGAAAAAATCTCAGGCAAAGAATATAACAAGTAGCTGCCACCATCACATGACTCTAAAATTCTGCAAAGGCTATTACAGCACCATTTCTAACTTACTTTGGTCATAAATGTTTAAAAAATTCCCTATCTGACTTAGATCAGACCAGTTTCTCAGATGATGGAAGTCAAGGGTAAACTGACAAAATATAGTCAATAAAATTAATGATAAAGGAAGGAAGAAAAACACATCCCATGGAAGTAAAAAAAAAACCCAGTAATTATTAAGATCACATTGCACATGGTTCTCAAGCACTGGTTTCTTCTGATTCCCCTTCCTTACTCGAACTGACATGATATTATTACTGGGGAAAATAAAAAACAGAAAGGAAGAAAAATCAATAATATAACAAATTGTAGAAGATTTATACATCCTTATCTGTCCTTAGCTGGAATGTTTGCTGTGTATTTTAATTACATTTAGGATTTAAAAAAAAAATGTTAATTATAACAAGTCCTCTATGAAGATAATAATTTTATTATCCTCAATTTTCCTTGGGAAGCTGAGGCAGAAGGATTAAATTATGTGCAAGTAAGGTGAAGTACAGGTGTTTGCCAAGTCTGGTTACAGATGTCCAATACTAAGTAACCACACTGGAAAATGTCAACATCATTGACTTGTCAAAAAATTAGAAAAGTGGTTCAGCACTTAGCTGGAGTTGGTATCAGTGGCATCACCAATTCCTTTATGCCAGCTCTCCAGCTGTTGGGATACCCTTTCTGATGGTCTGAAATCCTGCTGACTTGTGCCTCAGCAGAAGAGATGGCTCAGCTGAAGTAGGCTGCTTGGCATAGAATTTGCAGTGGCTGAAGTTTAAACCAATCCAGGCTGAGTAACAGAGATGATCAGAAAAGTCAGATGAAAAGGCTCCTCAGGAGCATTTACCAGTTTGTCAAAACGTTAAGATTCCACAGAGGCATTTAAATTTTCAATGAGTTCCTTTGGTCTGCTGTCTGACAGTAGTTTTCAAAATTTTTTCGAATTCTTTCATATGTCCCTTCTCAGCTGCCTGCATCCCTGACAGGGTACACAGAGTTCCAGTCTGTGATGTGAGGTAGATAGACATGCAGGATTCTGCATACCTGAGAGCTCCCCCTCTCCTGAAGAATGCTGAGAAAGCATTACCTTTATTGAAATAAATTTTTAGAGTATTTCCCATATTTGAGAATGACCTGAGTATTATTCATTCCCCCTCTCACCAAAATAATCTAGATTCCTTTCTTCACAGAGGGTAGGGACAAAACATGCATGGCTCACTCTATGTATGTTTAAAAGAAGAGAAGAATGGAGTGTGATCACTGCAAAATCTTCAGAAAGGTTCCAGATGTTTGTTTGCATGAAACTGGCTATGTTATTGATTAATGTGTCAAGGCTGTTTTCAGAAGAAAACAGGCCTGAAAGATTGGGTTGGGCTTTTTATTCTTTTTAATTTCAATTTTTATTCAATAAAGCTGTAAATACAGGTTTTGGGCAGCTAAAATAGAAGACAATCTCTTTGAGGTAATCCAAAACCATCGAAAGTCTTCTTGGTGGGATAGAACTTTTAAAGTATACATACGCAGTTCTAATGTATACTATAAAAATATTCAGACAAACATTATTTTAAATGTAGAATTAATAGTGCCTGTAAGAACACTGCAAGGCTGTAACTGAAAGGCTGCTAAAGCATGCAAAAAAAAAACTAAAAAGAAGCAAAAATAAAATACTGCTCTTTAAATAAGTATGTCAACAACAAAAAAAAGGAGGTCAAGTTGCAGTGCTATGGGAAATTTAACTGAGGATTTCTGAGTTTTTGTGGAAATGCTGTCAAAAGCTTGATGTTAATTTAATTATTTTTCTATAAAAAATTATTTATCTGGAATTGACATTGTTCTGACATTGTAATATGGTCTCCAGGGGCATGCTTGGCAATGTTGCCCAAAGGCCTTGAAAATGTCATTCATAATACCAGTCAGAAATTGCACAGGTGAAACAGCCAGGGTCTTAATCCATCAAACACTGTTCCAACTCAACATGCTGCCTTTATCTGACAAGCTCCTTAGTGTGTCTGTTGACAGCTCAAGACACTGACTGGCTGGCAGGGAATGGGGATCAGAGGAGGTCATGCAACACAGAGCTGTAACAGCAGCAAAATCTGTGGGAACACAGATATTTCAAAATCATGTTCTGCCATTTCTTTATTTTTGGTTTAGGTGGTTTATGCAACCATTTTTATTTATCCAACTTCAGCATCTTCATTCATTATCCACTATTAAATTACAACAGTCTCAAAGCAACTTATGCCCTACATAAAACCACTTCCAATTTATAAGCTGAAGTCATCGGTGAGAAGAAAAAATCCATTTCTGCCCTTAACATTAGCACTTCACTTCCAATGGCCTCACTTTATCCATGAACTATCAGCAAGAAAATGTCTTCATATGGGCCACGATTGTCTTTCAAATCTCCCTCTCTAACAAAGCTTATGTAGAATAAGCTTACCGTTTAACTTCTGGAGCTTCTAGTATAATACTACTAAGTATTATATTAACAGCTGCACTCTTGATTCACATTGGTGTAAATAAGACCAGAATGAGACACTGTACTTAATTTCTCATGGTGTTGATGGAACAAGAATATATTCTAGAGAAAATGTCTGGAGGAAGAGACAGGAGTTGAAAGCCAGTAGGCTAAGAGACCCCAACTGACTTACCTCTGAAGAGCTGATTTCTATTTACAGATATTATATCGCTTATTAAATTAATGACAGCTCCATATAAAGTCTTTCAGGGGCCCTCCAAAGGCCTATTCAGAACTTAAAAATTCAGCAGCCCTGTAAAGCAGTACCATAAATACTATTATGTCATTTACACTAACAGAATACTTGGGCTGCATATAAGCCTACTCTTTTATTTCAGCAAAGCAGTATTCATTATTCTGAAATAATTAAAACTTGTTCAAAATGACAAGAATTTGCTATAAGACAATAATTCAGTTAAACATTAGTGTTTCTTTAGAGATGAGTAAGACTTTTTGACCATCAGAAAAACACACTAACCTGGAAAAAAGAATTTAGCTTAGCTGTCAACACCCTTCTCTACTGTAGCAAAAAATATGACTTGTGAAAACATTCTCAGATATGTTTTTAGCTAAACTAACAGCTTTTTTAGGTGTAGGTTACCCACAAAATGTGCACAGAATGATATGTAGGCACATCTGAAACACAAATAATGTGATATTATAATCAGTATTTACTCTTTGTGCTGTATGTAGAAGATGCTGGTTTGAACTGCCTTAGCACCATTACCAGATATCAAATTAAAAAACAAAAAAATTCTGTGCTGAGAGAAAATTTACTCATTACAAAGATAATTTTCACATGTATATGACAAATTTGAGGCTTAACTCTCAGCGAAAAAGAAGAGTGCAGATCACACACACAAACGTTATATTTACTACATTTTCTTCTCTCTCTCCCAAGTGACCTTTAATTTGCAAACCTTATTATTTCAGATCACAAATTTAAATTTCCAAAGGGTCCTGTGAATGATGAACTTTGGATATAAGTGATATTTGAGGTGCAGTTTTAACTTTATTTTATGCTTTCTCCACAAACTTGAGAAAGTTGCTCAAGGATAGCGCTAAAGACTGATTTTGGTGCTCAATTATCTCTTAAAGTACATTGGACAAGCTGCACAAAGTTATTTAAGCTCCAAGTTTCCATTTAAATCAATCAAAGTTAATCTGAATGCCTCTGTGATCCAGATCATAATGACTAAGTTTTGCGCTTATATTTGTCTGAATCCCCTTTATTCCTAAATTTCTGTCTAACATTGTCAGTACCTAAAATTCCCCGGCTGCTTATATTTCCACCTTAAGGCAAAAAAATCCCAATGCTGCCAAGTAGCCTAAAGAATTGGCTCTCAACCAAGTCCCAACGAGTTCCTCAAACTATAAATAATTACAAATTTACTGAGCCAGAAAGATTTTGAGAGAGAAAGCAAGAAAACGAGTAAGAGACTGATTCCACAGCCTAGCAGTACTCATGGGATAGAGCAGACTTAAATTGAAGCCTCTGCTCAAGATCTAATTATTTACACAAAGCAGAATAATTCCTTCCAAAGACTGAGGAAGAATGCTGTGTCTTAGAAAATTCACCTTTGTGGTAAAGACAGAACCTGACACACAGTAACTGAGTTCATGTCCTTTCTTTAAATTAGAGCACGCACTTGACAAGAGCTGCTCTCTATTTTAGAAGTTTCCATTAAATCCGACCATCAGCTTCTCTCATGGCTCTTTCAAGGAAAGGAGGAATGACATGAGAGGGAACACCCCTGTGAATACATGAAAAGGAGACTAGTAAAGTTTTCACACCCAAACTTGGTTGTTTCACATGTGTTGGTAAGGAAAGGCTTCAGCTGCTTGCTCCTCTTCAGCATTTTTAATTACTTAGCTTGACAGATTTCTACTCAGTTTATCAACTTTAAGAGCCACATTTGTAGACAGTTATGCCAACACCATCTCTGTGATGTGCCAACATGCCCAGCTTTTCTCATGTTCCACATAGGATGCCCGGCTGTTGGAAGCAATGAATTCCACTGTATGTGGGCTCCAGGAGATGTGGAAACTGACAAACCTAAGCCCTCAGTCTTGTGGGGCCAACTGGCCAAAGACCGTGAATGCCTCTATGCCTCTAAAGGGCAGCAGGAAAAGAGAGATCTGAGTCCATGTTCTGACACATATGTAGCTATTTTATACAAATAAATAAGTAAAACATCTCCAGTGGAAGAAGCCACTTTCTCAGGATGATCAAAAGCCCCGTGTCTACATAAAAGGTTTGGAAAGTGGGAAATATGGATTTAGATCCCTTTTCCAAATCAGGCCTTATGAGTAACTAAGATGTTTAATCTAGAATGTACTTCATCCCTGATGAGAAGGCTGCTGTACTGACTGGTGCAGCTCATATCACATTGGGCCAATCAACCATCCAGTGTCTAGCCTGAATCCTGCCACTACTTTAACATGAAAGAGATTTCAAACAACCCAAAAGTGCATAACTTAATTGGTTCTTTGCACTGGGAAAAGAAGATATGTACTCTCACTCATTACTGTTGAACTTCATAGACTTTTGTCGCCTCCGGCAACATTTTGACAATCTCAGAGGTATTGACTGCCAAGTGATTAAGGAAGCAATTAACTATCTAGACAGCTTTTTGGATTTTTTTCCCTATCATTTTAATAGAGTATTCCTCCAATTTACAGGTTCATTGTAAAGGTATATGGATGCTTTGGTTGTATAAACACTTGTAAAAGCTGGATAATTGTTAACATTAGTGTTGACCGTTAAAAAGGGAGAGACAAAATGTTGAAAAGTAAATTGAATCGTTGGGAAGAGCAATCTAAACACATGGGCATAAACTTGTTCCCATAAGACTACCATGAAATCCACCAAATCTCCCTTTCTTCCCTTTTCATTACATCCTCATATACCATGAAGGCAAAAAAATAAAAATA
Organism: Molothrus aeneus; assembly: GCF_037042795.1. NCBI lineage: Eukaryota > Metazoa > Chordata > Aves > Passeriformes > Icteridae > Molothrus > Molothrus aeneus. Next base: position 48,341,746 of record NC_089649.1, on the reverse strand, counting down.
AAAAATAAAAAATAAAAATAAAAATAAAAATAACTTAAAAGCATGCAGCTCTAAAATAAACTACCAGTGTGAGAAATTTTTAGTTAAAGTTGAACAAAATGTTCAAAAGAAACATGAAATTGAAAATATAGTTGAGTTTGGCTGGAAGAAATGTGATCTTGCTGAAACAGATTACTTAAATGTTGAAGTTAGAGGAATTTAGAAAACACACAACACATTTGGCAGCAAACCAAAACCACATGTCACACAAATGAAAACTAAAACATCAGCACTAAATCTGGTCCCTTTAGACACTACAGCTTCCATCAGGATGAGGAGTGTTTATAATTACCAGGCTGAGTAATAAATATGACTGCTGCATTGTTCAGATTAACTGGATGAGCATGATGGAGCTAAAATGAACCAGACTGCCCCAACACTGTCTAAAGAATGAGACAGAGGAAGACAAAAAGAGCACTCAAACGAGTCTGGAAGGGAGCAGACTTTGATAAAGTAGAGCAGTAATTATTTGAACTGACCTGAATTGGTGTCATCACACAAGTAGGGAGGGCAAAGTTATTACTCGCATGAGACCATATTTCTGTCTACTCTGTTTGGAGATTTGTGCTACTAGAGAGAAAATCATAACATGTAGGTAAGGCAGAAAAATTCCCAAAATTATTCCAGATTGCAGAAACTTATACTCAGAGGTCTTTATTTCTCTTCTTTTTTTTAAATGTTTGAATTTTATGACCTCAGTACCTAAAGTCATGGAACACCTTGGCAAATTCTGCTGCTTTACACTTCTAGGCTAATTTCAGGTTTAATCTCTGTGCTTTATTCCAAGTCATAGCATTTATAAAGCATCCCATTTGATACACTCACTCTGATGGTCCCTCCTGCATTTCAAACCACATCTAGCCCTAACAGCAGTATCATTTTTAAAAAGTAGCAGCTTCCAGTTTCTCTTTGCAGTTATAATGCAACCAAGTCTGGATTTCTTAACAAGTGATTTTATTGTATAGTGGCTACTGGCTCTTCAAAAACTTCATTTTTGTTGCTTGCTGCATTTCATTGCTTGCCCATCACTTACATAGGCCCAGCTGTTTTTCTAACCAAGATCACTCATTCTAGATTTTATCCAAATTAGATTTCAGAAGCCACTTTGGTTCACATATATATATATTAAATATGCAACATGTCAACTTGCCAGTGAAAGTACAAAGTTATGAAAGTATGCTGTCCTTCAGGACCTTCCCACATTCTAAACATTTAAAAAACCCTAAATTCTTATTATTTCTTGGAAGAACATCGCAATTCCACATCAAGCACCTATAAAATGGCCACAGAATTCAGTGGAATGTCCAGGAAACATAGATATCCATAGATATACATATGCATATGATATACACAGAGCATTTCATTCTTTGGCTACACTACTATTTCTAAGCTAAAACAGACACTGTCACAGTGCTTATTAGCCATGTTAATTATTTAAGGAGGAATTTGGGTTGCATGCCAGAGCCCAGTGAAGTCAGTGAAAAAGTCTTTGCCTAGTGACTACCAGCTTCAGCAGAAGCCTTTGGATGATGTCTGTATCCGTGGTCAGCCACAGCAAAAAAGTTGCCACCCTGGAGCTGAGAGAAACTGTGATGAAGCTCTGGGAAGGATTGTCTTGCTTGTTCTGTGGCAAGCACTCACATCACCAGAAGCTGGCATCTTCCCAAAATTTGCTGCTCTCAGAACAAAGTATGAAACTCACATGTTCCAAAGTCCCAAATGCTGATGATGTCCTCTAGAGATCAACAGACATAAGGAAGCATTGAAAATGAAGATCCTTTCAGACAGATTAATTTTAATGTCTGTGCTTAGTGTCTGGGTATTATAGTCCTGGATTGTATAGTCATTAAAAATGGAGCTGCAGCTCTTTTATCTTTTGCTAGCCTTGTACTTTGCATTCAAGCATGACAGCAACCAATGGTAGAAAGAGGTAGTGCTTTTATTTAATAGAGCTGCATATTAGTGGGCACTTTTAATGCATCTTTTTGCAGCAGTATCCTCAAATATATTTTTCATATGTAATGCTGAATGAAATTCTATAATAGTATTTCAGAAGACTGTGATACACTATGAAAAAAAAAAAATTAGAGAGTGTTCTAATCCTCCTATCGACTAGGCAGCAGTTCCTATTTCAAGCCAGGTAAAATAGCTATGAAGGACAGGAAATTAATGTTTATCCAGACTACTCTATATTCTCAAAAAAGCTAGCCAGATGAATTACTAAAATCAGCCAGAGGTTGTGTGCATGTTAATACCCTAAATACCCAGCATGCTTAAGCACACGTAGACACACACTTTCCTCACACATTCCTGAGCATCACAGCTGCTGAAACACAGGGAAGGAAGGAGTAGAGTTATGGTTTCAAGACACAGCAAAAATCAGACTGGATGCCAAGCTGTCTTTAATTTTTTTATTAACATTTTTTGCCTGGCAGGACAACTCAGGGGATGGTCATGGGTAATAAGCTTCCTGCTAAACAGGAGTCCTGACAAACGACGAGTTCATGGCTTGATCCAACAGAGAATCATTTTAATACTTCAAGAAGCATCTCCCAAATAAGCAAAAAGTACTGGCATGGACAACAATGAAGCAATTTTTAATTCTCATTTTAATATGTTACAGAGTTGTCATTTATTCGTCGATTATCCAGTTAATACTAAAAAAGGTCTTAGTGCGTACAAGAAGTGTACTGTGGCACTCAAAAGTCCCACAGCTGAGTCACTAGAATGTCTCCAAGCTACTTACAGATAACAGTGTTTCCCTGAATCTCCTCTAAAACATACTCCCAGGGTACTCCCAGAGCTTGGATTAAGCAGCCTCAAATTTGTCTTTTATTTTTGCCTATGACAAGAGAATTTGCCTCTGGCTTTCCATGGAACTTTGAGAATCCACTAGGTTTCTATATGTGGAAAGACTATATATTTGGGACTGGAATCTGCTTGTAATATTAAATTAACAGGTTGGATTTTCTACAGGCATAAATTAAAAAAGAGGGTGGGTTTTTTTTAATTTGAAACAATGCCTAATATGAATTTAATCAGAACCCCGTTCCTTAAAGTGCATATTGTTCTAAGCAGAAATATTTGTGAAAATGCAGGTAATATCTACTGCAGATATTATTTTAAAACAGTCAATTACTTTAAAAATAGCATTATCATGCAGTAGCAAACCAGATTATTTATTCTTTAAGAATTCTCTGACAGCTTTTAGTACCCAGCAGATGAAAAGGGATTATTAAAAATGTGACCATTTCCTTATCTCAAGTAACAGGCATTTACATTTCTCCTTTCTCATCTTTACTTATTTATTTATTTATTTATTCATTTATTTTCCCAGGTGGAAGTCTCTTCCCTTTTCCTTTCACAAACTGCATGAGATGATGCAGTACCAAATTCACATTTAAAGATCTGGTAAAAAGAAGTTTACTTTTTGATTCTCACTTAAAACTATTGACACAAACAAGTCCATGAAATGCTATGGAATGCCTTAGGATGGCAGAGTGGTTATATAAACACAGCATTGCATTTATGACTAAAACCTTTGGTTTTCTCATTTATAAACACCACAATACAACTCTCTTCAGCTGCTTCTCATTCGGTGAGCCTTTAAATTATTATTTCAAATAGTGAGAATAAACAGGCATCTACAGTAGCCTTTAGACTGTCACTCAGAATGACACATCTAGAACATTATGCTGGTGTATTAAGGGCAGGAATTGTCCCTTGAACCCATCTCTAAATTCTTGAATATAAACACAGACTTCCTCACCTGTTCCATTCCTTTTCTGCTCTCTGGTGTTGTGCTGAGAGGCTTACACACTTGCAAGAATGGAAAATAATAATAATAATAATAATAATAATAATAATAATAATAATAATAATAATAATAATAATAATAATAATAATAATATTTCCCAATTTCTTGATAGAAGTCTGAGGAACCTATTGTCTTAGAACAACTAGGAATGGATACAAGAAAGAAAAAGGAGGGAATGTGTTGGAAGACAATTATCTCTTTTGGATGAGAGAATCAGCACCAAGCAATTGAGACAAACAAAGAAGAACTAGCAACATTCAGGGCAATCATTCAGTCAGAACATACATTGCCTTCATGTCATCTTGGTATTTAAGAGATGGACAGTATGCAAGTTTTTTAATTAAAACAGAAGAAGATGCTAAATGAAGATAGGTGACTCCAGGAAACTACTTTCACACCAAATATCATAAATGCAAGCAGTCTTGAAAATTTTACAGCATACACCACTTTTTAAACTGATTTCTATTGAACCATATGTGAAGGTCAGTGGTCCATAGTACTGCATTTTATCTTCAATCAACTCTATTAGTCATAACACTACCAGATTATAAAATACTTAATTTATAGTCCGTAAAAAAACATAGATTAAGCAGATGGAACATGGGACACCCAGGTTTTCTCAAACAAATTGCAGGTAAGGACATGTGATCTCTACTGGTTCAACAAAAAAAAATGCATGGGGAGGACCAAATATGTATGTATATACATTAAAAAATGAATGCAGTTTGGCCAGACTAGATCCAATCTCTGCAGCTGCACAACTTCACTGCAGTGTTCAATGTTCTCTGATGCACAATAATCCCAGGTAAGAGGGGAATTGATTTACATTTCTTTCACAGTGTTAAATGCTCCAATTATTAAATAGCCCTCAACATATGGCAAGGAATTAAGGAATGTAAATCAGGAGCCATGTGCTACACAGTAATCACATAAATGGTTCCCAAATAGCAATACCACTTCTGGAAGATTAGCAGAATCATACTTTTGTGATTTACATACAATTTCCACAAACTAGTGGTGAAATACTCTGCATGATAAAGCAAACTATTAATTGGGTGACAGTGGTAAACAAAATTTATTTTAACTTGTGATTAATTTCATTAGAGCATTAACATCTAAAAAAACAGATATAAAAATGTGTTTAAAGATTAATATTGGCATATTAAAGTCCTTTGATTCTTATAATTATTAGACTTTTGACAGTAAAAAAATTTATTAGACTTTTGACAGTATTAATTCAAAATCTTCTGCTGCTGCTTTAATTTAGCAGTTTGGTGAATAGTACAGCAACACATCCTCTATACCTGTTTCTTGAGATGGATGACTCATTGTTGAACAACTCTAATATCAGAAATTTAAATGCATGCATATACCATAATGATAACATTTCTTATCTATTCTACTTTCAAGTTTCCAAAGGATATTTGAAAAAACGATCATTCAGCTGCTTAAATCTGCCAAGTTTTTTAAAAGTTGTCAATGGTTAGTATGACAATTTTATCTTCTTTCTCTCATCATCTCTTTTGTTCTGCCCTCCTTCCCTTTCCCATATTTATTGCTCATAGTGGTTTTTCACCTTGGCTTGTATTACGCTAATGCTAGGTTGTTGAAAAAGAGCTTTTTTTTCTACTTCATATATGTTATTTGAAGTATTTAGAAGCTACTTTTAGATATTTATTATAGCCATGAATACTAACAATTAAAACAGACCAAAATACTGGGAAAAAAAATAAAAGCATGTGCTGTTTTTATATATAGACAATTACAAGGTCCTCCTCTATGATCCTTTCTGATGAAATACCTCTATCTCTCTCTCCACACTATTAATTCTAAAAATTGGATGCACTAGATTGTGCATTGAAAAGGTTATTCTAAAAGACAGTCACGAAATGGTAGCATTGCAAGAAAACAGAAACAGGAATATGCAGTCAGGAGAACTGCCAGAAGCAACAGATCTGTCTCAGACCAGTCAACAGCACCAGAGAACTGTGTTGGCACAAAAGGAAAACCATTTTATCTGTGGGTAAAGGATAATCTTTGCTTTCTACCCACATAGGAGCCTGTCTTCACATCATTTCAACCTCCTCCATCCAGTTCCACTGAATAAGAAATCTTTCAGGTACAGCTGGATGTCAGCAGCTGTACATCGATATGGCAGGTCTCACCTGGACTTGGCTAACTCTATATTTAGACGGAATTAGATAAATTCATCAAATTTTGGTCAAAAAAGACAGTTGGGCATTTTTTATAAGAATAGACAAAATAGACAGGTATTTAGAATGAAAAAGGCAATATAAAAACAGAAGAATGAAACAGGACGAGCCTTGGAAGGTATCTTGGGACACTTTAGAAGGGTAGTGATTAGAGGTTCCTGGATGCTTCCTGAGGAGGTGTTGATCTCTAGGATGCACAGTGTTGCGCTGCTTTTCACTTCCCTGTACATTGCTGAAGTAAACTGAAAAGGATTTGATGAAATACAGTGCCTGTCCTTTAAAATACTGTCTTTTCACATATTTAACCCTTTTCAGGACTTCAGCATAAGGTGATCGTAGGAAAAATGTGGCTAAGACTACAAACAAGGGTATTTCTTCTTCATTTTTGCAGATCCTGTCTACCCAAAATCTTATTTTTTTCAGTGGGGTCTTTGTGAATAATAAGCTCAAGAGTTATACAACACTGCTGTTCTGAAGCAGTTTAAACCTTTCATTTACACAAACTTTTTCCTTCAGCTATATCTTCAAGATCTAATATACTAATTTTTTTTTACCTTTTCCAAGTAAGATGGAAAGCTGCAGCCATTATTTCAATGTCTTGCTGGCCGTCAGTTAAAGAATTTTAGAGCAACTAAGTTTAAAAAGAACCTTTGGAAGATCCAAAGCAGAGCAATCTCTGAAAACACAGCAAGTTACCCAAGTCATATTCTGTCAAATTGTGAGGGTCTCCACAAAGATGGAAACTCCACCACAACTCTGAGCAGCCATTATCTCTGTATCTGTTGAAAATCATCAGCATTGGCATAATAGTTATGAGTTATATTATAACTATAACAGTTATGAGTTTGCCTAGAAAAGCTAAGGAGGGGATGAAAATAATTCTTTTTTTTTGTTCCTTTTAGAGTATGTCTCATAAAGACACAGTATTGTTACACTGTTTTGCCACAATCAGGCCTTAAATGTAGTAAGAGCCCATTCTGCTATGCAGAATGAACGTCTCGTGGCAGTTTTTTCTTTATAGGTGCTAAAATACGGAAGATATATTGAAATGTATATTTACCATTACAGGGCTCAAGAACAAAGGTTATGAAAACCCCAGTCTTTTCTACACAAAGAAGTTGAAGGAGTTATACATGCCCATTTAATCCCAAGTTTTTAATTTTCATTGAAAATAAAATGTCAAAACTTGCCAATTAATTGTCTTGAAAGTTATGCTTCACTATTTGCTTAAATATTGGTTGTTGTCACACAAGTAGAAATCAACATCACTAAATAGTGATGCAAGTCATACCACAGTGATATAATTGGCATTTTTCCTTAAATCAAACATCTTCCAAGGTCCACTTTTTCACCTTTATGGAGGGCAGTGAATTCCAAATATTGTCTGCATCCTATGCATCTAAACCCAAAATGTCAAAGACCATCAATGCTTTTATAATAAAATAATAATTGATTTAATAGCTCTTCACCAAAATCTTCAGAATATCTTTAGATAATTATAAAACTGAACAAGAGATCTCTATAGCTTCCTTCTTACATTCTTAATTAGCACTCTTTTTTTGGTATATCTTCCTTAAGAAAATATTTGAAATGTAATTCTCTGTGTGTCTCCTATAAAAAGAATATACAAAACTGAGTACTCCATGGGTGCATCACAGCCGTAAACATGAAAGGATTTCCCTGATATTCTTTATAAGTGTAACCTAGAATAGCATTAATTTTGTATTATACAATCTCTTCATTTGTACAGATTGAATAATAATTTTTTTCATTGTAAGTAACATATACATTGATTACTACATTTTAAATTAACTTTTTGATTGGTTAAAATCCACTAGTAAAAGCCCATGAAATCCATAAAAATACCCAAAGTTATCCTGGATGAATTTCTAATGTGCTTAAATATTTCTGAAAATGTTTTAGAGTTAGATTATTTAAATAATAATTATATTTCCAATTCAGGTAGCTTTATGCAAATTGTATCATTATACAAGGGTAATAAAAACTTTGGAACTATGATATTGCATTCCTTTGGTACTTAGCTATTTAAACTAGTCAGCCTGAATGACAAGTAGTTGTATGTTTGAGACAGAAAAAAAAATCATTGCAAGATTTAACAAGATAAAAGGCCTTAGTGGAAAGTAATCAACAGTAGAATACCTTGGATACCAGCAAGACCACTGCTTCTCAACCCTTTCCTAAATAACCCAGAATAACTGCATGACAGATAAAAAGTGATGGTTTTGATTTCTTTGTCTATCAAATCTGACTGAAAAGAAATGTAAGCACCCCATTAGTCTGATTTACAATGAGCACCAATGAGCTCCAGAGAAATCTGCAGTATCTGCTTTCACAGCTTCCTTGCAGATAAGACAAAAGTAAGCAAAGCTCTAATTCAGCATTGGTGTCGTCAGCAGTAATTCTAGCATTAGAAGCAAATGCTGATGCTTTGCCAGGAGAGAAAAAAAAAGTACTAAATATACATGTTCAGTGAACTGGGAGAGCCTCCCAGACTAGCTCCTCTATGGGCACATATAACTACTGTACAGTACCTATATTTCTGTTAACTCATCTGAGGCAGAGCATTTGACTCTTTGGGATGGTGCTGTTGAGGCCCAGAATTGGGTTCAATGATCCTTGTGGGTCCCTTCCAAATCAGCTTATTTTGTGATTCTGTGACTTTTTTGCTTTGCATTGTGCAACACTTTCCCCAGAGTACTATGCAGTACTCTGCATAGCTGTAGCATTAATTTTATTTATATGTCTTCACTGTTGATTTATTCACAGACTTCAATAAATAAATAACCAAATAACCTCTGTCTAGTTACTCAGCCCTACACTATACTAGACAATTTTTCTGATTTGTTCTTAAGTATCAAAGAGGTTTCTGTAGGTTTTTTTATCCTTCCACTTTCCTAATGAATCATTCCCTGGAATGCTTATAGCTACTGAGTTAGTTCTGTTCTTGCATCTTAGCACTGTCTGCATGCCCTGGATAAGTTATTAATGAGATGTTCATATCCTGTTCTCTATTGCTTCTCCATTTTTTACAAGGAATGCTTTTTGCCAATATACATTATCCACAGCTCTAACATGAGTTTCTCACTGACTCCTCTGAAAGCACCATTATGGCCAGATATTCCATGAGTCCCTTCCAGGTATGCCCAAAAGAGGAGCATACCTACAGTAGTTTATCCCTTTGTGTCCCAGCATAGCTACAAGGACAGTGGGCTTTTAGAAGATGCAAGTGCTGCTCTGAATTGCTCTGGACTAGCACTGGCAGAGAGATATTACCATTTCCAAAATATTAACCTGGATCAAAGAAAGCCTAAGGAAGCAACCAGAACTGAGATGGGGAGCTGCACTTTTTCCCTTTAAAAACAGTAGTGGAAGATTTCTAGTAGTGCTCTGCAGAAAAAAAAAAAAAATAGACAAAGAACCTTCCTTTATGATACTCTGAATTTGCATTAAGCATATTTGGGGCTGACAAACACCATTAGGTTTGGCTAGGGGACTAGCCAAATGAGGGTCCCCAGGCTAGGGACTGCTATAGCTACAAACTCTTCCAAAGCTCATTAAAAACTCTGAATCACAGTGATATATAAATACAGTGCCCTAAATTCAACATATTCCAGATTATCAGCATATGACCATGGCTGCGTTTCCTGGCAACTGAAAACCTCCAGCTAATTGATAAACACACACACACACACACACACACACACACATATATATGGATACAGCTCTCCTGATCCAGGCAGGAGACAAAGGTAATATGTGAAAAAATGAGTTTCCCTTGTGCTCATATTGGTGAGCACATCACAAAACTTTTAATCACCAAGTCTGATATTCTGATAATGATATACCATTATACTGATTCTATGCAATGAAAGATCCAGCTCTCCAAAGATGAAAGATCACACACAGCAAGTGCTCATTGCTGACCATCTCTCTGATAACAATAGTCAGAAAGAATTCCCCTCAATTCTTTTCAGTTTTCCTGTTCAACCGATTTACAAAATGTTGGGAAAAAAGAGGATTTGGTCTGTCTGTGTGAGAAATGCAATGCAGATGCTTGCTTAAAGCAATCAGGACATTTCAAAGCAGAGATGGTTCCTTCAAAATAGATTCACAGCGCATTTAATTTTTACCTACCTACTGTCTTATCTTCCTCTTTTTTTAACAACCATCATTCAACTCTTTGGTTACAATAAGAACACCATTCCTGAAGCTGATGAGACTGACCACAGTTTGCAGAAGGATCCTGACATTTCCATAGATCTTTTCAATATCAATATGGCACTTGAAACTTTAGGCTATGAAGTCCAGTCTTCTGCCCTTGTAACTTCCCTTTTCTTTTGCTTTGCTGCTTGTTTCTTTTCTCCAACATTTAAGTTTTCTATTCAGTTCTGTTTTATAAGTTTCTGAGAGTAGAAAAGACAGAAGTTCTTTAGCTGTTGGAAAGGCTAATTTCAGATGTGAGAAAGTAAAGAAGACTGAATAACTTATGGAGATAGTCACATTACTGAAGTACCCAGCATGATCATGTCTGTTCATGGGGCAGAGGAGAGCAGACAGATAATTCAATCACTTACAGATATTTTGGTTCCTTGCTTAGTTTTAGTGCCCATTAATGTGTGTATTTGCTTTTCTACTTGCTAATAAAAAGCAAAAGATTTATGAAAAAATGTTAGCCTAAGTGTATTGCAAACATTACAGCAAATAAAAAGAAGAAAATACCTTCATTACTTGTAGAAAGTCATAAACAATGAAGGTCTGTATGAGTTGCCATTTGCATGGCTATATTTCATATAAATTAATGCTAATGATACAGGAAAATTTGGTTTGAAGTCAAACTTGTAATTTATTTTGTTGACTAAACAGAAATGGCATGGAATGTTTGGGTAAAATGGTTCACTTCAGAGCTGAAAGTACAGTCAAGAGTGTTCCAGCTGCAATCCTGTGCTTAGCATAAAATGAGTACAGAGAAAATATTATCTCCCCTCAAATAAACCCATGCTCATCCCTATCAATACAGCAGGCTGGGGTATATAGCTAAGTCATATGAGATGTCTCTGGCTTCAGGAGATGGTGCAGTGTCATCTTCCCCCTGCCCACACCCATTTTGCAGGTCATTTCATCATTGTAGTGTTCATACATCACTCAAGGATCCCAGCTGCTAGGATAGCCAATAACCAACAGCCAAAACCTGTTTATCTGACTGAGGTGTACCACCAGTAAAAGTTAAACCTTCCTCAACAGCTTATAGAAAATAGTACTCTGCTTTGAATTGCATCAGTAAAGCATCAAGTTACATACTGTCAGTAGTCAGACTGTGTCCCAGTAAAATTAATTACAAATCTATCCCTTAATTCAAGAACAACCTCCAAATCAGACATTTATTTAGCTGGATTTAATATACAGACTTTCAAGAAGCCTGTACATTTCCTTTTTGTTGGTCAATAACTAGATAAAATGGTAATATCAACCCAAAATATTTCATTACTAAAGGAGCAGTTTTTTACAATGAGCTAAATTCTTGCTGCAAAACATCTCTGAAAATGTCTTTCACAGCAAGTGAAAGTGGGCTGATGAACAGCTCTTGCTTTCAGACAACTTCAGAAGGATCTCAGACCCTGGACTATTTCTGTTGTAGCATGTTAGGCCAGATTGTGATCCCAGTCATAGCAGTGATATGTGCACGACAATGCAAACTGCTATGCCAAAGTAAACATTCTGCTGCATTCAAATGAGCTATTTCAGATTCATATAAAGGGAAGTGAAACACAACTGAGACTAGGTATCTTAAATTAATGATGTGTGGCATGGTCAGAATGCAGTCATCTCTTGCAAAAACACTTTTAGAAAATCCCAGGCTTACTAGGCACATACTGTTAAAAAACAGAAGGTTAATTATTTCCACATCTCTTTTCAGACTACAGGTCAGTATAGAAAAAGGAATAAACTGCTAGAAAATTCCTGAAATATGAAGCTAAATAATTACTAAGCACTATGTACAAAAGCCTTGTTTGGTATGCTTTGTATCATGAATTATCACAACTGCCATTTACAAGTGTTCTTTAAAACTGTAAGAATCCATCCATCCACAACTGAAGTATTCTTGAGGATTAAGATTAATGTGTCATGAATCTCCACGGTTTAATATGCATGACACAGTTTCATTTCACACATATTCTGCATGGGTTGATTGCCATGTATACCAATATCAAACAGATGTTAATTCTTTAATTTTTTGTTCTCAGAGTATGTTTTAATTATCTATGAGGTTTCATAAAGAAAAAGAAGGAGGTTATTTTGAAGCAAATTTAGTGAAAAATAGAAAAATCCATTAGGTCTGTATTTCATGTTCTCAAAAATATTATTTCAATAATAAAAAAATTGCTTGATATGCAAAGGAACTGTAGACTGCTCTCATTAAATGGCTTATTCCTTGTAAGCAAGAAAACTTTGACTATTTTTCTAATAAAATGCATTATATTAAAAGCCCTGTCAATTCAACATGAGTTTGGTGATATGAAATGTTTCTGCAAGTCATTGTATGTTTACACTATGCCTAAATTCCTAAATTTGAGTATATTGCAAAGAAATCAAAACTCCACGTAAAAAATTACTATATAAATTCTGGCATCAACGGTACTATAGGTCCCCTGTATCATCCAAATTAAGAAATCTTTGAATATAAAATATTTCACAAGCCTTCACTGTACAGAGGCCAGAAATGGAAATGAAAAGACATCCTAGTTTAAAAGCAATGCATAATGAGAAATCTGTTTCAGTCAGCGTCAGCTCCCACTTTCTGCTACGTCAGATTCAAGCCACAATTCCCCAGGACCAGAACAGCAACAGAGCCACAGGTCAGGATGGAATAGTGTTGGATAAAAACTCTGAGCTTTAACTAATGCCTAATTTGATCAGAGCTGTTATTGTAATTTTCATGGAAGTTGGAGTGTGTCTCTAGCTTTGGGCCTGATCTTCCTGAAATCAACAGGAACAGGAATGGCTCCCAAGGATTTTGTACTGGAATTAGCTTCACCAAGCTGAAACAGTCTCCAGGTTGAAAATTACAATTACCAAAACCGTTATAAATAATAATAATGGCAGTAGAAGTGTATATTTGAATCATACATGTCAATGTTGATAGTATAAACACAGATAAACAATAGTAGTAGACAAAATATTGTCAAAACTGAGATATTCAGCCCCTCCCTATGTCATAGATATTTTTCTGTACACAGTAATATTTTCAACACCACAAAAATTATTTAAATTTCTTGCCAACGTAACACATACTGACAAAACATGGCATACAGCTTTAAAATCAAAATGTGAACTGACATTTTGAAAAATAACTGACAGTCATGGCACAAGAGTGCAGTGACCTCTGTCCTCCAATATTCTCTTTTTCTCTATTTTTTTTCCAAATGCTCAAATAAGTGCAAGGTGCCCAGAAATTAAATGTATATTACCATTGACACCCCAATTCCAAAGAAGTCAAAATCAAAACATTTTCACTGAACTTACTGGCCAAGGAACAAATCTCAAATGTGGAATTTATATGCATTGCACAAAACACTTGTGCAGATTTCTGAAAACATACACCTTTTAGATTGCAGGGAATTAAGCCTGGATTCCTTGTTCAACCAAAATTCCCTGACTGGAATAACAGCTTTAGATGTTATTTTTGTTCACATTCTGTTTTACTATGTTAAAACACCAGATTTTTTTCTTTTTACTTAAGATAAATGTGTGAAAATGCCTTCTTTCCATTCATAGATGTTATCTTCCTCAAACTTCAAATGATTCATCTGGGTGAATGTAGTTATAAATAATTTATCAAGATGCATACCAGTTGTTAGGGGAAAAAAAACCCCGAAGGAAGAATATCACTGCATAAAATCTGAACATTAAAATTGATTTTTTAAAATCAATCTTTAATTGGTTGTATTACCTCCTAATCCAGGTCTCAGGCGATTATCATAACCATCCAGAAGTCTGTCTAGAATTCTTGTAAAGATGGTGATGTTATTCTTAGCTTCGTCTTCCAGGGAGTCAGCCAGCACCGATCTAAATGGATATTTTACATTTTAGAAGGTGCTAAGTATGTTTTAACATACACTCAACATGCATTTTTTTCAGACAGGTCATTACTTGCTGCATTCCAACAGGAAAGGTGTATTTAACAGTATGCAAATACAGAATTTCTATATAACAAGTTCAGACATATAAGGGTCAACAGAATACTACTTAAAATATCCAGGAAGTCATTTTCAAGTAGTCTGTACTTGTATGCATCATTGCATTACTGTGAGTGCTGCTTCCAGCTCCCCAAACACCATTAGTGGAGGCTGCACTGGTGCAAAACCCTAGAAGAGCCTCCCAGGCTTTGGTAGGATGTCACTCCTGGGCTGATAACCCGGGTTCCCATGCACAAACCCATCTCCTTCTAGCTCTGTTATCTGTCCTCACTTAGGCATACTCTATCTCTGGATAAATCCTGTGGATTTGCCTCCACCCAATGGTCATGTAATGTACATGACCAGAAGAACTAACATGAGGGAAAACTCCAGCGATCATGCTCAGGGAGTCCTCTGACGCCAGCAGTTGGTGGGAGGGAACACCAGTGCTGACTAGCAAGCTGCAGGGTAGCTGTGGACAGCCTTCATCTTTCTAAAATGCTATTTTGTCATAAAACGCACTGTCTGATACTCCATCAGATGCAGACAAACCTTATAAATGTTGGATGGAAAAAGGAATCATAAATGAAGTGTCAAGAAGAATCTGTAGAACACTGATGGCTTCAAAGTTCCCCAATAAAGAAAGAGACATTACAGCCTTTATGGATCAAATCTCAGTGGGACGTTCTAGGAGCTGGAATATGAACCTGCTGCCCAGCCAGCCGTGGTGCCCCACAGTCCTCTGGAACCTGGGCACCCAGACCAACAGGGTTTGTGCCAGGGAAGCCCTGACACACAGAAAGCCTTACACATGCAAATGTTACCGTGCCAACAATTTTAAGCACCATGCATGTGAAATACATGAGCTCATCAGTCTTAACTACTTAAAACCAGCACACTGGTATCAAGGAAGTAAAGCATCATATGCTACGCACATTACCATTTATATCTTTTTCAGCTACCTAAATTTTTAACCCTAAATGTTTGAGTATTAATCATCTTGAAATGAAGATATTCTGAATGCCAAAACAGCAAGCATGTTTCCTCCTCCTCCAAACCAAAAGTAGGTTTGGGTGATATTTTCACTAAAGCAAGCTATAAAAGGATTAAAGACAAGGCTGTATGTTGGTCCCAGCTCAAAGCCATAAAGAAGTATTTAAATGTAAATCATTGCAGTCTGTGCTTTCCATCATATAAACCATAGAATCGACCCAAATCAGATAATTTGTAAAGAACCCATGAAAATGCCATGTGTGATTTTACTCATGTGTCAGTTTTTTCTTAGTTGCAATAACCTTTTCGGTTTGTAAAATGTATCGTTGTACTCATGGACTACCAGAGTACGTCTCTGCCATTTTTAAGCTTCTTTTTGAGATACAACAGTTTTTGAACTCAAGATCCCACTAAAAATATTAGATCAATATAATTACATCAAATTAGGGTCGAATCCTGCAAACTTTACTCAGGCATAAAGTCTTTAATAACGCTTATAGTCTCTTTGACGTCAGTAAGATTACTCACTTGAGTAGGGTTTGCAGGATCTGGCCCACTGTGACTCAACTAATACTGCACCATAGTTAGGTATAAAGTGAAATAGAAAATACAGTTTCAGAAAATATTTTGTTCACTGGGAAACAAACAAAAATATTGGAGACATGTTAAATCATAGGAAACTTGCATTATATAGCATACAATCTTTACCATATTAGGACAAGACCTACTGCAGCCACAGCCAAAGCAAGTAAATCAAAGTTACAAACTACAATTAATTATTGTGTTTAGAGACTGTGAGCAACACAAAAGTGTAATGTAATAAAAATTACTTGCTCTTATGCTGTCACTTTAGAAATTGAGAACTTTACACAACATAAGAAAAGTTGATTAATAAATGATGCTATTGTTTTATTATATGTGATTGTGAAGTTGTATGCTATCTCCACCTAGAGGTTTAAGGCTTAAGCATCATTTTGAATTCTATTATGTTTGACCACAAAAAAAAAAATCAAGGGAAAAAAAAGGCATGGCCATATTAATAAATATACGAGCATTATTTTAAGGACAGTGATTTGCAGTGAGACTTCATAAAAATCTATTTCTCCATTTTGTATGGTACAGAATCACAGTCATGCAGTAGCTCAAGTCTTTAAGATCCAAAAAAGCATTTAAAGAAATTGTTATTTTAATGGTGGAATAAAGCATCAATTCACAAACCGTTTAAGGACAAGAGATCAGGCTTTTATGGTCCTTAAACTACATTCTACTGCATTTGCTCTCGAAACTATGTAATACTGCATTCAAACAGCTAAGAAAGATTTTTTTATTACGTTACTACATACTGTACTTTTATAACCCCTCACACAAGCTTACCCTTAGCAGATTGTAACATACACGTTCGCACTGAACAACGAAACTAAATATCCTCTCACCTCGTTGGTAGCCACACCAATAAAACGAGAAGAACCAACTGCATCTCGGAGAGTGCCAGCTTCTTCTTCATCGCTGCTCTTTGCAAAACCTAACGGTGCAAGAAAAACACAAACCCACTCTCAGCCACAGTCAGTCTCCGCCAAGCAGTGCTTTCAACTTAAACCCGAGGAAAATATGTCACTTCACTGGAGAAAGGAAACCACTGGATTTCCGCAGCACTTTTCGGTACTAGCAACTTATTGTATCTCCATCTTTCCCAACGATCCTGCTCTGTGCAAGGAGGCAATGTATGATCAGAAGTGGCATGTGAGCCGGCGCATCAGATGCTTTCCTGTTCCGTGATGTGAAAGCCCCGAGACGAAAAGGAACAAAAAATAAAAACGGTATGTATGGGAGGATGGGGGTTTAACCACCCCTCGCCTCACTACGGCACACCGCAGCCGGGGGGGCGGGGGGGCGGGCGGGAGGCAGAGTCATGCCATTCGCCGGGGCTCGGTGCGGGGACCGACCGCGGGCGAGCCGCCCCCCGCCGCCGCCGAGCGCCCAGCACGTTTGACAGCTGCTCGGCAGAGCACCGGCGGCCGCCGCCGGGGAGCGCAAGGGGCGCGGGGCGGCGGCGGGGGCAGCCCCCGCAGGCAGAGAAGTTGCGGAGCGCAGCAGAGCCCCCGACACGGGCGGGCGCTGCCGCCGCAGCTGCGGACCCCCGGGGACCCTACCTGGGAGCAGCGGGCGGGCGGGCGGCCGAGGCGGGGAGGGAGGGGAGAGGGAGGGAGGCAAGCAGGGAGGGAGGGGAGGCGGGTGCCGCCGGCGAGCGGGGCAGGCGGCGGCGGGGAGCGCGGGGCGGCGGCGGCGGGCGCGGCCGGGACCGAGCGGGGACCGAGCGGCGGGCGCGCGCGCGCGTGCCCGCTCCTGCCGGGGCGCGGGGCTGCCCCAGGGGCCGTCACGGGGCCGCGCCCGCCGCCCCCGCTGCCCGGCCCGCGCGGGACACGGGGGGCGCTGGGTCCCCGCCGAGGGGCACCGGCACCGGCCCGGGGCGGCTTCCGCGGCCTCGGAGCCCGGAGCGGGCGGGCGCGGCAGCGTTGCCGGTGCGCGAACGAGAAACGGGGCGAAAAGCGGTCCCCGGAGCGGTACAAGACATTTTCCGTAACCCTCCCTCCTCAGCCTCTCAGTCGCCTCCGGTCAAGCGCGCGTTCGGCGGGGCACAGCCGCGGCAGCCGCGCCGCGCTGCCCCGGACTGCGGCGGGAGCGGGGAGCCGCCAGCCCCGGCTCCCAGCCCGCTGCCGGCTGCCTCATTAACATTCCCTTCCCCGCTTGCCCACTGGCACAGTCTAATTGGAATGCAGAGAGAAGAAAAGTCTATCATTTAATGTGAGCTCAGGATGAAGGCAGACAAGGAAACAAACCTCGCTTGTATTTTTTTCCTTTTTTCCGCCTCAAATTGCATTACTTTCTGTTGTATTGTCTTTTAAAGTACGCTGCCCTCCTTTCGTATATGCAATCTTTCTCTGGTACTAACTGGATCGCTGCTGGGATTCGTTCCCATTGATTTCAGGTTTTCCAGTACAAGTAGAACAGGACAGGCTTAATAATTAAAGATAAGGGTTTATATTTAGTGTACCCTCATTTTGCATTGTTAACTCGGAAATAATTAAATAACGCTGGCAATAATATTTCAGCCCTCTTTTTGCATTTTAAACCAATCCTTATCTATCTCCATTCCTTTCAATCTAACTGCCCAAAGCACCATCTCAATTATCCCCTCTTAATGTCACTGGCCCGCTTTTTGTGTTTAACTGAAATTATTCTGATGAAGTTTGGTCCTGAATCAATACCAGTCCCAACATGAACATGTACAATAGGATGCACAGACATGGAAGGGGTCGGGGGGAGGGGGGGGCAAGGAGGGAGGGGAGGGAAATAGGAGAGAAAGAGACGTAGGAAAGAAATAAGAAAAAAATTCTTAGGCTACCTATTGAATTGGGGTGTTCCTGCTTCCTAATTGTTGCAGTTTGCAATTGGTGGTGTCCTTGTTTCCTTCTCCTTTCATGGTTTAATGACTCCACAGTAGAGGATGAGAAACAGAAGAAGGAAGAAATAAACTTGGGCAATCAAGACAATTTGCTCCTTCCAACTTAGAGATATTTTGTAAATTGGAATAAGACTGAGAAGAGAGAGGGAATAAGCTGAATATCTTTGCTTTAGAATAACCTGTAAAATGACAGCCCAAACTATGGAAAATTACAAAGATTAGGACACGGGAGCAAAAGCTGAAATCTGAAAAACACTCTTTCAGCAACCATCTAACCCTGGCTGTGTCTAAGACACAAGGCCCTCATCTCTCCCTGTACAGATGTGAAAATGTGTTCTGTTCACTGTCAGTTAGGTATCCATGGTGGATCCAAAGTCTTCTTTGGATCTGCCTCTAAGTCCCAGATATTAGGAATTAACAACTGATACTAGATGCAGAATCAACCCTCATAGTAAAGAAAACTAGTTTTAGCTACTTGTCCTAAGAAAAAGTGACTTCACAGATATCAAAATTGAGGGAGAAAAAGAATCACTGAAAGTAAAGTCTTCAGGATTTATTCTTATATGAAACACATTATGTAATCCAAGCAGAATGATTTTTTTTCCTCAGGTTTTCATGCCATTCTTTTTCAAAACATACTTCCAGTAATAATAATACTGAAGCTATAATCTAATTTTCATATGTAAGTTGCAACAAAAAATTTTAAAAAACAGATTCATTAAGAAGAGCAGTCACAGTGGCTCCTTGTTGCTGTGATAGCACATTGTCACTCCTCAAAGGCCACACAGGGCAGGTATGTATTTATGCTGAGCTTGTGCTCATAGACTTTCCTAAGGAAAATGTGCTAGTTTATAGGCTCTAATCACAATTACCCATGGTGCTCTTTGAGATTTGCCATAGCTTCATGCGTTGAAGTCATGCTTCAGATTAAAATTTTTAAATAAACCCTCATACCCATTTTAAACAAGTTGGACAGGCCTGTGAGGCATTCCAAATCACAGAAAAGCTGAGTACAGGGACAAACTATGTGGCAACAAGAAAAATCAGAGGCAATATAATTACTAACAGAGAGAAGGGGTTTTCTGGTAGGCTCACATACTTACAACCTGTGCTGCTGGTGAACTAGAAAGTATTTGGGAAGAAAACTGTGGTATTGCTGGGCTGTTATTGTTTTGTTGGGTTACATGCAAGCATAGAAGCATAGCTCAAATGTGTTAGCTCTAGGTGATTAGAAAAAGTGTGTTTGAGCCCCCTCAGGTGCACAGTCAGCAGGGAACCTTTCTTCCCTTCTGCATTATTATTTCTGGTATGGTATTGAATGCTGTCATTTATTATTGGATTTCAATTAACTCTAAGTGATATGCGGCATCCAACACCTCACCAGGGTTTGTGAGACTCCCCTGAGTCCTGATGCAAGCACCCTGGAAAGTGGGGAGTCATGCCCTTGGTTTGAATAGGACTTGAAATAGTCCACAGAAATGCAGCAGGTCTCCAAATTGTTACTTTCTAAGTATAAATAACATATTTTACTTAAAAGGCTTTATTTCTTTTGTGCTATATTTGCTGCAATATATAAATAGAATTCAATCCCTATTTTGATATTTAAAAAAATCTTAAAAACAAACAAAGGACCTTACAATCCTATTATCCCCCTTGCCAAGGATCTCAAAACTCTGCACAGGCTGATAAACGATGTTTCAGAATTCTTTTGTGAGACTGGAATGACTTCCTCTGTGAGCACAAATTGAATAGCAGGGTAGGTATGTGACATTTCATAACCATTTCTTAGAGTTTAGAGGTAATAGAAACACAGGAGAGGTTAAGCCAAGGCCTCAAGTCATTATCCAGACTGAAAAACACTAGATTGAATGCTTCCTTTAAAATTGTGCTTAAAAGAATCATCTATATGACACAGTTACACCATCCTTCAGACAAAATAAATTACTCAAAAACAATACCTCCGATTTGTAGCCACTAGGGAGGTCCCAGTAATCATTTTCTGTCATGGACATAATCAAGTAATGCAAAACAGAACTTAATGCATAATTCTGATCTGGGGTACATTCTTCAGTATAACATTTCCGGAAAAACAATTGGCAGATTGAGGTAATCAGCATTTACTTTGTACTGCTTGAGAATAATCCCCACCCTTATATCTAGGCCAGCAGCACTCTGAGCTGTAAGGATATAAACAATAATCACTGGAGTTAAATGAAGTGATGCATATGTGTGAAAATCGAAGTGATATATCAGAAATTTTTGTATGTGATAAGTGGATATTTTTAGTATAAATTCTGCTTTTTATAAATATTCCTATCTCTAAAAAGACATAAAACATATTTCAATATGATATTAATTTTCTCATAGACTGTTTCATCCTTTTAAAATTTCTATTTCCATTAATTAAATAGTTAAATATAAGCTCAAGTGTTGAGATATATATCCAAGACATAATTTCTATGTAATTTTAAACATGTATGCTATCTTATTTCTGTAAATAATGATGAAATAAAATGTTGAGGGGGGAATTCGTTTTTGACCCTAGACTGGCTCATCATAGAGATACATGATTCCTAGTCTAAGAAAAAAGAAGGAAGAAGCTGGCTTTTTTCAGGAGCCCCTTAAAACCATAATGGAAATCAGATTTCTGTAAGAAGGTTCAGGTGTCCAAAACTCCTCCTCCTTATGCAAAATTGCAGCACAAATTTCTAAGAGTTGAAATTATTTTGAGATGCACCATCCATCACTAGATGCTAGTATAACAAGGAAACACAAAAAATTCTTGCAACTTTGTGCAGTACCCATCATTGTAAGTGTCTGAGCAACTTTTCAATTTGACTGTGTCACTTTCAGATTGGGAAGGGTTTCTGTGCTTGTCCAAAAGCTCTGACTATCATAGTCTTCCTGACTGAAGAGCAAGAGCAGAAGCAAAGGGCCAGTGCCAGCTTTATTTCAGCTGTGTGTAATCGGCTTTAAGTTGCTTTCCAATGTGCCCTGAGAAGTACAGCAGAACAGGAAAAAGAAATGAGCTTTCCCACCTTAAATATTGATGAATGTTTCTTCTTTCCCAGGATTATACTTCTCCCAGATTTGGACCTTAAATACCAGATGAGGATTTTTAGCTTTCTCCAAAAAAAAGATATCTACAGAAGGAGTGAGCAGAGAGTCTTTGCTGTCTATCAGGAGTAATGAAACTTTCCTCATCCCTTTAGAGTAGATCTTCCTTGGTGGGAGAAATGCAGGACAAGCGACAGAGGGCAATGTAACACATTTACCAGCTGGGACAGGAAAGCTCCAGTAAATAGAACTGGCTAATCACTCTGGGTCTGAGTTGAGAGGGAGATCTGTTTTTATAAAAGCAATGCTTTTCTTCATCTGCAAATCCCTGTTTTCTGTTGTATAGCTTACAGCAAAATGAGACCTTTGCTTGAGTAGACAAGGTAGGATGCTGGAAATGAAAATACATGTTAAATTGTTCT
This sequence comes from Molothrus aeneus, assembly GCF_037042795.1. NCBI lineage: Eukaryota > Metazoa > Chordata > Aves > Passeriformes > Icteridae > Molothrus > Molothrus aeneus. The sequence continues at coordinate 48,319,547 of NC_089649.1, read as the reverse complement.
ATAAATATAATTATTTTTGTGTTTTTTGTATAAATACAGTTTATCTTTCCGTTGAGTATTTCTTGGACTCTGAAGATGTTTTTAAGGTAAAGCAACACACTTCTATGGTGTTTCATGTCTCAGGTGTCCAGTTTGGGGCAAGTAGAACTTTTATTAGAAAGAGAGAAATATACTTAATTTCAAAAAATCAGTGTTACAATATAGAACTATTTTGAGTTCCCCTTTGTTTGAATATATTTTAAAGCTCAAAACCAAATCCTTTTGTATTGCTACAATGAAATTGATATTCAGAGAAAATTTTACAAATTTATGGCCAGTTATAATCAACTCTTTTTCCAGGAATAGAAAGAAAGGAAAGACACTAGACTTCTGCCACTTTGTGTGGCCTAAAAATTGCCATGTGCTGACTGTGCAGCCTGGTAATATGAGGAATCATTCGTCAGTGGTTATCTTTGTTTCTGCAAAGGCCTCATCTCCCCCTGTCAATAGCTGATACTGGCCATCCTAAATAATGTTTGATGCACATGAATTTATCAATGACCACAGGATCTGCCTAAGCCTCAGGGCCTCAGACAACTTCCTAGAGAATGTGCTTCTGAACATCTCTTTCCAGCACCATAATGCAGGCTGTAGGCAGATGACACGATTAAGCAGTGATATTTCTATGTTTAAAATATCTATTTAATTACTTAAATTCTGCTTGTGGGGATCTATTAACATGAAAGATCAGTTAAAATAAGCAGAAAGCTAAATGGAGTATAATATGACAAACAAAGGGATTGAGGAGGGATGAACTTTTCAGACAAACTGGTTCAAAAATACTGTCTTTTGTGAATAAGCACAAGTCACTCTAGAACAAGAAGCACAATACAGACCTTCAGATTGCCTGAAAATTGCTGAAGTTGGCAGTTCTGGCAGTGCCAGATTTTGAGCAGAAAATAACCATGGGGCATTTATTCCTACCAAGAGTGCCTTTAAATTATAAATTTAAAATAATGGATGTCTTTCTAAATTCCTTATTAGAAAAATTCATCCTTTGGCCTTATTTCAGTTCTCCTCAAAAAAATGGCCAGAATTCAGTTAGCAGTCTGTTCCTAGTCAGGAATGCTTTTGTTCCTGATCCAAGACTACATTATCTTGGGTGGCAAAAAGTTTGCATTTTAAAAATGATTCTGCCTCCCAAGACTTCAAAGAGTTTCCTCCTGTCTTTTACTAATGTTAGCTAAAACACACACAAAGGTGTTCTTCTATCAGTAACAACAAATAATCCAAAGACAGTTCTAACATGAAATGTCTTGCCTAGCTTCAGCAAGAACAACAACAACAACAAAAATCACATCACTCCATACTTGCATTAACACAAATGCAGCTTCTGCATCGATGGAGTCTAAGAGGAGAAGTGTTATGCTATGTCCCATGTTTTTTAGGAAAAAAAAACAACATAAACCATATAATTGCTTAGGGGTGTAGCTGTAGTTTATAACAGTCTGCTCACATTTTGCAGAAGCATGGAGCTATATATATCTGGGTTAATTGACTGCCATTACAGTATTTTTATGCATTTAAAAGAAGAATTTAATTTTTCAGCACACTGCAGATGACATATTATGCAGGATAACAATTAAATCATAATATAGACAACTGCATAAACAAACTGCTGGATTTCAGTGCCTACTCTAAGTATTGCTGTTTCATAAACTGCCCCTTGCTGCAAGAAAGCTTCAAAGCTGGGCAGAGGAGAACCACCCCAGGACCTGAGGAGGTGGTTAGATGGGTTCCTCAGCCTGCCCTGGTGGAGGAGGTAGAATTACCCAATGATTTCTCCTAGCATGCACCTAAGCTGGCAGTATGAACCCTTCCTTCACTCTTCCTTGCTTAAGCACAACAGATCTTAGTGTGGATGAAGGTTGTCCATCTCATCTCTCCTCACTTCCAAACATGCAGATGCCAAGTATAGCCCAGAGCCTGAGAAAAAGCTTCAGCCACTGTCAGTCCAGCTGCGTTCCATTGCTTTGAGAATACTCCAGGCTAAAAGAAATAAATAAATAACCAGATAAATGGATGACAGCTCATATAAACAGTCCTGATTTACCTTCCTCTCCTTTCAAACAGTGAATCACCAGTGAAAGGGTGATGACTCACTAGGGGAATCCAAAACATGCTTTCTCTTTCATATGTGAGTCTGCAGTAGCCATCCATGCTCCAAAGGGGGAGAAAACTGGGCTGCATTTAAATATTCATTTTCACAAAGCTGAGTCAAAGCTGCTGGTAAGTGCCAAGGGATTTTCAAGGAAAAACAGCTGCCCTCATATCTCCTGGATGTTGTGAGAATGTAAAAATAGTTGCATATGGCAGATAGTTTATGTCAACACAGTATTTTATTTGTGAGAGTCTGGGTAGCAACTGCTGGACACAAGACAGGATCTGCAATAAAAATAATATGATTCTGTCTACATGTAAGAACTGTGTTACCCAAAAGCTCTGCATGGTGCTATTCAAGTTTCCACACAAAAAGGGGTGTCTGGGGTAAGACTTCATTAAATATCACCAAGATTATTTGAGAAGAGAGCTTGTGTCCTTTTTAATTGATTCTGTGGTGAGCCTTTGTGCTCTGTGCTCATTCTGATGGTCTCTGTTGTCTCTCTAAGAACTGGACAGGTTATCACCTTGGCCTGGCCAGTCCCTGGCATGGGTGGACAAATTGCCTGCCACATTTTGGGAACATGGCATCAGGCCCCTCTTCCCTGTTTGGGTTTCCCTTTTCTCTCTGCACAATTTCCTCACTGTGCCACCTGGTTTTAGAGGCTTGCTTTAGTGCATTGCAAGTCCCTTTTTCCTGGGAAGCCCTAAGGGATGCTGTGGGTGCACAGGGACAGCTCCTTCCCCACCCTACCAGGTGAGTGCAGGGTCACATTTGATGGAGGAAGCTTTTAGCTAACCACAAATTGCCACTATACTGAAAAGCAGGCACGAGGATGGCCATATGTCACAAACATGCTTGTTAGCTGGGACAAGATGCTCCCCAGCACTGACTCTCTCTCAGCACCTCAATCTGTTGTCACAAACACCAGAGGCAGAGGGACAGTGATCTGGGATGCAAGAGATTGAAGAAAAAAGTCATTTTTTAATCTAATTTACTGAGTCACACAGCTTAAACTTCTAGCTTTACAGTCCTCACAGAATTCCCACTCCTCTCTTTTGCTTCCCGTTTACCACAGGCAACAGTTCACCAGGAACCTCATATTGTCATATCCTTGATTGTAATTTTTTTAAATTATGTATTTGCCCAACAGGATGATTTCCACTATAAAAAAAGTATATGTGGCTGTTACAATTCTCAGTTTCTCTTCAAGGAAAAAATTGTAGCTGAATGGAATCCTATTTAGTTCTTGAAATTGTAAAGGACTAGCAGGGGATTCTCTTTGTATAAGGATCTTTCTATTGCTCCAAACCTAAAGCCTACATTAAAATCTGCAGCTAAAAAAAAGAGATAAGTCTACCACAAACCAAGAGCTTACATTCAAGAAACTGAAGGAAACATGCAAGACAGTCTTTGTGCACTGTTTATATTAGAGGTGTACCTGCAGCCCAATTTGGCAGTCTTATAGCATTCACAGAGATGTACCTTCAGCCCAATTTGGCAGTCTTGTAGCATTCACAGAGATGTACCTGCAGCCCAATTTGGCAGTCTTGTAGCATTCACAGACTTTCATTGGGGTAGTTTGGATTGCAGAGAAAAGTCTTTCTTCTCTGGATTTTACTCATGAGGGACTGGATTGAATCCCTCATGACTACATTCAAGAAATGGAAAATACTATTTTTTTTCTTTCTGCATAGCAGCACATCTATCTTTAATTCAGTATAAACAGAGTGTTTTCTCTAATTAATTTTATCATTAATTAAAAAAATATTTAAAAAAAATCAAATGGATCAAGTTATTCAAAGAGATTGTAAAGATTTTTTTTTAGATATAATTTATTTACCCAATTGTCTTTCTTTTTTAGGGTGATTTTCTTCTCAGCTTTCTGCATTTTTTATCAGCCTGTTTCATTTTAAGAAAAATCTCACAGGCTTCAAGCTGCTCCTGTGTTACATCATTAAAACCCTGGGAAAATTACTATTCCAAAGTTAATTGTTACTAATATTTTAATTTTGTGAACATTATTGTAAATGTAAAATGAGTCTTTGGTGTTCTATCCCTTAAAGTGAAAAAAATATTTTGGCATTAAAGAATTTTGTACTTCACTGGTACATCAGCTGCATTGATAACAAGTCTCAAAAATTATAAACAGTACTTGTAAAGACATGCAAGTCTTCTCAAATGACACAGTATGGTTTTATATGGCTGAAAATTAAAGAGTAAATTTAAGTTTATTCTGAATACTGTTCAGACATATTATTTTAACAAAGAGTGCTTGTTTGCAGTTTTCATTATTTTACATGTTCTGTACTTCAACTCTCTCAAAACTTGGTAAAACATTAATCACATGCCACCAGTTGCATATTGTTGCTGTGTTTCCTCAAGTTTTTATGTATCTCTGCATTGCAGTCACCTGGCAAACCCAAGCTGTAGTGTTAAAACCCCAACCAATTCTCATTACTTCCACAGGACCCATAATTCTTTCCAAGGGTTTTCACTTCAGAGCCTGCTTTGAAGGCAAATCCTTTGGATGTGTTTCACAGAAGAATGACAGGAACTAGCACATTATTCCACTCAAATACCTGTGCTTGAGTGAGAGCATCTGTATACTGCGATTTTTTTGGGAAAGAAATGTGAAGAAGCTTCAAAACAGCTCAGATTCTGTTAACAGTGTGGAATTTGGGAATAGGAGCAACAAAAGTTGCTTGATAATGTTTGCACCTTTGAGGTGGCAGGGTGAACACTCAGTGGTCGGTAACACCATGGCTTTAGTGCTGTTAACCCAGATTTATCTGCAGGTATCAGGATGAGTCCCCCTATAAACTTAATGATTTTCAGACAGTATTTATGAAACATATTTAAGACACTAAAATTTTGCATATGGTCCACAATGTCTTTTCTGTACCTGTGATCTGATGGACTGAGGATGTAGAGGAAAATTAATACATTATCAACTAAAAAATGGAATTTTCTACATATATTGGTTTTGGAATAATCCTGAAGTATTATAAGATCATGGAAGGACTATTAACATAATATATTTATACAAGGACAATGTATATTTAATCAGTACTTAATGGTGATATCATAATAGGTTTCCCCATAGAGAATGACAATGTGATTTTCATCTTCCTGAATTAATAATCTTGCAGAATACTGAAGACCATTTTTACATTTTACTCATATGCAGAAAGAAGAAATCTTTTTCTGAGAAACTAAGGAAACCTCTAAAACAAATCAAAGCTGTGGGCAATGAGCACAGAGAACTCATTAACTCAAGGCGAGTAACCCAGGAAAATTAATGCTGGACTGGGGGGAGTTCAAAGATTTTAAGGGTAACTGTTTAAAATGAAGTGTTTATGGCCTTGAATAGTTAAGACCTTGTGAATGACTATATTCTTTTCAGAAGGCATGAAACATCAAAGGAGAGGGGAACAGAAATAAATCTGTGCACAAAAATAACTGAGAAAGAGAAAGGAAGAGCTTTCATTGTGTTCACAGAAGGGAAAAATTCCTCAAGATCCTCAGAGTCTACTCAGGAGACAGTGACCACTACTGCTGCACTATGAACAGGGGCAGAGATGCAGGGAGATTGTCAAAGGATCATGTGCAAAGGTCCAGATATGCTGGGCACCCCTTAGGTGGTGTGTCTGGTGGATGCTCCAGCTGTGTCAGGATCTTCAGCACAGTGTGTCCCAGGTCTGCAAGTAGCTTCTTTTGTACTGTTCCTAAATTCAGTGTTCATTAGTCAGAAACAGAGAAGAGAGGTGCCTCTGAATCACTGATGTAAAGTGGCACTGTAAAGCAATTGTGGTCCTAGGACACACCAGGAAGATTTTTGCAGGAGAAATAAAGTATATGATGTATATGTGGTCCTGTCAGGAATAATAATGATCAGCTTTTAAATGTATGTATCAGAAGAAGGAATTGAAATTTGGAATATCTGTCCAAAAGGGCCATGGAAATGACAGGATTACTTGCATTACAGAAGAAAGTCAAGAGTTGTTTCCATGTGCCTACTACAGTGAAGGCTGAAGAAAGAGGGGCAAAAGGAGGTAGGAAGCTCTGACAAGGTGTCTTTAGGAAATATCAAAGAAAAAAGAGATTTTGCTGCTGAAGAAGAAAAGAGGTGAGTAACCACAGGTCTCAAATAGATGTACCCACAAAAATAGAGGGATTCTGCAAAGTGGAACAGCTGCAACAGGAGACTGTGAGAGAGAAAAACACAACTGTTGGTAAGAAAAAGGGAGCAAACCAGTTGTTTGAGCATCACTTTTCTGCTTGTTGTTTTGTGATGTATTTCTCATTCTTTGACTAAACTTTGAAAATACTGGAAAGCCCTCTTTTATCATCTTCAACTATATTTTCTCCTGAAAGACAGTGTTGACTGGGAAAACTATAGGAGTTATTTTACTTCTGTACCTCTTGAATGTTTCAGCACTATTTCTTGGTGGTAGAAGAAAAAATCAATTCTAGCAACAATTTTATAATAAATATGGTACAAAACTGAGGAGCACACTTTATCATAAGTGCCTACAGACACTGCTGATGGGTGTTAGTTTGGCAATACTGGTAGCATCTATTGCACAGATATTTAAATACTATCACCATCCAGTTTTCGGATGGAGCTGTCTTGCAGAAAATTGTATTTTTGAACAAATAATGTGTACACTGCTTCCTTACACATGAAACCTGCTCTCTTCCAGGCAACCACACTACATCAGCTCATCATGGTTATGAAAAAGATACAGTATTAAAATATGTTACCATTCCTGCTCTAGAACTTTTAAACACAAACTTACTTTTTTTTTTTTGAGATATATTAGCTGGTTGAGACAAATTTCTTCCAAAAAGACACAGAAAACAACAGTTCTACAGTTCTTTCCTTTGTTTTGTAAAATTAGGATTTTCTCCTTAAGGCTCAACATGAATCCAGTGACATCATTGTTGTATATTTTATAAAAACATATATTGTGAATACCTCAGAAGAGTAAGATACATGCTGACAGAAGTCAGAAATAAGTGAGATGTCTCAAAGTGTCTTATAAAAATCTACACATGGATGAAGATCAAGTTTGGATATTTTCTGCTGAACGGGAAAGTATTTTTACAAAACTGTCAAAAAGTATTTATTAAAAAATATTTTTAATAATATAACATCTCATTTTCATTTTACTGTATAGTAAAAATTACAGGCCCTACAGCATCACCATAATTTATTCAATATGCTACTACCTCAAATTTATTTTTTCTCTATTAGAGAGAATGAGCCATGACATATGTGTGTGTGTATATATATATATATATATATCTGCACACTAAAAAAGTGTGATTGATTAGGCCTGATTTTGATTAAGCAGATATGCATTGTTCATTTCCATCCTAAAAGGGATGGAAAGTAAAAAATGAATGAAAAATGTTATCAAAGTCATTTAAGAATGAATGTGATTAGAATGCATATCTTTCTTACTGTACCCAGAACTCTCAAGAGCAAATGGCAAATGTATTCCAGCCACTGGCAAGCAAAGATTAGATAATAAATCTCAGAGAAATGAGAAAAGTTAATAGAAGACCATAATAAGGGAAGAAAATTATCTCATTAATTCAATTAGGAACTTTGATATCTAAGGCTAAAAGTAGAAACCAGAGATTCAGAGGTACCTGGACATGGAATTGTATGTCATTGAAACAAGAAAATATAGAAAAAAAAAAAGCTTTTTGGTAGAGAGAGGTCAGTTTTACACAGGTATAAGAGCGACAGAAGTGTTTAGTCCACTGAAAAACTTCTTTACTAGCTGGATTGGATACTGTTGTGTTCCTTTATTAAAGCTGGATTAAAAATTTGTGTTTCGTAGACTGTGATCATCTGTCAAAGCCAGTCTCAATGGTCAGGAGTACCCCCTCTATTCCTTGTTTCACAAGGGAGTGTCTTCTCCAGTGAATTCTACAGCCCTGTTTTTAACCTTGATTACTTAAAGATAAATAGGTAAGTATAAATAAAAAAAGCAAAGAGTTTTCTCCTACTTTGGTCTGTTATTATCAGATACATTTAACAGAGAGGCTTACAACTTCTATCAACTCACTTCCAGGTCCTTATCCAGAATTACAAACCAGAAATACAGAAAAGCTTTTGCAAAATGTTATTTTATGATTTTGTAAAAATCATAAAAAGACAATTCCCCTATTTTTAAGAAGAAAATACAGCGATAAATGTAGTAGGATGTCCATAAAATTTGAAGTTAGAATATATGTCTTTCTGCAGCAAAAAAGCAATTAAGTCTCAGGGGAAAAAAAAAAAAAAAAAAAAAAAAAAAAAAGGAAATGTCTCCTAGAGCTCAAGGAATGGTTGTTCACACACTTGGCCAGGAGAGGGACTGCTGATGTCTGAGCCATGCCGTGCCCAGCAGACGCTGCCTTAGTTATGCCAGAAAGGCATTTCCAGGACAGCCCTGCTGCCAGGTAGAGGGGTTTGCTTTTGATACTGAACTGCAGCGTGAAAGAATCTCCACCTGGAGATTCAGTCAAGTGCCCATGCCTTCAAAAAATGCACACACACCTCAAAATACTGCATTGTGCTCTAATGGATGAAGGGGTTTACCTAGATTTAAAATGACAAAGACATTTCTCCAGGCTTAAATGAATTAATTATACAGTGACTACAATACAACTAAATCTCAGCAATATCCAGGCTGTTTGTATATAGGCTGAAACTACTAGTCAGCCAGTGTCCAGCATTCCTTTCCCTTCCCCTTCCTCCCTTACCTGCCAGGCAAGCCTCTGGCTCTCTCTGCACATTCTCTCTTTCCTTTTACAAGGGCAGGCTGGACCACTAGTTCTCCCAATACTATGAAGACACAGTGATCTCTGTTTTAACTTGTATACTTTTATGTTTCCAGTAAAAGGCCCAGAGTTTTAAATAAAGCTTTGAAATATGTATTTTTATCATCCTACTCTCCCTCCTTTTATGTAATGACCTAATGCACTTTGGTTTCAAACATTTTCAATTTGCAGACCTCTAAAATCCTTCCTGTGGAGATATATAGTGAATTAAAGCCTGCCAACATTTCACAGTTCCATTTCTTAGAATCTTTGAGAAGGAACCCATAGACTTTACAAATTAAAATCTGCCATGGTGTCCGAGCCTTATCCTGATTGCAACCAAACAATGAATGTATCCTGTGACTCTAATTGTACCATTTGATTTTCCAGGCCTTCCTAAAGACAGAAGGATATAATTCCCATTCAAACAGTATTAAATTGGTGAGAATTTACTTATATATGTATATTGAAGACAATTTTGTATTTTCTCATCAAAGCTTTGCCAATAGTGGTTCACTTTAAAGGGATATAACTATGAGAAATTCTTCCTTTATTCAGCTAGAATACCTTTATTTCTATCAGTCAAGTGCAAACATACCAAGAAACTCAAGAAATCCCTTTAACTCCGTACATGTACTTTACAGCCAGAGGAGTAGTATTCTGGAGAGCCAATTTGCCTTCTGCATATGCAGTCGTACCTCAGATAGGGCACCCAGGAGGAAAATGGACCTGTCAAAGCCTGGCCCGTCCCTCATTTTTCCAGTCATTGGTGTGTGCACAGTCCCTAGGTCCTAGGCACCCTGTGCTGAGACAGTTGAGGCTGTATCCAAAGTAGGGCTTAAGCAGAATCCAAACCTTGTCTTAGCTACCCAGAAAGAGGGAGAGCTCAAACAGTGTTCAGAACAGCGGCCTGTTACTCTACAAATATCTTCTCCTGAGGTGACTACTTTAAAAATCAAGCTGATTTCTATTTTTATAAGATACTGAGGCACTTGGTTCTTACATTCTAGGCAGATATTTATCTGCCAAATACCTTCTGACCCATCTCTCCCATAATGGCACCCCAGTCACTTTCCGACTTCTGTGTGACACTATGGGAACTCATCTGTCAACATACAAGAGAACAAACTCCATCTCAGTTATGGGACCACAGGCTGCTATATAGAAACAAAAGGAATGACCAAACAGGATGGAGATTATGAGAAGATTCAGGGATATTGCTCTGAAGACATGTTTCTTCAAAGATATTTCCAGAAGGGATATGTACTGGAGGAAAAAAAAAAAAAGAAAAAAAGAACAGGCAAGCAAATAACCTCCCATCACACACGCACTGAGTTTTTATTACTCTGCACTTCTTACTGAGATTTCTGAAGAATTTGCCTGGGTAAAAAAAAATACAGAGAGAAAAGTTAAGTTACTCTTTCTTCTCCCCATATGCTTCAGATTTGTCTAATTTGAATGAAGAGTGGTGAGTGGGTATGCTGAATTTTCAAGGACACTTACTCCAATTGTACAGAAAAGCTCAGCATCCATTCTGCTTTTGGCAGAGCAGAAAGCAAGTAAGTAGCTAGCAAAATAGAAACACCATAATCTGTAAATCCTTACTTGAACTGAATGTCCAAGCTTCTGTCTATAGGTGATGGACTCCATTCCCCACTGGTGCAAATCCTTTTAATCAATGTATTGCATCAAATAATATAACTGTAAAATAAAGTAATTTGTCTTTGAATTTCTTGTGCTGCAGAGAAATATATATCCTATTGTCATAGGTGTCTGATACACAAGTCACACAAAACATTTTTTGGAGAAAAAGTTTAAAACCCAATGGATTATGCAACATAAGACAGGAAAGTGTTGCATGAAAATGCAAGCTGTGCTGCTAGAGGTTTTTGCAAAGCAATCATTGGTTTTAAAAGCTATTTCACAAGAGTATTTAAAAGAGCTGTTAACCCAACTTCTCATTCACATGTAGGAGTTTCATAAAAATTCATTTTAGAATATAAAGCAAATGTCTCCCCAGCCACTTCAAAAAGATTGTATCCCTTGTTGTTTCAATATATTAAGATGCTGAGCATACTATTTTATGCGAAGTTTTAATATGGATAATAAGGTTGAATTAGTGTGTTAAATAATCAGTCCTTAAAATAAGTGAGGGAAGAGACAAACTAAGGCATTATGTTTTTCTTCCTCTGAATTTATAGTTATAGCTCTGCTATTACCCTCTAAGCATTTGTATGGTGCATTTGCATGTTTAATAAGTATTGCAGTCCAAATAAAGGTTTAAATAGACAACAAGAGAAAAAAAATTCTTACATTTCATCAAGCCAGGAACACAAATATGTCAGATATATTTGAAACCAACTACATTAGTAAATTGCATTCATTTAGGACCTTTCACAATAAAGTAAGTAGACTGAAAAGCCATTTAATAAATTCAGTCATCATGGTCAACAGAAATCTTTTCTCTCTGCTTTCAGGAGACATGACTGCTATTTCATATCATCAGTATTTTTGCCAGTGAACTCTTGTGATCGTACTGCCCTGATTTGCAATATTTGCTTCCATCCCAGAGGTACTACTGAACATATAAATGACTGCTTTTTGTGCAAAGATCACACGAGTTACACAGGGTAAAGAATCTGAGTTAAATATAATCAAATATCAACACTATAAAATTACTATAAAATTACAGCCTGGATTATTTTTGCCTGCTTGTAGTCAAGAGATTTAAACAAGAATTTCCAATAATCTCATTTTAACATTTTAGATTGACACTTTACAATAGCTGTAGTTGAGTCAATTAAATGTTTGGGTACCAGAATGAGGAAGGAAGGGAACTTTATTTGAATTGACTTTTTCAGCTGCTCTCTGAAATACATCTATAGCATGCTCACTATCCTTGTCCTACTCAAAAGACACTATTTTGACTGCAAAATGAGATTTCAGCTTCAACATCAGAAAAGAGATGGAACATATGAATGATGAATTATTGGCATTAGCTATCTTTTCTTTTTCCTTGAAAATTATTAATCTCAAAAAGGAAGAAAGGGGCTTCTAATCAAACATTTCAATTCAGTAGAACCCAGCACTTTGACATCTGATAGACACTGGCTTTCCAACTGATAACACTGTTTTTTCAAATATGTTTGAGACAGCTCTGACATGAGGATTGCTATGCAGAAGGGTATGGGTGAAGTACACCCAATAAGTTTTACAAGGAAAGCTTATTCTTTCTTTATGCAAAAATATATCTTTTTCTTTAAGATCTTAGAAAACAAGATCACTTTCTCCCTTTGAATTTTAATTTCAGCTCTCAAAAGAACCTCAAGAGACACTTAGAATATTTTCAGTCTTTATGCATAGTTGCAATTAAAACCTTCACCAAACTGGACCGTGCCTTCATTGCTTAACATTCAACTGTGTCATCAGGGGTACATGCTTGGGCATCTTTAAAGAAAATGGGTAGAAATCCCATCCTAGCATATGTCTCAGCTCAACTTACTCTCCATTCCAAATGAACATCGTTTTTACATGGACACTTAATAAGCATTTCAAGCTTCTAGACTGATCTTAGGTTTCTTGTTTGCCATTCACTATTGCACAGGAATCAGTACAACTGGCATTGCAGTCTTTGTGCTGAGGTGTACTGGTGGAAAGCTCTGCAGTGTGTATGCCTGGAAGATACTGCTCCCCAGAAATAATGTGCCTATGGCAACAACAGGAGGACACACAAAGTTAATTTCCCATATTATCCACTGGAAAAAGACTTTTTAAATGAACAGATTTTAAAATGAACAGATAGAGAGTACATCAGCAAATTGCTCATTTTTCCAATTCGTGCTATTGAAATAGCACTTGGGGACTGATTTGTGATAATCTGGTGATTCACTGGAAAGAGCTGAAGGAACAATGCCCCCCCTGTTGACAATGATAAGCAAGAATGAGATTTCTTATAGTGCTGATGTACCTGCTGAAATTACTGCTCAAGTACTTTTTGCTATTGCTGTTTTTCCTTCTGTTGTAATTAAACAACACCAGAACACTGCCTTCTGATGTGTTTCAATTAAACCAAAGTCAACTTCTCCATGAAATTCTATCCAAGAGGTTTACAAGGGGAACAATATACTAACTTTAACACTCTTTCAAAAGTTTTAAGCACTTTCACTATTTAGTGGGGTCTTTATGTCAGAGAATTACTTTTCCAAATACTCAAGAGAGTCCAGATGATTTTGTTTTTTCTGAGGTCACATCCTCATTATTAATTTAACTGCAGTAGGATTGCTGGTTGATCCTAGAGGTACCTAGAATGCAAGGGTGCCAACATGTGACCCAAGAGTTTATCATGCAACAACTCAGATAAAATTCCATTTTCTTTCAATAGCTGATTTGATGTAAGGAAAACAAGTGTGGAAACACACTCCATGATCTGATCCAAAACTTCAGCCAGATTCACAGATGAGATAGTAAATGTAATTTGAATGCCAGGATCAGGTTTCTTAACTAGTAGCTGTGCAACATTTTCTTTCTCTGCATACATAAATTACTTATCTGTGACTTAAGTCTTCAGCCCAGAGCCCAGCCCCTTCATGGATCAGCAACTGAGACCTCACTCCTGCAGAGCTAAGACCTACTCATATCAATCACAAGTCATGGGGAATGGAGCCTTCACCCTGCTCCTGGACACTGAAGTTCTTGCCTCATTAGAGGGAGTATGAAAGGTGACCATAGCTTAAAAGGACTGGGATTAAATTACTGCTGTGGGATATTAGAGCATTTTCCACTGGAGACTTTTCTCTTAATCACACAAGATATGTCTTTATTGCTAAATAAAACAAGGCAGGCAAGTGTCCACATGTTTAAGGACACTCTGACATAGCAAGTGAAATGGTATGGTCCAAAACAGGGACAGATAGCAAGTTATCAGTTCAGTAATTCAGACAGTCAGGACATCAGTATTTGATCTCAGTTTCTGGGCCTCTTGTTAACAAAATAGAGGCATGACACTAATGAACAGTAACCCACTGCACAGAACCATGGCTAAAGTCACAGTCCTCAAGCATCTGCCTTTCTGCAGTAGCCATCTTTCTGTCAATGGCACAGGGCTCCCTCTTTCCCCAGACTGTCCAGAGATGGAGTGGCTTAGGACATGGATCTAAGGTTTTGTCCATACCACTTGTAAATGTGCCAGTCCTAGGGGAGAAGAGGAAGAAAATAGCAAAAGGAGGTGATAACAGATGTCAATAAATATAAAGGCAGAGAAGCTATGTCCATCTCATGTCCAGTTCTACTGACACAGCTGTTTCTTTATAACCTGTATCTACCTACCTAAGTGCATATATTTTTATAAGAAAGTAAAAGGCAGTTTCATATTACAGCTAAAGGAAACTAACCCCTGGCTGAAATCAAGTGGTCTCAACATTCTCTTTATTCTATAGCCTTAGCATTTGTCTCACTTGCAATGAACCAGTTTCAAACCCTAAAGTAAACAACTGTACCCTAATTTTGTCAGCTCAGGTCCCTGAATAAACTAACCATTGAACAGGACCCCATCATTGTGAAGCTGCACTGGAATCCAGAAAGGAAGGTGCTTGACTGGGAGGCAGAAAGAGGAGCAGAACTGGCCTTCATGTCAGCCATCAACTATCTCACAGGCTCAGCTGTACTTGCAAACATATTGTCAGCCAAGATTTTTATTTAGCAGAGATTTGTTGGACCTAACAATATCTACTATTGCATACATACATTTTGACAAAGAAAGATTGATTCCTTAAGACCTGAAAATACAATTAACTAATAGATTTACATACATGGGTATGACAGCATATGCCGCAGCACACACCGCAGCTGAGATGGCCATGACACACAGAACATCACCATACAATTTCACCCTAACATAGTAACACCAAACCACATCAGAAGCCTTCAGGCACCTGCCCATACAGAGTAACATCACATCTCTTTTAAAGGCATCAAGCATCTGCCCTTCTTGTTCTTTAGCCCAGCCTTTTATCCCCCTCATTATTCACACATTGCACTGTGTGCCCTCTGTTCCCTTTGGTGGTTGGTCAGTAACCTCAGCACTCCATGGTTCATTGCTGTCAATGCTGCTCACCTGCTCCTCACAGCTGTACCCACTGGGGATGAGGCTCAGCCACAGCCCCACTCCCAAGTACCACAAACTGTGTGCCTATACATGAGTCAATTTGAAACTGGAATAACACTTTCTACTTTTTAGGTTGTGATGTCTATCCAGTCTTGCCTTGAATCTCATGTCAAAAGTAAGATCCCAGCATGTACCTGCTGCTTTCTTTTCAGTGAAGGAGCCATAAGTACATAAGCAGCAGGAAACCTCTGTAGTCTGAAACTTTTGCTTATCCTTTTAGAATGCTGCTTTCTGGGCATATTGAGAGTAAATCACTTCTATGGGCTGAATGTCTCAGAAGATCACTGCATTATTAATAGCTGATTCAATTTAGCTACTTAGACAAAGAATTTTTTCTGAACTTGGATTTCAACTACCTTTTTTGGATTTATGTTATTTTTATCCACTAATTGCTTCCTGCACATGGATTGGCACACAGCTGTAATTCCTATGTAATATTAAAATGAATAGCTGCTAGGCAATGCTAATCCTTGCTACCATCATGCCAGACATTTTATTGCCCCCCCGCACCCCCCCCCGGTTTGGATCTTTCCCTAAAAATGCTTTTTAACTTCATCTTGGAATGACATTGTTGCATTTTCTTAGTCATGCCTTTCCATTTCCCCCCACCTCCCACCAGAGATTCTTCTGCTGCTAATTTTTCATTGAGTTCTAGCCTATCATAGAACCCAAAAACATCTTGGGTTGGAAGGGACCTTAAAGATCATCTAGTTCCAGCCCCTCTGCCATGGGGATAGGTTGGAACTGGTCTTCCTCCAGACCAGGTTGCTCACAGCTCCAGCCAAACTGGCCTTGAACACCTCCAGGGATGGGGCATCCACAACTTTTCTGGTAGTAGTGCAAGGCAGCCTCTCTGCCAAGACGTATGAGGCACACTCAGCCGTTCTGATATAGAAAAGCAGCCAGCACAAGCTGTCCTCTACCAACATGGCTTTTTAACAATGAAATCTGTTCTAAGAAGAAAGTTTTCAAAGTAAAAATAATGCCTCAGCACCAAATCTCTTTCAAAAGGCAAAGACAGTGGCAATATATTACTCTGTACCTTCCTCTAAGATCAAGAATAAATATGGTATATCCTTCAGCTACTTCTTTCTAGATATCATATTTATATTTATTATCTGTAACTGAGCAATATACAGCAACATTCTGCAATGAAGCCATAGTGATACTGCGCTATGTTCACTTAAAAAACACAGCAAGTTTTGTGTCACCAGCAGATAGATGGTTTCTACATTGAGGCTTTTTTGACTGAAGAATTTCTTTAATGGTCATAACCTCACATACACATATAATAAAATACTTGCACAAAGGATTTTAGTTAACATTTACAAATATCTTACGAAATGAAGAATGGTAATGACTTTTATTCTTGCTAATTATTTCATTAAAAAATTACTCAAGATGTTAAAATAGAAAGCAGTGGATATGGAGATTCCAAGAAAGAATAATAGCAAAATATTCCCAGATATAGTGAAGGGACACGACATTAGCAGCCAATTTTTTTTTTGTGGAAAAAGGGAGAAAGTGATGGTAATCTTGGAAAAATAGACAATAAAGCAGTTTGAGTGCTCACAACATATGAGACTTCAAGCCTCAATACATTGAGCCTCTGTTGAAAAACTGAGATTTACTACGGAAGGAATAAAAAGAAGCCATGCATGAAAAGCAGCCTGGGTCTTGGAATCCAGCAAGAAATGAGGGTCATCTTGAATATTTTATAATCCATATCCAAAGACAAATAATGCTTTGAACACATTTTTTGCTTTCAGTCTTATTAAATTACAATTATTAAGTTACTTTCTCCTCAATCAATTAAATAGGCAAGACTAGAACTTGATTGGATATTCCTGAGTTGGTCTGAAATAAATCAAGCCCACAGCTGAATGAGTGTTTAATTATATGTTCACAAGCGGTAGTGTATAAAGGAATTTTCCTATCAGATCATATTTTTTACTTCATATGTGAAGAATTTTTTTCTCATTAACCGTTGACTAGCCACAGTGAACCTTCTTTTCAGCCCAGTGTCAGGACAGAATCTCACCTACAAAGATCCTAAGGGGAAGCTGTATGGGGGACAGCTGAGGTCACTTGGTCTGTCCATCCTGGAGAAAAGGAGACTGAGAAGGGACTTCATCACAGT
This sequence comes from Molothrus aeneus, assembly GCF_037042795.1. Taxonomy (NCBI): domain Eukaryota; kingdom Metazoa; phylum Chordata; class Aves; order Passeriformes; family Icteridae; genus Molothrus; species Molothrus aeneus. The sequence continues at coordinate 48,302,285 of NC_089649.1, read as the reverse complement.
CTTCACCTTCCTTGTGAGGGGAAGGGGAGGGGCAGACACTGATCTCTTCTTTCTCCTGACCAGACCAGTGACATGAGGGAACAGCATGAAGCTGAGTCAGGGGAGATTTAGGTTAGATAAAAGGAAAAGGTTTTTCACTCAAAGTGTGGCTGGGCACCGGAACAGGCTCCCCAAGGAAGTAGTCACAGCAGCAGCTTGACAGAGTTCAAGAAGTGTTTGGACAATGCTGTCAGGCACATGGTGTGACTTGGGGATGGGCTGGAAAGGGGCAGGAGTTGGACTCAACTCCTTGTGGGTCCCTTCTAATTCAGAATATTCTATGATTCCATGTGTCCATTGACTCAACTAATTGTCAGCTTGAGGAAAGGACTCCATACCTTGCAGAAAGAGGATTCCTTTTCAATCTGAATGTGTACACTTCTGGCTTTGTTTATCTTGAATTTGCTGTATTTGGCCCACGTTTGTGAAGTGAGTACAAAATTGAGGAAAGCTTTATATCAAGATACAAGTAGCAAACTTATTTTTAGACAATAGACTGAGTAAAAAAAACATGAAGAGTAAGAGCTTTTTTCATCTATTGTGACAAGAAAAGCCACAGAATAGGATGCCTTCCAGTGCACTCAAGAGAAAAAGGATCAGAAAAATATAAATTTTCCAGAATGGATTGTGTGCCCAAAAGGTGTCATGACATCTATTTTTAGTAAACTTAGTAAATAGTTGAACCATTACCAAACCACAGTGGTTCACAATCTTTCTACATTATTTATTGAAAAGCATCAACCACCTGGGGTTTTTTGCTTGCTTTTAGGAATATTTAGCCTAATGGGTGATCATGTGTAATCAGTCTGCACTTCCTTGTTAATACAAACAGTTGAGTGCACTGGGCTTTTTAAGGCTATCAGGCTATTGGTAGATGTATCTCAGACTCCTAATGCAAGTCATTACTGCCCCAGAGGGGGAGTTTCAGAGACAGACTTCATATTTTGTAATGACAAAGCTATTTGGGAGGTCAACCCTAAGATCCGTAATCATAATTTCTCTCCTACTGATATCTTAAGAAACAGACTGTTAAGAACTATTCTCCCATCTTCTCTATTTGGTCTTTTCAGTATATTGTTCTCTTGAGAAGAAGCCAGGAAATCCACATTTCCAGAGTGACTCAGTGTCCAAAAGATGATACATGATCATTGTCATCAGTTAGTGAACCACTATGATGAGTAAGTCACGAGAGGAAAAGAAGTTTCTAACGTCGAAACTTATAATGCTTAAAAAATGAGAGCTACATTAGAGAGAATCCAAAGAATTCATCTTCTTTGACCCCAGCTTATGCATAAAGTATTTTAAATGGTAAGCCATCACAAGTTTTGTCCTGATCTTAAACTTTCTTCTGTTACTAAAACATTCCTTTCAATGGGCAGATAATCACAACATTAGAAACCTGAATTGTCTTTCTTCCAACACTCCAGCCAAGGCTGGTGATGATTCACAGAATTTGATTTCTCAGAAATAGCAGGTCTTTACCAGGTTTGGCTGGTCCCAGATGCTGTTACGTGTGCAGTATTACAGTGCCCGTCAAAATCAGTGGAATATTCTTTAATAAATTTGCATAAGGGCACAAGCTCAAACTCTAAAGTGAAAAATAATGTATCAATTCTAATTCATGATGCCAAAATCTTTATCTCACATAACTTCTGCTAATATATATGAACATTTGGAATCCATAGAGGTTCCTACTGGAAAACCTAATTCAGCCAGAGATCCAAGAGTTGCCACTAAAACTGTACCTTAACATTTTGTTGAAGAACAGTGAAAGCATGCTCTTTTAATCAGCCTCTAGCTTGCCCCATGAAAACCATATCCACACTCATAGAAGGTGATCTGAGAGCAGTAAAATTGTACATATAGTGCAATTTTTAGGGTGCCATGGAAGAATTACAGATGAATTTGAAAGATTTATTTCAGGCTCTTTTCTGAGCAATTAAGACTCTTGGTGTGGGAGGTGAATGGTCAGATCCAGGCAAAGCATGAGATTTCCAAGAGGCATGAAGGACATAAATGTTTCCATTTTGTACACCTGTAATCAGTACTTTCCTGGTACAACCATCTTAGCATGTAGTAAATGAGACACTATTGGCTATTTTCACCAAATGTCAATTCTTGCCAGACTAGATCAGCTTTTCATTTTTTACTGCTGGGAGCCAGATGATGACTGCCCTTGCTACAGTGCAGGATACTGTTGGATGGAAAAAAAAAGTGAGAGAGTGCACAAAACCCCCCAGTGTTATTTTTCCCCTCCAGAGGGTGGGGAAAACTACTGAAATCATCTAATTATTTTTGTATTATTTTTGGGGAGTGTGGAAGTTCTCCTGTTGAATCTTGAGCATTGGCTACATAGTAATGTATTACTGCTTGTACAGAAAAAAATGTGAGTCATAATCTTTGGTGTACCAAACATCTATGATTTCAGTTTCAGCTTCATATGCTCAATTTTCTCATATTCTGAGACATGAATACTTTGATGCATGACTATAGACTAGTTTAAATTCATAATCAAGGTATTTATTTACAGAATCCCTATAGATTTTAAGATTTTAACTTGCCTCAAATACGTGTCCCTGCCAAGGACATATCAGAAGCCAGATAAGGTAATTCAGAAATTTATTACAGCTCCAAGGCTTTGAACTAAGAAAAATCAATGGCAGATTTTAAATTTGAAGGTAATAAGTCCTTACTATCCCTTTGGTACTTAGCAAGTGCAATATGTAAAGTTTTTTCCTGTGTTTTTTTTCTGGTTTTTTTTTTCTGTGCATTTATTTCCCAAAATCAAAATGTTTTTTGTATTTTCTTTCATTTAGAGCAAATTAACTTTTCTTTTTCCCTTTCAGCATCTTCATAATTTGTCCTGATTCAACATGGAAGGTACTCAAATTTAAGGCTACAGAAAAGAATGTAGAGTCAATAGAACTGCATATCTCCCCAAGCTAAGGAACATGCTTAGAGATATGTGGAATTCAGCCTTAATTAGTTTCCAGCCCTAGTAAATGCTTTTTAAGCAAGGGAAGGTACAGAGTACATCTTGGTTGGAACATTTCATATACAGCCGGAACCAGGATCATCTTGATCTAGCCATGAATGTCCTAAGTAATTAACCAGCTTCTTGATAACACTTATCAATGTAATTATTTATTTTAAATAAGGAGAGAGAGAGAAGACTCCTAAATTTAGAGTTATCCTGACATTTCTAACACTACTAAACACATGGCTAATGAGAATGAAACAAAGAAAATCCTGAAGATAGGAATACAACCACATAAGCAGAAGGAATTAAGTACCTTTGTTGCTGGTGAGGAATTAATTTATATCATCACATTAGGTCTCACTGCCTATTTGTTCCTGCAAATTAAACCAAATGAGTTGTTTAAACTCTGTTTACTTAATGGAGAAAGTCACTGCATTTTTAGTGGAAAGAGTGGAGACAAGAGGACAGGTTGACCATGTCTTGCAAAATATATTAATTATGTTTAGGCACCTTTGTACATACACTAGGAATGCTAATGGGAAATCAGAAAAATGCAGGAAATTGAACCCTATGCCTATAGGAGTCCAGGACAGAAAATTTCTGTCTGTGTATGTAAGACTACACATGAAGAAAGGAAGCAGCTCTAGTGAATAAAAGGAATAGAAAAATGGTGGATGAGGAGTGAGTTTTAAGAACAGGCTCCAAAGAAAAATTTTAACTGGATGCTAAATTATTTAGAAGCTGATGAAATTGGTTTAAAAAACATACCTATTTTTTGCATGACAGCTCAAGTCATAGCTTCCTGAAATCTTCATTGACAGATCTTCCTTTCTTATTCTTCAAACTGGTACAGAAACCTCTGCAAGTTGCAAGGATGTGTGATGCTTTTAGATTCTCTTCTTCTTCTTAACTTATCTGCTATTGAGTTGCACAAATCATCTACTTCCAATATTTTAAACTGCTTCCCCTAATACAAATAGTAAGTCAGAAAATCACTGAAGTAAAAAGTTTATTGACAAAGATAAACATAAGTGAATAAAATAATGAAAAAAGACAGAGGTATGTACACTTTAAATACAGAAGAAACCAGCTGCCTGATGAATTTGCTTTCCCACAGCAAAAGCCATTTAGCTTGTGTTTAATAGTATTATAGAAAATAGTAAAAATAATTAATAGAAACAGATATCACTGGGGCTACTTAAGTAAGAAAAACTAATATGGTTAAGTACTTGAAGCAATATAACATTTAATGATGGATACTTATAGGGAACTTTATGTGTTCCAGGAACTGCACTTACAGCAATTAATCCTTAGGACACCCCAGGGAGACAACTTTGTAAGAAACAGTTTCCTGCTCAGTGTGCAGAAGGGGTTACAAGCATGGAAACAAGCTGTCATTGTAATATGCCCAAGACTAAAAAGCACTTTAATAGGAACAGCAGGGCAAGAACTCCTGAGGTTCTGGGTTTCTGTTCTGCATTCATGTCATAAAAGTGGCAAAACCAGAGTGATGTGGGAGATAAACACACACAATTATTTTGTGTGTTTGTGTCTGCGTGCTCTGCTCCTAAGAGTGGATCTCATACACTGAAGTACCATAGAAAGACATCTTAAAAAATATTGATGCAATCTTCAGGATGGAAATCCATGCTTTCCTTCATTATTTTCAGTGCTATGACTAATAGAAATTAAGGCTGATTTTTAAAAGTTAAAAAAATAAATAATATTTGGATGGTTTCATTTGGGGTTTTATTTCAGAAATAGTAGGGAGAGAAGAGTATTTCTTTGCTGGCGTTTTGAGGATGAAACAAGATCTGGCATAAGTTTAAATTCTCTCATATTTTCCCTTGGTATCAACGACTCATTTGAAAAACAGATAGACAGCAAAAATGAGAGAATGTGAAAAAGGGCAAAACAGAATATAATCAGAAAGGGAAGGAAAGCTTGCAATTTAAAAGTTCTGTGTCATATTAAATACTCGTTTTTTTCCCCCAACAGACATATAAGCAAGTCTTCATTTACCTTACTGAGGTTCACACAATAATTTTATGTGTTCCCATTTACAAGAATTTTATTGAACATAGCAATTATAGACTATTATCTTTATTAGCACTGGGTACAAGTAGTAGACCAACCTGCCATTATAGAGACAACAACAAAATCATTCCTCCTTCAAACAACTTGCGCATTCTTTTTAATGGGATGTGTAAAATATTATAATGAGAACAAGTCTGAATTGCAGTGATTTTCCTGATTAAATGGTGGCATGTACATAAACTTCAAAGACTGTTTTTTTCTTGTAACTCTTACATTAAAATAACCAGAGTCTTAAAGCAAGCTTGATAGAGAATTAATACGGACGTGGTCATTTTTCATTCAGACAATTAATACATTTTTTTACTTGTTCTAAAAAAGTAAAAAAAGGAAGAATCTGATATTGCATTAGCTGTGTGTCCTGAATAATAAAAATTGAATTATCCTGTCCCGAGTGTCAGTGATAAGTCTATGGACTTGAGCTTGCATGCTCAGATTGTTTATTGTGATGTTTTCATAGTTCCTGCATAGGAGGGATGTATAAGTTTTTCTTAGGTAATATTCTCTGTCAGATATGCTCAGACATTGTTTTTTGTATTCTACCATTCCAGCTGGATCTATAATCCCTTCCTGCAAAAAGGACAGTACAAAGACCAAATGTACTGTGAAAGCAAAAAGTGACTCTTAAAATCCAATCATGATTTGAAATACAGCTACCAATTACCATACTTTTCTATTTGAATCTATCCTGTAATTGTATGCATAGTAGCTCCCCAGTTTGCACTTCTACTTTTTTATTCTACATCTGCTCTCATTGGAAGAAAACAGTCATGATGTATCCATAATAACTCACAATTACAATGATACATATTGCAATGACATGACCTTTTCTCATAAAGCAAGAGATGTCAGATTTTTTTTTTACTATTTTGCCACATAGTCTCTGAGAAAGAAGCTAATGCAAAGTTGGAAGTCACAAACTCTCTATTGTGCATAAGCAATGAATCCTTCTCCTAATCTAGGGACATGAAGTTCTCTTACAGCCTTAAAATATTTGAAGGAAGAGCCAGAAGCCAGGAAGACTAATTAAGGAACACAGTGGAAATATCTGTGTGAGGTAGCTACAAATCTAATTAATTACAGGCAAATTTGGAGGGAAAGAGAAACTAAACCTAACTCCTGGTAGCAAGGGATAAGAAATCATCATTCTTACTACTGGTGTTCAAGTAGCCTCACGAGAGAGGAAGTAAGTTCACAGCCATGCATAAGAAAACCAAGAAGAAACTCTACTAAGCACAATGAGAGAAACTTACTCTAGGGACAATATGGTTTTAACAAAGACCAAAATAACTTCTTACAGAAAGAACTGCTAAAACCCCCAACAATATAGGGTAATCCCCCAGCAGAAATCCTAGCAGAAGTGCTGAGGCAGTGAAAGAGGGAGCTTTAGCAGAATCCATCTTTAACTAAAGAACAAAGAGGTCCAATGAGAGAGGAAAACCTCTGAGCAAATGGTATTCATAACATCTGAGCTAGTTACTGTGTGCTTACAATGGGCAATTTGGAGCAAGTAGGGAATTCTTGCAGTGCCGAGGCTGAGGCAGAACTGCACTTTGTGGTGGCTTATTGGTTTGGGGGTTTTAATTCCTTTTCTGACTTTTGTGCATTAAAATTTGTATGTTAAGAAAATTATTTTTAGCCTGAGCTGAATGTGGTCATGAGCATTCCCAGACTGCTCCTCAGAAATGTCCAGGGCTCATCACTAAGCTATTACCAGATATCACCCCAGTTCTTTCTTCCTTATGGAGTAACACATCACAATACAGGGAGGACTGAGGGCAGAAAGCTTGGCCACGAGAAGGGTTCCTGCAAGGGGGTACTCCCAGGAACAACTGGGATTTGTGGTTTACATCAAAAATATCCTGAAGTGTGCAAGATGTAAGTGCTGCCTTCATCAAACAGAAACTAAGGAAAACTTGTTAATGCCTTTGTTTCCCTTTTGGTCTCCTCTTCCTCCAACCCCTTCCACAATTCTCCCCTTTATTTCACCCCTTTTTGAGAGGAGTTCTTCAGATCCCAGGAATAATTCCTCTCAGAGAAGAGGCCAGAATTTGCTGTTAAGAGTTATAACTCTTTCTTTGCAAATCTCTTTGCTCCAGACTTCTTTATCTCCAAGACAAATTAAATTCCTAAATAACATGCTTGGGGCTGGTGTTAGCCCTAAAAGTTCTGATCCTCCACTCACGTAAAGCATAAGAAAAAAATAATCTCAGCAGGAGCAGTCTTGGGGGAGGGCTTGTAGTCCTGATTAAAAGCAAGTCCCAGCACTTCACATTCACTGCCATTTGTTTCTGCAGCACTCCAGCGACATGTAATTCCTTATCCTGCAGGTGACAGATATCTTTGGTGTTATTGCTGCTCTGTGGGCAGTAAATCATCACTCAAATATAAGCTTAGGTCATGCCATGTGACAACTTCTTTACTTATTTGCATCACTGTAAGGCAGCCTGGCAATTATACAGAAAGTATGTTACCATGGCAACACAGGGAAACTGCAGCATCTAAAAAAAAATTAGACTGCAGAATTACTTAACATTTTATTCTCCAAAGACTTCAGTATTCTGAGTTTAAACTTTGCACAAAAAATCATAACAAATGGTGCCTATTTCATAAATAGTGCTTCCTACATCTTTTAGAAGTAATTGCTTCTTTACATCAAAGCATTTTATATTTTCATCTTCTTGGAACACAGAGTTTAATGAGTAAAATACTCCTCTATCCCCTGTCCAGAATTTTTTTTTTTTTGCAAAAAATACCACTTATTAGTCAAGTCAAATACGGTAATTATTTCAGCACAGTTAATGCGTAAGTCCCCTCACACACCTCCCACACAAATGACTGCAGACAGCTCTGACAGAGCCTGAGTCTTGGTAAAGCTCTGCAACAGCACAAAGGAATAGCTGACATATTAGTCTGCATAGGATGGGAAGAACCAAGCAGTCTGAATTGTGAAAAGGGACACAAAATGTAAGAGGGACACAACTATCCAATGTCCAAGTCATGGGCTGGTACCCACTGACTCAAGATAAAAAAAAACCCCTGGCTTCTAGCACAAGTCAGAAGGTTCCTTTTGGCTTAGTGCCTAACTCAAAACTGAGGCTCAGACAATCAAAGATGGCTTTATCATCCGAGTCCCTCCAGCTGCACTGGATGTCAGGTTGTTTTAATCTCTTAGCCATGTGCTGGTGATCAGGAAAGCAATGGAGACAGTGCTGCTGCAGAGTCCTTGTAACCCAGGGTTTCATAATAATTCAATATTAGCTACTGCTGTCATATTATTACTATAAATAGTGGCAATACAATAAAGTACACATACAATATTAATGAAATTCAAATAAATTTTAAAAAAATTCTCTACATCCCAGGGCATTTTATCTCATGCTGCTACCATTTCATCTTACAAACATGGTCAATGCATACAAAGGCAAAAGCTAATTAGTTGCCTAAGAGTTATTCTGTTCCTCAGAACAGAAATAACTATAAGCATACATGAAGCAGTCATAGTTTTAGGACACCTTCCTTGCAAACAGAGGGCAGGCGGAGAGCCCTTTTTGACAAAAATGGAACTGTGTGACACAGATAAAAATTTTAGAGGAGCCCATTAATGCATGACTAATGCTCTCCACTGAGGTAAATACTCTGGCTTCAATTCTTTTTCTAAAAGATTTGACACTAGTAGCAGCCTACTTTAAAGTCTGATTTTGTAAAACACACCATTCATTTGTTCATTGGCACAGTCAATAGAAAAATACATATTGACATCTGAAGATCAAAATTTAAAAAACAAAGTCTTGCTGTGCCATGTCTCTGATCTACATTTCATGCCAATTAACCTAAATATTCAAATTGAAAACAGACCTTGCTTCCTTATCAAGAAGCCTAATTATGTTACCTATATTGCATTTCTGAAACAGATGATAAAGTTCAGTCTCAAGTCTTTGTTAACACCATTAACAAATAAAATTCACAGAGAGCTGGTTAGGAACAGAAACACTAAAAATGTCCAAAGCATTTGCACAAATAAAGCATACATAATTTAACCACCATGGGATACCCAGAATTATCCATTACCTTACTACATGCAATAAATATGCAAAAGAAATTAAAAATAGCCCACCTATCTTTAATAAAATTCTAGATCTTAAGGCAAAAAATACAGCAGAACATAAACAGCTCAATAAAAACTCAGAAATATAAGCAGCAAGGATATGCAGAGTTTTGTTCCAAAGAATAAACCCATTGAACAAGAACCAGAATGCCAGGCACAGGAAAGAGCAGAAGCAGCAAGATGAGGAGAGGCAACACAAGGGGATACTTGATGCTGCCAGGGAGTCTACTGACATGTCAACTGGAGAAACAAGATGAGACCTGTGAAAAGAAAGTGGTAAACATGAAGCAGCAGCTCAATCATTAACAAGCAACAGCCAGCTAATGGGAAAAGACATCCAGCTAGCAGGAAGCCAACCCTTAACTAAAACTGCCACAATGGAAAGGTGACCACCTGGCCTGACTGAGAAAAAACAACAACCAGCTTCACATACCAACAAAATTATAAGAGGAATTGAGAGGAAGCAGCAGGAAGAAGGGAAGCCTGAAGGTAAAGCTGCAGGAGGGTTTTGGCCGCATTGCAGACATTATTTGAAACTAATTTGGTTTTGACCACCGCTTCATGTGGTTTAGCACAGCATTCACAGTGAAATGAACAGATTTACAGGTACTAAAAAATCTGTGTTCCTTCTGGAGAAAATGAGGTATCATCATAGGAATAGAATTACTTACCACCTCAGACTAACTGCTTACCTATTCCTGTTTGTAAAAGTGCTAAATTGAGTGATATTTCTGTTCATAGCACAGCATTGCTTCTATACCACACCAGTATTTCCCATCATGCCAAGCCCCAAATAAAACCACATGTCTAATCAAAGAGAGGGAAGAAGTATGACACAGTGACATCCACACGGGAAGTGAGGAGTCAAGCAGGTTCAATTCCCTGCCCTGCCACACCCTTCTGGTGTAAAGTTTCACAAGCCAATTTAGGCAATTCAGGTCCTTCCAGTATACCATGGTTCACAGTCTTGGCATGGATTTCCACTGGGCTCTGCAGGTGTTGTACAAGCCTGTGTTAGGATACCTCCTGCAGTCACACTGGAAGCCTTCCTATCTGTTGGATGAATATAACAATCTTCCACGTCCTATTAAAATGTGATCTGGGCAGAGATATGGATGGCAAAGAGCTAGTGAAATATTAGGACTGTATACCCTTTTTATTCACAGAGCACAAACTGTTGAAAAAATCTAATGGATATAGGCTGAAAGGAATGTACAGCCACCTCTACAGAAAACATATGGCTGAATTCAATCTTGGTGTAAACAAAAATACTCAAAGTTTCACACAATTTTTTTTTTCTTCTTTTTATTTCACACTTTTCCCAATAGCTGCAAACTATCGTCAAAGCCCATCACAGATGAAGTCATTTCTGAAGCCAAGCTATGCATTTTTAACGCCATTTTATCTTTTCCCATATGTCACTCTATCTATTTCTGTTGCTCTTCTTCACCTTAAGCTGATTATGTATCTGGTAATTCACTCTCCAGCAAAGCCTGATTCATCTGTAACCACGTAAGGACAGATTTCATGATGAAATCTTTGACTGAGATGGTTTGGAGGAGGGAAACTTCACAGTTTCCTCCAAAGATATTTTTTCAAGGCATTCCACTTCTGAGGAAAAAAAGTCTCTGAAGCCTGTGGAATTAACATCATAAATAATACAAACCCTAAGGACAAAATTGCAAAATAGAGAGGACTGTTTCTGGACGGGTTTTCTTTCATTCCCTTGTGCATATTTTTTTTCCTTTTTAAGGACATTCTTGGGAGTGATAAGCTGTATTTTACTGTGTCTATAGTAATTACAAAATTATTTCAGCAATTTTAACAGATACCTTTCCATATTGACACTGTTTTTTTGCCTGTATATCTAGTCTTTTGACTCTAAATCAATTTTTCCCTAACATTTACTTTGAATGTTTGGAACTCATGGTTATGTTTTACCATCAAAAGAAAACACAGGTCATTAAACAACTACATTGTTTGAGATATTGTTATTTTTAATACATCTGGTAGTCCTTCAGCTCTTTTTTTTTTTTTTAAGTGAATGTGAATTAATTTTTGTTAACCGATTTCATAGAATGAGATAAAACTGTGAAATTAAATCCAAAGATATTTATTTTTATCTGCTGCAGTCTGTACAGTCACTGATTTTCTACTGTACTTTTAAAAGAACAATTAAATACATGCCTAATAAAAACAACTTTTATAAGAATCATGACAATTCCTGCTCAAAATGTTTTTATATATTTAGAGAGATGGTTTTTGCTATGATTCTCTTCTTCTTCTAGATGCAGAAGTTAAATGTGTGGAAGGGTTGTGACTGTCTTGCTACCTCAATCCCTTTCTTCTCTACTCCCAATTTACTTATCAGTACAAACAGGTGTTTTTCTCCCATTTTCAAGCAAGTGACAGGTTAAGTGTTCACCCTGAACACAACAGAATGCCATAAATTCTCCAGAGCAGTAAGTCCCCCAGGCTCTGCTTCTTCAAGTGTTTCCTAACTTGCTCCGTTGTCCTCTCCTGAAATTATTTCTGTATGACCTTTTCTTATTTCTAGTTTGTGTATGCACATATGACAAAGAATTTTGCAGAGAATCTCAATTTTTGCCATTTTCAATTCATAATTAATTTGTTCCTCTTCATTTATTAATAAACTAATTTCTTGCTAAGGTTGAAGTTATTAAAAAATGGAAAAAGGCAGAACTTTTTCAGTGCATGAAAGGCTCACCAGTTAAGAAATACATTTTGGAGGCCTAAATCTCACAGGAATGCACACTGCAGCAATGAATAACAGAAGCTCAATGTTTGGGGAAACTGGGACCTGACATCTGTTTTGGACTTGTTTGCACTTCTTCTTTGTAAGCCATGTAAGTCTAAATAGACTCTTTAGAGGACAGCTTTTGAACATGTGCCTCCCCACCTTCACACGTGTGGATAGTATTTATTTTCTGAGGGTCGTGAAAGCAATTATTTGAATTTGTATAAAAAAAGTATTATGATCATTAGCATCCTGGAATGGGACGCTCAGGATTTCAGGTGTCTAAATCAGGAATTATAAGGGCATAGCAGGCTATGTCCCAGGGCAACTCTTACCATGTTGGAGCAGTGCAGTTGTGCAGGTTTGGATCACAATTTGCCTACATTAATTCTCCCCTATACACAGCCTGATCACTACACTGAGCTGCACATCCTTTCCTATACATTGCAAGGTAAGGGGAAGTGTGGTAAGGGAAGATAGTGTATCCATACTGCTTGCAGAGATGTTTTTGAATATTGCATGCCACTAACCACATCCTCTGGATTATGCATGCCTCCTGTTCCCCCTACCCTCTTACATGATTGAATGTTACACACTGATTTCAGATCAGGCTCACTCTCTTTTCACTAATGTTACGTTCTCATTTCTAAGTTCTCTTAGAAAATGGGTCTTTAGCTCATTTGACTATGTGATATGCACATTTCTAAAACAAAAAAATAAGGTCAATCAAGGTCACCATGACTAATGGAGCGTACTCTAAAATTACATAGCCCAGATGTGATTTTTTTTTTCTTTTTTAATCAAATGTAGGACAAGAGTAAAGAGTACTTGAATTGACACATTAATATAGGAAGAATATGTGAAGAAGGAATTAGAGTTATAATCAAAGCCTGCTGCATAAGAGCAAATTGCTTCAGCTATGTTCAGAGTGGAGTATAATTTGATCTGTCTATCCATTTTGATTTCTTTATTGCTTTGTTACTGAAGACTTGTATTTCTATACACATACACACAAGCTGTAAGCAAGAGATCATAGTTACTGTTGGCAAGGAAACAAGTTACTGGGTGCTGAAAGTCACATTTCAAATTAAAATTACATTAGTATTTGAGCCAATTCATACTTATAATTGTCATTGAGTTTTTATTTGTATATACTGAGAGCAGGAAGTCATTAATTGACTTGAATATATTTGAAGGATATAAAATATATTTGAAATATATTTGAAAGAAAGTTATTTATTCCACTAGTGTTCAGGGAGAGATACAAGAAATAAATTGCTAAAGAATGTGTGGCCATTCCTGCATGAATCAAATACATAAAATTGCAATAATGTGCTTCCCACAGCTTTCAGTAACTTTTGAGGAACCAAGAAATCAAAACCCAGCATTTTTTTGTTTGTTTCTGTTAAATGACTTCTATAGACTGCACCTGAATTATCTACCTTCCCACAGTTGCTCTCCAGAAAGAAAACAACTGTAATTTCCCTTTCTCCTATTCCTGCTCATGTTATATTCACATGCAGCCTTCCTCACACCCCTCTGTTGGAGCCCCTTCATATTTTGTGCAGTTGTTCCAAGCAATTCAGCACCTCTATTTCTCCTTACATTTTAGGACAAGCAAGAAAAAAGCCTGGAAATATTCACTGGACCAAGGTTGTACACACCTACCAGCAAAAGTGAAAGAAAATGTTTACCCTTCATGGCTCTTCTAAGGGCTTCAAAAAGGAGCCAGGAAGGGATGTTCTTGTGTACCATACATCACTAGGATACTGACAGCATTTTCCTGGCAGGTATTGTTTGTTACCCGAACAAAGTCCAATTACATGGTCATTAAACTAATTTCATTTTTCCTAGATGTAAAGCCTTGAACTTGAATCAAAGCATAGTGCTGCACCAGTTCTTTCTGAAGTAACATTTTTGTTTTTCTTCCATATAGCAATTAAAAAGATTCAGTAGGTATTACTGAAAATGTTACCAGATTATGTGAAAATATAAAGCGTGGCAGTTCAAGTGATAAGTGGAACAAGTCAGCATTTTAAGTTTTCCACATATAAATCAGTTTGTCACGTGTATCTTATTAAGATATTATAACTGAATAATTCACTTCCCTTTCTGTTCTTATGGTAAAGCTGGTAGAGTCTGGGAATGTATCATCTCTGCTTGAATTACTTCTGGGAGTTACATGCATACTGTATAATGAGAATAAAACTTCATGTCATATTTTGAAAATGGCATTTATGGTCTATTTATGACTTCACAGTTCAAGGTCATTTATAGTGATCATTATCTCCACTTATTCTGCCAATTCTTTCAATAGTTTGACATAGTCAACTAGCAAGATTTCTGAAAGTATTAAAGCACAAGTAGCCTTAGTTTAAAATAGATGACAACTTGGATACATTGTGGAACTTCAAATTAGAAAAAAAGCACATGATATATAATTTATAGACACAGAATCATAGAATATGCTGCATTGGAAGGGACACACAAGGGTCATCAATTCCAACTCCTGGCCCTGCACAGAACCATCCCCAAGAGTCACACCATGTGCCTGGGAGCATTGTCCAAACATTTATTGAACTCTGTCACCCTTGGTGCTATGACCACTTCTCTGGGTAGCCACAGCACTAAGACTGACAGAGTTGGTTCCAGTACCCAACCACCCTCTGGACTTTTTCCTAACATTCAACCTAAACCTTCCTTGACTCAGCTCCATGCTATTTCCTTGAGTCCTGTCACTTATCACGAGTGAAGAGTACAGTTCCTGCCCCTCATCTTCTTTTCATGAGGAAGTTGCAGACTGCAATGAGATCTCTCCTCAGCCTTCTTTTCTTCAGGCTGAAGAAACCAGGTGACCTCAGCCACTCAAGGCTTTCCCTCCCGACCCTCCCACCATCCTTGTTGCCCTTCTTTGGATGCTCCTGAACAGCTTAATGTCGTTCAGATTGTGGCACACAAAACTGTGCGCAATACTCAAGGTGAGGCTGCCCCAGAGCAGAGCAGGACAATCCCCTCCCTTGCCTGGTTGGTGATGCTGTGACCGATGCCCTCCAGGACACACCCATGGCCCTCCTGGCTGCCAGGGCACTGCTGGCTCATGTTCACTTGTCCTTGACAAGGACCCCCAGGTCCCTTTCTGGGGCACTGCTTTCCAGCCTGTCCTTCCCCATTCTATACGCACAGCCAGGGTTGCTCCATCCCGGGTGCAGAATCCAGCACTCGACCTTGTTAAGCTTCACAAGGTTGGTGATTGCCCATCTCTCTAATTTGTCCAGGTCTCTCTGCAGGGCCCTTGTGCCCTTGAGGGAGTGAACAGTGCTTCCCAATTTAGTATCATCAGCCAACTTACTTGGTATTCCTTTGAGTCCTATGAACAAGTTGTCAATGAAGATGTCGAGGAGTGCCAGGCTGAGGATGGAGCCCTGTGGAACCCCACTGGTGACCAGACACCAGCTGATGTCACCCCATTTCCTGTAACTCTGTGCCAGACCCTTGAGGCAGTTGCTCACCCAGTGCCTAACACAGTTATTCAGCTGTGGGATGGACATCCTGTCCACAAGGAGACTGTGAGAAACAGCATCAACAGCTTTGCTGAAATTCAAAAAGATTGTATCTACTGGAGTTCCCAGATCAGCTAGGTGGGTTACCCTGTCATAGAAGGAAATTAGGTTGGACAAGCAGAACTTTCCCCTCATGAAGCCCTGTAGGGTGTTACAAATGACTGCTTTGTCCTAGAGATTTTTTCAATACCTCTCTGAATAATTTTTTTCATGATTTCACTGGGCTCTGAATTGAGACTGACAGGCCTGTAGTTTCTGGCCGCCTTTTCTTTCCCTTATTGAAAATCAGGGTGTTAGTCAGTTATATTATTAAATACAAGAGCATATAATTAACTAAGAAATTTTAAGCATTTTTTTTGGGTAAAGATTCCTATATTCCTGGAATAATTATTAAATTCTGTATGGAAAATGGCTCTTCTAACTTTATGTCTTTATGCAAAAAAAAAAATACTCCTTATAATTTTGACCCCAATACAATTTTAATTTTTTTTTTTTTTTTGTTAAAAAGAGCAGATTTTGGAAATAATGAATAAGAAAAAGATGCTTAGAAACAAGCTATTAAATCCTACTACATGTGGGAAGATGGTTCTAAATCTCTTGGACATTTTTCAGCCAGCAATATGTCATGGACTTATTTTATTAAGAGCTTTATTTCATCTGAATAGAAGGAAAATTCTTACTGATTTAACTTCATTAACTATGCATAACCATCAGCAAATTTAAAGAATAGAATTATTAGAGAGGTTTCCTGTTCCCTCTAGGGAGAAATTTTCCCTCTCTTTTCAGAAAGCTGTGCAGAGCTGCCCTACTACAAGCATTAACATCTTAGCATCTACAGTAATGATGTATTTTTATTTCTCCTCTCCTAATAAAAAATAATGGAGGTGTTGAGTACTTTAATTATTACTTCTTAGTACTAATGGCTCTTTATGCAAGTCGATCTAATAGCACTGAATTATCAGTACTAATATACTCATATAACTCCAACAATTAAACTACCTGGCATCAGGTACAATGCAGTGAATCTTATTATTTTTAACTTCATATGTCTACAAAAAACCCTTTATTTGCCTACAGATGATCAATAGAAACAAGTTCTTTAAATATATAATTTTTTTTAGTAAGCACCAGCAAGTAAGACATACAAAGCCAAAAAATATTTGTATTTGAATGTAAATACAGACACTAGCTACACCAGACCTAAACTTTGCCAAGTGAGCTTAGAAAAATCTCAGTTTAAGTTCTGTGTGGATTCTTGCTGCAGTTGTTAAAGGTGCCTCACAACCCAATGATGATGCATTTATCATAGTCGTGTTCTCAAGGGACTTCAAAGCACTGAACACATCAATTTAAATAAGAAATGCTTGGCTCTTTTAGAAATACCCATTATATTTTTCTGGCTACATTCATCCCAGAGTCCCAGTGCTTTGTAAACACTGCTGAACATAGCACAGCACTTTGTTAGTGCATGGAGGTGTAGACAAATGAACCAAACCCATCACACAGGGATCATTCTAGCCAGAAGACTGGTGATTGCTATAGGCAACTTTTATGATTAAAATAGCTAATAATAATTGGCAATTCTTTCAGTTCTTCTGCGCTGCCAGCTACTAAAACAAGTCTTCTTTCTGTTGCATTTCTCTTTGAGCAGGTTTCAAAAGCAGGATCCAGAGCCACCTGTTCAGCACCCATATGGGAAGTGGAGCATGTTCAATCCTACTGTGCTTGGGAGCCACGGGCAGAAGTGTGGCTGCCTGAAGAAGCTAAGGAAAAGAGGCTTTTGCTGACTCTCCAGTCTTCAATGACAGTGTAGGATTTTGTGCATTGGTGAGAAATCAAGCAGCAGGAAGCCAAAGTGTTTTCTAGAACAGCTAAAATGTTTACCAGCCCTGAAGGTACACTTTGTTTTCTCCTTACTTTGAATGCTCTTCCTGACCCTCCTGAAACTTCCCTTTCTTCTCTGGTGTTTGTCTCACACTGCTTTCACCACATTTCTCACAGTAACCAGTTGCTCTACTTGTGAAACATAATTTCATGCTATGCTGGTGCATCTAGGAGAGATGCCACAGACAGAAAGCTATAGAAGCTGTTGCTGGGTGTGGTTTCATGGAGACCTGTGCACTTCAGTATGTGTATGTGCACAGTGTTTTCCTCTTTTCTCTCAACCAACCTCAAACCAGAAGGGAATGTTTCTGTGAAAAAAAAAATCCCAAACTCTATAAAATAATTTAAAACCAAAGCCATTTGGGTGCCCAAATTATAAACAACAACACCAGCAACTACTGTTACTGACTCTGCAGTGGGTATTTCAAGGGAGTCAAGGAGAGACAGCTCTCTCTGGGCTAATAACCACTGAAGCTGAGCCACTTTTTTCTATAGCTGGAGTACTCCTAGAGAAGCATAAAAGAGCAACACAAACTTCTGCTTTTCATCCACTTAAAAAATATCTATATTGTTACCTGTTTAGAGCCTTTCAGAGCATTTTTCTGCTTTCTAGCCCAAGTTTGGTATTTGACATCATATACACAACAAGGTATAATGTCACTCTTGCAACAGATCTCATTGCCTTTCTACTACTTTTAGGTTACCTACAAGAAAATAATAATTAAAAAAAGAAATCCAAATAAAATATGATATTGGAAAAAAAAAAACCAAAAACAAAAAGGACTTTGTTTAGAGTCAGAAACAGTTCCCAATATATGAAGAGAACTTCTGACATTACAGTGGAAGTTTTCTCCTCCAGAGCCTAGGTGTACTTTCACACATTCCCTGAGTGATTCATGGAATAGTCACTAAGTTGATGAAATAGCTCTAAAGGATTTAAATAGATTATACCAATTAAGTTAAACACTGGCAACACATTAAAGTAATCAAAATTATTACACATTTCAGAAAACAGTTATTTAAGTAGAATATAGATTGTATATTCTGTTACAATGTAGCATATTAAGAAACGGCTGACTCCTTTTTTCTTTCCAATAAGCCCTGGGTTGAAAATCGATTCTTTGCCCATCCAGTTTGCCTGTACATTTTCTCTCAATAACAATAATCCTGCTCTCAGCAACGTGTGTTTCCCTTACTGCAGAGTCTCATTGAGAAGCAATGCACTGATGTTTTTGGTGGAATTTGGTGCTCAGCATATGCAGCACTCAGATGTGCTATGAATAGTGTACATACAAATCACCTCTAAATTTGTTCATTCCAGTAATGTAAATTAGCAACATTCTGAACAGATTTTTCAAAGCATTCATCACAGAAAAAAAATTTTTAGATCTTCTATGAATGCTAGTTCTGCTTTAGTATCAGAGCAATACAAATCTCTCTCTTCTTAAACTTATGGAAACATGCTCTTCATTCTATCACAAACAAGACTAGCCTTAAAAGTTAGTACTTTTTTATTATTTACTTCCCTAAAGCAGTGCTCTAACTCCACTAGTGCTCAAAGTACAGCCAGTCAGCCAGCTGTATGTCTGTTCAGCAACACAGAATCTTCTAAACCTAAACCACTAAAACCTCTGTTTAAAGACAGGTCAAATTATTCCATGGTGAATAGAATACTGAACAGGAGATGCTGTTTGCTGGTTAATGATAAACAAGAGATATAGTTTCCTACCCATGAAAACAGTTAATCTTTTAGGACTTGCATTGTCATTATTAATGCCTCTTATTAATTTGCCGTGCACAGCACTGCATGAAAAAAGACTTACATAGAAAAGACATAACTGAATTCCATAGGCTTTTTTCCAGGCAAAAGCCATTACTCAAAGAGTGCAGAATTTAGCGCACAGACCTTGACCATTTGTCTCATATACAACAATGTATGGTTTTCTAAAATAAGAAAATTTGACACTAACCAATTTTATTTCATCTTTCCATCTGACAGACAGCAGAAGTATGAATGTTTATATCCCTTCTATAATTCCCACTTCTAGTACAACAGTAAATACTGTGAAGGGATATATAAAATTTTAAGACTTTTTGGGTTCTTGTTTGCCATCTGTCTGCAATGATATCTTGGAGCAATACATGATCGAGTTTAATTATGCATTGCAAAAAAATCGTGTTTTTTACTTAGCTTCATGTTGAACTGATTGAATGTTCCCTTGCTGTCAGCATCTAGGAACTGTGAACATGAAGAACTAAAAGAGACCCCAGGAAATGATCTAGATTAATCTCCTCTCAGAGGAACATAAATACCACTTACTGTCATCTAGAAGGATGCTCTAGTCTATGACTTGTCAGTTTTAAGTTGTATAAGACAGACAAACATCACCTGATAATGTTTTTTCTGGAAACATACTGAAGTCTTTTCTTATATTCAGTAAGGATTAATTATTGCCTATTCAGTTTAAATTGCAAAAGGGGGCCACTACAGAAAATAGCCAATTTCATTTATCTTTACAATATCAACAGTGCCATTCCATGATTTCTAAGTAGAATTTAGAGTAATTTCAGCTTCTAGATTTGGTATCTTTAAAGTCATTACAACAGTTCTTCCCAAGGGACAAATTCCTGCTATTTTTAAAGACACACAGAAATTTTTTCTGTGTTTTCAATGAAAGAATGCACAATGGACACGGCTGACTTCAAGAACAGTACGAAAAAATCCCAGAAAAATCTCTGGTGGGAAAGCAGATAAGGCAATAAGACTATGAATTTAAGCATAACCCAAATTCAATATTCAAATGACTTTTGGATCCAAGATAATTTACTGGGTCAGAGCCCATTCAACTTCAGGGAAGTGCTAAATTTTCTTGCTCATCTAACAAGATGAACAAGCCCTGAGGTATCTGGAAAGGTTTAGCTGACTTCTCTATATATTTGTACTGAAGCAAGCTTCTGCAGGAGCCAATTTCATAGTGTGGAGCCATTTAATAAGTCAGTACTGATACAACATACCCAGGATTTATCCTCATGATGGATAGCTTCACCACTGAGAGCATTTCCAGCCTTTCACTGCCAAATCTGATCTGCCCTCCAACTCCCTCTCTGAGCAATGTATGCGGCAGAAAAAATTGTGCACAGCAGTCCCTTCTGGCTAAATTCATTGCTACCTAGTTTCTGATGATGTATATGCATTCTTATATTTCATTCTCAAGTTTTCCAGTGAATCTATGAATTCAGTTTTTACCTGTAGCCATAAATAAAATGTTGGATTTTACACAAGGATTAAGAGAATATAATAATCTAAATACTTTGGTCAAAGTTTGGAAACACTGCTGTAACTTTTCCAGGAAAAGGTGTGTGCCTCATTCTTTAGCTGTACTTTGTAGGTCAGTCTCTCCTCCTGGGGAAAGCATCTATTTTCATACAAAAGTTCTGTTTATTCAAAAAGTACTTCTGCAGTGAGCATGCTCAAGTGCAACTTTCCATCAACCATAATACCAGCACAACAGCAGAGGTTAAAATTTAAATTCCTGTTAGGATGTCTGTTCTTTCTTCATTCTACTCTCTAAATCTCTTATAGTTGAAAGGATGTGTCTGAAGAATACAGCTAATGCAGGGGAGCATAACATAGGAACCACTTACAGTCAGGGCTAAACCAGTCCTTACCTCATTAAAGTTATGCTTTGGCAGCTGTTACAGTCTATCAGGGAAGGAACCTTGCAAACTAAACAGTGTAAAATAACTCAGCACAAAAATAAGGATTGTTTGGTCCTACCTCTGCATCATCCCAGTTTAATCAGACTCCTGATGTTAGTTTAGCATTTTTTTAATCTGGATTTCCTTTTCGGTGTTTAAAAGGAGAGAGGTCAAATAAACATTTGTAAGAGAAATTTTATTTAAATAATTAAGCATGTTGGTGCAAACAACCAGGCAGACTCCTGATGGAACTCAGTACAGCAAAGCTCTAATTTTCCCCAAAGTGCAGCAGAGTTTCACAAGAGTAATCATTTTTCCTAACATAAGGTCTCCTCATGAAAACATTCACTTTTCAGAAAAGGCTCCAAACATCTAGGAGCACTAAAACCCAATTCATACCACTAATGTCGTTGTTTCAAGATTTCAATCATACAGGCTTCTGAATCAATCATTCTGACCTTGTACTGTGATACCACAATGGTATTCTTCCCCTCAACCTCACAGGCTCTACTAATAGTTAAATTACCACCAGTAATACTGGAGTCATAAAAGACGACTATGCGTAATAGTTAAAAATAAATACATAAGTAAATAGTTAAAGCAAAATACTACTTATTAGCCAAGCCACTGAAGAACTGAATATGCTGTGTGTCTCATAAAAAAGCCCTAGCTTCCCTCCTTTTTTAGGTTTCTTCCAAAATGACTGAAAAATTTCTTTCATTGTCTCCTGTTTAAGGAGACCTCTTTGTGAAGAGCTAGCCCCTTGCACAGTGTCTGTACACCTGACAGCTCCAGTCAGATGAGGCAAGCAGAGGGTAGAACTTGCTGTCACAACATGTTTTAGATTTCAAACTCAAATTAGGCAGGACTTTTGGGTTTAGTAATTAACTGCCCCGGTCAGTGATTCAGGAATATAAATACATACATCAATAGGCTGAAGTTTAGATCTTCAAGCTTTTATCTTTAGCTGTACCTAAATTAAAATATATATGAACAGGCATGAAAGGTAAAGTAGCTTGTATACATTTGGCAGACATTTTTACAAAACACTTAATCGCACCACCCAAAGATTATTCCCATAATTTAATATGCCAAATACCACCTTCAACAGGAAAGAAAATCATAAATTCAACATACTTAATTGTTTGGTTGAGTATTGAAAGTGGTAAGAATGGACAATATTTTGTTATAACAACAAGCCCATTTTTGTATGCACCTTTCTTAACTGGAACAATAGCAGTAATTAATGGGAAGTCATTCTGGGATAACTTCCTATTCTGTGTCAAATGAGATGCACAGACACTCAAGTGTTTCCACACGTTTTTCAAGGTGTAGTATTTTTTACAGAACTACCTAAAATTCTGTCACTCAGAAGCAGTTTGTCCAAAAACTAACAATAAGACTGTCTGGTTACTCTTATTTCATACTAGATTGAGGAAAAGAAAAACCAAGCCACTATGATTCATGTTTTCTACTCTTGACTAGATCACCACTTCTCCTATTTTTTCTTTTCTCTCAGACAATAAATATTTCCAAGAGTCTTCCCTCAGACACTCTACAGTTAAGACTAAGCCCTTAGGATCAAAGATGACTCAATACTTTTTTTTTTTCTAAATAACGTAAAAAAGAAAGAAATTTGTTTACGGAAGTCACTTTTCTTTGCTCTCTAAAAATAATAGCAGGAGTATTTGAAAGAATGTCCTTTCTTACAATGTGCAATTTTGGTCTAGTTATCTATGAAGCAATCTCTTACAATGGTGAGCAGGGTAATAAAGAAGAATGAAATGGGGGTAAAAGCAGCCAGCTCATAAAAATTTAAGTGACTAAACAAAAACAGAAAGAAAGCTCCAATTTCATGCCATGTTTACAGAGCTTAAACAAAGAGAAAGGCACTACATTACCTACATTCATCTGTCTGGCCTTCCTATCACTGCTGATCTACAGCTTACTAAACAACTAAATGCACACATTCTTCATTTCTTTATGACTTGCATGGAGGATACAAGTAAATCCAATGCTTCACAATGATGTATGAGAGTTTAAAACTTGGGTAACCACTGTCATGGATCATTGTAATTTCCTGCAGACACACCAAGACAGAGCCCCATCAGTTGATTTATACTGAAGTTTTACACTTCTTAGATGGAATAAATAAACTGATTTTTTACAGACAACAAACAAATGAACAGTGTCAAAGACAAGGAAATAATGAAGCATCCAAGCTAATTTACAGAAGCCCCACTATTACCTTCAGTTTCAAGAGAAAGCCCCTGTCAGCCAAACCTTGGGAAAGCAGCACCCCAGATGCATGGACTCTTGCAGGGATGGGGCATCCACAATTGCTCTGGGAAACCTGTTTGAGTGCCTTGCTACTCCCTGGGTATTTTTCCCTAATATCTAATCTAAACCTACTCTGTTTTGGTTTAAAGCCATTCCCTCCTGTCCTGTCACTACATGCCCTTGTAAAAATCCCCCTCCATCTTTCTTGTAGGCTCCTTTCAGGTGCTCAAAGGCTGCAATTAGGTAACTCCAAAGCCTTCCCATCTCCAGGCTGAACAATCCCAATTCTCTCAACATTTCCTCATAGGTGAGGTGCTCTATCCCTCTCATCACCTTGGTGGCCTCCTCTGGACTCACCCCTGCAGGTCTGTGTCCTCCCTGTGCCGGGACCCCCAAGCTGGATGCAGCACTGCAGGTGGGGCCTCAATACAGCAGAGAGAAGGGGCAGAATCACTTTTCTTGACCTGCTCACCACGCTGCTTTTGATGCAGCCTAGGTGATGGTTGATTTTCTAGGCTGCAAGTGTGCAATTGCCAAGTCACGTCCAGCTGTCTTTTATGTGGATGCAAATGCTAAAATTATCCTAAATAAAATATACATTTTAGTTGTGAATCCTAAAACAAAAAAAAAACAAAAAAAAAAGAGAGAGAGGAAAATAGAACATATAAAATCATTGTAGGAAATATTTTGCCTCCATTTTAAGGTATCAGAAATTGGTGCAGTGTCATATCTCCACTGGCCCCTTCTGAAATACTGAATTATCCTTATATGAAGATACCTGCTGATTTAAAACTGGAGGTTTCTAACTTCAGCTTACATCTCCTGGGTTTTGATGGAGATAAGAGTGGACAAGGAAATGTTTTCTGATTTGGTGCCTCACTGGTGAAGATTGCTATCATATTCTCAGCCACTGTATGTTTTGCTTTCTTTTTGATCAGGTCACAGGTGTTATTGAATGCTGTGTTTGGGAGGGAGAGGGGTTTCTGTTTGGTGGGGTGTTATTTTAATATCACCCAGATGTATTGTTTCAACATCCTCATTTTATTCCTCAGATATATCAAAGAATGTTTGCATGATTATTAGCTAAAGTAGTCATAGATATTTGATTATTCCTTTGCACAATTTCATCAGCCAGGTCTATGATTAACACTTACAATATATTTGATTGCATTTATGCAATATAAATACTTATCTCTCCTTTAAGTAGAATGGTTTATTACTTAGTGTGATGTCCCATTCTGCAACTCCTTCCAAGAATTTAAAAATGCCTGAGAGTTGCATTTTTCTCAGACTGCTTTGGATTAGTCTCTGTAAGGAAGTTTCATGCAGTATTATAACTTGGGTTTTCCCCACTTTTCCCAGAGACAAACCAAAAAATCCACACACACACACTCCAAAAGTGTTGGTGTCACCTGGTGCGAAGCAGAAGCAGCTTCTTCCAGCATCAGGCAACCAGAGAATTCTAAGCCCTCTTGGGTGCCTGAATTCACCTCAACACAAATAAGAGGCAGGATAAGAACAGCAACAACTTCAGTACCTCTTTCACTTCAAATTTACCAACAAAGCACAGTTCCTCTGACACTCTGCTGTTTTGCTAATCCATATAACACTCATCAAGGCAGCATGACAGTAGGAGATAAAGGAAAGGATACATACAATTAATCCTTATAATCAGAGAGGATATCAAGAACATTGTCTTAATTTACTCTCAGACTTCTGGGCACTTTACAGCTCTTGTCTGGCAGACATACTTGCTTTGAAATCACTGGGACAAATCCCTTTATACACAAGAGTCAGATAATACTCTACACCAAAGCAACTGTTAGCATAAATAGCTGCAAAGGAAGAAAAACCTTCAAATTAACTTCAGTAGTGGATTATTTGGCCATTTAAAATTGCCATATTCAATCTCTTCTGTTACCTTACTTAGGTTTTCTAATTGCAGCAATGAAAGGAAGTGTTACCAAAAATCAACTAAAATAAAAAGATTTCTTAACAACAATGCAGCTTGAAAAAGAAGGCATTCTTTATTCAGCCAGATGCACAAGGGGATATCTCCTCCAAAAATCCTGCATGCTTAGTAGAGAAAAAGCTCCTGTTCATGTACTGCACATTACATATATGTTCATTGATTCTCTCAGAATAATCATATATAAGACAATTATTTCCCCAAAATCATTAAACTATTTACCTTTACACATCCAGTCTTCTGTGCTGGGAGAGTCTTTGGTAGTCCCTGGTGCTCAATGATCCCAAAGTTATCCCTGACTGCCTGGTGAATTGGTAAAAGTTGGCACAAATGGGCTGGCTGCCTTCCAGTTCTTCCTACAGGATAAGCATTGCACAGTTTCACAGGCCAGTGGTTTTTGAGGAATAAGCATTTCATTAGTCCATGAGATGCCATAAAGAGAAGTATTACCAGGTAGAGAAACATCTCAGTTTAAAGCAGGTGACAAAATACTTCATTTTGTGGCATGTGTGCTGCAAAGACATAGCATGTGAAAACAAGATTTTTGGTGCTGTTGCCTGCTAACATCTCATCAGGTAACTGCAAGTGCAGGTATCACATGTGCCTGCAGCTAATGGTTACAGCTCCCACAGAGCCCAGTACCTCCGTAACTTCCTAGCATTGCCTTTCCCTGGCAGGCATCTGATTTTGGAGAGATGCTTACCAGGCACGTAAAGCTATAGGTCTTAGCATTGGTGCTTGCAGAAGGCAAAAAACATCCAAACTGCACCAAAAACATCCAAGCTGAGTAGAAAGAAACTTTGGGAACACTGTAAAAAATTGTGCATTTTATGAGCAACAAAATCCAGTGGGCAAGCCACTAGATTCATAAGTCACATTTAATAGTCCTGTTAAATTATGTCAAAGTGACATAATATTCAGGAAACATTTCAGAGTCTTTACATCAATTTTAAGGTACTCACAAGCAATGAATCCAGAAATCAAAAGTATATCTATTTTTATGAAAAACATAATTTTACAACCCCCTCAGGAATAGCTTCTCCGTTGTCTGTGGACTTTGAACAGATGCATAATAACCCTAAAATAATTCAAATAGCCTCTCTGAGACATACCACCCTCTTAATCTTATGCCTTTTGGTTTGCTGCAGGAGTCATGCACACACACAGATTAAGAAAAAGCTATGAGGAAAAAGATATATAAATCAGACTTTCCTGAGGTAAATTTTAATTAATTAAAATTTAATTAAATAAAATTTTGCCTTTAATTTGTTATAGGTGACAGTATTTATCCCATTTTTCATATTCTGTATAGGTGATAAATAGCAATCAAGGAGTCAGTAGTAAATAAAAATGTTTTATTTTCTGGAAGTATCAATCAACAGACTTCAATATTGATAGCAAAACTGATTATTGTCTTCATATAATTCCCATTATTTTGATCCTGATTTTGCCCTAACGTTCTGTTGTGAGAAACTCTCCAGTGAATTTCATGCCCTTAACACTCAAAGAGCAATTTCTCAAGTGTTTATATTTTGATTGTTTTCTTGGTGACACAAAATACTTAAACAAGTTAAGGAAATCCATATGTAATCTGTTTTTTACTAACAGAAGCCAAAGAGAAGCCACCCTCTCAGCTCTGAACCCAAGTGTACTCAATCTAAAGGAATGCAAGTGATTCTAGGGTTTGTAAATTTTGTATTGTTTCACATTCTGTGCTTTTTTAAACGAGGTTTTTAAATAAACACAAGACTGTATACAATGTGCCACTATGAATCATATTAAGTATGGAACATTGGGTAGAAATTTGATTTTAAACATTCTAGAAATGGCTATAAACCTAAAAACTATTTGTTCAAAACACAAACAATACAACAAGAATGTGTTCTTGCTATACAGGACACATCATTCCTGTAGGGGTAGCAGCAACTTACAGAGGTAACTTGCCAAAAAGAGCAATTTTTTTTTTTTGTTTTTGCTACTGCATCAAATATCGTCACTTATTTTACAACTTCACCTACGAATATGTTTACTCTAAAAAGCAAGCCTTCAAGCTTTCATACTATTGCATTAAACATTGGCCATATACTGGTAAAATGCTGTATATAATGGTGTAATATGCCATAACTTATTGAAAGGTTGTTCTTAATTGAAGTTACAGACTATTAAAGAATCATCTATGTTTTGAAAAATAGATAGTCTGACAAATGAATTTTTTTTAAAAAAACAAATCAGAAGTAAAACTGGAGTTATGTACAGTGAGTGAAGGCCATCTATACAGTCAGGATAAATTCACACCTGGAAATATTTTTTTTAAGATCATGTAATTGAAAAAGTCTAAGAATAATTAAAAATGCTAAACAATCAAAATGGAGTATTTCCAGTTAGATTTCAAGAATTTGTCATACAGGAAATATTTTATCCTCTCATTTTTTGCAAAATTCTGTTCCAAAAAAAATTTGAATTTTATTTGCCTGCTCCTACTCCATGTTGTGGCAACTGCAGAGAGGAAAATAAAGATATTTCTTCACTCTGATAAATAGGCAAAATAGATCCCTAAACCAATGGTATAAGAATTAACATTCAAAAGATGCCCCAAGAGCTTTCATAATCCTGAGGTGAAAGCAGTTACACCTCCACTACATTAGCAACACTGAATATACATTTTTATGACTTTTCCTCTGCTGCTCCCTGCATTGACTTCAGATAAAATTCACCTGGTACAAAGTAGTTCTTATCTGGAATAGCCTGTTACACAGCATGACCCCCTTCATATCTCAGGGATTTATGGAAGATGAAATAACCAGTCTGTGAGTGTGAGCTACATGGAAATAGTAATGATTAATAAGGATCAAATCAAAAACCTGAACACACACACACAGAGAATGTGAAACACTGCTTCTCACATCTAAGGCACTTCCAATTAGTTCATAGATAAAATTTCTGGTCCAGTAGCTCTCAGAGATTCCAGTGTTGTGGATCTGTGATGCTTCTATGACCAGGCAAGTCAAGGCCATCAAAAGCAATCAGAAGTTTCTGAAAATTCACAAGAGAACGCATAGCATCAGGGCACTACCACCCTCTGATATCTTGAAATAATACTATATTTTTATAAGATTTGCTCAACACTTAAGATTGACAGGAAAATGCTGATAGGTAACATTAGTAGCAAAAACAAAAGCCAAACTAAACAAACGCATAGCACAAACACAGTAAT
The DNA here is from genome assembly GCF_037042795.1 of Molothrus aeneus. Lineage (NCBI taxonomy): Eukaryota > Metazoa > Chordata > Aves > Passeriformes > Icteridae > Molothrus > Molothrus aeneus. The sequence goes on along the minus strand of NC_089649.1, from coordinate 48,273,700 downwards.
TAACAAAATAGGTGTCCAAACACCAATAGAAAGTCCCTAGATCTGAGGCACTTGCTCCACTCTGACAAGCCATTACAATGGATGGTTACTTTTTAATAAGAAGATTCATTTATTTCAAGTTGAAATATTTCTTCTTCCACAAGTCAGATACTGAGCATCTATTATCAAAGTTTGTTCTCACTGTTATAAATAGATTTTTCAGCACTTAAATTTCTCCTTGATAAGTTAAATAGACTGAAAATCTTCAGGAACTATTTAAAGGCCTATTTTCTACTTGCTCCTCCACTCTTTTTTTCTTTCCTGAATCTTCTTTAATACCTTATTTGTTGTCATTATACTGCAAAGGTTTCACATTGTTGTCGCCTTAGTACAAGAGTGTCATACCTCCTCAATGTGTCTCATAGGCAGCTCCTCCAAGCACTGACTCTTCTTCTCACAGCAGCCAACTGATGCTAGTTCCTCTCAACCACCCAATCCACTCTTTTATAGCACTCTTCTTATTGGCTACAGCTGCAGTCTGTTAACGTCAGGCCTGTTCCTAATCTTTAATAATTAACCCAGCTGCAACTCTTTAGGTGGTAAAATTACTTTCTATACTACCTTTATTTACTTATATTCTATCCCCCTACACTTTTTTTTGTTTGCAAATTATAGACTTCAGAACTGAATGTAGCATTCTTTCAGTAGCCTCATCAACATCAAAGGGAATGCAGATATTAGCAAGAACATATAATTCTAGCATTAAACATTATTGTCTTGATATTGTTCCTTAAGCTCATTAATAGATTCTCAGTGGAAAAATGCATCATGAAAAAGCTAATTTGACATTCTCCCTATGACATTTATTTTGCAAAGCCTCTCCATAGGTCTCAGTTCTCTTGGCACAACCCTCCCATTATGTTGCTCTTCACAAAATGGTTTCCAACCCTTTGGGTTGTCACTGACATCCCCTAGAGCACATTTTTTGAAAAACACATGCTCTTTTTTATTTCTTTCATTCTTTCTCCGTGCTTTCCAGAAAAAGTTCAACTGTGGGAAGGAGCTTAGCAGAGTTTAAGTGAAAAGACTGATGAAAAAACAGTCTTAAAGTTTTGATTTCTCTTAATTACTGTAGAGTAGATGCTTGCTCTCCCTGATTTGAATCAAATGGACCCAAGTGAAATGCTTTGTGGGTTGACTTACCGGAACAAGGAGCTATGAAACTGGGGAGGCAGATGATAAAGGTGACACTGGGAATGGGCAGTGAGAGGCAGATCAGCAAGAGTAACTTATTCCTGCTAGGCTTGGAATGCCAGCCAGAAAGGAGATACCTCAGCAGAACCTTCCTCATTTCACCTGGGCAGTGGCAGCCTAGGTGTTTCCCAGGAAAGAGGACCCATCATGCCTACACAGTGTGTTGGAACAGGAGGGTGGGCCCTGGGCATACTCCCCCAGGCCCCAGCAGTCTGGGCTGGCATGGGGAGGATGCAGCGTGAGGACAGCCAGTGAATGAGGAGCTGAGGCATGTGGCAGAGCAGCCACAAAGCCTGGCCATCTCTGAGGGGTGCAAACTGCTCCCTCCCACTTGCACCAAGGAGCACTCGCACATTTGTATGAGGGAGCACTCACACATTTGTACGAGAGCAGCAGCACTGGCCCAGAGGCTGTGCTCGTTCTGCTGGCCCACGGGTCTGGTGCTGGGGCTCTGTGGGGTGGGCCAGACACACAGACCACAGACACACCATGAGCATCAGCAGCTATGTCTGGCCAAGTGCTGTCTTCAGCAGCTGGCTTGGTTCAACGGAGCAGTTATGAGTGTCCTGAGGAGAAAATCACAGCCTTTGAGGAATCAATCGTATGATCCTAAGCAGGCAAAATTACTCTTATCTACTAATTATATTTTACTAAAACTAAAGCCTGGGTTATTTCTGAGAGAGATATTTTTTCTTACATGCATTTTGATAGCAAACACAACACAAAGATAATCTGTGCAATATCCAATGTTGCTTTACCCCTACGACCTGTGAAAAAAATGAAAATGGCATTGATATGCCACCTTTCCAGATGTAGACTGAATTGCTGAGGATCTTTTAATTGTTTAACTACACTAATAACATTAAAAATATATATTTAAAACCTCTGTAAGACAGAAAACCACACTTGGCTCAAGTACACCTCAGGGTGTTGGTTTTAGGTTAATTTTTAAAGGTAGAGTTTTTCCTTTCATCTATTCCATATTATCTTTCTAATTTTATAATTTTCATATGAATATTAAGTTAACAGCAAGCAACTCACATATAATGTCTGTATAACATCTTAGTTAGTTATAACATCTTTCAAACATTTCAAACATTTAGTTTGGTGGCACTTTACTCTTAGTGGGTGTTTGTGAGCAAAGACAGAAAGGATAAAATATCTCTTGATTCCTTCTACTCAGGAGAAATAGCTCATAGTCATTCCCTGAAATGTATGGAAAAATGACAGAAACCTCCTGCAGACAGAATATTCCTCTGTATGAAGGTCATTGTATGAAAAAAAAAACACATATGGAAACAAAACTGAGATCATTTCAGGGAATTAAACACCAACAACCACAAAGGTGTTTGCACAAAAAGGAAAACACACAGGCAACAACAAAGCAAAACAGCTCAGGCATTCTGAGTCGTTTGACTCAAGAGTTTCCCCACCCACTACTGATATGAATACCCAATACTGAAGACCTATGGTCCCTCCTCCCAGTTTGCAGAGCCACCCTGCATACTGTCCATGGTCAGTGAAGCTACAGAGCCTGTCAGTCACATCCTTACACATCCTTACACATCTTTACACACCCTTACACACCCTTACACATCCTTACACACCCTTACACATGCCCCAGTCAGCCCCCACATGCCGCCATGAGGATGCTCCTGTCAGTGTCCTGCTCTCCTCTTGGCTCTCCCGGAGTGAGCCTTCGTGGTCCTCTGTCTTTTGTACAGCCCTGAAAAGGGATTGCTTGCTTCCAAACTGTCCAACAATTATTGTTTTACAAGTATTATGATCTCTGTGTCAGTCCTTTAACTCTTATTGTCATTCACTGTGAAATCCACTCTGGCAAAGCCCCAGAGGCCCTTTTCCCCTCTCTCTGAGGCTCTGAACCCCCACACGCCGTGACCCGGGGCTGAGACTGGGTTATGCAGAAGCCTCGCTCACCCTGCATCAAACTGAAACCCTTTTCTGCTTGTTCAGTCACTGAGAACAATCTCACCTCATTACCTCTGGAAGCAGAGGCTGGGAGCCGGCGGCTCCCGACCTTCCGCCCTGCTATCAATAGATGGCAGCAAGCAGCTCCTGCTTCCCCAGCGCCGCGGCGGGAGCGGCTCCCGGCGGGAACAGGGAGCAGCTTCCCGGCAGGCCTCACACGCCAGCGTTAACAGCCTGGGATCAAACCAGAGCTACGGAGATGTCCCGTCAGTAAAACCTCCCGACTTGTTTGCAGTACACTTACAACAGGTCAAACACAGGAACTAAAATACAGTTTACACTTGAGCTTACTTGGATCTTTACTGGTGTGGGTGGAAGTCCTAAAGCGGTGTATGGGAGTAAGAGAAGGCAACAGTCAAACCAGGTCAGGATGCCACTTGCACCAAATTAAACCACAAGTTTTAACTCACATTGGGGTGAAACTTTGGTACAGCCCGCGACACAATTTGACCAGTTTGTGTGTTTAGAAGAAAGATGCAATTTGTATTACATGAAAATTTCAGTGTGTATTAAAAATAGCTTTTCCCTAGCAAAGATGAGTCCTTCAGGAGTGTCTCAAAACTACTGCATCCTCCTTCTTTGCTCTCAATGTGACTCTTTTTTTGTCTGGACAAAATTTTTAACTTCCTGTTTTGCCATGTCTATTCAAAATAATGCTTTTTCTGTTAGCAGTATGTCTCTTTAATCACAAATAACTTTTTCTCAGACCTCACACTCTACCCCCTCACACCACATACCACTCCTTAACATCCCATCCTGTCTGATCCTCCCTTTCATCATTTCTTGTGCTCTTAGAGTGAAAAATCTCCACATTAAAGCATCTCTTTGCTGTCTGTCCCGTGTGATGTAAATTCACTGAGTTGGACAGGTTATCTAAACTGGCCAAATGATCTGGTGACCTCTGAAGGATGCATGAAATGGGAATGAATATGACTGAGCCTTGCTGCTACCATACAAATGGAGATGCTGTGTTGGGACTGCTTGGGAGACAGATTTTACTATGATATTTGATATATCTGCTCATAAACATAAATTTTTAAGCTACAAAACTGTTAAAGCAAATCATTAATAACTTTTTTCACACAAAGGATGTCTCAATATAATATCCTGAACAGATAAATCCAGTAAAAGAGGAAAATATACCTTCTTCAAAGCATTCCAATTAAGAATTTTGAATTTCATTGTTCAATTTCAATATTAAAAGGACTCAGAACATTGACTTCAAGACCTTTAATTTCCTGCACCATGCTATATACTTTTAGGAAGTAATTTTGCAAAGAAAGAAAAATATTTTGCTATTCTTTTCAAAAGCCAACCTATTATTTCTGCTTAAGACTTCTCAAGTTCTGGAGCAATTAGCAGCTTCTTGTGCAGATATTGACTGAGTTAAAATGCAAAGTCTACAGTCTCAGTGTCCTGGATGTCTACAGCAGAAAGTGTTGTGAGTGTATGCTTGTTAGTGGCATGGTAAGTTGTGCTGGAAAGAGATGGCTAGACTTGTGGAGGGATCTAACATTGTAATTTTGCAGTCAAGGTTGGGGAATATATGTACTGGACAAGCTGGAAGTACCTCAGCACATCACAGAGCTCTCCCAGCACGTTTAAGAACTTTTTTCTCTTTCCTCTTTTTTCTTTTTTTTTCTTTTTTTTTTTTTTTTTGGTTTTGTTTTTTTTACCTCTTTCTCCCTTCCATCAGAAAGTTTTGTTGTTTGGAATTTACAAAGACAAACCTGTTTTTATAGGCTCTTCTGGTTTCACTGGTCACAACCTCTCTGAGAATTCCTTTGGGGATTTTAAGCAAAATCATGTAGTTAACATCACTTTGTCTTTAAATTTTAGCTAGATGACATCAGGCTTGTTTTCTTGAAGCTTTTTTTTGTTCCAGTTTTTTATTCAAAAGCCAGATATTCAGACTTACCACAGAAGTCTTTCCTTGTTTTTTTATGCTGTCAGAATAACACTCAAGTATTCTTGCAGACATCTCCAAGCATGTTTAGCTAAGCTTCAGGTTGGGGAGGACTTTCTGCCAAGATTAAAAGAGGCAAAGGAGAGTCATGAGCTTAAGTGGAAAAGATTTCCTCAGAAGGGTGAAAACCAACAGTTTTCCTGTGAAGTTCTGATAACAGAGAGATAGCCCAGGGCTGCAATCAGAGGTAAAACCCCTCGTGCTTGTTAATTTATTCTCTTTTTCTAAGCAACAGAGATCACTGCAGAAAGGTATAACTGAGGAGACGTGGATTGCTGTAGATAATTTATGGTATGCAATTCTATTTCAACTTATCAAAAATGTGCAGAGGAGGGAAGTGACACCTACACTTGCAGCCAGAGGGTGGCCATAGATTTATTTCTGCTGCACTGGAAGCTGCATCCCCCTCTTCTGTCACGATTATTTGCACATCCAGTACCCAGTCAAAGTGCAGTCACATCCTTGCTGTGTGGCAGCATCAGTCATGGGACTGTGGTGTGGGGGAGCAGGCAGAACAGCTAGCTTCTCTATTCATCCTTGCAGGTCATGGATGTTGCAGGATGCACATCTGGCACATGTCAAAAAGAAGCATTGCTTTTCACACAGCAGGCATGTGATTGGTCACGGCAGGGAAACTGCTGCAGAGACCTGCAAAGCTGCCAGCATAAAGGACCTTGGGGTGCTGGCTGACAGTGGCAAGCAGGAGCCAGCATGTCACAGTTAAGACAAGAAGGCCAATGGCATCCTAGCCTGTATCAGCAATAGTGTGGCCAGCAGGACCAGGGCAGTGATTGTCCCCCTGTAGCCAGCACTGGTGAGGCCACACCTCAAATCCTGTGTTCAGTTCTGGGCCTCTCAGTACAAGAAGGATATTAAAGTGCTGCAGCGAGTCCAGAGAAGGGCAATGGTGGTGAAAGTTGTGGAGCACAAGTCCTGTGAGGAATGGCTGAGGCAGCTGGGGGTGTTTATCCTGGAGAAAAGGAGACTCAGGGATGTTATCACTCTCTACAAGTGCTTGATAGGAGATTTTGGCCAAGTGGGAGGCAGTCTCTTCTCCCAAGTAAAAAGTGACAGAAGAACAAGTAGCCTCAAGTTGTCCCAGGGGAGGTGTAGACCGACTGTTAGGGAAATTTCCTTCCCAAAATGTTGTCAAGCATTGGAACAGGCTGGCCAGGGAAAAGGTTGAATCACTATCCCTAGAGGTATTTAAAAGACATAAATGTTACACTCAGGGACATAGTTTTGTGGCGGACTTCACAGTGTTAAATTTAGAGTTGGACTAGGTGATCTTGAAGGTCTTTTTCAACCATAGCAATTTTATAATTCTGTGAAATGAGAGCAGCAGAGATTGACACCACAGTATTTCAGCTCTGTGACCCCTTCCCAGACACAAAAATAGCAGACAGTTCTTAGATGCACACAGGCAATGGCAATAGAATCACACTGTAGAAGGCAGGAATTTTACTATAAAGTACAACTGGCACATAGACCACATCTCAACTAATACTGGTTTGATGATCAAAAACTTATGAAAATTATCTATCATTCTTTACAGATTATATAACTAAAGGAAATCAGAGTAATGGCAATGAGTAACACAATACACAGTCTTCACTGAAAGCTAATCCACTAAGCAACATGCAGTCTGTACCCTCCGGGAAAATATTTTATGTCATGGAGAATTTTTTCTACGAGAGTTAAGATGCTATTCTGCAAGCCAGTAAGAAGTTCTACTCTGTACTGCGCACAATTAGGAATTGTTATGTAGGTGAAACCCTGTTTTGTCATGCTTTACAAATAGACATCAGTGAACTAGTCTTTTATTACTTAATCAAGATAAAAATTACATTTCATTACCTAAAAAAATCTATTCATATAGTGATCTCAGAGTAAAGGATGAATATTTTAGATGTTTGCATTAATCAGATCTCATACCACACAGACCAATTTCAGCATGATTCCCCTGGCAATGCTTCTGCAAACTGCATCTGACCTCAGGGTATTTAAGACAACAATTGTACCAGATTCCCACTGCTTGTTTCATCTTCTTGCAGCTGGTTGCAGTATTGTAGTCAGTCATACACAACAATTTAAGGGGAGACTGCCTTAAGTGGAAGTGGACTGCCTTCCCTGTGCCATTTTTACAACGTTTATTCCCATCTCCCCATCTCCTTTCACCAGCAGAACAGTGACCAGGAATCAGTTGGAGGGTAAGCAGCAGCACTTGCCACCTTCCTTTGCTGCACACATTTAAGGTACCGTAGTCCCCTCACTAATTTACTGTAGGTCAGGCTGGTGATGCCTTCTGGCCTCTTTCTCTAATTCTGCTACCACCAACCATCTGTGTTCTGCAGATTTCAAATGCTTTTCAAAGCTTTTAGAAATAAGAGATTTTATGTCTGAATAATATTCTGTGATCTTATTTTCAATATTTATTGTGCCCTGTGTTTGTTATTTAAGGGGGTTTTTACCTTTTTTGTTTATTTTTTTAATTGAGAACCACGGAAGTTGATGGATCATGGCCAGCTTTTCAATTCTTTAACCAGGCTTTTCAATGGAAAGGAGGTAGCTTGAATTGTTAAACTAGTTCCTGCTGTTTACTCTTTCTTGTATGTTTTTTTGGAAAGGATGGGTTTAGGCATCACAGCAGGTTGTGTGATATACTTCATTTTTCATCAGTTTCTCGTTTGGAGACAGCATGAACAGTTAATTTTGCAGAGTGTTACATACTGGGCAGATATAAGAGCCTTTGTAAGTCGTCAAGCTTCATTCAGTCCTCACTTCAGAGAGTTCCAAATAGCAATAGCATCACATCTTGTTTTCTTCATTATTACTTAAGACTCTTTCTGTGATGTCATAATTTTTTTCTGCAAGGAAGCCAGAAAAAGAAGGATGCAATTTGAGGCAAAAGCTGCCTTCTCAGAAACATGGCAGAGATGGTAGGAGAGAATTGAGTTAGCCCTCAAAAAATTGAGAAGTGGAAATAAGTTTGTGTTACTGTACTTGGGAAAGGCAGAAACAGTGAAACAGGATGGAGAGGAAAACACCCTTTGGATCTATGAAGAAGGAATGTGTTCTTTGCAACATTCTGTGAAGTAGCATGGAAAGGATGTATTTACCAGTTCCGAATAACCATGTGATACTTTTTGAAGAAAACAACTTTTGTGTGCAGAGTGAAAGATGAGAATTTAGATGTCAAGGTGACAGTTTGCTTTTGTTTTATGGAGTTCTCTTGACGCTGTATAGAAATCCATTAGCTACCCTGCTTACTACTCTAATACCTAAATTTCTCCATTCCATTTAGTATTGCTGGTGAGACCTGCAGCGTTTCTTATTCTGAAGGCCTTGAGATATTTCCAAGATGCAGTGTTTCATTGTTAGTTTTTGTACCCTTTAAAAAGAAGTATGCAGTGTCAATCCTGTTACCATTTTCTCATTGTGTGCACAGTCAAGGTAAATGTAGTCATTATAAACTTATTTTCCCTATAACTTTGCTCAGAATGCTAAGAAAGTCTTAGCACTTTTTCTTTATTTCTTTAACTTAGAATAAGGGGAAATGTAAAACAGCACAACTGACCTATGTAAGGCTTTTCAAAGACCAAGATTACCCTTGCTCGTTGTGGGCCCACACAACTTGCTTTATAACCTTTAACATGCACAAATTTAGGTGGGTGGAAGAGAGAAAGAGAGAAAATAGAGGGAAAGAGAGAGAAAAAAAGTGAGATAGAAAAAGAAAGAGAGAGAAAGATGTAGAGAAAGAGGAAGGGAGGGAGAGACAGAAAGAGAGAAAAAGAGAGAGAGAGAAAGAAAGAGAGGAGAAAAGAAAGAAAGAAAGAAAGAAAGAAAGAAAGAAAGAAAGAAAGAAAGAAAGAAAGAAAGAAAGAAAGAAAGAAAGAAAGAAAGAAAGAAAGAAAGAAAGAAAGAAAGAAAGAAAGAAAGAAAGAAAGAAAGAAAGAAAGAAAGAAAGAAAGAAAGAAAGAAAGAAAGAAAGAAAGAAAGAAAGAAAGAAAGAAAGAAAGAAAGAAAGAAAGAAAGAAAGAAAGAAAGAAAGAAAGAAAGAAAGCTCAGAGACTTCACATTACCCCCTCCTTGTCTGGAAACCATAGAAACCAAACTGAAAGTACAGCCAAGAAGTTCGTCATTTGGCTATCTCTGGCTGATCTCCATGGAAACATTTCACTTTTTGTTGAAAGGAAAGATTTTCAAATCAGACAAATGGTCACAGTCTGACGGGTTATGACATCTTTGGGAAGAATGAAAAGAACAAAAACAGTGACAAATATTTCTGCTTTACATATTTGTATTACACTTCTATTTTACACCATTCATGCCTATTTTATTTAATTACAATTAGAGCCTTTCTTTCAGTTTTGTTAGCAAATCAGACATTACATACGGGGAAAAAGGTAATACTCTGCCAACAAACCAGAGTCTATTCACTCTAGTATCCAATTTAGATGCTATTTGCTGTAAACTATATAGATCACCCAATACAGTTTTTTGCATGCTTTGCCTGGAAGACTGAAGAGAGGTGTTGAATGTGTCATAACAACTAAAATTGAGACTTAAGAAAATGTTCAACACTGGCAAGTCACGTCTCAGAGTTATTCTTTCAGGAACCCTACAGAGCCAGGAAGGTATTTTTGCCTGTTTCCCACCCCCTTACCTATTGAATTGCAATTAAAATAAGCACTGGATGAGCACAGAAGAAAACCACCAGATAAAACAACTTAATATGAAAGGCACTTCCATAGAACTCAAGGCTTTTATTGATCCCATGTAAGTCTTCTGGAGCTTAGAGTTTATGTCTGTGAGGGAGCTTTTGTTGGAGGTGGAGAGGTGGAGTGACCTGAGGATCTCACAGAAGCTTCAAAGTATGGCTGGTACCCAGCTGCTCAGCCACATCAGCTGCAAGGCTGCTCAGGGCACAACAGAAGGAGAAGGTTCTGGAGGACTCCTCCTTTACAACTGTATTTTGTTGTATGTAGGTACCATCTACACTGTATGCACCACCTACACTGCTAAGATGTGTCTAAGCAGTAGAGATACTCTGCTGAACTATGAATTCTGAAAATCAAAAAGTCTTGTTACAAAGTGATCTGAGGTACTAAAGCCCAATTAATTTGTCTTTAGGCAGTTTCAAGTTACTGCTGCAACCATTCTGCTCCTCTAAATTTTTATTTGCTTCTTTACTGGTAGTGCACATAGCATAGATGAGAAGAGGGTAAATGTTTCTGCTAACTTAAATACACAGAGAAGCTCCACTACCAGAAAGCTCTTAACCAACAAAGGAAGGAAAAATACTGATGCCATCTTACCTTAAAGAGAAAAAAGAAAATAATCCACAGTCACCCTAACACTATTAAAGAATGATTCTGTTTATCACTGTATACACCTCAACAAACTACAATGCATATGGGATATGACTTAGAGAATTAGAAAAGCCACTAGATATCTCTGATTCATCAAGCAGTGAATATTATTTCCATCATCAGATTATTGCATTATGACTTAGCTAATGCCTAATGGTGGCAGTTTATTACCGTGCTCCTAGAAGTGGCCTATCTGCTAAGAAATAGTGACAACAGAAATGAATGTAACAAATATTATCAGCAATGAAGAGACATCATCTGATTTCAGCTGAAGACAAACTGTCACTGAACAAAAAGAGAGAAAATATGCTGATGCTTCCTAAAATTTGAAAGACTATCAAAAAGACTGCAATGAATTATAGAGACAGAAGTAAACAGAGCAGGAAACTCAAGGAAGTAATGAAAGAACATTCACAAAGAGAAAGTGACAGGCAAAATATGGCTCTGCTGAATGTTTTATCAAACATTCAAAGTAAAATAATAGTCCAGAAGACAAGAGCAAGAAAGAAGGTCACATCTACTAAGTTAGTAGGTACTTTACTAACATACAGATGAAGATTTGTATGAAAAAGATAACAGAGTTTGGTCCCGAATATTCAAATCTACTTAAGAACTATTCTAAATATTCTATCTACTTAAGAACTATTCTAAATATTCAAATCTACTTAAGAACTATTCTAAATATTTTGACCACATCTGGCTTCTCTGTGCAGTTCAACAGTTAGAAGATTAGTCAGAAGATGCCCTTTGTATTAAAACCCCTCTAAGAATATAATAAAACAGAATATAATAAAACAGGTGTGCAGGAGCAAACTGTACAGGATTTAGGTTAGGTTTGCTCAATGATCTTAAAGTCCTTTTCTAACCTAAATGATTTTATGATAAAGGTTATTAATAGTGGTATAGTTATTGCTTTCACTGCCCATAATTATGGTATGGATATGTCAGTTCTGTAGAGTACTTGATCTGTAAACATGTGGGAAGGCAGGGTGTATATTTTAACTGCACAAGTATAACAGACTGACGTTTTCCAGCTTGATTCCACTGAAGTTTGGGTGACATTTTTAATCAATTCTTGAAATTCAAAATCAATCTTGAGAAATTTTTGAAATTATTGGGTTTTTTTTCAGGGGGGGAAGTACTTTCTATTTGTTCTTAGATGGGATGAGCTGCCCAAACACAAGAAGAAAGTCTATTGACCTAGTAATTAAGTACCCAACAATATCAATCTAGGAGCTGTCTTTGTGTCCTGATACATATATAGAAAAAAGGGGCTGTAGGCAAGGCATCCAACTTGCTCTGTTCAGCACTGCTGCTTCCCACAGAGTATCCGTTTCAAGAAATCCATGGATCAGCTGGAGAGAACCTAGAGGAAGACAAGAAAAATAATCAGGGGGGCTACAAAATATCCTATAGGGAATGATTGAATTAATTGCAGCTACTTAGTTTGAAGAGAAAAAAGCTAGAGGGAGACTGAGCATCCTTCTGAAATGCAAAATCTTCTTGTAAGGAGAGTAGATCAATCTGTTTCTGTGTCCATTGAAGGAAGGTTAAGGAAAAACAGACTTATACTGCACCCGGGGGATTTGGTCTGGAGATCAAGAGAGATGTGTTTCTAGCCTTAAACATTGTGATCATTTTCCTAAGTTAGTCATCCTAGAAATAGAGAAATCTCCATCACTAGCAGTTTTTGAGACCACATCATGCAAACATCTGTCAGGAACTATTTATACATTATTGGTACTTCTTGGGCCAGAAGAACTGGATAAATCAGAGTTTTACTCTGTAGGCCAGAGCCTTTACCCTGGAGGCCAGAGCCACAGGCCCCTTCCATAGCAACTGAGGCACAGGGCATACTCCATTACCTTCTTTGACCTGGAAAGCCAAAGGGAAGCTCATAATTTAGTTGTAAAGCACTGGCCAAGTTATTTCAGCTGTGCCAGACTAGATAGCCTCCCCAGGTCCTCAGACCTTGTTTCCTATAAGTTACCTTTCTGTAGGACAAAGAAAGGGTATAACAGCCTCTCCCCACCCCTCCTCTGCCAGGCCTTTCCCTTTCCCTCCAGCAGGACAGAAGCCTGCACAAGTTCCCAGGACACTGCCAATCTTTGAAGGCAATAAATCTTCTTTCAGGCAGGCAGTAGTGAGATAAGGCAACCAATAAAAAGCCAGGCAGTTGTGAGATAAGGCAACTAATAATTACTGTGCAACCTGGATAAAGCACCCTTCAAATGTGCATCACTACAGGGTAGTTTTAGACTAGAATTTCCTGTTTCTATATTTAATAATTGCATTTCTATTGTTCTTTCCTCAAGCGAAACTATTTTGTGGCTACTAAGATCGCCCCATCATGAACAGCTTCTTTTCTTTCACACAAAAATATGAAATTTTCCCCTTGACTTTTCTTGTTGCAGCTTGTAATAGAACTGCATCTGGAAACACTGTACCATATTCTTATACTACTTTTACAGCAGGAACTGCTAAGTACTTTGGCTTGCTTACAAATTTCTCAATTCACTGAGATATAATTGTGCTGTGATTCATGCCTTTGCTAAATCTATGCAAGTTGTGGGCATGATTATTAACATCACATTAAACCCTAGAACTAAAGAGATTAGCAAACAGATTTTTTTTTCCTGGACATTGGCACTTAGGAGATAAATTACACTGTCAAAATGTTTAAGGAAAACAAAGTACAATTATGACAGAAATGGTTTTATTTTACAGATTGCTCTGTTTTGAAAGAGTTCAGCAATTGTTATATGGTAAAATATAGCATAATTTGAGCATTTGTTTATCCATGGAACAGCACAAGCACAGCATAAAACAACCTTAAGTGTTCAATTCAGGAACCCTTGGTATTATTTCTTAATTTCAACAGAATTTCACACTCAGAATGTTCTAAGTCTCTGTAGTGACATACAGTAGCATAAACAGGCCACTATACGTCACCTTTTAATTGCTGTGAAGACTATAATATCATTTTGATCTGCAACTGTTGGGCCACAAATGGCCTCACTGATTTCATTTCAGATTTAAATTTTGCTCAGTTTCAAATTTAAACTACTGACTTTTCTTATGAGTTTTTCTGCTGATTGGTATCCCTTCCCAGCACATGTATGCATCAGCTATGATCAAATGATCATTCAAAACATTACACTAAAAATCATGGCCTCTTACTTTTCATTTCTAGACAGATTTTTTTCCACGTCCTCTAAATGTTTCACTCAGCAGATTTTTTTTTTTTCCTAGGATATTGCTGATTATCCAAGGAGGGAAAAGGGTAAAGTAGGAAACTGTAAGCCAGGGTAGAGGGGTGAACTAAATCAGTAACAACACACATTGATTTTACACAACTCTAAAGTGTATTAAAGACTAACAGGAATTATACAGTGGCTGCAGAATATTACCACTGCAGCCTCTCAGGAATTTCTCATGTAAATTTCCAGAGGAATTCCAGTGGAGAAGGAAAGTCTGGCAAAAAATAACAGCTTTCACTTTTTTAATGCAAATTTGATGATGAAGATGTCTTTCCAGGCCAGTTGATGGTGGCAGAGATTATCTTCTTAAATAGTTTCAACATTTTTTACATCCTTTCTCAGCAAGATCAGTGCAGAGAGCTGTGCTAAAAAAATTGTGGTTAAGGATGTATTATGCTATATGCATCATCCATCAGTAGGAATCTCTGTTAGCATGATGATACAAGTAATCTAAGCTAAACATAGAGATTCTGATGCATTTATCATCATTTATTTTGTCACATGTATAAAACAAATAGATGAATAAAAATATTTATCTCTAAATCCATTAAGGAAATTTGCCTTATTAATAGTGCCTTGAGGTTTATAATAAATGCTATGTTACTCTTACCCCTTTTATAACTAAATCCTAGTAATTACAAAATAAATAATTAAAAGCCCATCAACACCTCTAGTCACTAATCACTCATGTCTAAGAGCTTTCTTGTGGCAATTGATTGTCTTGGTAGAATATTTTCAGATAAAATTACTTAAATGCTTTTGGCAAAGAACAAAGGAGATGAAAATACTTTTCTTTTGGTTTTGTCAGAAAATTGTAACATCATGATTTTCAGTGTCCGATAAGAGGAACAGATCGAGGCTCGCTCCTAATAAGGTAAAATATTACATTCAGATGTTCAGCATACTGAATGCACACACATGCACGAGACAGACTTGCAGAGATTTTGGAGCTACCTTGTGCAGGAATACAATTCACTTGAGAGAAACTCTGAGACAAGAGGACTAGCTCAGCACACCAAGCCAGGAATGGCAAGAGCAGTCTGCAGATGGGAGAGTGCTTTCAGAGTGCCCATCTGAGCAGCCAAATATCATCACCCTGCCTGATGGATGGGTGGGGGAACCATGCCCACAGTGTCCACAGGCTTGGGGCCAGGTCCTGGGCTCAGGCCTGGCCAGGGCAGAGCAGGAGGCACAGGGACTGGCATTAAGCAGTTGTTGCTGTCATTGTTAAGGATGGGGGACATGGCATCACAAGTAGACTGCTGACAGAGCAAACCTAAAAATCACCCCAGTGTTTTTTTCAGCTCATTGCTGAAGCATCTTTGCCTTCACAAAGCCTGAGTGAACATTCACTAATCTCTATAGCTCACTGCTGATAATACCAACAAACCTAAGGTTCAGAGCTACATTATTCAACATATTACTGAGACAAATTTCATCATATAGCCATGGTATAATTCAAGTACACCACCTAATAATCAAGTTTCAACCTGGGTAGTCTGCAGTTATCAAAAACCTGCTTTATTAAGAGAGAAATAGCTTAAATCTGTTTTTAAGGTAAAACATATTAAGTAAAGACTTAAAGCAATGCACAGTACTAACCTGCATAATGACTTGCTGGTCAGATTGCAACAGGATAATCAAAAGCTACTGGACAGCAGCTAAAGGCCAGAGTCCTTAATAGATTAGCAGTGAAAGATTATTTTGTTTTGATCAGAGATAGATAAGCATAATTAAAACTATCCTTTTTTTTTCCCCCTAGTCAGTTTGCCCATCCCAAGCCTCAGCTTTGCTCATGATAATGACTGTTAAGTTTTGCAACTGTAAACATGACAGAAGATTTTCATGACTCTTTTATCCTAAAAATATTAATGTCAAAGAGTAGTTGACACAACAGATAACAAGCAATTTCTTGCTTCGTTTGTCACAATTTTCTTGTTAGTTACAGGGCTCTTTTTAATTACAGTTCAAGCATTGGTTCAGCTACTTACTTTCTTGCTTCTGACAAGTTTGTAATTGTTAGTGTCCTCCTTGATCCAATGCAATCATTAGCAAAAGAGTGCAGCACTGAATCTGACATCATCATCTAATATCTACCCAAAGAAACACCATGAAAAGGATTTATCGATGTGTTTTTAAAAAAAAAATAATATTGTAACCCAGAGACTGACTAATTAATTTTCTGAGAGAGTAGCTCATTAAGCTGTTATTAACAAATACACATTTCTCAGGTCCTATGATTGTTGCAGTACTAGACAATATCCATATGCAAAAGAGAGAATTGTGATGCTTTCTAGATAATCTTTTTAAGGCAATCTAAGCCCATTGCTTTTAGAAGGAAGTGGAATAGGGAATATGTCAAAACAAGAACAGCAAGCACCATTTAACCATTGGTTTTTAGGGTTGCTGGTTATTTAGAAATTCAGTAGGGCTTTTACTTCCCTCAAGCAAATGACAGGAAAACTCTGAAGCACTAATATATTAATTTCTCTTCTACTGGAAATAATCTCCACTCCTGCCATGGCTGACTGTAGGTGCCATGCTTTAAATCACATAAGAATAAGCCATTTGCTACTCGGACAAACACAAATGAAGGCCATATGAGTGCATGGTATGGTGAATGTTTAAGGGATATGGAAGCAGAAATCCACTGTAAGAAGGTGTTTCCACCAGGTGTGGATGTAGCAGCAGTTCTAGTCTAGTCATAAGCATCAGTTGTGGGTAAAATTTGAAGCCATAGATGATGAGGAACTGTGCTTCATCACTGCATTACTGACCACACATTGAAAGTCTAAAAGTTATGACTGTGATTATGAAGTTGTGATTAGGAAGTATTATTACCCTCACTTATCACTTTAAATGGAGGTATTACTAAGAATTTACATGATTTAGTTAAACAGATTTAATCTGTACTATGGTGCAATTATACAGAGAAAAATCATGACCATTTTAGCAGAGTTCAGGGAGTTAAGTAGGATTGATATGCCTGCATTTCCATAGAAAAAGAGGATCCTGAGCCAGCTGTAAACAAACGAATGAAATAAATTTAGGGTGAATGCAATTCATGCTTGTTACATTACACAGTGACAGTGTACACAAAAGTAAGAGACCTCAGCACTCACAGGTATCCAAGGGACCTCCTGGTTTTCTTCAAGACATACATTTCCACATTACAAGCATCAGATGATTTAAAGTAGTTGTTTATATAAAAGTCCACTAAAACAGGTTTAATGTTTATCCTAACAAGTTCATTGATCACTACATACAAATTCTTAAACAAGTTGGGGTTTTTTTTTACAATTTAATAATTTAATCATTAATTATTTAAGGATTAACTATTTCGTTATTACTTATTCATTTAATTATTTAATAAAATCATTACATTTTATCATTAATCTGTACAATTATTTCATTTTCATACACACATGTATTATTTTTTGCAAACTATAACTATTTTACTACTCATTGCTGCAGAGAAAGTTCACTGTTATATGTCTTAAAGCTTAGACTGATTTTGTGTTACTGATTTTGCCAGTAATCCCATCTGAAAAAACAGTATTTGGAAGCATTTTGGAATGCAGGACTGGACTTTACCAAAACCTTAGAATATTTGATGCTCAAATGTCTTTATTACCTAGTTTATAAACATCTTAAACAGAGTATGGCAGTGCTGATGTTAAGACATAATGTTCCTGTGCACTGTCATTAATCCATTACTATCCAAAAGGCTACAATGATTCATGTTAAAATGTTACATAGTTTGTCCATTCTTATTTAATATTATTAAATTTGTTTTAAAATAAAAAAAAAAACTTCTATGTTTTCTTCTTCCCATCATGACTATTTTCTATTAGCACATCTCTTACAGCATGAGAATTTTAATGTTAATAAAGCTAATCTGGGACATACAGGAATGTTGCCTTTCATACTACATTTCATGTAGATTTTTGTCATCTTCCAGTTGTTCACTCAATTTATAGTTTACTCTGTTACATGATATTTTACTATTCTTCCACTTTGTCTTCCACTTTTTTGTAAAGGTGTATTTATGACAAAGATATGTAAAATACATATAAGTAATTTTTTTTTTCAGAGTATATGCAGGTAAACAGTACTTATGCTTCTACTTTGTTTAGGGCAACATTTACTGCTACTCAGCTAGGAATGATGCATCTGTGAATTTTGCTGTGTATTTTCAAGTTTTCTGTCATTACTGTAGCCTCATGGCCTGCAGCCTCAGTAGTGTAACTACTAAAGTTCAAGAGCATCTTTCAATAAACCTCTGCCACCTTTACAGTGCCTCACATGAAACTTCACCATTTTATTTTCTCTTCTGAAATAGGCCCATTCCAGTTCTAAGTCTTCATATTTTCTATTTAAAGTCAAATTTTGTTCCACTTTAGTGACTTTTCAGATGAGAATGTTTTTTGTTCTCCTAGTATATTCTGATTTCATGCTGTGTAATCCATATTTTCCAAGGGTCCCTGTGACATTGTTTCATTGGTACTAGCAGTTGTTCACTGCTATGCCAATCAAGGCTGAACATTTCCATGACTTCAGAAAAAAGTTATCAGAAAATTTGCTCTGGATTACATCTTGCCAAGAAACTGCTATTTTAATACAGAAAGCTACAAATCATTTCTGAGCAGGAAAACTCATGAAATCTATTCTGTGTATGGAGAAAGAAGCAGCCCATGTTTATATGATTTCTATCCCACATTGTACTGGGTGATAAGTGAAGCAAAGAGAAGGTAGAAGCCAGGAAGGCCCAGACTTTCTGTCAGAGAGAAAACTAAATATTACCCCTCTCACCAGCCATCTACAAAACCAGGACCAATTTCATGTCTTTGAGATCTCTACCCTTTTATTATGTCTGGCTGAAAATGTTGGGAGTGCTGCAAGGTTATGCCAGCTTTCAGGAAGGGAGGGGAAAGAGCTGATACTGAAAACATGTGGGAATGCACAGCTCAGCATTTGGGTGTCTGCCTTGTGAATGTGCTACTTCCCACTTGGCAAAGTGGCCAGTATGGCAGAGGTCACTTGCAGTAATGAAATGCAGCCCAACTGCAGCCATGGCAAACAGAACACCGCAGTGGGGCAAAGGGACCAGAAATATCAGCTGAGGCTGAAAATAGCTTCCAGGGCTCTGACCAAAATTGGAGTATTTCATAGCTGCTCAAGTTCTCTGATCATATTGAGGCATAAGGAAGGTAAAGGAATAACAAGATGTTCTGACTTGAGGAATAGTCTCCAAGAATCCCAAACTAGCATAAAATATGCTTGACAACAGGTCTGCAGAAATATTTTAACTTGTGTAAAGAGTTATTGCCAAGATTCACCTCAAGACCTAGAAAGTTAAATACTACAGTGTAAATGGGACTCCTGAATAGTATTTTAAACACTAGACACTATTAAGTTCTTGTTTCCATCTGAGTGTCATGGTTATTTTAGAGTAAGAGTTGACTCACTGCTTTTTGAAAGAATATTGAAAGAAGAGGTTGGAGGTGAAAAGAAATAAAGGACTGGAGGCTGAATTGTGCTTGGCTCAAGTGAAACTAAGGACAAGTCTTCTTTATATATCTTGCTGAATGAAGCATTTAAGCTAAGGAAATCTGGATCAAGGTTTCAAGTTACTACTATAAAAAGCATTAGTTTCCTATTTTCTCTTTTATTGTGCCACATATCCTTTGGAAATTGAGACAACCAGTTTGTTTTACATAAGCTACCCAGACCTAATCATAGAGTTAAGTTTATATTCAATGTTTTTAGCTCAAGAGGCTGACTGTACCAGGACCAAGGGCAAGTTCACATCTTGTACCTATCTCAGCAAGCAGACCCTATTCTGTTTAGTCTGACAATGAACAGAAGAGTAGGCAGTGCAAGCATGTAACTGGGAACCATAACAAACAAAAAAAACAAACAAAACAATATTCAGTAAAATAAAATAAAATAAAATAAAATAAAATAAAATAAAATAAAATAAAATAATACTTAAACAAACTGAAACAATAAAAAGGAAATTCAAGGGACTGGGAAACAAAACTTAACAACTTTATTTCTGAAGATAATTTGGTGTAAGTAACAAGTTAGAACCATAGAATCGTAGAATCAACAAGGTTGAGAAAGACCTTAAATCATCAAGCCCAACCATTAGCCTAATAACACCACCATGTTTGCCACTAATGTCCTCAAGTGCCATACCCACACATTTTTTTAATACTTACAGGGATGGTGACTGCAGGACTTCCCTGGACAAACTATTCCAATGTTTTTCAGCCCTTTCCATCAAAAAAAAAAATTCTAATACCTAACCCAAACCACTGCTGGTCACAGCTTGAGGCCATTTGCTCTCATCCTGTCACTTGCTACCTGGTAGAGGAGACCAACCCCCACCTCACTACCTCCTCCTCTCAGGTAGTCATAGAGAATCGTAAGGCTCCTCCCTGAGCCTCCTGTTTTCCAGCCTAATTCAAATCTAGTTTAAACCTATTTCCACAAGCCCTGCTAACCCTTAAGGTAAGAATCTTTTCCCACTTTGAAACAGGTGGAACCCATATGTTGCCAGGAGACTCAGTGGCAGATAAACCAACCCATGATCAAAAAAAATCAAAATTCTGCTGCTAACAGCAGTCTCTTCATCTGCATGATTTTTCCATTCCTTGCCCCATCCTTCCCTGCAAATGGCAGGAAAATTTATATTATGATCTTTAAGTCCAATTACATTGTAGAACATAGACAATAAAACTAGTTTGAGATTCAACATTTAATGGAAAAAAAGGTAGAGTAATTCAGCTCTAAAGATGTAACTAAATGCCAGGCTCAACTAGCTGATGCCATAACTTTGCTCCAAGTGTTTATTTTGTACATGCACATAATCATAATGAACACTACTCTGCTTCCCTGTACCAGAGACTGAAGTTGCACAAATATAAAACAGTTTTTGACATCAGGTGGGATATGGATAATTTAAAGTCCTACCAGAACATTGTAGAGAAAAGGTATTTCACCCTACTACTTCATATGCAAAGACAAATAGACATTCTAGGTGTTTACTTGTCCATTGATTGATCTCAGAGGGGAAGAAATGAATAAGAAAATTTATGCAGTATGAAAAAGAAAATACTAATAATTACAAAAAGTATTGCAGAAATTAAGGAATGCCTGTTCTGTGTTCTGAAATATCCTAGAAAGTATTGTTCCATTTCAAAGGTAAAAAGAAAAAGGTATACCTGCTAGTACATTGTGATACACTTGAAAATATCACTGCATTTATAGAATGACAAAAACTTTGAAGCTCTCCCAAGATGCTCAGGCTGACATCCTGTGCTTCAAATATAATAGAAACATGAGATGGGTTTGTAGGGGTTTTTTTAAAATTTTGACAAGTTTAAAGTTAACTGCATTCTAAACAACAAATTAGAACTGTGTCACAAATTCCTTTTTCTGTGTTACTGGCTGCAAGAACCTGAGGCAACACATCTCAAGAGCTTCTTTGGTTGTTTCTGACATACTCTGACAAGAAGTAATTACAGGCCACATACAGTCTTTCACAACCTTTTCTGAAGTAGCTTTTAAAGACAGATAATGCAGGGCTCCTTGGTTTTCACCTGCCAGCACCCTCCTGCTCAGAGTTGCTGCTGTTTCTTGCACACCTAGGCAAGAAGCATCTCTGGGGAAGAAGTTATGCAATGTGACCAGGAGGAGGCTCTAGGAAACCAAACCACCTCAGTCTAAACCTAACAGAGCCCTGGTGTGATGAAGCAGATTTCACACGTACAGGTTTTTCTCTGTGATAACGGGATCAGTTATCCACTATGGTCTGCAAATGTCTGGATATGCTGAACATTTTGGATACCCCAGAAACTTCAGCCTCCACATGCTCCCAGAGCAGGAGACATGCAAGAAAAGCAAACTAAATGTCCCACGAGCCACTGGCCAGTGTTCACTGTGAGGGCCAGGATAACTCACTGCATGGCCCTGTAGCTACAAAAGGTGAGTTGCAACCCATGCCCAGAAGCTGTGTCAGGAAGGTCATGACCCTGAAGAGCCTGATTTTTTCTTCAAGAAAGAAGGAAATCTCTACCTTATTGGAAACAGAAGAAATTTCAGTGGAGCTCACCTTTCAGTAAAATTCTGCCTTGGTATTCAGGCTAGTGGAGATATTTCACTGAGGTGAAAGGATTTTCTTCACTCTAAAAGGTAAAGACAGGGAGAAAACATGCAGGATCTTGTTTGAGAACAGTAAAAAATTAACACTTTTCACTTAACCAGTCTAAAAGTTTAAAAAAGCTATCAGAATAGGTCTTGTGACCCATAAAACCCCCCCATTTCAGTGACTGGAAGTATACTCATGATGGTGAGACTAGGATGCTGGACTTAGACTCCTCTGTTGTAAAAAGAAATTGTTTAGAAATGTATTTGACCGTCTCTGGCATTTCAGTGCTATAGTATCCCCTCACATGAGCAAAGACTTTCTTGGTAGATTTCAACTGGAATTTGGTCCCCTTAATGCTGAAAGAACTATTACAGCTAAGTGGTTTCATTATCAGAAGTAAATGGAAGGACTTGCTATTTAGAAACATCATTTCAAACCAAAGAAAGATGTTCAGTTCTGCTGACTGAAAGCTCTCAGAACTTCTAGCTAAAAGTCCATAAAATACAAGATTTGGAAGTAGCTGCTAAGGCATTAGGTTTAACTCGCATTTGTCCTTTAATTTTAGTACAGAGCAGGATATTTTGGCCAGATAGAGGAGGATGAATTTTGTAAACCTCGCCAGGACCTCCTTCGAAGGGAGAACATTTGCCAGTAATTTGTCTTTTTCAGATTTATGCTTGATCCTATCAGTGGGCTAAATGTTAGTCATTCCATTCCAAGCAGGTGAGCAGTGTCATGCATTAATGCAGTTAGCCAGGTAAGGAGTGCAGTGGAACATGTTAATGGCATCATCAACTTGAGAGAGATCAGAAACATGCTTTGATATAGGCAGCAGGATTTCTGAGACATACTTCATTAACTCAAATTTTAAATGTTAATGGAATTTTATTAGAAAGTAGAAGCTAAAATTAAACATGTAATACCTCAGAGCATAGAAATATATACACAGATACAAGTATTCTTAAATGGTGATGTGGTTCCTGAGTCATGGCATTTCTTTTCTATTAGTCAACAAGAAAAAAATATTACAAATACCACCAATAGGTATTTATACTAATGGTTTTATCCATCTGTTTATCTAATCATAAGGAAACTCAGTTTCTCTGAGTCTGTGTGTGAATATAAAAATACATATATATGTATAGATGCATATTTGAAAAGCATTTATTATGCGACTCTTCAGTTGGAGGAATGGCTGTACAAACTAGTAACAATAGCTTGAAATCTTTGTTGTAACCACGTGGGTTACAATGAGGTGGGTAGAGAATCATATATGCAGCGGTTACTATAGTTACAGTGTCTCTCTCTCTGCCTCTTTAATGAGGAACTAATCACTGTTCTCTGGCCAAGACATCCATATTTTGCTCATTTTTCTCTTCACCCACACCAGGCAGATTTCTTCCCCAGGAGAAGGCAGACATAGCAATATTAACCCTTAGGAGCAAAAGACTCCTTAACTAGCTAATTCCAAACCCTGCTGAGTCTAATAATGGGCAGGGATCTGCATGCCACGGCAGCAGAAACCACCACCCCCATCCCCACAGCTAGCAGACCCCCTAAAGGGCTTCTAAGCAGTTAGATATCTTACATTTCTATTTCCACCTGTCCGTAAATTGAATATCAGAGATGGGGAAAAAAGAACTTGAATTTGCAAGTATGTAATGAACAGCTTGCTACAAGGCCCCAAAACATAGTAGCTCCCAAGATTCAAGAAACCCACAAGCTCTATATGCATACATAGTAGCTTTTCCCCCCTCTGAAATTATGTCTTGTAGCAGTAGGAGATGAATTGTGACCCAAATCCAGGAAGGGATTGAAGGGCTCACATCCAACAGTTAGGATGCTCTGCTTCTCAAAATATCTGCCAGCTGCCTTCAGTACCTCCCTTCCCAGATCTATTTAGGTCTTTCCTTCAGGCAAAAAGGACAAGACTCAGGGCCATAAACATAGTTGCCAAATTCCCTTTTTAGGCGCAGCTGGGTTTCTGAAACCAAATCTGATCATGTCAAAATCTCACCTGCTGCTCTGGTAGGTACAAAATATCTCAGTACCCGGAGCAAGTGCTCTTTTACACAAGGACCAATGAAGGAAATTTAGAGTTATCAAGTTTCACAGCATATTTTACATCTCTAATGAGTGGGACACTCCTCCAGGAGGCTGAGGATCTGTTATGAAATACCCAAACTCATGGGTAAGAGTTATCTGAAGAATGATTATTGCAATAATCAGCTACTGACCATTTAATATCACTAAGTAAATGCAGTATTTTATCTTTTTTATTTCTATCCTTCTGCACTATAAATGATAAACATCGGTGGCATTAGTCAGATTTGACAGCATGTTTTACTGAGCATAAGCTCAAGCTAAAAAAAACCAATAAAGAAAATTCTGTGCTAATGCCCTGAATACCAGGTACATTTATTACTACTGTAAGCTACAATTTTCAGCATTTTCAGGTTAAATTATAGGCAGGCTTAATGTTGAAGATTCATCATAGATTTTACTCAGTTTAACTGACAAGATGAAATTGCTCCTAATTGGTCTTTGCCTCAAGGAAATGAGGTTTAAAGTCACCAATGATTCACATCTCTGTGTGAAAATCTATGTTTCTAGATATGTCTGTATCCCTGTGAGCTCTTCCTCTTTTGTAGTTATTGCCACTTATCAGATGAATATGACAGAGTTGAATGTGCTGTTGTAAATACCATAAAGATATTAAGAAATGTCTTTACCACCTCAAACATTTTTGATCCCTACTTTATATCCTAACATTATATTCTTAATTACACTGTCTTTTTTTTCCTAGTTTCATGAAGGTACTAAGTCCTGTTAATACAGGTGGCCAGAGGGAGAAGCAAAGATGTGTTAGTGTCAAGGTAAAGATTGTATTGTGATTTCAATCCACCTGCACCAGGGAATCCAGATACAAGACATAAAAAATGGGTTTCATTGGTTTCAACAATGGGCAACATTTCATTGCCATTCTAAAAATCAAGCTAAAAGAAAATAAGTTTATTATTTTATATTATAGGAAAAGTATGGTTATCAGTTTAGCAAAGGTTTCTGACTGTTCTTAACAATTCCTTTATTATTTGGAAGTATAAATTTAAATTTAGCACGCTAGTTCTTAGACATAAGAAATGACACCATAAAACCTGACAAAAATATGACTCAACTGTCATTGCAGAAAGTAACTGCAGTCCAAAGGGATTTTTACATCCTTTGGGAACAGCATTGCAGAACAGTTTAAGGACAGGACACATACAAAATGCCTTTCTTTTCTACCTACTTTCAGTCTCCCTGGTTTTTGTTAAAAAAAAAAAAACCCACTGGCTCAGTATCATGCACAACTAGTATTTATATTGATATTGTTGAAGGTAAACTTAAAATTAGTCAGCTCAGTTTGGGAGTTTGCAGTCTGACTGCTGAGTGCTTCACCTGGGACCAGCAAGATACATACATTAAACATATATTAAATATATCATAAATGCTGATAGGAGTCAAGGAGACCCTTTAGGGATTTTTCCTAGTATTTTTTCATTTGTTAATGGTCTACTTACACATCAGTAAGAAGTAAGAAAGTAGCTGATGAGAAAGAAACACTGTACAAGCAGGAGACAATTAAAGTAACACTAGTCTCTTTGTAGAAATCTTTTCTTCAATTATCATTTTGCCTTGTTGCTAGGACCTTTCATTTTATTAAATAAAGAAAAAAAGAAAAAAAATAATTATTGAGACAAGGATGTGATGCATGCATATTAGCCAAGGAGTGATAGACAGTTACATAAGCAGAAAAAGAAAAGAACTTTTAAGAAAGTTATAGCACCATTAATCATGAAAAGGTTATTGGTTTTGAACATGCTCCCTGTTGTTCAAAAGTCTGTACTTGAATAGCTGCAATTATTTAAAACAAGAGTAATTATGTTCCATACAAATTGAAACAGACAGTGAACCTGTTGATAGAGTAGGCGGCATCATGCTATCATACATTTCAGCATTCTCTACCTGGAAAATTAGAAATGCATTTTCTTCTACAGCAAGATCAAATTTTTAGCTGCTATTATACCTGTTTCTCTGAATTTCAAGTACCTAAGAATATGAAGTCTAAATTGCAATGAACAGAGTCATCCTGGCTGATCCTTCTTATATTCCCTGCATTGGGAAGATGACATTTAGTGAATGTTACTAACAAGGCAGACAATAAGTCACCCTCTTAGCTGTAAAATGGTTTATAAGACCAGCACTTGTATATTTGCATATGAAAGACAAAAAAGCAAAAATTAAAATAATCTCCAGAAGACCAATTTATTTTATCATTGCAGTTCTACGTATAATTTGTCATGTCACATTAGCTTTTTCTTGTTAGAGTATTATGCAACACATAACCATTTCTTCCCAACACATTCTTCTGCGAGGCAAAGGAACAAATTGTATGTTTTAAACCCTTCTGTTCTGTTTAAAATAGAAAGTGGGTCACTGGGTTTGCAGATAATTTAATTTAATTCTCTATTGTCCTGTATGTCTTGTTATCAAGATGAGCATTAGATGCTACTAAATCAAACAGTGCCAGCAAACAGGCAACAGCACTTCATAGCAGGCAGCTGGGGACAGCAAAAACTGCTCACACCTCAAATGGCACCACGGACTGGCTGGCAAAGTAACACAAATCAGAGCCAGATGCAGACCTTTTTCCCTCCTGCCCACCCTGGTAAAAGAGCTGTTAGCACAGCTAATCACCACGGCTAAGGTCACCCATTTCAAACAGCAGCAATCTTCACACTCCTCTGCTAGTGGGTGGAGGGTCTGAGTTGTTGAGAGGTGGGCTGACCGCCTCCTCTATGCCACTCCTGCCCACTGAGACAGTGACTTCCTCAGGGGGCAGTAACAAAGGCAGGCAGCATCAGAGTTAGCTCACAATAAGACCAGTAATTTTTGAAAAATTAGATAACTTTTACATCTTCAAATTCTCAGTCTGGCCATTTGTGAAGTCTGAAGCAATGGTTAATAAAGCTGCAGATCTGCTTTCTCGTCACATGATTTTTCATCAGCAAACACCTTGTGGGGAAAAATGGAAAGAGATACCACCCTCAAAACCTTAGAGAGCAGAAATCAAAAGGAATGGGATTTGCTCCACTTAAGGTCATCCTCAGTAAAATCAGGTGAATCTTCTCAGCTTATTCCCATAACCAAGGGCCAGGAGGAAGGGGCATCCAGCTTCAGGGTAGGACAGTTTATCAGGAAATCATGACACTGATATATGAAAATCTATCATCTCAGCAATAACAATAAAGAACACAAAATTTTCTCTGCCAAAATCCACAGAGAGTAACCTCTTGAAATTGAACACTCTATATTCAAATTGAATAAACGAACCAGCTAAAATATGTAAGTAATCAAATAATAGAAACAATGAGGTGGAATGAAAGTGGATTTGATTAGAACATGCCCTCTGGTTATGTTCAATTCCCTTGTAAACAGAAGGGTAGGGTCCCTGGAACTCTGAGGCAGGCAAATCCAGCAAGCATCTACCAAAAGTGACCGTACCACAGAGCAGCAGCTGCACTGCAAGCAGACCTCAGCACAGAAACAAATATCTCATGATCCTTCTCAATTTATCATCTCTTCACTAGAGATTTCAAACATGGAGAGCAGCTAGAAACTGAGACCCTGACAATGACTTTTACCATTTGAGGTGTAGAAAGATAGAAACAGAAAAGTGTTACAGCAACTCCACTCCTGTAATGTGCTAGATAAAGTTATAAAAATGGAAATTTTACTGAGTATACAGCTGAATATAGCCATTATTTGCTAAATGAGAAGTCTGAGATAAAGAATTTAGTTTCCTATTCAGAACTGAAATCCTAGCTAGCACTAATATTTGCTGGAGTATATATTTTTGCAAGAAAATGTTATACTAATATTAGCCTAATGTCATTAAATACCACAGTATTAGGTTAACTGCTCCAACCTCAGGAGAAAGGAAAAACAAAAGGAAAAATACGTTTGAAGGAGTTTAGATTTAAAACTTACTGTGGGGTTGTTTGGGGTTGGGGAATTTTTTTTTGTTTGCTTTTTGGTTTTGGGTTTGGTTTTTTTGCATAGACATATACATTTTTATACAAAGCTAGTAGAAAATGTAACACAGAGTTTTCCAGAACTCTGCTTGATTGTTCTTGATCTTATTGCCATCTGGGTGTTCTCCAAGTTCATGTTTCTGTAATGTCAACATAGTGCAAAACAGTGATAAATTGGGCAGCTATTAAGCTGTATTGTAGGATGTTATGACTTTATTTTTGGCAATCATGAATACAGCAAGAGGCTATGCACAATATTATAAAACTTAGGTAGGTGTAGACAGAGCTGCTAGTATAATAAAGATGGCTTCATAACTCTACCTTTTCAACAGCTCTGAAAGGATGAGAACAAGACTAACAAAAAAGCTGTGAAGTCCATTCATGCTTGGCTGGACTCAAAACTCGCTACTGTCATTCCCATATTGACTCAACATCTTCACACAATGCTCTTGGCTAAGCCTCAGCTTGTGAACACATAGTTGACTTCATACATATGCAGTATTTTTCTAAATGGCTTTATTTTTATGGCAGGAAAAAATTTACAGAATCTTCAAAGTTTACTTTTTCCTTCATTGGCCCTTTTCTGAAATAGCCTTTTAATTGCTATTAAACCTTTCATCGGGATTTAATAGCAATTAAAGTCCTGTTTCAAATAAGCGCAAACAACTTTATCTTCTACACAGATGTCTATCAAGTCTCCAAACTGCCTTTTAATTAATTAATTTAAAGAATCCTAGCACCTATATAGTAAATAAAAAGGTATTTTTTCTTTACCATTAGCAGTCTTTTGAAAGACAGCTCCTGCTGAAAAGAAATTGCTTGGTCACTACAAGACTGTCAGTCTAAGTGACCATAAATATCCTCTCTTCAGATCACTTTCTAGAGCTGGAGTGTTGCTTAAACCAATACACTATTTATACACCATCTCACTGTTCAAACACAATGTTTAAAGGGAGTTTTCTGTGGTTTATGTTAAGACAAGTAACATTTGCACCTATACATCCCAGGAGATTTGGCTAAAGGATTTAGAGATGACCTTCTCTGCCTTAAGGAGAGTATCTGAGATGAAAATTCCATCACCTTCCAGTTGTGTGCTTTTCTTAAAATTTGGAGATTCTAGACTAGAAACTGCTTTAGGTCAGAAAATCTTTGCCTCCTCTGGAAGGCAGAAGCGTTTAAATGAAAGTTGTAGTCACCTCTAGAGAGAGCAGAGGTTAAACCCTGTTCCACCTCAAATGCAGACCATGGTGAAGCTCAAATCAGTGGCATCGTTTTGTTTAAACCATGGAGCCTCTAATTTACCTATAAAGGAAAACTGAGGAAAATTTTGTGTCTTAGTTACAGCTGCTGCAGGAATTTTGTAGCCTTTCTGATTTAAGTGATTGGCAGAGCAGGGATATTCTTCATTGCTGTTTTCATGTGGCTGCCTTACTAGATCTATCTAATCATCCTGAAAAATCCTGACCCATTTCATCCAGATCCTCAAGAAGTCATGAATGGTGCAATCTCAGAAAGAAAGCCAAGTGCTCAGAAGGGAGATGCATCAGCAAAACTTAGAAAAGAAACACGCATAACTGGGAATGTAGATGTGCATCTATCCATCAGGATAGTCCTGTATCCTTCTGTGCAATAAACATGACTCTGTATTTTAACCAAACGTCTTGGTTTCAGCCAGAACAGGGTTAATCTTTGCAGCATCCAGGAGGGGGCATGGCCAGGAGCCAAAGGTTGTTCTATACCACCTCATGTCATTGCTGGGTGTGGGGGAAAGGAGTCTGCTGGGAAGGGGTCCCACCTGATCGAATAAGCCTGGTGGGTAACACTGGTTCTGACCAATCACATTGGAATCGTTGGCCTGTCTTGTACATTTTCTTATCAATTTTGTTGGTCTTACTGTTCACTTCCTTATCTCATTGCTGTTTCCAGTAAATTGTTCTTATCTCAACCCCTGATTTTCACTTTTGTGCTTTCAATTCTCCTCTCCACCCCACTACAGGGAGAGGGGGAGAGTGAATGAGACATGCATGGGTTAAAAAGTCTCAGTGGAAGCACTAAATTGGAGAGTATCATTCCTGAGCCATGACACCAAATTAAAGACATGGCTATTAATTATATACCACCATCAAATGGCATGAAAAGAAATTGAGAGCAGTGCACATCAGAAAAATAGCATTCCAGAAGGAATCCTAAGACTGCCCATTGCAGCTTCTTTGACTAATTTTAATTAGCCTGGAATTGCAGGAGCAATAAATTACCAATTTCACGATAGTATTATTATTTCAAGTCTGAAAAACATATTTACCAAGTATAGAAGCAAGCTTCAAACTGTAATGTTTGAAGTCCATTTGACTTTTTTCATACATCATGGAGAAAGAAACCAACTCTGTGTATTTCAAGGAAAAAGTAGATAAATAATAATATTATTTACAGACTTTTTTTTTGTTGAATTCAGATAAGTTTAAAGAAAACAAGTCTACCTTTTGGTTTCTGGAAAAGTGATCTTAAGAAAAGTAATTTAATTAGGATTATGAAAAAAATAATGAGAACTTATCAAACTCAGGATAAAGTAAACCAAAATAATCATCAGTCAGTCACCTTATTCTTCACCTGATATTGAATCTCCAACATACTAGATACTAATTAGATTATCAGTCAGCTGCCATCTTTCAGCCTTAATGTGATGGGGCCACACAAGCAGAGCTTCTGTGTGTATAAGGCTACTAACCACCCTAACTACACTATTGGTCTTACTCTGATCAGCTGTGTTGCAAGTTCATCTTTCCTCAATGTAGGTGACCAAAATCAGATGATCATTCCCCAAGAGGAAGTCTGACCATGTTCTTATACCTAAATGCATTTTAGAAAGTAATATAATTAGGAGAGCCAAGTATTTGTTTCATTTGCTTATTAAAGCTCTGAAAAGTTGTTATATCAGCTGGATGCCCAAATGTTGTCTCTTTACCCAGTTAATGCAGTATGGCTTGGCACAACATACTCTCACTCCAGGCTGGGTTCCACTGGTACAAATGTTTACCAGTCCTGGTTTTATTTGCAATTATCTGAACCATACCTAGGATGCCAGGTGGTAGACACTCCACTCTTATCTATTGTCACTTTTTGAATTTTGAAGTTTGGCTCCACAAATATCTTTTTTGGAACTGAAGAAACAGGTCCCCTGCAACCTGGAAGAACTTGCTATACTTGCCAAACATCAGAGCAACATGAACAAGTGAACTGAAGATCAGGAGATGATTTTAATGATTGCATAGATACTGAGCCTTCAGAGTGTGTAACTAACATAAATGAGATAAATCTCATAGGGAATGTGTATGTCTGGAATTAAGCATGATTTTTAGGAGATGTCCCATAGTGGCAGTTCAGCTGCTGAACACAGAAATTCCACCGTGAGGCTGAATTTGAATTTTTATATTCTTTAGAGAGCCTTAATGCAAATAAAAAGAATTTTAAAGTTCCTGGGATCAGAGGCTAGAATCTCTTGGTGGAGGATGCTGATGCAACATAAATTGGTGGATGCCACAGCAATAGGAGTCTATGAGCCTGTTATGAGCCTTTTGTCTTGATGGTTTCTCAAGCAATGACTTAGCAGCACTGAGGATGAGATTAAGCAAACTAAATTAGAAAAACACTCATATATTTTACTTCCATTCATCACCAATAATTGCCAGTTAAATTTAAATTTGTTCACATTCTGGATGATAAAGTAAAAATGTCCTTAGTGGAAGTATTTGACTACTTATCAACTCAGGGGAAAATTGGGCTATTTATGGAATGTTAATGCGCAGACCATCTGAAAAGAAAAGCACATATTAATCCTTTAAATATTAAGATTTACTCTGTTTTACAAAAATGTGTTAGGATTAAAAAGAAAAAAATCTGCAAACGGAAATGACTACTAAATATGTAACATCTTTTCATGCTAAACTGATCACAAAAGAGAAAAAAAAGTGATACAGCATATGAGCTAACACCAACTGAAGAGATGTCTTTCAAACATAATTCCACCATAACATTATTTTTAAAAGTTAGAGCTACACAATGAACAAAATCAATTTGCAGTCAATACACAACATGTGATGTGACCTGGAGATAAATAACTAAGTTATAAGGCTTTAAACACTGAAAAGCTCTAAAGTGTAGCCAGGAGAAGGAAAAAGGAAAGCTCAAATTGCTTATTGTCACAGCATGGCTTTGATCATACTGTGATCAGTCCAAACTTGGTATGATTTCTGTGACATAGATGAAGGAGAATGGCTGCAAGCCCAGAAACTGTTGGAGCTTGCTGACTGAAGTCCAAGGCCTTCTCCAGGCACCTCAAAGCTGGGTGCCCCTATTTAAGAGGTGCCTGCTCTATCAGCGAGTTGGATGTTCTCTAGTTGCTTTGGAGCAGCAGTGGAACCAGCCTAAATAAATTCTGCCTTTCAGATTATTGATTCTGATTATCCTAGAGACAACAATGCATTACCTGGAGCTGCACAGCTTCAGCTGAGAGCTGGCTCACATTCAGCCAGCTTGACACTTGAAGATACAAAGCTGGCATCTGCTTGAAAACACAAGGTAGATACACCAAGGGCCCAACTCTACTCTTCTTTTCTCTCTGGCATCCATAAAACCTTAACAATGTGTACCTGCATAAGGGCACATCTTACCCAGTTCTCTGTGCCACTTGAGGGCATTCCCCTGAGACAGAACAGATCTACTGAAAGTATTTAATCTAGACTTCCCTCATCCCAATGGTGTGACTGAACCTTTACATGCAAACCAACTTCTTTTCCCAATACAGGCTTCTACCACATTATTGCAAGGGACCCCATCCTATCCATTAAGTGAACCCTAAAAATGCCTGGATTTTCAGTTTTGGATGTAAATTTATGCCTAGATGGTATTTGGTAGAATGCTGAAGGGGAAATTGCCCTTCAGATTGACCAAAGCTGATCTGCCAAATCTAAGCATTGATAAACCAGGCAATACACAAGTGTAATAATCTAGATTGAGCACTTCACTGATCTGAGCTGCCTAGAGTCAGTTTGCAGTGCTGGGGTTGTGGCAAGAGCTCTTACAGACTGCCTTGCCACCCTTTACGTATCAAATGTGTCTACCCTTGGCTATGTGCTTTTACTAATCAGCTTTCCTCTGTAGTACAGAGCAGGTCATATTCCTTTCCAATGGGAGATACAGTAGCCTTATACTGGAGAAATGAGACCTTTAATGCCCACTGCTGGGTGTGACAATTTCATAGAAACATAGCGAGGTTTGGGTTGGAAGGGACCTGAAAGATTACCTGGTTCCAACCCCCTATCATGGGAAGGGACACCTTCCTCCAGACCATGTTGCTCAAAGCATCATCCAGCCTGGTTCAGATGCTTCCAGGGGTGGTTCCTCCACAACTCTGGGAAACCTGTTCAGTGCCTCACTACCCTCTGGGTAAAGAATTTCTTTCTAACAGTAATGTAAATATTCCCTCCTATAGTTTGAAACTATTCCCTCTTGTTCCATCGCTACATCCCCTTGCAAAAAGTCCCTCTCCAGCTCTCTTGTAGCCACTGTAGGTATTGGAAGGCTGCTATAGGGTCTCCCTAGAGACTTCTCTTCACTAGGCTAAACAACCCCAACTTTCTTGGCCTGTCCTCATAGGGAAAGAAGTATTCCAGTCCACTGGGTGTCTTCATGGCCTTCCAGTGGACTCATTCCAGTAGGTCCATGACTTTCTTGTGTAAGGTTCTCCAGAGCTGAATGTGGAACTCCAGGTGGGGTGTCATAAGAGTGGAGTGGAGGAGCAGAATGAGTTCTCTTAACCTGCTGGCCATGCTGCTTTGGCTGTAGGCCAGGATATGGTTGGACCTCTAGGATCCACATGCACTGCTGGCTCATGTCAAGTCTCTTGTCCAACACCCCAAGTATATTTCTCTGTAGCACTGTTCTTGATCCATTCTCCGTCCAGTCTGTACTTGTGTTTGGGACTGTCCTGACCCAGGTGCAGGTCTTGAACACAGGCTCACTTCTGAAAATTGTCAAGATTCCTCTGGATGGCATCCCTTCTGAGGGTGCACACCTGCTCTGTTGACTGTCAGTCTCCCCAGGATTTTAGGTACCACACGAGTAGGCCTAGTCAAGCAAAAAGGGACTTGGGGGCTGTCCTGAAGGCAAAATGCTCTGGTGACTGAGGATGCTCTTGAACTGCTGTGTTTACCTCACAGCTATCAGACATGTCTCCACAAAAGCTATCATTGAGAGGCACAATTATCGTGCAGCACAGCCTGGCACAGGCATGCTGCCTTGCTGATATTCCTGTGGTGCCTCCTGACCTGTGTGAGCACCTCTGCCTGATGCTGCCATCCATGTCACATGCCACCTCACAGTCTCCATGGTGCATTCAATCCCCCAAAGCAGAGGCTCCTCTAAAATAATTTGGATTTCTTTTTTTGACATGTTTCACATTTATATCTACACTATATTTCACCAATAGACACAGCCAAAATATTCTTCTACTCTGTTTCCACTCTATTAATGCTGATTTTTTTCAGGGATGGTGAAGTCCATTGGCAATTTCCCATGGTAGGACAGCTTTACACTAGAAAAACTGATAGCAGAGCATGTGGAGTTTCCAAATTTAGCTTTTCAATTTAAACCAATAGGCCATGACTAGCAGTGAATTTCTTGAATGGTTATTGCAGACTGCAGGAGGCATTAAAAGGTACAAGATAGTAAGCCAAATGGTTTTTTAAGCACTCAAGCAGAGTGAAGCTCAACTGGAAATGAATTACCTGGAGTGTGTTATTGCTACTGAAACATTAAATTCAAGCATCAAAATAAAAGAAGGCAAGCAGTATTTTAAATAACAAATAATATTGGAGAAATGCAAACTAGGAGATATTGAAGGCAAACATTTTGAAGAAGGCTTATTTATAATTTCAGATAGATCATAATTTTGATACTCTGAATCTTGAAAGAGAACACTTGTGAGACTCTTTAAAGCTACACTGTGCACCCTGGTCATGGTTTTTAATGAGTATTAAAGAATAAAAACTCTTCCTAAATATAAAATATCCAAAAGCATTTAATATGAGGAAAAAAAATTTAAAATAATGAGCTAGAATTTCACTCAATCACGTATGTAGAAAATATGTTTGGTTTATTACTAATTATGTTCAAATTTTGCCCAAATTTCATGCATTTAATTCTGGCTACCATAACAGTAAGGCAGAAGTCAGGGTAGTAACACTTCCAAAGTTTGCTGCTATACTCAAATTATTCTTTATCCAAGAGGGTTGATCTCTCTAAGAGTTCTTCCTCATTTCTAAACTCAAGTTAGGAGCTGCAAAGCCCAAAAGGCAGGTAAGCCCATTTTGGATCTAGACCCAAGCAGGTACTGGTGTGCCCACTGTGAAGTTCCCCAGCCTTTACAGAGATACAACTCATGCCTTGCAGCTGCCATATTAGCACTCAAAAATTTTGCAGTGTATTTTAGAAACTTACAATAGAAATATCTAAAGCTGCTCTCATGTGAGAGTTGAAAGTTAGAGTTGAAGTTATAAACTCATCCACACTACCACTGTGGATGAGTAAGAAACCTGGAAGAGAGGGGATCTGTGGCAATTTCTCACTGGAGAGGGCAATGGATTTGAAGGAAAAAGTCTGCATCCACCAACAGTAGCCTCCTGCCGGGATTTTAGTAGAGCATTTAATTTACAGAGCACTTAATTTAACTATGTAAACATACACTTAAAGTTGAAAGAGATACAGCAACTGGATGGCATGATGAGTCAGGGAGCCAATTACGGAATATTAATCCCAATATTTCCAGGTGGGACGTGCCTGGCCTCATCTGACCCTTGCTGCTGGACCAAAGGCGGCAGCTGTGGTGTTTCACCTCAGAGACACCTTTGGCCGGCTGGAAGTTGCAGCTGGGCACTCGGAACAAATCCAGGCATAGTAGAAACTCAGTTTACCTCTGGTGGAAAAGGTTCAGGCAACGGTGAAGAGAAAAGGAACGGATTCTATCGTAGAGTTGTAATCCAGAGTTTATTGCAGGATGACAGACCTCTGAATCTTGTAACAGCTCCCAGCAGAATCCCGACCGCATGGTCTCCTCTCCTTTTAAGCCCCGGGGAGAGGGGGAGGGAAGGGACAGGTGAGGGCCCAACCAGGTGGGAGGAGGGGAAGGCTCAAGGGATAAAGACACTTGGACAGGCCAATGAGCCCAGACCTGAGGGGCATCTTTTGAACTTCTGGCAACCACACGACGCCCTTGCTGGAATGTTAAGATTGATGGACAGCTCTTAGCAGGAGGGCAAAAGGGGAAAGGAGAGGTTGGCACACCTGAGGGGTTGGGATAGGTGAAACAGGAAATGGCATCACACTGCAACAGCCAATGACCATCCCCATGAGGGGAATACTGAAAACTGGAAAAGAAACAAGGTGGGACAATGTGGGATACCTAAATGTTTCACTGAAGTACCAGAAAATTCCAGAGATGGTCTGGACATTGGAGGAATGTGTCCATTTCAGTCTTTTAAATTTTTCATTGAAGGGTAAGACAGGGATTTTCTTTCAATTTTATTTTAACAGCAGAAAAGCTGTATAAAGGTAACAAGCATTAACAGGCTGGCAGAAAAGTCTGAATATACTACATTCTGGTTTTTTTTCTTTCTTCCTCCATTCCCATTTTACTGTAGCCTTTTCAAAAGAAAACGTTATTCACAACATTTTCCAAGCATGGATTTTAATGTGGAAAGCTATCCTTAACATAACAGCTTTCAATGTCCCTTTTGCTAGCTTAATTATATACTTGCCTTGGAAATCTCACCTGTTGCTCTTTTGACAGTGACAGGATGGGCCATTGACACTGTGAAAGTTTTACTCTCTAGAATTGCAAGAACCTGGATATATCCATTACTTAACAAAGTGTTTGAAAATCCAGGATAATGTTCAACTTAAAAATTTAAAGCTGACATAGTTTTGATGAGGTTTTTTTTCAAAGCATGCACTGTACAATATTAATTGTAGTCCCCTCTTGCACACACATTTACAGCTGAAGGAAGATTGCTGTCACTGGGAGGCATGGTTGCCTGTCTGGCCCTGTAGCACAATGAAATCTCAGGTCTGGAGGCCTCATGCTCATTGCACCTGATAAGTAATGCAGTAATTCACAGAGCAGAGAGATGAGCTGCAAAAGACACTCTGTCTTTTGAGCACTACTTATGTGTTGCAGCACCACATCCTACCACACTGGCCTCATGTTGGCTGTAAAGTCCTTCTGTTTTACAGCTGGCACTGGTAAGTGTAAGCCTTGAAAAGTAGGAAACTCTAGCATCCTCACCAGCCAAGGTGTGAAGTGGCCATGCCAGAGGTCCAGCATAGGGTGCATTGATTAATGACCTTCCTTTGCAGGAGAAAATTCACATTTGGACAGGTACAGTTAACAGTTAACACTGATTTTGGTCCCCTTCAACTTCTTATGACCTGGGATCAGATCAGGGATTTTAGTGAAAAGGAGTAATCACTGTATATTTTAATATCCCTTAAGTAATTCTCCCTCACCAAAAAAATATAAGAGCAGTTTTCACTTCTTTTGTAGGAGTAATGATAAAAGGTGCAGAAAATAAAATGCTATTTTAGATGTACTTTGAATTATGTGAAACTAATGGTCAAGATAAAAAGGAATTGTGGATGGCATCTGGATAAAGGCTAACAACAATCTACACATTTACAGATTATACAGTTTATACAAATAGACATGAATAAATCCTGAAATGCATATGAGAATAAAATACTACTCAGATGTGCACATGCAAAAAGAGAAACAAGGAAAGGGACTGACAAGGTTTAGAGATCCAAGAGCAGCTGAAAATATTCAATTTAATTTTGCTCCAGTTTGTGCATTTTATCAAGTTCTAATTTATGCTGTCTCCAGTTTAGGGGAAATAAAAATCTTTCATTTAAATTTCTACCACTCTCAGATGGGCACCAAGATTTATATGCAGTCGCCACATTTGGACTCCTCACAAGATCAGACTAGAACAAAAGAAATTAAACATATTTTTCCTTCTAGGTAGACTTTCCAGAAAGTCTTTTTGTAATTTTCTAATAACAAAAAAACATCAGTTTGGAGAGGAAACTGAGAACTAAAATCCAGAATACCTGGACTGGAAAAGAAGGATATCACTGACATGCCCCAAAAGAAGTTCTAAGAAATCAATTGGTTTTTCAGTTGACTATGGTGTGCAGCCATTGCTTGTAGTATCAATACTCCCTTAGCTGAAGAGGGATTTGCAGCAAACTGACACCAACTCTGGAGACAAATCTCTTTTCTCTTCAACCAGTTTCTCTTTGCAATAATTAACAACTGTTACTACAGTAAATCCCTTTGGAATTCAAAATGTTCATCAAAAAAACCCCCAAACCTCTGGATACAGAAAAGACTTGACTTCTTGGAGCTCTAGCTTTCATTTTCCTCTCTTATTTGTTCCATGTAAAAACAAAGAGGTCTCGGTATAGTTATGAGAAATGTGAAACTCAGTTTGTAGGAGATCAAAACAGTGATTTCAAGATAACTAAGCAAGCACAGCAGCTACAGTCTCAGTTTATTTGTGTGTGAATCATGAGCCTGATGAATGCAAACTGTTGACTCAAAGTGTTCGCTGAGCAGTTCAGAGGTCTCTTTGATCACACAAATTAATATCAAGTGGGACACTGACTATGTTGGTTATATGTTGTGCAGAATTTTCAAAACTGGGCAAGGGAAGACCTTTAACATCAGGAAGATAAAAGACAAATAGACTCAGATGAAAAATAAAAGTCTTTCTCATATACTTTTTCCTCTACATTTTTACAAAGTGTTCAACATTCATCTCTTATTAAGCTATTTGAAGAATGACAAATTTAGAATAACAGAGTATGGCAGAAGTGGGCCACCACTTAATTAAAGATGTATGACCAGTGGGAACCATTTGTGTGTGAAAAGTCATTTTATTTCCAGGGTTCTGGATAAAGACAATTTTAATGGACATTTGGTTCACAAACAGCTTAACTGATGGGCAGGCTGTGTCCAAAGACAGTGGACCCATTAATTGAGACAGTAACAACCAATTTACTGCAAATGATTTGGTGAATACAGGCTAAAAAACAGAGATTCTGAAGGACCTAATGATCCTCATCACTTCAACCAAGAGCATTTTCTTAAGCTGTGCATGAAAAGGTGTCAGTGCCCCAAACTGGACTTGGACCTAACAAGACCTCCCAAGAAGTTGCTCTTATGCAGGAGTCTCTGTCTCTCTTCCTGCATCAATTTTCCTCTGCTTGGCACACTAGTACCACGTGGAATTATATGTCAAATTATAGCCACCAGATTTAGCACAGCAATCTATATTTGCTCACTCTCTTTGGCCCACTCCATGGAAAGCAAACAAAGTCACAACCTCTTCACCCCAGAATAACCTGGAGCAATGTCTTCCTGCACACAAGAAGTTGCTGGATCCAGACAACAGTGATAAGAATTTTTTTTATTACTGTCACAATTAAAAAAAAAAAAAAGTAAAAAATGGTAAACATCTTTGAAGTCTTTTTCTGTCTTTTCTCTCAGAGTTCACAGTATCTCACTACTCAGCAGCTAATTAGCATCATGTTGAAAAACAGTGCTGTGAGTCAGTGCCAAGTGACAGGGGAGGGAAGAGGGCTGGAGACTTGTTCAAGCACACACACTCCTTCCTCTGCAGTCTGACCACAGGAAGGAACATGACTAAGAGAAAGCATTGTGATTTCTGATTTACTGGCAAGCCACAGACGTGATAATGGCTCTCTCAGTGCTTCTCTCACATCTTTTGCAATACTTTTCAAGCAGGAATTTGGAACTGAAATAATTAAACAACATAATTAGACATTTATTTTAACTCTGTAGGCCAACGTGTTGGCTGAGGCTTTGCAAATGACGAAAACCACAGCTGCCATGTTCAGCTTTGGGAGCAGCTCAGCTGCACTATGTGTCATCAGTTTCCATCCTGCTCTCTTGTTTTAATTAGACTCTCTTGCAGGCAACAAATCAGACTGATATTCTTCCTAAATGCTGCAAGTGCCCAGAGCAAACTGTGAATACTAAGGGAAAAACAAAGAGACAAACTAGATGTTTGTGTTCTTATATATGCGATACAAGAACTTTACCAATACAGTCAAATCTATCGAAATAGCCACGTTCAAAAGTGGCAGGCTTCTGTTGCAGTAGTGTTACCTCAAAGTTGTTAAGCAGAAATTCTTCTGGCAAAGAGACTTTCCATGTGCTCAGGCTTGGATTATATAAGTCTCCTGGCCCAGGTCCTACCTCCACTGGTCCTTCTCCAACATTTCTTCCCACCAAGGGGATAATGCCAGAGTATTGCCTGTGGTAGTGGCTAGGAAAGAATGGATGTGGCAATAGGGATGTGTTGTCCATGCCCCCTTCCAGTCTGCTCAGTAAATACCACAACTCCTTTAATTTTAAAATCCTCAATTGTCTCACTTTGCACCAAAACAAGGGATCAGATCAACTCCATTTAGCTAAAGTCAATGAGAAAATAATTTGCCCTTCTTTAGGTGGGAGCATAGGGCACTCCAGACTCTAAAACCGAAATATTCCTCTTTGCTTCTATTCATCCTTCTTTCCCCCCTCAAAAAAAAAAAATCTCCCCTGAAGGTAGACAGACGGGAAATCACCAACCATATGAAGTTTAACAAAGACAGGTGCTGGATTCTTTGCCTGGGGTGGGGCAAGCCTGGACAGACTGGGGAATGAGATGCTGGAGAGCAGGAACATTTACAGGGGGTCCTCATCAATGAGAAGATGAGTCAGCAGTGCCCTGGCAGCCAGGAGGGCCAACCCTGTCCTGGGGGACATGAGGCACAGCATCACCAACCAGGCAAGGGAGGGGATTTTCCTGCTCTGCTCTGAGCTGGGGCAGCCTCACCTCAAGTCCTGTGTGCAGTTTTGGTCACCACCATTTGAGAAAGATAGAAAGTCTAGATAGAAAGGGAGTGTCCAAAGAAGGGCTACAAAGATGGTGAAGGGTCTGGAGAGAAAGCCATATGAGGAGAGGCTGAGGTCACTTGGCTTGTTCAGCCTGGAGAAGAGAAGACTGAGGGGGCACCTCACACTTTCCCTCACAAGGAACTGAGGCACTTCCCCTCACTAGGGCAAGTGGAGGGGCAGGTACCAATCTCTTCTCCCTGATGACCAGTGACAGCACCCGAAGGAATGGACTGAAGCTGTGTCAGGGGAGGTTTACATTGGATATCAGGAAAAGGTTTTTCATCCAAAGGCTTGTTGGAAGAAGATTTTGGACAATGTTCTTGGGCACAAAATGTAATTCTTGGGGCCGTCCTGTGCAGGGCCAGGAGCTGGACTCAGTGATCTTTGTGGGTCCCTTCCAACTCAGGATATTTTATGATTCTATGATTTTGTAAAATTAAAACATTGAATCTTTCTTCTTCAATATTTTCCTCTTCTTGAAGAAGAGCTTTTTGAACCTGTGACCTGTTTTCCATCACCTATGCTTCCTCATATTGGCCAGTAATATGTTCTGCCTGTATTGCATGTCAAAGGACTCTATGAATTTCTCAC
The DNA here is from genome assembly GCF_037042795.1 of Molothrus aeneus. NCBI lineage: Eukaryota > Metazoa > Chordata > Aves > Passeriformes > Icteridae > Molothrus > Molothrus aeneus. The sequence continues at coordinate 48,232,045 of NC_089649.1, read as the reverse complement.
ATCTTCCCCTCTCATGATCTGCATCTGCCCACATGGTTCCCAGGAGCACACACAGAGCAAAGCATGTTGTGCAAAAGGGACCAAGTGGAGTAAACAGCTGTAATAAGTAGAAAATAGAACTTACTGTGGAAGAAAAAGATGAGGCATATCAGGGCCTTGGCACTGCATCTTGAGATGAATCTTAGCTCCCACAATTTCTCATCAGCTGCAGATGAGATGTTCCTATAATAGGAGGGAAAGGGAGGGGAAACTCACAGTGTCCCAAAGCTCCCCCAGAAGTTAAGAAAGCCATGCTTGTATTATAATAGTTGGTTAAACAGCAATGAAATGTTAGTACAGATGTTAGATGTAAGTTTCAATATAGATGTTATGTATAGTTATATAGATCTATATATATATTTAGTAATCTATATATGCAAAATAAATGCTGTCAAAGATTCAAACTAGAACCCCCATCACTAACAGACACTGAAGGGAATAAATCCAGATCTCAAACATGCAATTATTCCATGCCAGACAGCAGTATATGTTTATTATCACACTATCAAAGTATTCTGAGTGTTGTAGCAGACATTTTCTTCAGAAAAAAGAGTTTCAGACATGATGTGAGAAAAAAATCCATTTTAGCAGGTTTCATTCTTTGAAAGAGGTGGGGGACTCTAATCTCTAATGTTTCTAAATTGGCTAAGACATAAAAAGCAGCTTCCACTTTTTTAACTATTTTAATTTTAAAAAAAATATATTCCCAAAGAAAATTATTTTAAGCCATTCTCAAATCAGCAGACCATTCTACATAAAGATCTGAGCTACTTGTACACTGCATGAGCCATACAGAAACAAGTTAATTACCAAACTACGGCTCTGAAGGATGATTACAACTGAGGCCCTGGGCATGCACAGAGCAAGATCCTATAATCTGAAATTATCTTGATTGGGAAAAACAGCAGAGAAGTTGCTTTTCTCCTAATGTTGTGGAGGTAAAATGTGTTACTGAGGCAGGAATACACTGTGACAGGGAAATTGGAAAAAAAAAAAGCTAGCGAAGACTCTCTCCGGAATGTCAATATCTGGGTTTTGAAAATATGGCACTCACATTCATAGTCATTATCATATAAGTAATACAAATTTCATAATCCTAGCTCTGAAATATATGTATTCTAATATAATTCTAAAAGAATGTAAAAGGTTGAAGAACAAAATCATCAGAGCTGTGACTGCGTGAAACCACAGATGACAAATTCCCAATTCTGGGCACTCATCTGATTTTCTTAAGTGAGGGCATGTGAAAAAAATACTCAATTGTTGGGCTGGGTTGAGGGAAGTGAGGGAATAAACACTGCTAGAATAATTGCCTTTTGACATATTGAAAAGCATGCACATGATTGCCAAGGCAGGCAGCTCCTAGGGATTATGCTTTTCTCTGAAAAGCTATCAGCCTGCAGCATGTATCTGAGTTTACTAAAAGAGGTTTAAGAAAATATGTTGAATTGCAATCAAAAATAGTACCAAGTGCAGGCACAGCTCAAACAGCTGCATTGCAGTAGATGTTTGCTTTGAACATCGTGACAGAATGGCATTCAACAAAACTATCCAGTGCGTGCGCTCAGAAAGGATGCCAGGATGTTGCCAGCTCTTGTACTCCCACTTACTGGGATGACAAAGCCATGAGCACAATTGTCAGGCTGAAAGAAGAAATGAAGAACTGTGCCGAGGTGCTTGGAACAAAGGAACATAAAGATTTCTGTGATCAGCTTACATGTCACCAGACTATAAGGGGAGAAGAGGAACAGGGAAGAGTGAATGAACAGACTGATGAGAGCACTAGAGACACGCTGAAAGATAAAGGATTGGCACTGCAGAGAGGAAAATCTCGGCACAGTACTGAAAAGAAAGGCTGAGCAATAGATTATAAAAGAATGTAGAAAAACTAAATAATATTTAAAAATAAACTTTGAAAAGCTCGAAAGGTCTTTGGGTCAAAGTCTATATCCTCCTGTGTACCTTACCAAATATGACCGAGGCAGGGTCCCTGGGGCTGCAGCTACATGGCAGGCATGGGTGTTAAAGCAATTGTGTTCCTCAGGGCCCCAGGATCTGTCAAATCTCTTGCTAGATATCCCTCACTAATGAAGCAAAGTGTGCTGAAAAAGATTACAATGAATCAGTTTCATTGGTTGCTTTTAAGTGAATGATAGGAGCTCAGGTTAGCAGCTCTTTTTGTGTTAAAAATTATCTGAGCTAACGGCTACATGTTAAATAGAAGAGGTAGGCAGGCTCCACAGCAGGACTTATCCAACCCAGTTTTTTCCCCCAAAAATTGCATTCAGGAACCTTCAAACTGTGGAAATACACAAATCCCTTTGAAAACACCCAAAATCGTCACTGACAGCCTTCTACCCTTCTGCATGTCTGCTTCAGGCTGCCTAATTCAGCATCTAGCTCCCACCCAAGTCTCAAGAGGATGCCAAGTTACTCATTCATCCACCAAAGTCTTAAACAGAGACTGTTTAAACAGGTTTCATAATGCCCATAATTCACTCAGGACAAGACACTCTGTGAATACTACTTGCATTGAACTAGTGCAATTACACAGCTTCTCATTCAGAATTGGTGAATATACAAACAAAAATACCTGTACATTCAAGTCTAAGTCTATATGTCTCTAACACTTTTTGAATACAGCCTTTAAGCTAATTTAAAAATGAAAAATATCATGTTCTCATTTGTTGATTTTTTAAAATCCTTTGTGATTTTTTTTATGTTGATTTTTTTTTTAAATACTACGTGATTTCTTTTTCTTGGGGGGGCAGAAATGAGAAAAGCTGATTTTAATTGAGACCTGGGTTGTTTTGGAGTTCAACATCCTTATTTTCTTTTTTAGAGATTCTGAATTCTCTATTCATCTATTTTTCCCTGACCCATTAGCTTTTTAAAACTTAACGGACCTATTTTCTCATTTTCTTACCTTCTTACTCTTGTCCACTTAGTTAATCTAACACCTGATTAGTTTCAGCCAAACCAATTCATTATTCTTCTTATATGTTTATTTTAATGGTTTCCTCAATAGTCTTGCAAATGTCTCCTTAATTTTTTACCTGCCTCTAGTTTTGCATGAAGCTACTTTGCTTTCTTCTTTTTTCACTAAGCTGTCACATCATCCTTAATCATGCTTTCTCCATTATCATCACCCACAAGTTTTGACTCAGAAATCAAAGATCTTCTATTAAATAGACTGTTATTTCAATCCCTGATGGGTAGATACTTCATTCTCATGACTTTACTCATGCATTTGTATAACCCTCTATTATTATTGTTATATTGTTTCTGTGTAATATTTCTCCATCCTAATACTATTTTTATATAATAAGTGCCATTATCCCCTCTTTATTTACTGAGCAAAGGGCCCTTTGTTTTAATTCTGTGTTTGAGGTTGATTATAATTTTCTTTACCCTACTCATTTTCTGATCTCTAAGGCATTTAACTCAAATCTTCTGTCTTTCTTTGACTGTTTGAAGGCGATCTGATTCTTCCCAAAAACCTGAGAAGTTTACTAATTTACAAAGATACAGAGCTATTTTGTACAATATTTGAATCACAAATTTCCTGATCTTTTCTTTCTTTCCTTAAGTAAATTCCATACACCGCCTTCAAATCAGCTTCTTATTTCCATTTGTCTTCAGCTCAGTTTCCTTCATTCATTGCATCTCATAGTTTAGTCTGAGAATTGGACATCTTAATTATAGACCTACTTTTGTTTTCACAAAATTCAAAGAGAACTGACACATGTCAATTTAATCTCAGGATGTTTTGTATTATCAGAACTTTTTTCATATTTCCAGTGCTTACCACACTATCTCTTGATACATATGGTTATGTTCAACCATATGTTCAACAGTGAGTTATAATATTAGAAAACAGAGGGAAGCCTGAACAGAAGAACATGTGACTACAGACAACCATCTATCTAGTAAACTCCACCTTCATTGGCAATTAAGATCTAACACCTAATCCTAAATAAAGAAAACACAAACACACCCTAAATAATAACAGTCTAAAATAATAAACACATCCTAACTAAAAGTATATAACATTTTTGCACCAATAAATATATTTCCAAGAGTATATGATACTAATGCACCCAATCTCTTCTTGTCCTTTATCCCACTGCACAGTGATACCAGTAGTGATGACAGCAGTAGTAATCAACAGTAATTAATAGCTGTGACTCCAGTCCTTCACAGCTACCTTTCTTTAAGCCAACAGGGTGCAGGTTTGTTCCTCATTCTGAAGCATTCATTTTACTGATATTCCACTTTTTACTGTCACACATGGCTTCAATTAATTCACCTGCAGCTTTTGCTTCTTTGACATCACATCTGCTTTGTACCATAGCCCATTCCATCATTGCACTGCTGAAATATTTATTCAGAAAGTTGTGCAGGTGAAGGGCTGGCAAAAAGAGAAGAGCAGGACCTTTTAGCTGCACCATCAGAAAATTAGGTAGGACATAAATGGAATTGCCTAGGTGAAACACAGTTTGGATCTCACCACTTGCCTCTACATTCTACATACTAATTCAACATGGTAAAGCTGAGCTGCAGCACAGTCAAAAACTAAAAGCAACATTGAGAATATCATAGTCTAAGAGAAGCTTTTGTAAAAGCTATATTTTTATTTTTTAAAAATTAGTATTTTAATAATTTTACGTACAAATGTAGCCTCTTTATTTTTACCCAAGAAAAATGAATATATGGACCAAGAGTTTGAATGGGATTAGAAAAAAAACTATGCAAACTGTCAGTCACCAAATTACTCTATGACAAAGACTGTTGCAGGAAACCTTTTAACAAAGATGTAAACTCTCAAGAAACACAAGGAGTTATATTCACAAAAATATGAATCAAAATAATAATTTTTAAAACCCACACTTGATTTTTTTTTTTTTACTGAATGAAGGAAATGAAGCTTATTTTTCTTGAAATATGGACCATAAGAGATCAGCTAATCTAGACACATAGTCAAGGCAGGACTGACAGAATTGAAACATTTCTGATACAGGATTTTTAAAAAGTAAAAGCAACAAGAAAAAACCCCATAGACACTCCTGTGCTTGAAAACAATAGCAGCTTTTTCCCAATGTCAAAGATTTTTCCCAATGCCAAAGGTATCTCTCCTTGCTTGAGTACCAACCCATAAGTTTGAGTTGTGGGACAAAACGCAGAAGACTAAAGGGTAATCTTCTACGGACAGATAATTAAGAGAGCACATAAAGTCAGCAACATGAAAACATAATTAAAATCACTGAAACACAGAGTGGAGTTGAATAAGTGAAGTGGAACACAGTATTGTCTCACATGAATGTCTCTGTTTTTCCACAGACACGGAAACACTGACCATCTTCTCAGTTTTAAACCCTGACATAAATAAATTTCTAGTAAAAACCACTCACTGGTGGACATGGGTCAGCAAGCACTGGGCTGTTTGACACCACCAGCAGAGAGCCATGAATCCCATAAAAGCTGATATATCTAAAGGGGTACAGGAATTTAGGTCAGAGCAAGAATCAATTTTCAGTTCTGCCCTGCAAGTAAATTGTTTACTACCCCATATGTCTCCAGTGATACTACCTTCACATTTCAAGTTTTCATCAGGTGTATTACTTCACTTAATTGTTCTTAGCTGTTTAAAGGCCTCCAACAGGGATGTTTCACAAGGATTGTCTATACCAGCAATTGCCATTCCTGATATGAAGAAAGGTATAAAGCTTCTTTTCCTGTACTAGCTTGAAGTCAAGAGCATTTAGGGTTTGCTTTTTTTATCCCTTACAGTTTCCTGTTTGAGGATCATAGAAGCTATTCACTTTATGTAATTGTTTCCTTAAATTGCTGTTTTCCATTTGCATAATGTATCATTTAAGTAAAGGTAAAGAAGCATTTCATCTTGATAATTTCTGCCACAGCTGAGATTGCAAAATTGCTTCTTGTTAGAAGGAAATTTTTAAAAAGTGCAATCACTGCAACTTTCCAGATGGCATCTAACATATTTTTCAGTCTGCTGCAATAGTATGTTATAGATATGCTTGCTATTCAGTTCAAGCTAGGAAACATTTTCTCTAGCTGAGGTAGGTCTTTTGGCCCCATGTTTTCATATTCTGTCACATTCCTTGATAATTTCCTGATTTATTAGTTCCATAGCTCTAAACATTTTCTTGTCTACAAAAAATTCTCTACAAGCTGGACTTACCAAGACACTCTATTGCTCCACTACTAATTTCTTTGCTATTAAATCTGATTAATTCTTTTCTACAGCCTTATCTAAGAATGCCATAATTTAGTCAAAATGCCATTCTACATTTATCAGTAACTTCTCCTAACTTCAATTCTCTTCTATTATTAATAGTAAGAACTGATACATGCAGTACCCTCTACCTCAGATATACCCATAGGCTGAAATCCTCAAAACATTAAAACTTCCTAAGTTTCATGCCTGACACTTCTCTGGAATTAGCCTTTAAATATAGTGTTGCTGGAAATCTCAAAGTCATTATATTGAATAGTTCTGTGTAGGTCAAAATCTGGCAATTGATCTATAAATATGTATTGTTTGTACACATTTACCCACATTCAGCTGAGGTTTTGACTCAGCCAAACATATGAGTCTTATACTTCTGTAAAGTCACTACTTACATGCCTAAACTTTGGCTCAGTGTGGCAATATCAGCACAGACATTCAACTATTTAAATAAAATTAAATTTAAATTTAAAAAAATAATTCCTTATAGGTGATAAAGAACATATAGATCATGGTGACTTAAACAATCCTATTGCTTAAGACTGCAAATCAGACCCAGTGCCTGCCAGAGAGAAAAAATAAAACAGAGTTAGCCTCAAGCTCTTCACCTGGGTCAGGAATCATTCCTGTGTACCTGAACTCTCCCATTCTCCCTTTGCACTTCAAGGCAAGCAGGGTACAGATCCTTGCTGCATCTGCAGTACAGGGTCACAGGCCTGTGCAGATAGGCAGCAAAGTAAAACAAGATTTGTCCTTGATTCAATCATCTTCCTTTTCTTACACTTAGAATGCTGTATTTCTCTATCTCTCTACCACTTGCAAGTCTGCAAGCTGATGCAAACCCTCACTTGAAATTCTTTCACTAGATCAAGAGCATTAAAATGGGGCATGCATATCCCTACTTGGTTGCTATATTAGTCTGTCTTTTTCCATTAGAACTGGACAAAATTTCCAAGTTTTTCATTAAAAATTTGAAAATCTTTGTTTTGTTGATTTGAAAACTTAGATGTTTTAAGGATTTATTTTTCAATCACTCTTGTTTTCAAGCTTAATTTTAACACCAAAGAAAACAAAAATCTATGATAATGTCATCTTTTATGACATCTCTCTTGGTCAAAGTAAGCTCTATGACACATTTCATCTTCAAAGAACTCGAGTGCTTCCTTTATGTTTAATGATTATGACATGGACTTAAGTGATCTGCAAGATCTGCAAGAAGGCAGCAAAATCAGCCACCAGTATGCAAGAGTCAGGACAGTTTATTGTCAGACCTGAAAGACTACAAAAAGTGCAGAGTTTATCTAGATTGTGTGCACATCAGCCACGTGGTTAATGATTCACGAGGCTATCAGCATTTCTTAGTCTAGGTGGAAAATGCTGTGGGATGTCTCAAGTGAATTGTTTGTATAGCACTGCTTGGATGCAGTCAGAGGCTGTGAAGTTCACATGTGGCAGCACCAGCAAGATCATCTGAGATGTCTGAAACATTAAATAGCTTCATCTCAAACTGAAGGACTGTGTTAGGCTTATTTCCTAGGCAATGAAAAGCATTTGTAAAGAACCGAATTGTAATAATACATGCAATTTCATTTTGAAAGATAGGGATTAATGGCACACAATGCCAGTAATGGTAGTTTAATTTGGCCTCCAGCAAGGATTATTATAACCCAGAGGGTATTCCCCTGTAACTGCTTTTAAAAATTTTACTTCCAACAAAAAAGTTTGCTGCATCCTTTCATAGTCCTTTAAGGAGCCAAGGACTCTTTTCTACCCTGCTGCAGTCTGGTGCACCTATGCTATGAGGTTAAACCTGCCCAGGACTGTGCCTGCTGCTTAGGCCAGCTGGCACTGAGTGATGAGTGATCTCATTTTCTCCTCTTGCCCTCCAGTGAGGGCAACCATGTATTGAAAAAACTCCCATCAGGAACTCCCACTTGCATCCAGAAACCACTTGACTAGCTGATGCAAACCAAAACCATCCCAAAGACTAGCTAGGTGCTTACCTTCTAGCATGGAGACAGTCAAGAAGAAACAAAATCAAAAATTAAATAGAATTATGTCTTTCACACAATCATCAAGGTTGGAAGACACCTTCAAGATATTCTAGTCCAACCCTCATCCCAGCACCACCCAAATCACCACTAAACCACAATCCAAGTGTCACATTCAGATGCCTCTCGAGCAGCTCCAGTTACAGTGACTCCACCACCTACCTGGGGAGCTTACTTCAATATCCAGCCACTCTTTTAATGACAAAATGTTTTAATATCTAATCTGAACCTCCCCTAGAGCAACTTAACATCATTTTCTCCTATATTTTTCATTTGAGACATGGCAAAAAAAGACCAATCCCCACCTTACTACAACCTCCTGTCAAGTAGCTCCCTCAGCCACTCCTCACAGGACTTGTGCTCCAGACCCTGCACCAGCTCCATTGCCTATCTTCAGACTCACTCCAGCACCTCACTGTCTTTTCTGAAGGGAAGAGCCCAGAACTGAACACAGAACTTGAGGTGTGGCCTCACCAGGGCCAGGTGCACAGGAGCAACCACTTCCGTGGCCAAACTACTTCTAATACAGGCCAGGATGCCATTGGCCTTCTTGGCTACCTGGGCACAGCTGGCTCACATTCAGCCACTGTCAACCAGCATCTCCTGGTCCTTCTCAGCTGGACAACTTTCCAGCCACTCTGCCCCCAGCCTGTAGCACTGCCTGGGGTTGGTGTGACCCAGGTGCTGGATCCAGCACTTGGCCAACCTCATGCAATTGGCCTTGGCCCATTGATCCAGCCTTTCCAGATCCTCTGCAGAGCCTTCGTGCCCTCCAGCAGATCAACGCCCTCACCCAACTTGGTGTTGTTTGTGAACTTACTGAGAATGTTCTCAATCCCCTCATCCAAATTATCACTAAAGATATCCAACAGAACCAGCCAAAACACTGATCCCTGAGGAGCACTGCTAGCAACCAGCTGCTGTCTGGATGTAACATCATTCACCACTGTCTCTGGGCCCAGCAATCCAGCCAGCTTTTCACACAGTGAGGAGTTTCACTGTCCAAGCTCAGGACTGCAGAGTCTAGCTACTGCACTGGGGGATGCCAGCAAAGGCTTCCAAATTAATATATGTGAGGTTTTTTCTCTTCTACAGCAGGTATCTGAGAGGTTTGTCTAGTTGTCTAAACAATTTATTAATAAAGTGCTTTGTTACAAAATTAACATAAACAAATTGTTCTTGCATTTATTCATAAGTCAGAAAACTCCTCATAAATGTTATTTACTTCACAGACAATTTCAGTCTGATTAACTAAAGCATCCTTCTTCAGGAGAGCACTTGAGCATGTCCTCAAGTTCCACTGAATCCAATTATTAGGTTAGTTGAGGGAATCAGTTACAAAGAGAGATTGGGGTGGAACACTGGACAAAGAAAAGCAGGAACTAAATAGCCAAGGACAGAAACAGAATATGGGACAAAGCCTAAACAAAAACCAAACAAAGAAAAGGGCCAAAAATCCAGGACTTGAGATTAAATCTGGTGGCCTTGTGCCACTGTACTTTGGCTGTTGTTGGAATCTGTACCTCACTCTCCTGTAGTTTCAACACACACAGTAGAAAATGTCTTCTTTACTTCTCTTGTGAGTTTCTTCATGACTCCCGCAAAATTCTTTATTTTATACAACTTTCCCTACAAAATTCTTTAAATAAACGTTAGTAACGTAGCACAAAGACATTTGTAACCTGAATTAAGTACTTGTGATTTCATCCAAGTTTAAAGACATTAATGTAATATGTATTTACTAATTAGTGAAAAAACCTAAATAATGGTTACAGGCAAATGAAACAGCAATGCATTTGCAAGGACATAATGAATACTCATGGGGAAAAATCCATGACAATGAATTAAGCACATGATTAAGTAATTATTTGGTTGATTTGCTCCATTTAGCATACCCTGCTACTATGATAACAGAAGTAAGAGATGCTCACACTATATAATTTACTCAATGAATTTGACTTTCATGTGAATAAAGAAACAATAAATCAAGGGCTGTGACACAAAAAAATGCTCAGGCTCATTCCCTCTGCTCTCACTTTAAGCACCTGTAACCTGTCCCTGCCACAGGTCATTTCTTCCCATGATTGAACAATCAGACCAGAGCATGTGCAGGGATAGAGGCTAGATAATTAACCAAAGACCTATTTTGGAGTTCAGCACACGTTCCTACGTGACCAAACTTAAACATTTTTTCAAGACTTGCATGGCATACTTGTTTAAGAAAAATAAAAATAATTACCCCATTGAGAACAAATTTTTATATTGTTCAAATTATGCCAATATTACCTGAGAATATAGTTATCTTTTCCTCCCATCTGTTGTCCAGCTTTACTTCCCTGTTACCTGCCTTTCTCTCCTCCTCCTCCCCATTCCTAGGAAAAAAATGCAGGAAGAAAGTCCTTTGCTATAGTATCAGTATGACATGGCATCTGCTTGGGTTTAAGTTCAGACTTTTACTATAGGTGTTGATGTTGGATTTTAGTGGGAGGAACCAGCACATAAAGTGTTGTGTTTGTTTTATTCTAGGGTTTGCAAGGTTCAAAGGAGAAGCTGTTGGTTTTCTTCCTCTGGGATCCCTGACTCCTTATGTTTATCTGAGAGTTAGGGTGTCTCAGAAAGGGATTTCAAAGATTAGGATGTTAAAGGGAGACTGTCTGGAGGTGGCTCAAAGGAAAACTGAGAAAACAGTATATCCTAATCTTTCTTCAATCGCTTCTTTGGTCTTCACGCAGGTTTACAGTGAGATATGTTTTCTCCAGGCTAAAAACTCTGGGTGGGTTGCTGCTAACAGCATTTTTTTCCCCCAGGAAACTCTGCAGGTCTCATGTTTCTAGCACACCTTCTCAATTCTTCTCTCTGATGAGAGCGTACTTCTTCCTTACTGGTAGCATTTATATGCACTGGTTTTGCATTCCAGCAGAGAGAGCACTCAATGTCTCAGCACTTAAAAGGCATATCCAGCACAGGAACAAAAATTTTCATATGTAAGTTTTGATGTGCCTACTTACCCAGCTTTGCCTACAGACACCTTAGATAGAGAACTGAGCAATCCATTAGAAATTAGCTCTTTCCAGACCTTTCTCAGCATGTAGACACATGTATTTTTAACAAATTTCAGAATATACTAGAACAACTTCCCTGCCCATCACCTTTGCAATATCAAAGTGGTGGCCATTTATTTTCATGTGATTCTATTCACATCCCAGAGAAGACTAATGGCTTGTATTTTAGAATGCAGCTTATTGACAACAATGTATGGAAATAAGGGCAAGATAAAACACGCATCATGTTTTGATTGAAAAAGACCTGACAGGTGCCATGATATGTAAGTGGCCACAAGTTTGATAACTAAATATATTCAGAAGCAACTATATTGGCATCTTAGCTAAAATTATTAAAGCCCAAGATGTTGTTAGGATCCTAGGGTGTTAAAATTGCAAGAAAAGATGCTTCCAGTTAGAGAAATTAAGCAGATTTAACAATTACCCTCCTTGTGTTGTTACATTCATAAACAGTTATAATGTTTTCTTGAATTCAGGGATAGAATTCACCACATTTGCTCTCCAAAGGTGGCATTTATTGTAATCTTATATGATAAATTTAAAACATAGTAAAAGGGCCTTTAAATAATGCCAGCTGTGCCAGTTCTCAGGCACAGCTTGTAGCCACACAGAGAGAATGGAAACACATCTCAAATACCTCTGTGTATAAACACCTCTGTGACCCCAGGGAATTTGGCAGGGGTCTGCTTCTGCATTCCTAAGGCATCCCAGCTTCTCGACCTTCAGCTGTCAATGTACAAAGCTGAGCTTACACGCACACTGCTGTGCTTTATAACTCACAATGAATCACATAGCACAGATGCAATGCTGTTTGGAGGAGCTGGAGGTTTAGAAAAAACACAAGCACAACTTTCAGCCTGAACTGACAAATGTAATCCATTTCCATAAAAGCAAAGACTGTTATAAAGGAGGATAAATAGAGGAATCAAAGTCAAATGCATGGTAAAAAAAGAGGCTGGTATATTGCAGTAGCAAAAATAATTCAGATAAGCCCAGACTTGTGCAAATAATCAGGCCTGTTTAACTTCCAGCTGGACACCTCTACCCTTACAAATTATCTCTTTGAGCCCCATATCAACACCACTATAACACCTAGTCATAAAGCTGCTGTGGAATTCCAAGAATGGTTGTGTCTCTGGGAAAAAATAGCCTTCCTATTGCTGGAATTGTGTCCATACAACCCACAGAGCATTTGGGCCTCTTTAGCTGAGTCCATTTCCCTTCAGGGCCAAATCAGTAGGCATTCTAACACATCTATTCCATCTCTATGTACATTACCTAGTGCTGAGGCTTCCTGGATGTATAGGTTCCTTAAACAAGGGGTCCAGAAACTCTGTGGAAAACATACAGGAAGTTATCTCCTGAACCAGCAATGTAATCATACATCTCTTTTATCTTCAGATCCTGGACAGACTCCTGAAGCAAAATACCTTCTACTATGCTTCAAGGGATCCCACAGGTCTTTTCCTCTGCTATGGCCCACTGGCTGTGCTTACACACAGGTTACACACTGAGGTTTTTTATGTCAGCTGGGAGCTGACGTTGTAAAACAGGCAGAAGACATTCAATGTCTTTTATGGGCAAGTGCTCTAATCATTAGCCTTGGAAAGGAAGGATGTAACAGCACCTCCATCTGCAATCATTAAAAGAAAAAATCAACAAAAACAAAACAAAACAAAAAACCAAATGAAAACCACCAAACACCAACCCCCCCCCCAGCAGATAAAACACCAGGGAGCTCCGAGTTGTTTGTGTCATTTTGGCAGGCTCTCCCATGCTGTGAACAACACTTCAGAGTAGCTTTTTATTCAGCTTCTTGTTATCTGAAAAAGAAAACACTTCAATGCATTTTTAATGAATTTCCTGTAGTTTGAAATGAAATTTTCTCAGTTGAGAAAGTAAAAATCTCCACAGAACAGACAGAAAATGTCATTTAAGAAAAATAGCCAAAACTGCAATAATACAGTGAGTACATCTGGACACACTGCCCATCCTAGAATGCCTTTGGCAATTTGCCCCAATAGCTTCACACCTCCTAGTCTCCAGCAAGTTTCCTTTCACACTATCCATCAGAGCTGACACATAAATTCCATCCAAAGGCTTTCATCAGCATTAAAGCACTTCAGCAATACAGGTAAGTTCTCTATTCCTCTTAGAGACCCTCCAGCACATCTGAAAAACAAGCCTTTGATCTATAATTTCTCTAAGTTTTGCTGGCTTAATCACATCAACTCACACCTTCATCTTCCCTCCCTAATAGCATGAGGGTGCTACCAGCTCCTTCCCACACTCAGACTGGGGCTACCCTTCACCTTGTATTTTGAATTTTTCTTCCAGGCTCATTTGGCTGTGCTGAAGTTGATGCAACTTCTGTCTCTCTGTGCCTACACTGGCTGCTCTTCTGACATGACAATTGCTAGCATAAGCTATGAAATGTCACATGATCTACAGCCAGCCTTTTCCCAGATGCTTCTTCACTTTTATCTGGACGTGTCATCTTGCTGGTTTCCTGGATAAATTTAGTGTTACCATCTCAGACCACTGGACAGGCTGAGCAGGTTTTACCTTTATATACATACCAGGTCAGAGGCTGTTCAGTAGATGAACACTGATATTCAGCATTTGAGACCAAATGCTGAATTTGGTCGATTTCATTTTGGTCCAAATTCAGCATTTAGACCATAGTTAATTGTGTCTTCTCCAGGACCATTCCGAAAGAGCATCCAAATACAAATCTGAGAATACAAACTTGAGACTCAACCCTGTAGAAAGGAAGAAAGGAAAAGGGCAGAAGGCAGTGGTAGGCAAAAAGCCAGAACCTGACTTCCACAACTGAGTCCTCCTCAGCTGTGCTGCTCTCCTAAGAGAAGTACTATGTACTGCATATAAAAGTAAATATATTTTAATGGGAATTGAGAGTACCTATTCCCAGCTCAATATCAAATATTTCATGGGTCCACAGTAAGACCACTCAGACAGAAAACACAGGCTCAATTCCCTTAAACTCAGACTGAAAATATATAAAACAAAGTCTCATGCTCCTACTACCAGAAATGGATCTAATGCTCTTAAGAAGCACTAATCAAACCCAGTACACAAAGAGGTATTAAAAATTAATTTAGGAAGTGTTTTTCACCTGCCCAGGTGAAGTTCCTGATAATTTTCAGCCTTCAGGTTGAATTCGTCTTATACTACCAGCAGCCATAGTTCTAAATTACATAAAACCTGATGCCAGCATCCACTGAAACTCTCCTTAGATGCTAAACAGGCCTTGCCATAACCTAACAGCAGAAATCCCCATCTAATCAATGCAAGTGATGTGACTAAAATGTGAGATGTGGGGTAGGTAGAATCATGCCATGTAGCATTAAGTGGCAGCAGCAGCATGTATGACTAATTTGTGCTACAAGCTTAAAAATGACAGCCACAGAAGCTAGGAGAAAGGGCTGTAGTCTCCCAAATCTATGATCTAGCTGTGGTTGTCAAACATAGCAGATTTCTTGGCATCAACATCTGTCCCTGAAGCAAGCAGCAATTACAGCACTTTGCAGCACTGCAAGCCATTCTGACAGCTTTCAGCTCAGCCTGCAAAGAGATTTGATGGTCCTGGCCACACTTAGCAAAATAAACTAGGATTCCCCACTCCCTGCTTTGCATGGGCCACTACTCATACCAAAATAATTTCTCCATACTTGTCTCTATACGCATATTTGTTGCAAGCTATAGTTCATTTTTGCTGAAACACCATTTTTACAAGTCTGTGGCTTCTAATGTACAGAAGCTTTACCAGGTCCAAGCAAAGAATAATAGAAGATCACTTTAGGTCATGTTAAGAAATAGAGCAGCTGATGAATGTTCTATTGGCAGGTAAGGCAAGAAGGAAGTGCTCTCTTAGATTACCTCACAGGAATAAAAAATAAATAAATTAGATAATAAAGTGAGCATTCCTAATCTGTGTATTATTTGTTTCTGCTGCTGTGAGGGAGGCAAGGTAATTCATGTAGCTTTTAGCTTGTTGACGTCGTGAGATACATCATAGACTGTGTGATACATCAGTAGACTGGTCTGCCATCTTAATAAATAATAAAGCAGATTAACATTCAGCATATTGCTCATGAAACCCATCCCTTTATCTGTTCATATCTAAAACATCAGGTTGATGGAACCATCTAGCTAGCATCAATGTTGCAGCAATCATTTCAGGAGAATCCGTATTAAAGAGGTTTACTGTATTCCTTTCTCTTTCTGCTTCAGGCCACAATTAGAAAGACAACTGTTTAAGAACTCTCACAATTGTATTTTATTTGACATCAGCAATACACTGGAGTATAATAGGAACAATTGTTTTTGCACAATCTTTCTTGCAAGATGGATTTATTTTCCAAATACATAGATGTTCATAATACAGGAAGGTAACAGTTAAGCTGCACAATAGCAAAACAAGTTGACAGCTATCAAACCACCTTTTAAGTTTGTTAGTATAGTCAGGTGACCAGCATTGAACATATCATTCAAATAATTTAGTTAACTTCTGATTCTTCAAATCTTCCCAGCCACATTGTTCCATGCAACTAAAATGTGCACCAAGAATAGTGTAAAAGAATTCAACAAAAGGCTTCCCTTGCTCTGATTTCTTTTCAGTTTTTCCCCATGTATGAGCCAATACAATGGGATAAACATCAGAATTTGGAATGGCACAGGAACTCTTGCAACATGCATCTAGGTCAGCCACATATTGCAGAAGTAATAAGTTATCGACAGAGAAGATAGAACTTTCCTACAGGAAGTGTTTAAAAAGCATGTTTACTATGTTTGTTTTAAGTGTATTTTCTGCATGCCACTACTTTTACAGAAAAAAAATATAAAAGTACTTCCAAAAGCTTCACATATTTCACTGGGAGTTCTCCTTGCAATGTCTAAGCCTAAACCCAGATGTTTTGGTTGCAATGGACAGGGCGTCTCAGGAAAAGAAAAGCTTACAGTAAAACAAAATATCAGTAAATATCACATTTTTTATTTTCTTTTCATTTTCAGCTTAAAATGACACAATATATATGACATATAGCAGCTGCTACACATCACATATAAATACTTTTTTTTGGGGAGGGGGTTCGAATTAGCACAGAAGTTGGTATCTCCCAGTCTGCCCCTCAGCTGTGAATTTGTGAGTAGAAAGAGTGAGAGAAAGGACGTTCTCCATCATTTGTTAGATAGACTGATTTTAACAGCTCATTAAAGTGCCCCAGCAGTTTGGAATATCAGGACTGGCAGAGTGCAAGGGTGGTAGATAAAGGGGAGAAAAAGGTACCCAGGGCAACTTCTAGATGCCTTATTTACTTACTACCAGCAAGTCAATACTGTGTTTGCAGATGGACTTTTAACACACTGTCTCTGCTCTGGATGCTTGCTAGTGATGCAGCACAGAGCACAAGTTAGTCATCCAGAAAATCAGAAACCTGAAAACTTTTGTCTGTTCTGCAACTGACCTGTATCTCAAGCAGCCAAACTTGGTTTATGCCACTGCACTAGCACTGGATCTTGAAGCCCACCCCTAAATCCTTACACACCATTCCTTAGGACTCCAGCCTACTCACACTGTGCCTTCTGCTTCACTGCCAGGGTTTATCTGCCCCTGGCATGGATGCACACCCTCTCCCTGCCCAGATTCTGCTGTCCACCTGGGGCTGGAGATGTGATGCATAGAGAGCCTGTGGCCAAAGGGAAGGCGTGGGAATCCCACACCATCCCAGAAACTGCTGCTCCTCACCTCAGCCACACAGCAAGGGAGCAAAGTCAAGGACAGAACTTGAACAAATCAAAACAGTGCAAAAGTAGCAGAACATGCCAAAGATTGGTTTAGATTTTTCATTTTGGAAGTTTAAAACAGCTAATGAGAAGCCCTTAAACCTAATTCAACTCTAACATCTTACCTCAGGAAAATGCCTCAGCTGTTCTTATCCAGAACTGGGATACCTTGTCCTGCTGAACAGATTGCTCCATCACTTACAAAAACATGATCCAAACTCAGCAAGGCTAGCACTGAGTGCCCTCTTAACTGGATTGATATATTGAACCTTAAAATTCCTAGGTCTTCCACAGTTCATCCATGGCATAGCAGAAAGAAATCATGGAAGTGTACATGGAAGCTGGTTAATTGCATATTTAGTAAGATCTACTGAGAATGTGAAGATCAAAGAAAGCCTTTTTTTCACTCACATATCTGTTCTTATCTGATTTCACTGTATTTATGTATATGATAGCCAGAGAAGAAGCAAGAAGTAGCATTTTAAAACCTCTCCACAGAATCTTCCCACCTTCTGTTTATAAATTGTCTCTGCATTCTCCAAAGAGAAAAAATATAATCCATGTATTTATTAAATGGCTACTGAATATCCCACAGCTAAGCATCTGATTTAGCTTAAGGGAAAATCCACATACATTTCACCTTATCTTCCTAAGTGAAATGTCTACAAATAAAATTCACATTATCAGTACAGAGAAAATATTTTTGTATATAAAATGTTTAAAGATTTAACTAAATATCCTCCTAACTAGAGATTTTATTTGAAAACAAAAGCTATCTTTGTGAGATAATCATAGACAGAAGTTTGCACAGAAGTGTTTCCTACCTTCCTGAAGTTTGCAATGGAGCTTATGATTTCCATGTCTGCAGGTGAGGAAGCCTCTTTAAAAAAAAAGTTTAAAAATGAGAAGAATTCAGCTTGATTTTCTTCTTAATAGTTATGCAACAAAATGGAGAAATGTGCATAATTATGCAACAAAATAGAGCATCAAAGAGAACCCCCTTTTTCCAGTGCTTAAGTTACAGGAGAGATGGTGGGGGCATAGTAATCAGACCTACAAAAAGTCAGCGATGCAGTTCTGTCTCTGGGAAGGCCCACAAGCTGCTGGCAGGAGACTGTGGGTACTTACCTGGCAGCAGCACTAAGCATCTTCTGTTTCATTACCAGACCTGTATTTGTCACTCCCACCACTCTTCATTGCAGAACCTTTAGCAGATAGGCAAGGAGCAGATGAGGTGCAGTACACCTTGGTGCTCCTCTGGGACCTTCTGTGCTGTTGCAGTGCATATGAGCAGTGCTGACCTGAACAAAGTTTTCATTCTGCCCTATTTTGTACTCCAAAAAAGCATTTTCCATCCTCCTCCCACTACTCCAAAGACCCTGTTGCACTACAGGATGGCTTGGATGCACAGCAACATGAAGGCATCCCAGCTGGCAGCAGGAGCTGCCTCACATCTTTTCAGTCTTCCAGCCACAGCATCAGAACCCTTAGGGGAGATTAACTGTGCTGATCCTCATGGAGGATTTGCAGTTGGAGCTGAATTCCACATTGCACTCAGCTTGCTCCTACACTGCCTATTTGGAAAAGGGGTTTAGGGGGCATTTTCATAAGTGGCTTAATCCAATATAAGCTCTGCTCAGCCTCTGAGAGAGGGAGTCACCCTCTCCTTACCCTCTGTTTCTGACCACAGACTCCCATCTTCTCCCACACGAGCAGCACAACAGCCCTCATGCACCCACTGTGGGTACACACACACACACACATACACACACACACACACCTTTGCCTTTTGTGGATCCATGCTCTGCAAGTGCCAGCTTGTGAATGTACATTTTCAGACATGGCAACTCTAAATGCAGGTGCAGCCCACACGCTGTAGCACTGACTGGATTATCAGAAATGCTCAGCACCAAACAGCTCCCGTGAATTCAGGTACAAGAATGAAGGCATCAGATTTAGTAGGAAAGCATGATACTTTAAAAATACTGGTTGTTACTGTAAGGAAAGCTGTTTTCTTCACCCACATCCCCTCTGATAACTGAATTAAATCAGAGACAGCATGCTCTCTATTTAGTCTCTTAAACATAAAGCAAGTTAATGCTAAACATTCCAAAGTGCTTCATTACTGAAAATTAAATGTATAGAGTCCCAGAAAGATTTTTTTTAATGTTACTGTTTACATTTTTGGTTGAGAAATGTTCTAAAACAAAGGGAAGCAGTAAAACTTAATAAAATTCATTCTTTTCCCTTTCCTATTCTGTCTCCTAATTCTTCCTGGCTGACAAAGAAAATACCATTTTTGCAAACAGCTTCAATGGAACACAAATGTTTATAATAGGACATTGGACACTTTTCTTTAATACTTTCTCATTATACTTATAATGAAGGAATAATTATTTCTAGGCTGTTTCCTGCCAGATGCAGTTCTAGTACCTCTAATAGGACATATCTTAAAATAACTGCTTGGTAGCAAGAAAATAATTTTTTCATCCACACTCATGTTTTCCCTTCTCTCCTTTTCTTTCTCTTCAAATAACTTGGTTGATTTGTCTCTTTCAAAAATTCTGGCCTCTTTTTTTGTTGGTTTTTTTTTTTAGTCCATGATTTGTCATTGATATAATTCACAAAATCACCTTTCTGGAGGAAAAATGACCACAGGGCCACAGGAGGTTTGAGAAAGCCTGAGAGAGCCTCTGTTTTAATGACAGTGGAGGGAAGAGGAGAGTCCTCAGGCTGTGGTTTCACACCAGCATTAACCCAGCTCAAAGCATCAACCCAGGCTCCTCACACCCTCCTTTGTACCAGCACTGAGATGGGAGCCAGATCAGACTGACCCCACTACTACTAACCAGCCAAAAGGAAACAAGACAAAACTGGGGGTTTAGCTGGACAAGTTATTTCAGCCTGCTTCCCCACAAACACTGAAATTCTTCCCCACACACAAAGCAAGGCAATAAAGAAGAAGGGGAGAGTGCTACATTCAGCAGTAATATAGTCTTATGGTGGAGTCTCAAAAAAAGCTTGCAAAAAGCTCATGGATTCTGCTTGTAGCCTCTCTGGTGCAGACTGCTCCAGAAGATGGCAGAACATAAGCCAGCTCCAATTCACAAGCCTCTAAGAATAAACATGCCCTGAGTCCTGCCTTGCCCAATGTGCTTCATCAGCCCCTCAAATGTGGGTTGAGTATTCAAGACCAGAATTTTTCACAGGTGGATTATTTTTTACCACAAAAGCACTGCTGGTATTGATTTGCAAAGACATGTATCTAAGAAACAAATATTTTAAAGTGATTGCTCAAGAGCTCTGGTTATCTGAAACACCTCGAATCTCCACCACTCCTCTGGTGATAAAGAATGTTGCCACAAATTAACAAAAAAATGAAATACATGTACATACAGAATCATCTGCTTATGAAAGGTTCATTTGACAACCTGGCACATCCTAACAGAAAAGGAGATTTTCAAGCTTGCAAATATAAAGCATACTGTGACATTACTCTTAGCAATAAGGTTAGATATCTCATATTTGGAAATAACTTTGAAGAAATACTTATAGACATTCTTTACTTCTGAGACCTCCATCCTCATAGCAGTTTTACTTACCATGCAGATGAACCACCAGCACAAGATGATGACGCAGGACAAAGCAGTACTCAACTAATTTTTTCAATGTATTGAGCTCAGAAGTAGAGCTGAGTGCTTCATACTGTCATCTGCTTCTTCTACCAAACTCCAGTTAAGTATTTTCCAAGGATGAAAACATATTCACAATCAACGGTTTCCTTTAGTGTTTCTTTATGTCATCAGATCATCCACAGACTGCTGTCAGTTAACAGCAACCTGCATACTGCACTCACAAAAACACTAAGCAAATGTTGAACAACAGCAAGATGACCAGCAGGAAATAACTCAGATTTCATGCTACTTGAAGATTAATTCAGTATTATCACACTCTTCCTCCAGATCTTTGTCTTGAAAACAGGTATATGAAGATAGTTATAAAAAAAATACCTACCTCGCATGGTGTTTTTCATCCAGAAAGGTACTCTTTCAATATAGAACTATTAGCAAGTGCATCTTGAGTCTGCTTCCTTAAAATTCAGGGAAATTATATTATTTCAAGGAATATATATATATATATATATATATATATATATATGTATATATGTACCCAGGCTGCAACAGCATTAGTATTTTTAAATGCTGGAACTACACTATTTTTTTTTAAAACCATTCAAAAATTGATGGGAGTTTGGAGGGTTTTCTAAAAAAGGGAATCTCCAAGGCTTTTGTTTTGCCAGTGTTATTTTTATTTTGAAAAAGCCATCATGCTCTCCATTCCTCTTGCACAAGAAAATGAAACTAGAATTATGACCAAAAATATAGTGAACTGCAATGGATATTAACTGGCTTTCTTTGAAATCCTTTCCAGCGGAATAATACAAAAAGCATGAGAAAGTCTAAGAGATAATTTTAGATGCAATAAGTTATGGACTAGAAGACAATGCTATTCAATTCTGAAATAAATACCTACCAATTTCTAACTCCTGTGAAAATAAATTATATTTTGCAAATTCTATCAATTTTACAATAATTGCATTTTTCATTCCCTCCAGTTAACACAGAATATAACATTAGCAAAGAGAGATCTTTACAGGGTGCTCTGTACTTCGCACTACTCTCACTTGCCTGGGATGTGGCAAAAATTTACTTTCAGAGTCTGATTTACTCAGAACACACTGAAACTCTCCCCACATTCACATTCTCCAAAATAGCTACATCTCGACTCTGAGGAGAGGCCTACAAATGAAGATGGTACAAATAAACGCGTATCAGACGCTTTCAAAACGGCACATTTTTCCTTCCAGTAAACTTCCCTTTTAAAGTGCACTGAAGAAAATTAAAAACACATATTGGTGCCAGTGGATACCAGTAGACATTCTTAAAAAAATGTAAACTCACCTTGGAAGCCCACAGTGAAAGAAATACAGGTTCTTGAAAAAAAAACCTAACTAATTTTAAAAGATGCTACTGTCATTCAACTTAATTTAACTTAACTTAATTTAACATTTAACTTAATTTTTTTTCTTAGATTTTTTCCCCCTGTTTTTTTGGGGTTGGTGTCTGGTGGTTAATACTGATCCCCATAATGCTATTTGCCTCTCAGATTTTCATTGAGTATGAAATTTTGTTTATGCAGTTTTGTTCTACCACATATAAATAGAGCAGCGATAAAGCTTATGCTTTACTGCTTTACTCCTGTCAGAGTATGAAGGGAAGCATCTCCTTTTCTCCCCACTTAGCGCTGACCTGCTGCAAACTTACTGCTGTATAGCCCTGAAGTTCTGTAAGGCTTCTACAACTCTGATCATCCTTGGCTTGATTGATATCATCAGCAGATGTTATACTAAACCTAGGCTTCTCAACACTACAGCTGCTTTTTTTCTAATCTATTTTTCAATACTAGGATTAAATAAAAACAAGGGTGGGTTTTTGTCAGCTGTCTGTATTGCAATTCATAACCAGTGCTAGCCACACAGACTCCTTCTATTTTAGTGAGGTCAAGCCCTATTGGCAAACCCTAGGAAGACAAGGAACTCACCAAAATTTCTGTCCTCCTTCCAAGTTAATCAAAAGTTATAAGAAGTGTGCAAAGCCCACGATCTATTCTGCTACTCAAGCAGAGCTCTGGCAACTCTTGGGATTTGTATGTATAGAGTGCTGCTATAGCCCACTGAAAAAGGGTCTCCTAAGAAATCTATAGTATCTATGGGAAAATGTCCCAGATGGCCAATGTGTGTCCCTTACAAAGCCTGTGCGTCATTTCTCCCATTCTGGCCTTCCCTACACTTCTAACAGCACAAGGAATATGGGAAGTCAGGCTTTGGATAAATTGGATAAATAGATACCCTGACAGTCTCACATAGCATACAGACAATGAGCTACAGCATTAAGGGACACAGAGGCCAAATGACACAAAGGAGGTGTACAGTACAGTGGAAGAAGATGGAATTCTGGGCATATAAAAAAGCTGAGTTCATTTAATTTTTTTGTAGAAATACTGGTTAATCCTATTAAATACATTTACTTGGTTTCCCCATTTCTGGGTAAGGTCCATTCTGAATGTTGAAGATGATGAGATGCCAAAGGCTACACTTGAACACCCTGTAATCAATAACTCTCAGGTCCTGTAAACAGAAGAGCTCTAATCACATTCCTTATTAAACTATTTACCTCTTTCATTCAATTATCATCCAGTTTACTCGCCTGATGAAAGGGTAATGTAGAGTGGATAACTAAACAGTTTAAAGTCTTTTTTCCCCTTCAAAGACACATGGGAGAAGAAATGCACTACCAACATCCATTTGATGGACACAAGTCCATTTTAATAGGAGGAAAAACAGATTCCAGTACTGCTGGTGAGCTCCAAGAGTTCAGGTCACCTTGAAGGGCTGGGGTCTAAGCTGGCAACCTTTCTCATCTTCATTATTTTCAGTTGCAGTGAAACCTATTAATAGTGGGCTCACAATTGACTACAAGCCACACTTCAGCTCCTGAACCTAATCTTCCTGAACCAAGTTTTTAACTGTTTTTCTCAAGTGGCTGCATTAGTGGTCAAGGCTGCATCACTGCAATCTGTGTGAGTTTTGTTGCTGGTAACAACGTCTCTGAGGAAATATCAGTGGAGAACTACCTCTGTTTCCTTGTAAAGATTTTTGTCTTTCTCTTCAGTTTCCTTTCCTGTTGATAGATGTGACCTTATCTGAAGTGTTTGGTTAGTTTTAAACCACTATGATACTGTCAAAAAAAGATTGTTCAACAAAGCCAATAGAAAAAAAGAACAAAACCCTAAAAATATAGCTCCTGTAGAGTTCATCTCACTGAACCTCATCTCTAATAAGCTGTTCGGTCACTGAAATGACACCTGCAATGTTCTCCCTTAGGATTTTAGTTAGCAGATTTGGGCTGCTATATTAAGCATATATATCCTTTTGTGCTTTCAAGTTATGGTATCACTGGTATATTGCAGTGATCTTTTTTGTTTTACTGTCTCTGATCATCCAGGGAGATTAAAAATAATGAAGAACAACTGTTAACAATAAATTCCTATTTACATTGTCCACATGTAATTTCAAAAGGTAATTATGGCAATTTCTTCATTTGCTGCAACATAAAAATGTCGTAAAGTTCAATAAAGTAGTCCTAGACTCATCACGATTTTTTTTAATGTACTTCATTTTGAATTTAGGCATGAGAGTTTTGGAAGGTACTTCAGAAATACACTGGATATTTAAAGTAGGTAACTTTTTCTGTGGTATCATTAAAAATTTCTCCCAAAATGGAAGCATAGAAATAAATATTTGTAATTTTTTTTTTTTGCAGTCCTTTTCCCTCTTTTAAGTCTTTAAACAGAAACTACAAGTGAATTGAAGCAGCACATTTAGATCAATCTTAGCTTGAACTAGTGTTGATCCCACTGAACAATGCACTAGAAAAAGCCGATTCTAAATTCAGTTCACAGGGATGAGTGGAAAGAACAGACAACTGCTTCTAATGAATTGTTTAAAGCTCTGCCTGTGAGAGAATATCCTTGGTTTTCATCACGGAGGAAAGCAAAGAGTAATTTCATTAACTTCTGGTGCAAATACTAAGTTCTCCACACAGCAGGTCACCATTCTTCGTGCTAGACGTATTTTGTCATCTGCGCAATTATAATCAATAATTGCCAGAGGTTTAGCTTTGTTTATTCTGCTTTAACCAAATAAATAATCCCTTGCTTACCATCTTCTATTCCAACAATTTGTAACAATGTGACCTAATTAGAGAGGAAACAGCTACAGCAACTAGCAGTACATCCAAAATACAAACTACTGCAGTTAGACATCGTGCACGGGTGCTCCATTTCCAGTTCTCCATCATGCCCCACAATGTTTTCCTAATGAGTGCTGTAGTGTCAACCATCTTCCAGATGTAAAAGATGAAAAAGGAAAGAACCATACCTGGCCCTTTGAGAGCATCCCTTAAGTAAAAGAAAGGCTAAGGCAACTGATTATATCACTCCATTATAATAAAGTTACGTAAGACATTTCCACTGCATTCTATCATCTACAGTTCATTATTACACATGAAAGAAACATCTGGGATCCATACTGCACACTGCAGTATCTCTTGCCAAGTATCTCCCAGGTCCCACAAGTTAAAGGTCAGATTCTCAGCCATGAGCTGGCTAAAAGGCTTGGAGAGACAGGGGCACAGTCATAGTTTCACCATTATGGGGCTTTTTACCCTGATGCTTGTCCCAGCATAGTTTAGGGCAGTCCTATGCATCCCTTTTGTTGCCAGCAGCTTGTGGTCTCCAGACATCCCTTGATCATTCTCTGGGCACAGAACCACTGAACACTCACCTGATCTGCCCTGCAGCACAAGACTTTGAGAATAGGCTACCAATCTCCTATTCAGTCAGCTGAAGCTAAGGATTAGTCCAGACCCTTTAAAGGCACAGCCAGATCATAGCTGAGAATTTGGCCCTTGATTCTCACTTGTCACCTGCACAGAAACACTAACCATTTGCCAAGCCAGACAGTTCTGTACAAACATTTCTTTTATTTATTGGCAATTTGTTTTCTACCTGTTCTAGTGAAAATAACGTTTATGATCAGGATTTCTATCAGGTTTAACTATTCAACTCTTTAATAATGTTGCCTACTTGCATACTGCAATTTGGTAAGAAAAGCACCTATCTATGCCACAGTTTAAAGTGAACAAATGGATTGTAAATTAACATTTTTAGCCTGGGATCCACCTAGAAAGTTTACTTTCTTATTTATACCACAGCAGTCCTTATCAAAAAGGGTGTCATTCATTCACTCAGTGACATGCCCCACTCATCTATGCACAGGAAATGGGGCTTTTTTTGCTTAATTTTCAAGCCACTTTTAAAACTGTGTTGAAAATTTAACTTGACATAAACATTACATAAGGAGGTGGAGGGGGAAATGGAATATGTGTTTAAAGGAAATCAGGAGTGTAACTGAAAAGTATGGAGGGAAAAAACAAAAAGCAAACCAAACCCAAAGCATCCAAAGAGAAAGCAAAGAATTTAAATGAAAAGTTGAACATTGTGGTCTGGTCCTCATCTACTACAACTGATGTAATTTAGGAATAAATCCACTCAAGCTGGTCAGCAAGGCCAAAGAAGAATCGCCCACTTAAGATCACCGTACCAAACAAGAAAATCCAATTTTGAGAATTACATCAGATTTCAGATTTTACAAGGTTCACTCATTCTTAGTTTGGTGTGAGAATTTCCTAGGTTACAATGCAAAATAATGCTTAGTAAAAATATACGGAGCTCTACAACTCCTTTGCATAACTTTCCTGGAGTTGCACTCTCCCAGGCTGGACTTTCTTCCCTTTTGCTGCTATTGATTTTCTTCCCCCCATTCTGTCAATTTTAATCTAGCAGGGAAAGTCCTTTTCTAGCAAGCACTGTCAAGATATACAGGACATAGACCTCACACTCAGAGAATGCAATGCTGTGTCCAGACAGCAGTGCTGGGTGCCTCAGGCATTTGTGATAGCCAACATGCATATTCCTAGCAGTCAGATGTGTTCCACTGCACAGCTTTGCACCTCTGCCTCTGATTTTTTTCAGGTGCATGTTCCTCCCTATTGCAAGTTCTGTGCAGCCAGAGTAGCTTGTCTCAAGCAAGTGTTGGTTCATTGCTGGCTGAAGGGAGGAAGACCCATTACTGTTACCCTTTACTCTGTTACGAGTTAACAAATTATCCCCAATAACTCCAGCCTTTAGAACGGGAAAGTACCACACAGCTTTTATAAATAAGAATTACTGACCTTTTTAAATAGTTTCAAAAGAAGAAACTCTGCATCAAATGTGAGTATAATTTAGGAACTACTACATAGCAGCAAAACTACATTAGACTTTCTGATTTTTCCATGGTATCCTTGGATAGATACACCACCCAGTAGACCATGTTAAATGCTCCAAAGGTAACAGGAAATAAAATGCGTGCATATTTGTCTATCTTACTCGTGCCAGAGTGGGAGGCAGGGGGAGGAGGTGGTGTGACAGCAGATGGCTTTGCAGATGCTCCTAATGTATTAGGTGTGGTGGTCTGAATCTGCTCCAGTCTAGATCCAAGCAAGTGCTGAATGGAAGGGGATCCAGCTGTGGCATGCTGGGATACAAATCCAGTTAAAATTGGGGTAGAAGGAGGAGCTGGAGGGGTAGCTCTTGCAGAGGATAATGTCTCCGATGCGTTGATTCGTGTGAAAGGGTTGGGACTTGATGCAGAAAGGGAGTGGGGTGTAATGTCAGAAGACCCCTGAGCTACAGAGGGAGGCTGGACAGAGCTGTGCCTTGTGTCAATTCGGCTCCCACCATCAGCTTCAGACTGTACTGTGGCATTTGTTCTTTTCCTCACATTTGAATTGGCATCTGTACTCTGCAAAGTTACAAAAAAATACTTGTCATTCTTAAAATAAACACTCAAACAAAAGCAATGGAAACTATAATCAAGTACTATCCAAGTAATACTCACAAATATAACCATAGCTGATCCTGAAGAACAAAGATACCAAAAAATTATGAAAATAGATTTACTAGCATATAAAGTGACAAACAAGAATTCCTTTTACCTGTGGCTGGAATACCAGAGTGAAGACATCACACTCCATGTGGTGCAGTACCTATACAAACTGAATACCACGAAGCTAAGGATTCTCAGATTAGAGTCACAGCTTTTTCCAGGCTCAAGCTCAAAACAAGATTCCTCAATGTCTACCTCTTTCTCTGATGATATAAAAACATTCTAGATGCAACTTTCCAGCCATGAAGGTTTATTTATTCTATATATCTCCAGAAAAATAACTACCATATACTAGGAACTCTAGTCCTCTACAGAAGAGGCTGTTAAAATGCAAGTATTCAGCAAACCAAGTTGCCACATTGCTGTTCTTTCAGAAATAAAGCCAGTGCTTTTTCACATCAACCATAGGCAATAAATTAACCAGGCACAACTGAACCAGGGAATAAATTAGTCTCTCATCAACTACTTCTCTCCGTTCATTAGGTAAGAGAAGTGGTGAATTCTCCATCACTTGGTGTCTTCAGGCAAGTCTCGATGTCTTTCTGAAAGATATTCTTCAATCAAATAGTACTTATTAGGCTGCATGAGAAACCGAAATACAGATAAGGAAGTACAGGAATAGAAAATCCATCAGAGTTTAACATTCTACTGATTTTTTGGGACTAGGACTTGGCTTCTGCCTTTATTCTTTGCACTTAAGAGGAAGACTAACATGTCCTGAATTTCCTTCTGGAAAGGTATTTAAAGAACTCTGACCTTCAGCAATGCACCTAAATATGATGTAAAACATATAATACTTTAGATATAACATGTGAATATCTTCTAATTAAGAAACTAACTGATTACCAGAAGACAAAGACTTGAGGACCGATAGGGTACATATGTCTAAATACAGACAGGATGAAACAACCACTAGTTATATATAAAAAGTCCTATGTTTTATGCCTCTCTGATGATACCATTCCCAAGCATTGCCTTGCACCATACCAACTGTGCCTTTGGCTCCCCTTCCCTCCAGCCTTCCCAGAGAACCCTGCCAAAGCTCACAGCAGAAATCAAAGAGAGAGAAAGCATGCAGCAATGTCTTTCCTCCTTCATCCAACAGCAGTTCTCTCCAGCCAAGTGACAGAGCAGTAACAGAGAGTAGGTTAGGTATTATTCAAGGTACTAGCAGTACCTTGAGTAGTGACAAGAGTGACACTGTGTCTGTCTGCTACACCAATTGTGCTTTCACTGTTCTGCTCAAGGAAACCAAGAAATTGAAGCTGAAAAGAAATCTAAAAAAATAACTAAAATAAAAAAAAAATCAAATCACTTGATAGTATTCCCATCATGACCAGAATGCTGGTCCCTAATCCTGTTAATTGCAATACAAATCTGTCACTGGCAATACTGTTGGCCTGAATTTATCTGAAACTGTCACAGCTTTATGCCTGTTCATGTCTGATGTATTTGCCAGCTCACAGTTGATATATCAAAGAATCCCTCTTAAATTTCAGTTTTCCTTCCTGCACAGAATCATGTCAATCCCTTTTATTTATTATTCTGCATCTGCAATCCAAAGAAGCAGAGGACTAGAAGAAACACAAGAAGCTGGTTTTTCCTAAAGAAACACTAATTTTACTGTTTGATAGAGAAGCCCAAGTCACTCTTTGGGAAGTGCAGAAGTACACACAGATGTGAAAATTGGATACTTTCATACTAGGGTTGTCAATGACCCAGGAACAGTAAAGCCATTTTCAAGACTGCTAAATTGAAATTATAAAGTACAATCAGGACAGGGGTACATTTACTAGAGACTTGGTAATACCTGGTGGAGCGCTGCATGTCACTTGAAGGCTTGCAAAGCTAAGCAGATTGAAGTCATCAATGCTCACTGCCCAAAACAATATCTCTGTGCCATGGAGAAGCTGGCACTAGTCAATGAGAGGAGGTGAGTTTTATCTTTTACATGCAGATCCTTGGACAACCTGGCTTGCTCAAGTATGTGTCACCCACTGTAAAGCTCTCAAGCAGTGCCTAGGAAGCAAAAATTCACAGGCTGGGGCAGGGGTTGCAATGTACATCTGCACTGGAACCAAGACATGTCTCAGTTCCTTCCTGTTCTCTACCTGCATTAGACAAGTAGCTTAGAAGTGCTGCTGCTGCTGGAGAATGGAATTACCACACCTTCAGTCACTCCACATGCAACCAAAATGAATAGTTCAAAGAGCAAAACAATAAATTAGGTGCCATTAGTTTACAGAGACACCATTTTATGCTCTTGCTCACTTGTACTTTCACCTCTTTTCAATGACCATCTCAGTGTATTTCCCTTTTGTGCACCATCATCTACAGACATGGGTAAGACAGACAGGTAACAGTCAGGCTCCTCACATTCCAGGCATCTCCATTTCTTTTGTAGGAACTTGTTTCCATCAATATATATCTGCATAATACCTCATCTTCCTCCCCAGTTCAACTGTCATCTAAATGACCAAATGAGGCCTGTTGCCATTGGGTTCACTATTTATTTTCCATTACGGTCTCTATTCTAGAATAAAATTATCTATACTATTTCAAATGGTCAAAATGTGTGCTGTGTAACATCCTACTGGGCATGTGCTTTCTTGTTACTGACACAGAAAACTTCCAACACTTCAGAAAACTTAATTTCAGAGAGAAAAACACTTTTCTCATAACATACACATAAATGTACACATAAAGGCTGAATACAAAACACTGTAATATCTAAAAATAACACAGCATAACAAGCACCAATAATGTGGGATCATTTTTGTTAATTCCCTGGAAACCACCTTCCAATCACTCAGAGCATGGAAATCAGAAATGGCATTTCTAACGTGCTCCACAGACAGTGTATCACAGACACCCGGTTGTTCTTGCACGATGTCATTGTAATAGTTTGTATTTGTGTTCTTGAGCAGAATCTTGCTCTTGAAAGGTACTGAAACAAGCATGCTTCCTGGAGCACCCACAGCCATGCCTTGTCAAAGCTGAGCAGAATGCACTCTCCTTGTCAGGGTGGCCTCAACAGCACATTGACCATCATTTATCCTTTCCTTGCACTTGTTTTACTCAAGATAATATCATGACAATAGTTCCTCCTCCTCATTTAAAGCACTCAGGTACCCCTCCTTGTTGAGTTGTCCATGTAAAAAATATCTTGCAAAAATTCTTATTACTGGTTTTATACATAGGGCTCTTCTATATTTCTCTATTCAACATTGCAAAGATAACTCAGTTCTTCCTACTAAAATAACATTTCTCCTCTGTACAGAAGCTATCTCACAACTCTACATCATCTGAAGATTAGTGACAAAGTCACTAATAAAAATATCAAAAAAGACTGATTCTGTAGCAAGCCTCAATGACTCAAATTCTGTTGTAAAACGTAGTAAAATACAATGCTCAGATTGTATTAGGAAAACATTCCACAGTCATTTCAGTTATGGTATATACCCCTAGTAAAAGGGTAATGTGATAATGACAATCTGACCAACAAAATTATAAATGTATGCAAACACTTGTTACCTCCCAAAATTATTTCACTTTATCTTTTTTAAAACAACAGCAAAAAACACGAAACTGCCTTTTAGTTTGGAAGCACTGACTATGCTTGCATGGCAAGGTTTTCATGACATAGGGGACACAGGGGTGGACTCTGTGAGAAGCTGCCAGAAACTTCCCCTGTGTCTGACAAACATGCAGCTGCAGCCTGTGGAGGTCCCCGTGCCAGAGTGTGGAGCAGCCTGGTTTTGAAGGACTGCACTCCATGGAAGGACCTACACTGCAGCAGCTCATGAAAACTGCAAAGCCTGGGAAGGACTCACATTGGAAAAGTACATGGAGGACTGTCTGCCCCAGGAGGGTCCTCACACTAGATCAAGACAAGACTGAGAAGATTCTTTCCCCTGAGGAAGAAGGAGTGGCAGAGATAACTTGCAATGATTTGACTGTAACTACCATATCCCATCCCCCTGAACCACTCTAGGGCAGGAGATAAATTCAGGAGTAAAATTAAGCACAGGAAGAAGGCTTCAGGGAAGATATTTTAAAATTTAGTTTTTGTTTTCTCATTACCCTACTCTGCTTTGACTAGTAATAAATTAAACTAGTTTTCCCCAAGTTAAGTCTGTTTTGCCCATGATGGTAATTGCTGAGGGATCTCTCCTTGTCCTTATCTTGACCCATGAGCTTTTTGTTGTATTTTCCCTACCCTGCTCAGTTTAGGAGAGGAGTGATAGAGCATCTCTGGTGGGCACCTGGTGTTCAGCCAGGGTCAACCCATCACAGGCACAAAAACAAGAAACATAACATGAAAATCAAATAGGAGCCAAATGAAAATGCAAGCCAAGAAAGGAAGGGATTATCCAAAAGTAAGGATTCTTTTATGAGGGCAAGTCAGGAAACCACTCAATTGTCCTGAGCCAACAGGACTGCCGTGCTAGTCCAGACGGGGCTCCACAGGAAACACCGAGTGCACATTTTTCACATTCTCACTCTAGAATAAGAAAGGTTCTGATTTTCTGGAGGTATTTCAGTAAGACTTTTGGGAGACATTTAAAATCGTGTATCTCAGGAAGGCAAAATGGGAGCCTGGAAACTACTATAACATCCAGTCTATTCCAGTGTGCATTGCCAGGCTTAATAGAGCTGAGAAAGATTGCCTGTCTATAAAACAACAAATTCTGCTTGGGTAAATGCTGCTTCACCTTTTCTTTGAAACAGTCTGTCCATCTGATAGGTCCAATCAATTGGTACAACCAATTCCACACACACCAGGAACTCTGATCGTAACCACCACCAAATCAGCAGTTGTAAGTACTTTGCTCTGATAAATCCTCCGTCAAGAGGAAACTTTCTTGCTATAGATCCTGTCAGGAGAATTCAGCCTCTGAACCTTTACTGGCAGAAACAGTATGAATGAATTTCAAAATTTTGGGTGATTTGAGTGCACAATTCCTGTCTGTGCATAATCAAAGTTCTCAAGAGCTCTGAGAATACATATATTGTCCTAATTGTAAGACATCTTCATTGGCTAAAGCTCTGTGGTTGGCTGGGATACATTAATGTGCACTACTGTATACCTATTTTCTTTTTAACAGCCAACATCAGCAACAGTGAAAACTAAATTCCAGCCTTCATGGAACTTCAAACATTTATCACCAAAACTTTGATCATGCCAGAGGCAGATAGGTGAGTGTAGTAAAGCCAAGGAATTGACCAAATATGCAAAAATGTGGAGTAAAGTCTTTCTGAGAAGAGACTCATAATCACTCCTCCTTTCTACCCAAATGAATATTTCCTTAGTGAATACAACTAAAAAAAAAAAAAAGAGAACTAAAACAAAAAACTTGCTCAGTAAAACAGGTTTAGAAAACTCCCATCCTATGCATAAGCATACTTCACTGAGGAGGAAGGAGGCTGTAGGATAGGACAGGAGGTTCAAATTCAGTCAGACAAATTTTGTCACATAGCATGCAATATGCAAAAATATTTTTTAAGTATTGACTGCTTTAAAAGGCACTGAGACTTTGCTTTAGTTTTAAGTATCACATAGTATTTCCCATGCATTTTATCCTTAAAAGAACTAAATTAGGGAAAGAATCATTAAATACAAATTCTTCCTATGTGTAATGTCCTGATGCAAGATGCCCTTTTGCTAGTACTAGAACAGAAAGTCCATTTAGCATGAAGGTAGGACATCTATACCAACCTCCTTACAAATATGAGTAAAATGTGGTAATTAATGCTGTATCCACATGCAATTAACCATGAATAATACAATGAAAGAAGCTTTCAGCATAGCTCAGGATAAATCTATGCAATTTATTGCTTAATACTGTGGCAGATTTGTGGAGTAAGTTTGATGGTCAATGTCTATGACAGAGTGTATAGAACAAACAAAAAAAAAACCTTCAACAAATCTATTGCCAAAAATCAACTCACACATCATTTGCTTTTCCATTTATGCTGAACTTTGATGGATACTGCTGTTTACTACAGCACTAAAATGATGCACAAATATGAGCTGATCTAAATTCTTCAATATTTAACATGGTTTGTACACCATAAACAGCTGCTCACATAATGTGGAAATTCTGAAACTATTTCTAAGTCTACGTAAGCCTCAACTTGAGCCAAAAAAATAAAGTACCGGATTGTTTTTTATGTATTACCAGTTTTTGACAAGTGAGGCAATTTTGCACTTCAATGAAGTCAAGATTGCAAATTTAGCATGAAGTGAAGTAGCGTGCAGCAGCTGAGCTGAGGTTCAAGGGAAGGGGATCATCAGCACAGCAATATGCAGTACTGAACTGACAAACTTAGTCATCTTGTTACAGAACAAAGAGAGCTGCTAACAACCACACTGCATATTTCCTATGATAAGGCCAACCTAGAATCCCTAAAACAAACAGGAACATAATTTAAAAGTCACAAGTCGTGTCCTGGGGAGAATGCAGCAATAATAAAAGTGGTTACCAGGACACCAGGGAAGTTAGTCCTTAGGACTGTATTTAAAAACAAAAGCAGTGAGAACACTGCAAGCTGTGAGAAACTCTTGTATTGGTGCAGCATTGTACAATCAGCTGTTTCATGCAACTCAACTTTCTGTATCTTTAGTGCTCTACATAGCAACTTTAAATCAGTCTCTGTAATTTTAAATTTCTTCACAGTTTTTATGATGGGCACATCCTTTTGAGATGTGAATCCAAAATAAGCAGCTCTTACTGCCTGAGCTAACAGAGTATCAGTAGTACTCAGCATGGAAAATCCCCTTCTTAGGCTCTCTGATCACCAGGAAGCACAGCCATCATCAACTCTTGAAAAACAGGTGCACATTAAAACTAGAGCCATGTATTGGCAATATAATTCAGATGCATTCTTCTAATCTTCCTCAGGACTCCTTGGAAAACAGCTCAGCAGATGTGGGGTTGGATATACAGACACTTCTGAAGACCTGTGTCAGGCTCGCCCTGTGACAGAGCTTCACAGCATCACTGTGCAAGATCCCAGCACTGCTTTTGCACTGTTTGTTTGCTCAGGTGGAGAGCTCACTGCTGCAGGTCAATACATTTTCTAGTTCACAACAGATCTTTGCCACAGGATATCACTAAAATGGTTTCTCTTTCTGGGACTGAGGAAGTACAATACTTAAAGGAGTAAATTCTCTTTTCCCAAGGATAAATGCACAGCAGACTTTACAAGTCACACCACCACCATCTGGTACCAGTTCTAGTGGGAGAGAGAGCTAACACTTCGACATCCAGCAAGCAGCTGTCAAAGCTGGAGAGAAATGCTCTGGGTAGGATCACAGCCTAAATTACACACCTTTGCAGAAGGAGCCACCCAACTGTATCCAGTGCTTCCAGCTCTGAGCTCTTTCCTGGGGCAAGACAGCTAAGACACACCATAAAAAGACTGTCCTCCTCTGCTGTAACCCAGCAACCAGGAAGGGAGCATGGGTTTGGTGATTGGAGACCACTTCTCAAATCTGCCCTGTCACAGGGATATCCACACAGCCTTCTCACATCTCAAGCGTTTCCCCACCAGGCCATTGGATATTCTATCACAAGTGATCATCCTTCCTTTCTAGAGATGTTGCTTTCTCCACACTTCAATCTTGCCCTCCCATTGCAGTGCATGCACGGACAAGCCAGCTCCAGAATCGATTCCTTTCCTTCTCCATGGCCCCCCACACAAATTATTTAACATAATGAGAGAGCAGCTTCAATAGAACTTAATATGCCAAGGACTACCTAGCAGTCTGGCTACTAATCTAAGTGTTGAAAAGGCTACTAATCTCCAGTATTGAAAAGGCAGGACTCAAGTCTGCTCAGACTCCCACATGGGATTGGTGGGAGGCTGTATCTAAGAGGCATGCTGGCCACTGAGTTGAAACGGGGTAGGTATCCACCTAAGATGCATGGCAAACACCTAACAAGCAGCAAGTCAGTTTTTACATGCCTCCCAGGGAAATTTAGTAATTATGCCTTTCAGGTGCCTAATCACCATTTTGCATACTTCATCTCCCTAAGTAAAAAACAAAACCCAAACACAAAATCAACCAGTCAAAAAAAATTCCTGAAAATGGAAGCACAATCAAAGCAGTTTTAAAATGGCAAAGAATTTTAATTGTTTATTAGAATAATCAGGTATGTAACAATGAAGTGTTAGTAGAATGGAATCAAAACTTAACAGCCAATAAACACCTTTATTCTTTTCTGTTAATTTTCCAAGGATACAATTAATGTCTTTCATGACAGCACAACTAAAACTTCAATGAGACACAGGTAAATGAATTTACAGAAATGTCAGTAATGTATTATATGAGAGCATGGCCTTCCCAAACGGAGAGAACTCAATTAATCCAAGCAAAAATTCATTCAAAAATTGGAAGGCTGAGAGCAACCAAAGTCTGACATTTTTGAACAACTATAATTTGAAACGCTTACTGTTTAGCTGCAACAACAAAATTGTTTGTATGGTAATTTAGTATTATTTTACTATTAAAATCTACCATAGTGTTTTTTATCCTTAACAATCCTTCCTGAGAAAACAGTCTGTTCTTCTGAGAGGACATTGTATAGCCTGCCAAATTCACACTATTTGACATTTATCAGGGAAGCAGCATGTTGTCATCAGTGTAAATAATGCTGCTTGTCCCAAATCCCACTGAGTCACCATATTGACCTGCTGCGAGCAAAAGCAAAACTTGGAGGAGAAATCTACCCTGGTTTACTACTATGTTGCAGAGCTAGTCAATCAGAATTTTACTGGAATAATACTAGAGACTTTGGGTTGCCTCATAGAGCCCTGGATTATAGCCAAGTAAAAGCTTCCCTGCCACAAAATACAATTAATTCTAGTCCCTAGATCTAGCAGTGCAGCGAGCAGTGAAAATTATTTAGAAAGGAAAACAAAGGGGAGATATGTTATAAGAGCCAGTTCAATATCCACTCTGTTCATTTTGCAATCTGAATCATGTAATGGGAAGAGAAAAGAAGAAAGAAGAGCACTCCATTCTATGTTCTACCACCAGACAGGCATAAAAGTGCACAAAACATAACTTACAAAAACCATGGCAAATTTATGCCAAATAAATCCATCCACCTGTGTGCTGCGTAAAAGCCTTACACATGCAAACATGTATGCACTGGTGCACAATTCTTAAAGATTTTATTTATCTTATGCCAAAATGAAAGAACTGAAAACATGACTATGGTGGGGAACAAACCTATTAGCCTAAGTCATGTCCTAATGAACTGTGGAGGTGATTTGTGTGACATCTCTGAAAAGAAGAAGAATGGCTGATTAGGAACCAAGGACCTTAGTTATTTTCTCTATCTTTCAAAATTCATTGACCTTAAAGCTATATTAAGTTTGCTTTAGTAGTTTGCTGAAAGTGCTTTGAACACTCATTGTCTTGTAGATTTTCCCAAGCTTCTCAATGCTTATTTCTTCTGATTCCAATTTTCCCAGTGTAAAAAATAAAGTCAGCCAGAAATCTTACACACAGCTGGAAAATTCAAATGTGATTTGGTGTCATTGGATGCACCAGTATTGAAAACTTTGTGGAGGGGAAACAAAACTAATATTTAAATATAAATACATGAAAAAGTTTAAGCAAAAAATATGAAGAGTCTTGTGTTCAGAGATATCATCTCATACTAACCATCACAGGGAAAACTATAAACTCCCCAACAATTTTCAGTGTAAGGGTTTATGCTGAACAATCTGAAAATTTTACCCCTGTCACCCTGAAGAATTGCCCTTGACTTGATGTTTCTGAAATCCTACAACATATTTTTTGACTATGTAACATTTCCCACTACCAAAAAAGAATTTTAAAAGGGAGGAAATTGACATTATATCAATAGAAGACCTATCTGAATGCTTGCAACTGGTACAGTCAGGAAAATAACTTATTGTTAAACAGAAACATACATTGTATATTCTAATGAAAAAACATAATGAATATGGTTTTTTGGAGCAAGACAGTCTTTTTGTTTTTCCAGTAAATCATCACAATGGCAGAGAAAGATACCCACATTTTTGGAATTTAAAACAACAGGATATACTATTTCTTAAAATAACTGCATTATGCTTTGGTTTCCAAAAAGAAGCCTTATCCTAATACTATTTCAATAAAGTCTTCCACAACTTAGAGTAAGCACTGTTAAGTATTTTAGCATCAGATGAGTAACAGCCAAGTATTATTATTACTCTGTATTTCCTTGTCTACTTTGTGACAGTTCATTCTAATACTTACAGGAAATTGAAGAGTGATCAATTATAACATTTCCTAATAAGGCTTGGAGAAGACAGCACTCCAGCAGGATTTTTTGTTATCTACCAGGTGCTGCAACTAAACTCCTGCTTCTTTTTGTGCATATTGACAAAAAATAGTCACAACAAACCCAACCTTCCCCCCAAAAAAAACCATTTCCACTACAATAAGAAAAAACTTCTTTGTCAAAACTTCTTTGTCCACCTTTACATCCCAACAATTTTGGTCAAGCACCCTGCCATTTTCTCTCTTCACTATAACTGAATTCTGGAATTCAGCAGAGTTTACAATCAAGTTGGTTCAGAATCTAGGCACAAATCCTATACTACATTGCCTACTTCCATTAATTACTCTGCTCACTTTGCAGTAGAGAAACGTCTCTACTTACACTATAAATTCATTCCACAACCCAAGCATATTAAAAGTAGAGTAATATCAGGTTGTTGAAGAAAGATAAAAATTTTTAATATAGCACTTTAATTTGTGCTATTTAAAAAGAAATATTATGTGAAATATTAAATAAAATTTTTACATTTTATGTCTCTCATTTATGCCCAAGTCATATTGTTTGAGCCCATTTTTAGCTTTATACATTATGAATAATGCCAGTTGATCCGTACAACTGGCTAAGTCTAGTGAACCAAGTAAAAAAATAAAAACAAACAAAAAAAACCCAAACGAACAAAAAAATCCAAAAGAAGAACCAAAAAATCAAAAAAAGAACTAAACAAACCAAACAAAAACCCAAACAAACCAATCCAAAAAACCATACAACCAAAACCAATAGCAAAAAAGCCCCAAATTAACACACAACAACCCCCCCCAAAAAAAAAAACAAACCCACAAAAAAACCCCACCCAAAAACTGCACCGAAAAACAAAGCAGCAAAACAACAGAAGGCAAATAAAATCAAGGAAGCATAAAAAACCCCATAAAACATTGTACCTGACCATCACAGCTAACAAAATATTTCATTAACCATTTTAGATCTACCTTCAGGTATCCAAAAATTGAAACTTCCCACTAAGTCACTGCAACCTTCTCCCAGGTGATTAATCTCTCCTATCTTTCAAGCAGCATTCAGTACAAAATGTGCCAGTTGTTTATGACCTGCACCCACTCTTACCCTATTTAAACCTGATTCTAGCATATCTTGACTGTAAATCATCAACGATAAAAATGTTGACTAATGAAATTAGAGCAGCAGAAAACTGTTGACATGTCAAAGAAATTGTTCAATGGCACAGCAGCTTCCATTTGTATGGTCCTGTACTTATATTTAGATGAACTCTATGCATTTCTCGAGCCTGACTTCCTTCATTAGGATCTGAGTTTTAAATGCCACTGCCCTAAAAAACCCAAACTGTAACACCCTAGGCAGTGGAGAAGTAGTGAAGCAGAAAAGAATGGTCATTATATTTAAAAACTGAAATGCAGGACTCTTTAAGTCACACAAAGGAGGTAGGCTGTGCATCCACATAAGGAGTCCAGTAACCAGACCTGTGGCCCAAGTGTTGCCATCAAGACCAAGCTGCTCTTCAAATACTTCAATTCATATATGAGGCAGGAGGGTTTAGCTCCACTTCACTATTGCTGGGACAAAGGAAGCTATTATCCCACTACTCCAAAGAAGGAGCAAAGTAAGTAAGTGGTACTACCCCAGCTCTGGTACATTTTTGGTACCTCTCCAGTACGTCTGTGTATTCAAATAGAAGTTTTGGTCCAGAGGCTAAAATTTTCAGTTTCACTTAAAGTGAAACTTTACACACAATAGTGTATCTGCTGACATCTCACCATTAAACAACTTCAGGGATTAACAACAACAACAACAAAAAATGGCACACTAAAACAAGAAGTATCCTACCTATAGCTTCAAGATTGTATGCAGCCCATCAGAACAATTTATCAAGCCCAATCTTTGTTCTGTAAGTCAGGAGTTTGGGGAACAGAGCTGGCCATCAGCCAGATTAATTGCTCTAGATGTCTGATCACCAAGGGCTGACAGAGGATTTCCACTTTTCGCCCACCCCACCACATAAGTTGAGCTGTGTCCATAAATGACTAAAAGATAAGTATTTCATAGCAGAGAAAATATATCTGAATCACACAAAAGCAGCATGCAGGTTGTCCACATGACAACATTTCTCGTGAACTTGCAGGGTGGATTCCAGTCACAAAGCACCCAAGCAAAGAGAGGAGTGTGTGCCTACATGGCAGTGAACAGCTGGACCCCCGAGTTCCCCCATTAGAAGCTACAGGACTTGCTAAGGACAAGATGACATTTAACTGTCTTCAGAAAAAAAAAAAAAAACGAGAAAAATTGATAGTTACAACCTACTTGTGGCTGAGTTTGAAGAAATAATTCCATTCAAAAGGGGTTTTTTTGAGTCTGACCTGATTTTCCCTGAGTTTCACACTCTTCTAACAAACACCTGAGGTTGAAGCTCATGTTACCACTGTTTAGGAGTCTATCTTTTGAAGACTACTTTTCAATAGCATTCTTCATCTCCAAAACTGGGTAGGTCTTTAAAAATAAACTTCATAGGAATACAGTGAAAAGGAAATAGTACAGAAGCATAAAAATAGACTCAGGAATCCAATAACAAACTATAAATCATTCATTTCCATCACACGTTGACTTGCAGCAATATTTCTGCTTATACTAACAAAAGCAGTTCAGAACATTTAGGGATAGATTCATTCCTTCTAAACAGAAAGCATTTTAACTTGCTCCCAAAACAAAGAAATCACAGCTAACCAAGGTTTGAGTTACCTCTCTTGGGTTGAGCACATATTTAAGCGCTATCCTGCTGTACCTGACAGAAAGTCTGTCCAAGTCCCTTGTGAACTCCAGGCAGACCTCAAAAAAGCTTGGGTCTTACTCCTGAGATGTCTTCTGCAGAACTGCACTCCTCATTGAAACACATTAAGTTTTTATCAAGAAGTTAAAAACAAGAAGAAAGAGTTGAAATAGGATAGGCAGGGGAAGGAGTATTAAAAAATACTGAAGATTACCATGGCTAAAGTCAAATCAAGTGATAAAGAAACACAAACTGCATCTGCAGCTGTTGCAGGCTTGCTCCTCCTACCCTCAGCCCAGTAAATTAGCTTGATGCCAGGATTTTTTTCTTGGAATTAACACAGTTCAGACTACTTAGCTAGCCTCTGAACTGCATTTAGTGCTTACTTTAATCAATGTATTAATCAGAAACACCCATCACGTGGCTCCAAAAAAGTAAATATAATTACATAAGAGAATAACTTAGAAAAACAGATAGCCCACATATTCTACAGTAAAGATTTATTGGTTCTAGTGAAGAAATATATAACATGAAGTGATATATCCAAATCATTTGATCATAATGATAAATGATAGGAGTTGCCTTTGATCCAAGACAACTATAAAAGTTGTTTTGACCAAAAAGAGAAAAATAACCCACCATTGAAAAATTCTAATTAGCATGAGTAATATATGAACTTATTCAATACAGAAAACCTACTTTAGTTCTCTGGTCAGAAATTGGTCAAAGATTTACCTGTCAAAAAAGGACTTCTAATAATGTGCAATTTATCTTTACCAAAGTTTACTATTAATATGCCTAATTTCTGATATCATCAGATAGAAAAATCTTCATATTCTATAGCTAATCCAGTTTATCCCAACTTGCTCCCTCATAGAATCCTTCAAGGACAAACCCACCATGTTACTTTAGGGAAAAAAAAAAGATCAAATGAGTGAAACCATCCAGTTAATAATATAGAATCAACAGCTCATAAAACAAAACCCTTATTTCAAACTATAATGTCACCATGTTTGTTTTCCTTAACAACCTCAACTGCTCCATAATTTTTCAGGGAACCTACACAGACGGCATCCCAGTTGCAAAAAAAGTGGGCAGAGACACCTGTATGCCATTTCAAGGTAGGTTAAAGTATAGGGCTAATAGGCTCAAGGCAGGGATCTCCCCTCCCAGTTAGTAGAAGATCCAAAGCCCTTTGCAAATGGTGAGATATTCAACAGAAAGAACTGTAAGGATTAGGTATTCAGGCATCTTCTTTCCTAATAAGCATACCCTTCCTTTCCAGGCTAAGTGAAAATTTTTAATTTTGGGAGACTGGAAAATTTAGTATTATAGGCAAAGTCTATTTGAAAAAAACTTCAGGTTTAATATGCAACTTTTCCTCAAGCTCTGGCAATTGTACTGTAACCAACAGAATTTCTACCACAACAGTGCCAGCACAGCACAGATTTTTTTAAATACTACTAATAGTAAATACTATCATTTATCTATTGAGAAAAAATGTGCAGATTTACATTAAGAAACACTGCTTACAAATTACATGCTACAGTCTGGCTATTGTCCTGGATTCTTTGCACCACAAACTCACCACCAATCTCAGTACCAAGGAAACTGAGATTTCATTATCAGCACTGACTAGACAGTATTTGTGCAGA
This sequence comes from Molothrus aeneus, assembly GCF_037042795.1. Classification (NCBI taxonomy): domain Eukaryota; kingdom Metazoa; phylum Chordata; class Aves; order Passeriformes; family Icteridae; genus Molothrus; species Molothrus aeneus. Next base: position 48,189,476 of record NC_089649.1, on the reverse strand, counting down.
ACAAAAAGTCAGATTCATTATAAGGAATAAAGAAATAATTCAATAATAATAATAGTATAATGATTAAAGATAAAATAATATAATACATAATAATAAGGAATTTTTTTCAATTATAGATTAGTCCTTATAAGCAAAATATAGCAAGGAGTATTTTACATGTCAGGTTGGAAAGCAGGGTGTAACATCCATGTAAGGTTCTAGAGAATTAGATTCTATCTTCTGTTCTGCTCAGTGGGAGACCAGAAGTAATCCTCCAGTCATAGAAAGGATTGCACAGTAGTTAAGCCTTTACTAACAGTAGCTGTGGGCTCACCTTGCACACCTGTCTTGGAAGAGCAAAGTCTCAAACCTTAGTACAGGCAGAATTAAGGAGAAACCCTTGAAAAAAAATAACAGTTCAAGGTACAATCACTAAAAAAACACTATCACTCACTTACATACTCATAACATTAATGTGTAACCCTTTGAGTAGATTGCTCCCTTGAGTGCTTTCAAAATCTCCCAGTCTGTGAGAATGCTCCCACATTTATCCCAGCAGTATTAATTAAGCAGTGGAATAGAACTCTTCACATCTCATTTTATCTATCTTTCAAGTTGAAAAAAGATGTGTGTTCTGTTGCTGCTGTTTTTTTTTTTTTTTTAAATAATAGCAATAGTAATAAGAAGAACAACAGTAGGGAAAAAAAAAAAGGAGAGAAAGAGGAATTTCTCCAAAATGTGTATAAATGGCTAAGCATTACACACTACTAATTTAAAGCAATTCCGTCCATGAATCAAAAGAGTTCTTTGAAGCGTCCATGAGAATAAGTTTTATCAAGCTACCTGAGTAAATAACTGTTTTCCTATTGTTCAAAATAAAATCTAATAAATAAACCTAGGATTAAACTGTTCTTAAGTAATTTATTTTCCTAGGTTTCCAAATAAAACCTACCACCAAAAGCAGTATTTACTTTCACTCCTCAGGAGCAGCCAAGATACTCTACTAAACCTCATGCTGCACAGTCAAGAAGCTTAGCATAAGCTCATAGCACTAATGCCTGTGTGTACAAGGTGAACTTCGTGCTACTATAAACATATTTCTTGGTTCCTGTCTCTTACCAGCAGGAGTGACAAATAACAAACTCTTCAGGAGCATATCTATCCTTCTAAGCAGAAATGGAAGCTAACATAACAACACAGCCAGGAGATTGAAAACAGTATCTACTGTAGGAGAGCAAAGAAGAGGAAGAAAAATGGAAGTGGGTGGACAGCAGCTGTGCAGCGATAGAAAATGGAAGGGGTGGGAAGGCAAAAATGAGAAGATGAATAGGGAAGGAGACAAATGAGATGTGAAAAGAGACAGAAGACAAAATTAACAAGAGTTAGTCTAAAACAGCACTTCTTAAATCCTGGCTCAGCCAAAGGAAATTACAAAGTCAGGCTGACAGGAAGAGTAAGTAAATCACAATGCTGCTGTCAGCGTCTCACTTCTTGAGTGGCGTTGCCAAGAGCCAGCCACGGCTGGGAAGTACTGGCCCCTGCGCGGCTGGGACAGGTGCTGCAGTGGCTTTGTTAGCTACATGTCTCATGAACAGCTGCTTCAGACAGTAAGCACCATTTATTGGGAAGGGGAGAAGAGAGGAAAGGGTAATCACAAGTGAGCCCAACTGGAAATGAGATTGAGCCCTTATGAGCCAGTCCACACACTAATCAACTAAGTCACAATTAATCCAAAGCATTAGGAAAGCAGACAAGCATTTTGTTAAAGAGAGCCACAAGAACTTATCAGGAATTGAGGTGAACTACTGTGCAAAGATACACAAATTACATTAAAATTATATCTGTGGTAGACAGAAAGTTTCCATCCAACGTTCTTCAAAAATTCCTGGAATTGTAACAGATAAAGAGAGAAAACTCTTGGTAGGCAACACATGCAATGCAAGATCTGTGATGTTTAGAGAAGTGCTCCAAGGTACAGCTGCAATGCTTCAACCTATTTTAATTAATTAAAGACACTAGCCACATAGGATAACGTGATGCCCTTATACTCTGCAATATCTTGGCCTGTATAATCAGTCCACACAGAATCAATGTGGAAAAGGAAAAGGAAACTAAGTTTCCTCAAGATTCCCATCCTAACTGACCTTCACCAAAACACAAACATAGAAGAGACTGCACATATGGATGGACATAATTGCCACCTCACCCCTGAGTTTATTCAATAACGCAAATAAGAATTAAATAATGTTTTACAGGTCTTTGTAATTGAATATAGTGTAGTATTAGCCTTCCATTAATCTGATGTACAATCATCCTTAGCTCAAAGGGAGCCTGGGAGGAAGATAAAGGCCAATTTTTACTGAGAAACATTACCAAAAATGCAGAAAATGTTTGCGTAAGCTGGAAACATACCGTGAATGTCTCTTCTGTACTTCTTTTCCTTTGTACTGGAGCAACTGGAAATTCAAGAAGGGACTTGACCGTCTTCCTTTTGGCTTTTTCCATTTGAATGTTAGTGAAATAGTTGACAGCAGCAAACTCAATCAGAGCAGAGAACACAAAGGCAAAGCAAACGGCTATGAACCAGTCCATGGCAGTAGCATAGGATACTTTTGGCAGTGAATGTCTTGCACTGATGCTCAGCGTCGTCATTGTCAACACTGTGGTTATTCCTTGAAAAAAATAAAGCAAAAGAACTATTGAATCAAAGTAAAACAAAGCAAGAACTGGCAAGGACCTTCAAACAAAGAATTTTAAATCACATATGAGTCGTTGTCTCCTGCTTGTGAATACTGCATTAAAGTCATGGCAAGCATCACATATCCATGAGCAGCTAAGTCCTAAAACAGCTTACCACTTTTTAAAGGAGCCACAGAAAGCCATGACTTCAGCAGATCATCTACAGCTCACATGAAAAAAACACAGAAGCCTTCATTTTATATGTTTTTCATGTCAAGTTCAGTTGAATTTTTTACAAGTTATTTTCTAAACATGCGAATAAGATATAAGTTGTTAAATTGGTGAGTACTCCTCAGACTGCAACAAAAACATGACTTCTCCTGTAAATGGCTCTGAATGCCCCCTATTATTCTGCATCTGTGTCTCTGATCACACTTGTAACCCAAGAAACATTTTGGTGCTAAGGAAGAATATTATGCTAAAAACTCTGTTAGTTAAGAAATCATCAGATTTTTTTACAGCCTTCTGCTACTAGTCAGCCAATGAAATTTAATTAGATTTTCATCTTCTGAAATAACAACTTTAATTAAAATGTGTGAAGCATGAACACTGAAGATGGCCATCAAAAGATGGTCACTTCATGGTAGTACTTCAAATGCAAACACATGCTGCATAAAAACAAATGAATGGGGTCTTTTTTTCTTTTTTCATCCAGAATATCCCATATCATAAAAATGTAAAATCCCAAGTATGCATTGAGCACTGCATAAGTCCTAGCATGATAACCTCATGATGAGGTGATGAGTGACTACAAATAGAGATCTCCTTACTCTTATGAAAAGAACACTGTATCCATTGTAATTCAAGATGCAATTTTTATGCTCAGAAGAATTTAAATTCATTAAGATTATGTTTTTCAACAGATTTCTCACATCCCCATTTGCTAAATGATGGTATTCCATCAAGGTAACATAATGAAAAAAGGCTTCACCAACACACTGCCATACAGAGAAATGCTCACAATGACATCAGTCCTTCCTTCTAAAGAAGAAAAACAAAAGAGTAGCAGCCAGGTCATGACAGCTCAAAGGATTTCTCAGAGTTTTCAGGAGGATAAAAAATACAGATGCAAGCTCACAAAACCTTCTTCAGTGGGAAGGTATTAAAACCACACCACTGAAAATGTTTAGGTCTGAGAAAAAAAAAAAAAAACAAAACAGGGAAAGTTGGTTGTTTGGGTTTTGTTTCTTTCCCTGGAGGAGACCCATCTCTGTTTAGCCCTATCCTTTCTAAGAACCTGAGTGGACCTTTGTCCACTTCAAGCAAAAACTTTTTCTGAATTGTTTCTAAAAACATTTGCTTAATAGATGTAAAAATAGGGTAAAGTAAAATAAATGACCAAACATTAACCAAAAACAAGGAGGTAATCTGTGACAATATTAGTTTGCTGACAGTCTTCGTCAGATTTTTCTCCATTAAATCATTCTTCTGCAAGACTTGGAGCTGCCAGTACAACTGCCCCTATTACTCTTGCCAGCATCTAGCAGTCTATAGAGAGGCTTGTAGTAGAACATTCTCTTCCTGCTTTAGGCAGCTTTTTAAATGTTTTTATCCTATTTCTTTGTTAGGAAACATATTTCCATTTAGATTCTTGCACTTTGTCTTCCACTGAAGATTTTCTGGTATTTTCACTGTGCCACCTCATTCAAGCTGTATTTTGAAAAGATCAATTTTAATATCTTGTGATCAGTTTGCTTTTGTAATTCATTTTCATGATGGCAGTGGCAGAAAGGAAAGAAAAGCACTAAATAAGAAATTACAGTAACAGAATCTAAGCCTTATTCATAGCAAGCTTCCACTGATGACACAGATACCTCATAACAAGACATTGGAACATCTCACACACTCCAAAACAATTTATTTTATAAGTATTCTATAAACCTTGAGTTCAGGTACTTTCACTGCTATCCACTGGAGGATAAACCTGATCTGGATGTAGACTAAGGACTTGAGTGCATTACTCAGAGCCAGGTCTTTCTAGTTTGCTCCCTCAAGCAGGTAGAATCCCTAGAGCTGAGGAGCCATTTTCTACAGGTTACCATGCCACCCTTCTGGTTACATATTCCAAGTTTCTCCTCAGAGTCCAAGGATTCACTCAACAACATTCTTCATACATCAACAGCAAGATTCCCTCTGAATTTAAATTATCCCCTTGTTTCTGCAATAGCATGGAGTATACCCCAAGGCACTGAAAAGGCCTATTCTAGTGAGAGTTTTTAAAAGAGCAAGTACAAGAAAAAGTTTAAAAAAGGAAATAATTACCAAATACAGTTCTAGCAGGTACTGATTCCTTATTTATCCAAAATGAAACTTGAGAGAGGATCACGGTCATAATGCATGGGATGTAGGTCTGAATCATAAAATAACCCATTTTCCGTCTGAGATGGAAATAAACTGTCATAACAATATATTCACCTAAAAAAAATAAAAAGAAAATATTTTTCTGTGTATAAAATTTGTTTCAGACTCTCAAGTAGGATTGTTTAAGGTGATGCTATTCATATAACTTAACATGCACAGAAAGATATCTTAGAACAAGAATGAATGAAGGTTTGTTTAAAAATCCCAGAAAGAGTAGGTCCTTACATGGAAGTTGATATCAAAAATGCTATAATACAACTAATACTGAATTACATTTTACAGTATAAGCATGATTTTAAAAATCCTTTTGACAGCTGTTGAAGATGAGAATCCAACAACACAATTTATCTACCTACCACGGTATCTGTAACATTGTGGTACCTACCTGCTCAATAAAAAAATAAGAACAATGATACACATCAAATGTTATGCAAGCATCTCAAATTTTTGCTAGATTTATAAGTCAGTCCCACTATGATAATGAAACAAATAATTGAGAAGAATTAAAAATAATCTAAATTTATCTAAAATGTTGTAATTCATATTAAGCAAACAGACCAAAAAAGCAGTTTTACCATAAACACAATAAACTGTCTACAATAAAGCACTACAGAATGAGCCTTTTGGGACAGCAAGGAATTTTTTTTTATTAATTCATAATAATCTATATGCTGAGAAGGAAATTCCTAGTGAATTGCAAAATGCCATTTTATCTTTGAGTAAAACATGCGTAGAGCAATACATCAAATATATTTGCTTTATTGGTTTCATTTTGACTATCTCACAACACCCAAACCTGCTGATGCTTAGAAAATGATTCCAAATTTTAAAAATATTTTGGGAATATGCTTGTTTATCACCACACTGCTCATCAGTGATACTTCACTCATTTTGGATGCCTGTAGTTGCCATTTGCCTTATTTCTTACAGCACAAATCAGCAGAAGTATCTATTGTGACTAATGTATTTGTGACTACCCTTATCTGGCTAGAGGGTTTTTATGGTTTTAATAACCCATTCTGTATGCTGTACTTCTACCCCGAGCTGTTTGCACCACCAAACAAAGGAAGTCTTTTGCACATAATGTGGATACAGTGCTGAGAAATTACTTCCTCACCCAGGCATCCTCTTGACTCTTCAAACTGCATTTTAAGCAGTGATTAAATGCTCATTTTGTCCCTTGGAGTAATGATCTCATTCTAGCTTTCTGAAAGACTGTCACAATCTACTGTAATGAATCTGCAAATGTAAATCTCAAGGACAGAAACCTAATTCAGATTTACACTCTCAGCCCTTAATACATACCCTATGACATTCAGTAGAATAAAACTTACAGGAAGAAAAAGAACAGGCTTTGGGCAATGTTACAGGTTAGTTTTATGTCAAGTTGACTTTTACTGACGAGATTCCTACCTGTAATTGATTTTATAGTTTCAGAGGATACCGTATGCCCAAGCAGGTCATACTGAACTAAACTGGAAGACTCCTCAGGAACTTCCACTGACTTCTCAGGTCCTTTTGTCCAGGTATAAATCATTTCACTCTTTGGATAAGCATCTACAACACAGCATCAGTTTGCATAAATAGGAAACTTTTTCTCATGCCTTACTAAGAACCAAAGCCAAAGCTACTGAAACCAAACAGTAAAACATACATAAACAATTTCAGAAGATACCCTTCATTTTAAGTTACCCCCAAAAAGCCACCCTTGGAGTAGAATAAATAAGAGCTGAGGTAATATGTCAAGTGTCACACATAAATTCAGTTCACATATGAATGTGAAGACTAAACATAAATCCCTTATGGATCAGCCCTTCCTGGGCATGCAAAGTTTATCTTTATTTTAGCAATTTCTAACTATAATTTTACTATTTAAATATACTAAGATAAAAAAGAAAAGAGTATGTACAAGGAGGATATATTTTGAAGATTGGGTGCACATTACTTTACAAAAAAACATGATTATACTAAAAATGGCAACATTTTAAACTTCTGTTTAAAATATTTGCCAGAAACCGTAGGTCAGTAAAGAATTCACAATGGCCCCAAAATAAGCACACACAAAGAAACATTTTACATTTAATGCAAAAGACATGTCTTAGGGCTAGCATTCAATCCCTACACAGTCCAAACTCCTGTTAAAATGGAATCAAATCAGTCTTACATTTTAAATAGTTACACATTATTTCAAGTTTCACTGTGGGAAACATCAGACTAGTGTTCAGCAATTCCTGCTGAGTGGTGATTCTGTCTGAAGAGCTGTTACTATGAATGAGCCCCCACTATCAAATCCCCCCTATCATACAGCTGATACCAAAGGCAAATCTTGCAGCACATGGCCTCCACTTATGAAAAGTCGTATCAGAGCTGTGTCTTTCATACCCCCGTTCAGGTTGACTATCCAGCTGTATAAGCTAAATTTATGCAATGGAAAATCTCTGAAGGTTCTGCAGCAATTCCTGACATCAGAGATCTGGGGTCACGGAGAACAGATTAATGTCCAGCCATTGGAGGGTCTAAAGCAGAGAAGTCAGTGACCAAGAAGGCTTAAAAGAATAACAAGATAGTTAATGGAGAGCACCAACCATTTCCAGGGGGTCTCAGAGGTCTCTGCTTTGGATTCACATCAGGGAACCACAGCTACCCTCTCTAGTTTTTTTATGCAGCAATCCCAAACTGTTCCTCTATCCAAAATTTGGATATTTTTCAAAAACCTACATCTGACTTCAAAGCAGAAAAGTCATCTGCACTAAAATTTTTCTCACCAGTTAAAAAGTTATTTATTTTGTCTAAACTTGCCATGCAGACTCCTCTTACAGGCCAGCAGACAGACAATTACAAGTAGACATCAAATCTCTGCACATAACCTACACCTCTTTCTTAAGATGTCAATGTGCTTCCACTACCTGTAGAGAAAGTCAGCTAACCCGCTTCCCTAGGTGTCTTTTACCTGGCTGTTTAAAGGTAAGTTTGTCTTCTCCAGAGAACCTCTCACTTCACTAAGTATCCAATTCCTCCCTCGAAACCAAAAAAAAACAACATATTTCAAGCAACTGTGTGTCCAGAATAGTGGGGTTTAACATAATAGCTGAATCACCGCCTGCTTTTTAGTTCTCTGGGTTTAATTTCTGAGGTCTTAAATTGAAGTCTTGAGGAAATTAACAGGAGTTTTTTCTGCATAGAGATTGTATATCAAGACATAACTCTATAAATTCATAAAGTCTAGTAACTGCTCAAAATTTAATTCTACTATTTAAATTCTGTAGTTACAAGAAATTTGATAATTGCAACTTACAACTCCCAAATTTGAGAGGACAAGCATGACCATCCATGGGAAAATCCACTAATCTCATGGGACACTCTGCACTTATTGTAAGCCTATAATGGAACAAATTAAATAGTCTCTGGTTGCCATTTTGTCTAGGCAGTACAACTTTTGCATACAGTAATTGTAAGAAGTCAAACAAACACATTAAATACCTCATTGTGTACAGGATGGTGCCATTTCTCATTATTCTGAAGAGTTTATTTGGGGCTGTCATATTATGTGCAACAGACTTTTTCCCATTCCTGAAGAAAGTATCAGGAGTCCATACCTTCGAAACCATCAAGTTGTTAAGTCTTAAAATTTCAATAGGGCCATCATATTTTAATCTTTTATCTACCCATGTCTGACGAAAGAAGACATCCATTGTATATTCCTGTATTAAATTGCAGAAAAACAAAGATCACATTTGCATGTGCATTTCCTGTAAAAGAAGAAATCCCTCAGGAGCAAAGAAATCATTAGAGAAGAAAATCCTAAGTCCACTATAAAAACATCTTTCCGCCAATTAAAGTGTCTTGTGTATTTCTTAATAGCTTAATTTCTTACATTAGTCATATCAATAAACTGCTACACATTTAATCTTTAAGGAATAATTAACCTAATTAAGTTTCAGGAAGCAGGCAACTGAATTGGAAGTCAAGCATATAACTGGAAACAAAATTATCTCTGACAAGAATTGTCAAAAGATTTTTAAAGAAAATATATCCATTGATCAGCTGCTGCTGGCTAAATTGAAAATATCAGGACAAACAATTAGTTCCACTTTAAAGTTAGGGAAGAAAACCCAACTTCATCTCATGGAAAGTAAGCTTTTAACTGAGGAAAGCTAAGTAAATCTTTTGCCATGCCCACAAATCAGGAATAATAAATTATATAGAGATTTGCATATATATCTACATTTTTTAAAAGTATGTAACTATCCCATTAACTTCCTCAGAAAAGCCACTCAGATGCTCCAAAGAAAATATGCAAACAACTGCAGAACGGCAGACAGAGGCACATCATGAGAAATCAAATGAGAATGAATGGATGAAAGAATGCATTTCTCATCTCAGGAAGCTAAAGCATTTCACAAAAAAGCTGCCATGTGGCAATGAAAAAGGTCACATTTAAGTCCTTTCTAACTTACAGTTTTGATTTTGTTGTTAAGCCGAACAATGTTTTCTGACTAGATTTCAAATTCTTCTGCATAATGTCTCCATTGAAATTACTTGTAAAACCGTATCTATTTGCATTGGCAGGAGGCATGACTACTAGTAATGCATTTTAGGATTGTATATCTTCTTTTCCATAACTGTATCCTCCACTGTGATTTATAGTCAATCCACGAAAAGTGTCTCCTCTAGTGTCATTTCTTGCTGGCAACTTCATCGCTCATAAGTAGCAGTTTCTGTTATTAGCTACTACCTGACAGATTTTGTAATACAAGATTTCAACCATTTTCATTAAATGAAAACCATTCATAAAATGAAAATGGGTACAAAAGCAACTAAAAAGACGTTCTGACCTCGCCTGTACTGAGACCATAGCACATGCCACTGTTGCAGCAAGTTTTATGAGTGCAGCCACATTCAGATTACATTGGGTCACTAATGGATATATTAACTGAAGAGTATTCCAGAAACAATTCCTGCATCCCTAAATAGCCTCCTAAATCATCCTTAATGAAGAAAGGGGAAATAAACTCTCCTTTTGCAAGTTCCTTACCCATCTTCAGTCCATGTTCTCACTTCTGCCTAGATATATGCTCCAATATAACTAATAACTTCCCCTGAAAATGAAACCTGAGAGATGACATGCAGCCCTCACTGCAGATTTGAGGCACTTATTACTAGATTTCCTTGGGACCACATTCTTGTGTCCCTTGTCACTCTGATAAGCATCATCCTGCACATGATAACCCACAAAGGGGTAAGATGCATTTCAACATGAGAGTGCTGTCACAACTGTAGCTCTGGAAAAAATACCTTGCTATCACAGACCTTTCCATATAACAGAATTAAATCAGGTGCAACACAAAGGAACAGCAGCACTATATGGGAAGAAAATTACTACCCTGAAACTGCTTTTTCCATGAAGAAGTTCAGTTCAACACATATGGCTGCATTATTTCCATGGGATTTCTTGATTATGTTATAAAAAGATCAACTGCTGCATGATTTAAGGATGCATCACTGTATTTTAGAAGTTGATGAGAGTTTTGCTGGATTTGACCTTGAAATCAAAAGCCATTCAGCCACAAATAACAGAACATGCAAATGTAATATTTCTCCTCTGTTACTATTTCATGCATGTGACTTGGACGTTTAATTTCTGAATATACTTGTGAAAACTCTTGTCAGACAAACATTTGCTGAAAGTGATGCTTAAAGGAGCACAAAGATCAACAAAGGGCATTCATCTGAAATGAAAATGTCAACAAGTATTTTTGAAGTGATGTCTTTACTATTCACCTGAGCATAACACAAGTTTCAGAAATGAAAAGCAATTTCAAAGATATTACAGGTTTTCCCCATAGTAGACTTACTTAGACACTCCTTGCAAGGCTGGATTCTGCCTCTGTGCCGTGAAAATCTGTTTTAAATCCCATGAAGTGAATTTCTTAAGCCAGCCAAAACCAACTGAAAGTGTGACCAGAATCAGGCCTTATGTATCTAATTATAACCTGTAAATTAAGCTGTTACTAATCTTGCCTAATTTGCATGATTGACAGAACAGTACAGATGAAGCATCCACTCCTACTGCAGCTAATGGTTTCTCAGAACCAGGGAATGGCATTTTAATCCCAGAAATACGTACCATTTCTACATCAGAAACAGGTCCAAAACTGGTGACATATATATCTGTTTTGACTTCAGTAACAGGACCTAATGTATGAAAAGGAAGTGAGCAAGAAAATTTGAATTTTGCAGGTCAACAATTCCCATAAATGATCCTGGTGTGTGAACAGTTACCGCTTTCAGGGTTCTGTGGACGAGCAAGAGCAAAATGCAAACAGAGGTCAATTCAGATAAGTCTCAAATAAGAAGCACTTCTCAATTACCTTTACCACATAAGTAAACCAAAAGCAGCATTGCCATGCAAATCCCCATTCAGAAAACCAAAGTTGACTCAAGTGCTAAGAAAACTGATGCCAAAAAATTAAAAGGCTCACTAAAAACACCATTCTACTTTACAACAAGCACTGAATCCCAGAAATCCACTTTCCTCAAAGCATTTATTGCTAATATTTGGACCTACTGGCAATAACTGGGCAACAGACATTAGCGTGCCATGTACCATGTAATTCAGTATCACAGGATCAGGAACTGCATCCACTTCCTGAGATGTACTTAAGTGCTCTAATACTAATATCCAAAATAAAAGATGGAGGTCTAAGTACCTTTGAGGGTTTGAACCAAGATGCACATTCTGCTACAATGTCTGTCTTGAAAGAACCAAAGATACTTAGGACACTGCCAAAAACAGTGCACTGAACAGAGGTTTTGCACTCTCACAGCTGCCTATGGCAAATCAACCACCAGAAAAAGCAGTTTCATTTTAATGTATTATTTCTTTTACTACCTTGAAATCTTAAATGGGCGTTTGCTCTTCAGTACACTCTACATTTCCCCTTAAACCAAGAAAACATGCACTAATTTCACTGGGATTTAGGTCTCTTCCTAATGTCTTAATCTAGAAGGCTGCTAATCATGATCAGCTGTTATGATGATTTTGTGATCAAAGCATTAACTAACAGTTTAATTCAGGTAATTAACTCACATCATAAATTTGATAAAGAAATCTACTGAAGGTCTTACCAAACAGTATCTGTTTGAAAAAAAATGCATTATCTACAAATTCACAACCAGATTCTAAACCCCTCCAACTCAAATTACTATAAAGGGCAAGTGGCTCAAGTCTGATACATCAGGTTTTATCATAATATTTGCAATCTAAAAATGAAAGAAGGAAAGATTCAACAGAGTTAGCAGCAGAAGAAGGTCCCACTTGAAAAGAAAAAAAATTCTAAAATATCAGTCTTCACAGATGTCACTTTGAATCAAATGGTAAAAGATAAAAAAAGAAGTAAGCAATGAGAAAACAGGGAAATTGAAGTTCTTGCACCTAGAATAAGTCTCAAGCTCTGAACAAAAAGTAAAAGAGAACCATGCAAAATTGTTTTACTATAGAATTTGCCAATAATTTAGAGATGAAAAGCTAAGAATTTTTCATCTAAATGTCAAAAAGATTACTTTGCTGGAAGCTAAGTTTCTGAGAAGGGCACTTTTTCAAAATAAAAGTAGAAATTCCACTGTACAACAGTCGGTAGCTCAGAGATCCCTGGAAAGTTGTATAGTTTGGCATGTCTGTCTCAAAGAGGTTTTTAAGAAGCAACCACCAAGTTCCAGATTACACACTTTCATACCATGCCATTTGTTTTGCAATGGGTTACTACCTAAACATGGAAGCTGCTCCTTTTCTACAAATAACAAAGTGTTCATCAGTCAGGGAAATCCATGATCGCTTATTTTACTAACCACATGGTCCAATGACATTTCCTGAATATATTGATTTCTGGAGAGCAGAAGAGCTCCAAGAGATTAGAAGTGAAGACATTTATCTACAGTGCTAGAAAATAGGAGAGAAAAGCCCAGTCATATTTGCATGTAGAAATAGATGAGATTCAATTACCACTGATCTCCCATAAGCACACTTTTAAAATTTATCCAGGGTTGATTTAAATAGATAGATATTTATTTCATTTGATCTTGAAATATTTCTGCAATCAGTTCTACAGAATTGAAAAATTCATTTTCCCACATAGCTTTAATAAGAAAATACAGGAATTAGTCTTTGTTACTCAATAATAAGAGAATACTGAATACTGTACTCAGTTCCTGAAGGAATCCCTTTGAGGAACTGAGTTCAATATTCAGTACTCCTTTTTTACTAAGTAACAGAGACAAGTGGCTGAATTCTTTTCAGGAACTGCTTTACTTTTTAGTTCTAAGAAACTAAATAGGAATAGTCCTTAAATAAGCCCCAGGTCTTTAAGTGCTTTTCCTCTGATGGTATAGTCTTTTCTTTAGCTCACAGAACACTGTAATTTTACACTCATACCAAATTGAGCACGGGGACAGATTTTCCTACAGGTATGAGCTGCTTCTCCTCAGACATTGATTTCTTTTGTTTTATTAAATGATTACAGCTTCATGGGTGATAGGCATTGCAACTGTTTTTTGGAGTTTCTCAGAAAGAGGGAAGCTAAGATCAAGAGGATAATCTCCAAATCAGCAAGCCTACAAGTTAATGCTATTTAGAAACACTATAGCAGCAGCACAAGACTAAAACTATGTTTGAGTTCACTCTACAGTAACTGCTATTCTGCCCTCAAATATTTATTACTATGACCCATGAAAAAGAAGGAAGCAGGAACTCTCAGACAATTATGAGGCCACAAATATATTTCAGTTGCTTGTCCAACATGATGGCAGAAGAGTAACAAAACGGATGTGAAAATCACATTTTATTCCACTAGAAAATGGCAGATGAATGTGGATCTAGAGATACTTTAAAACATCATAACAGTTATCCAGCTAGTACAGACATACAAATCCTTGATTTGCAGCCAAAACCTTGGCCAAACAGTTCAGTGTCTGGTAGGAGCAAAGACAGTGAAGCTGATTATCTCCTTAATGCTTTCTCTCCAATTGCAGCCCTTTCATGCTCCATGTCTTCCACCTACACTGGCCTTAACAGTTGTGAAGTGACAAATCTTGGATTTTCTAGCACATCCCAGTACTTAATGCCAACCCAGGAGTATCTATGGCGACACCAATACCTACCTCTTATTCTTCTTGTTCTAGAAGAAAACATAGTTGGTAACAATAGCGGGGGTATAAATAGTGAGTCATGCTGCTGCCTCTTTTTTAAACTATTATTAATCGTGGGAATTCCTGTCAACGAGGAGGTGATCTGTAGTCACCTAACCTACTTTTACTGGTGATTTAAGCAGCCCTCCAAAATGAATGTGTTGCACCACTTAATCAACTCAGGCTCTGCAAGCAGAAGATCCTATTAGAATCCTTAACGCTCTATTACTGGCAATAAAATGCAGTGAGTTGTAAGAAGGCCAATTAACTTTAAATATGTCCATTTGGGCTTACCCCTCAATGGATCTTCACAAAGTATCTATCCACCATAAATCTTCAGGAATGCTGAAGAACTATTTATATCGTACTGGTGTGTATTTTTATGTCAATGAAATAGGAGGAGAGTCCTACACACTGCAGTGGGAACAGTTACGTCTGAATCACTGCTTGCAAGATAATATACTTTAAAGAAGCTCAGGCAGGATTAAAAGCAACCCCTGCAAAAAGCCAGAATAGTTCAGTGTTATAGGTGTTACATGTGGGCTGAAGAAGTGATGCCAGGCCCTAACCCTGGGAAGAGGAGTGCAAGAGAACTCTCCCATGCATTTTATGTCAACATATGGGTTGAACTGCAGCACAGCTCCCAGTGAAAGACTTCGGGTTCCATTATCTCTGCGTCTCCATAGGCAACTGTCACTGCAGAGATCCCTGCTGTATGTAAACACTCAAATCCTGAACAAGCTTTCTGTATATTGCAAATTTTGCCATCAAGGGTCCCACAACTAATCGGAAACATTAACAAAAAAAGCCTGTACAAAGGTTTCAACATACAAAGTGCAGTTATGCTGCTCAGTTATTGGTGCTATTATGAGATCAATCCTAGGATATATAAACCACATAAAATCATATTACATCAGTTCCTACAGCTACATTAAAAAAAAAGTAGTTGCTACAGATTTTTTTTTAAATATAACTACGTGTGAAAGACTTGGTGTTTTCTCTTTCCAAGTTCTTGCTGCCTGAATAGGGTTGACATTTTTTAAGTGAGGAAAAAAAGAAAAAAAAACCCCATCATATGAAATATGTTCTCTTGTTTCATTCTATCAGAAAGAACAGCTAAGGTCACTTGCTATATGTAAGAATTCTGCTCAGAAGCCGGAAGTAGGTAGGGCATTTTTAAAAAATTAATGCAGAATTCAAACACATGGGCTACATTCTCTACCAAAAGACAATACAACAAACACAGCAGCACACAATAACCTTTGTCTCTATGTATGTTCATCCATCAGCATGTTTGAACCTGAAAAGGGAAAAGTACACCTCCAGAAATTAGGAGACTACTATTTCTTTGCCTATTTATCAGCAAAACATCTCTGCTGAACCAGCCAATAAGCCTGCTACTGGTGCCAGTTTTCATGATGTGGACACCTGTCTACTAAGAACTGGACTAAGAATATCAGCTAATTTTATACAGATCACTGAACAACAGACAGATGGTAATGACTTCAAGCATTACTAACCGAGGCCAAATTCAAATCTGTCACCTACAGGTATCTAACACCATATCCTGTTAAGCTTTGAGTCATCAACTTTCACCAGCTGAGAAAGAATGGACAACTGCCGGGAAAAAAAAATGACCCACTTCCTTTTTCAATGCTCACTTCAAGTCCATTTGCAATCTAAATAGTAAAAATAAATTATAATATCTATTATGCTGAGCAATGGAACCTTTAAGGTACGCCTGAGTTCCTAGTAAGAGCAATTAATCACACAGATATTTTTATTTTCTCTAAAAAGAGAAAATTGCCTTTGCACTTCAAATGTATTCTGTGTTTATTTTCTGACTAAAGTCCTGCATAGACAGGAAATGAAACTCTTCAGAAATGCTGCTCATCAGCTGAACAACACACAGACTAAAGGGGCACAGAATCCTTCTCCTACCCTTCCTAGGGGAGACAATGGCCAATATATTTAATTCTACCAAGTACTCAGCTGCACTACTGAGCTGCACTCAGTCACAAGATCATGGGAAAGAACACAAAAGGAGGAAGAAAAGAAAAAGAAAAATGGATGAACACAGTCCTATTCCTTCTATTCAGGAGTCAGCAGCGGATTTCAAAGAGAAAGCCACGGAGCTAACACCAGTAGTTGATAGTGAGACTCAAAACTTATGCCAGGTTCTACCTCACACAAATTAACAGAACTCAGGAAGGGAGAGGGCTCCATCTTTCACCAGCTGATGGGCGACCACACCACAACACATCAGCAGCAGGTGTGGTTGTGGTGTGGTTGCCCATCAGTTGGTGAAAGATGGAGCCCTCTCCCTTGGTCAGTGGAACCCACTGACCAAGTTGTGGTCAGTGGGTTCCGCAGCTAACCTGAGAGCCTGGGGCAGGAGGCAAGTCACACACCACTTTCTTTCTTTGGTCTGGCCATACAATTGGCCAGTAAAAGCAAGATGTCAGAGATCAAATGTTGTCTGAAAGGCATAATTCATTACAATTAGCAGATACACAGGAGCACACAGTCTTGTCACCTCATCAGCTTCAGTCTCACTATTCCTTCCTACATCTCTAAGTCCAGGTTTAAGTGTGATTAGGTACTGTATCATGAAAATTTCAAAGACACCAGTACATTTTTCAAAGTTACTATCCAATACAGGTTTGAATCGGCTCTTGCAGGCCCTTACTAATGTCAAGAGTCACTCAGGTAAAGTCTGAAACCCTGCAAGGGTTTAAAATGGCAAATCAGACCCAGGCTCTTTACTTCAAGTGAATAAGGCTTCTTTCAAAGACTTTGGACTTCCACTGTCAGTTTGAAACTAATGACCAGAAAATAAGGTGATTTTTAGAGAAAATACAGCTTCTGAAATTTAATGTAATATACGAAATTTTAAAAGCAGATGAAAACTGTAGACAGGGTTTAGCTAGAGATGCTTCTACTTCAAACTTTTACAGCTGAATCAAAATAGTACTCTGGTAGTACGCTTGAAGTTTTCCAGCAGATGATGATTTTAATTAATGACACTACAAGCAGTTTCTGTAAAAACACTGGTTTTGTAGAGTGGTTTTAACCACAAAACCTACTTGGATTATAAATTGCATGCAGAAATTCAGGATAAGGGTATAACAGAACATAAAGTGTAGGGAATGAACTAACTTCACTTCCATCACACTATTTTCAAACATCATACAGCATTACTTTACTCATTAGTCCCTAAATACCTTCCATCTACCCAAATTCAAAACTCTTATGCATTTAAAGTCTTCCTGACAGCAGTCGCAGGGCTTTTTTCCTTTCTTACATGAAACTGCCCATTCTGCTTTATTTCATTCAATTGCTAGGTGACATTTCTTTGCTACTGAAGAGTAGCAAATCTAGAGAGTTATATTCTCCCCCTGCCTCAGCTTAATTGAACTTTCACCTAAATGGTCTTTTAGTAACCTTGTTAATAAACCCTTCTGGTTTTGTTTTTCACACTACCAAACCTTGCAGCTCCTGGTAAGGTGACAGCAATTTTTAAAGTTTATTAAATTAATTGAATTAAGTGAACTTACAATTCAAGGCGTCAATGCATAACTACCACCAAGAGAAGCTTCCACATACTCCACTGGTGTTCACAATTGTCCTGGGAGACATTTATAAGCATGCTGAGGCAATTTGACTTCTCCTCCAAAACTACCAAAGATTGTGCAAATTAATGATAGTATGGAGAATATTGATCCAGTTGTAGGAAATTTCCAAAATCAAACATTTTCTACTTTGCTCTGCACATGAATTATCTTCATGTATTTTTATTTGTGGTAATGCTGTAACATGCCAGCAAAATTCAGAACTTGGCTACCTCTCTGAGTCTGATTTTAAACATAATTTGTGCCAGAATTAGAAATATTTTCATCAATTTGAAGTTTAAAATCAGCATCAGTTAGTTCTCTGTGAGGCCTTTTGTTCTTAAAATAAAAACTTTGTTTCATTTCAGGCCCTGTGAAAACTAGATGGTGAATCAGCTTCAAGAAGAAAACAAAAATAAGTATTCTGCTGTTCATCAGAAAATGTATCTTTAACATTACCAAAACACACTGTACTTTCCATCTCTGAATATTCCCATTCCCTCTGACATTTTGTTTGCAATGCTATAAACTAGTGAGTGACCCACTTTCAAGCTACAAATCCCACTTCTGATAAAGATTTATCAGGAAAAAGCTCCAAAATAAAGGTAAAAGTTGATTTTTATATTCTCTATTTCAATAAATAGTCTGTAGTTATTACTCTGAGCAATGTCAAAAAGTGAAACCTGATCAATTACAGGAATTTCTTTCTTTGGTTGGTTTTGTTGTTTGGTTTTTTAATCCAAAGTTGTTCTTCTCAAATCAGGTGTAGATAATTTTCACTGTAAGGAGCTAGAGAGGCAAGTATCATTTTTAAAACCAAAGCATTTTCCCCCATGTTTTATTTAAAAGTTCAAAACTCAAAGATGAGTGGTTAAATGTTAGCCATAAAGATGGTTATGAGGAAGGAAGAAGCAAAATAATATCCATTTTGAGAAATATTGGCTCAGAGGTGTTTTCCCCAGCCTGAAATCTGAGTTTTTGCCTCCCTCTCTCATTTACTTCAATATTCCTAATGTGAAAGTTCAAGAAGATACAATGAACTTTTTCTCCTTGATTGCATTTTGCTGAAAGTCTTCCAAACTTACAGGGGAAAAATACCTACTCTTGCAAAACATCTTGCAAAGGACAACTGTATTAAAATAAAAATCACCATATATTACATATTTAGTGGTTGTTTAATTTTGGAAATCTGATAATGCTCATAAAGCATCTTTTCTAGATGACTAATTACTTGGCATTCAACCTAAAATGATGCCAAACTTAGCACATCTCTTGTACGCGTGCAGAAGTGTCTGTAACCTCTCCACAAAGACTAAATTGCAAAAGACTATCAGTTCCCAATGACTCCTCCGGGTGTTAATAAATTTAGCTTCCTTCTCACTTGATGTGTAAGCTAACTTAAGAAGGCCTCATTTATTCCACACACTCAAAATAATAAGAGTGGTCCATGGGTGCCAGGTGCTGTCCTTTAACAACCATGATCATGCATGTGAGAGCACTGCATATGGCATGTGGGGAATGTGCTGGCATACATGTCAGTGTGGATGGATCACATGTATGGAGAAGGTACTTTCAGAGGAGGAAGAAAGTATTTTGCAACATAAACCTACGCAAGGATCTCATTCAATCCTGTATTGGAAGGAGCCTATAAAAACCTCATTACAGCTCTGAGCTCATGAAAAGGTCTGTAGCATTTTTTAATAAATATTTTAATATTACTTTTACTATCAAATTTGCATTTTTAATACCTTCATTTCAGATTACAAAATAAACTTTTATTTTGCCTGGATCTTAATGATTTTTGGTTCCAAGACCATGCACAAAAACATCAAAATCATAAGGAACAGCAAGTCTGGCTGCTTCTTCAGCATCACAAAACTGCATCTTAACAGCCTGGGGAAAGGAAGAGGCCCAAAACCCCCACACGCAGAACACAGGTGAAGGCAAATTTAAAACCCCGCCACGTCTAATTCCTATACAGCAATCAAGTCTACTACTTCTAAATCAAACCTGGAATTTCAGCAACTGTGGTAAAGAACTGGCACCTGAGCTCTGATTTTCCCTAACTAGGGGAACAGAATCCATCAGACCTAACCTCCTAGACTGGTAAAAGTACACTTGTTTCTATTAGGACCCGATCGTGGCATTTACGGGTCAAAACCTGCCGAGAACGAGAAGAATATGGGTGTTAGACAGGTCACTCCGGACCCACCAAGCCAACGCGCACCGGCTTCAGTGCTTATTTTTTCCTCCGGCGCAGCAGCAGCCGCCCGATGCCGGGATGTGGGCAGAGCAGCAAAGTGGGGGCTGAGCCCGGGACCGCCCCAGCGGGGCCCCCGCGGCCAGGACTGCGCAGCACCCCCCGGGCTTTCGGGCCAGGCTCTGCCTCGCTGCCGGCCCCTCCCGGAGGGTTCGGATCCCGGAGCACGGATGGGGACACACCCCCACATTTTCGGTCAGCAGCGGGTCGGTCCGAGCGGTGAGCGCTGCGTCCCCCGCCCCAGCCCAGCGACCCCCCGCCCGCCGCCGGCACCGCGCCGCCACCGTACCCCCGAATCCCGGTCGCAGCCGGTTGTCATAGCCATCCAGGAGGCTGTTCAGGATGCTGGTAAAATTCTCCGGCCACAATTTCTCCTCTTTTTTGATCTGCCCTGGCGGCCCGGTGAGACTGCGAGGCAAAGAGGGAGCGGGTGAGCGGAGCCGCCGGGAGCAGCGGCACCGGACCGGCCGCCCGGGTCCCCCGGCGCCGCCGCCGCCGGGCTACTCACCAGGTCGCCAGGCACAGGCAGTGCAGGAGGGCGATGGAGAGACCCGAGGACATGGCGATGGCTGGCTCCTTGGCAGAAACCATCTTTGCATGCCATACTTCACGCCTGGCACCTTAAACGCCTTGTCCGGGGCGGGGAGGGGGACGCGGGGCCCGGCGGGGGGGCGGCGGCCCCCGGCGGTCCCACATGCGCGGCGCCCCGGTTGCCAAGCGCCCGGCACGGACGGAGGAGCGGCGAGCGAGTTTCCCCGCACCGTTAACTCTCTCGGGGCAACAGGCGCCGGGGCCCGCCGCTCCCCCCGCGCCCGCCCCCGCCCCGCCCCGCCCGCGGCCCCGCGCTCCGCCCCGCGCTCCCCTCCCGGCCCGGCCGGCGGCCGCCGCTGCCACCGGCGGCGGTGCGGGGGTGCGTGACAGCGCGGCAACGGCGGCCGGGGGCGTCGCGGGGGTGCCCGCGCTGGCGGAGCCTCCGCTCGTCCCGGTCGCCTCTGCTCCCCGCGAGGGGAACAAAACCGAGAGCGGGGGCGGGCGGGGGCGAATAATTCCCCAGCGAGGAGGGCTTGGGAGCAGGAGGGTCTCTCCGCTCCGGTAGGAGAGGAGATGGCAGGAGAGAGGTAGGAAGAGGAGGTGAAGGAAAGCTTTGACTTCAAGGTTAAAACAGAGCGCGCCCAAAACAGATGGAAGCGAGTGGGTTATCCCAGGTTTCTAAAAGCAAAAAATGCCAGAATAAGGGAATCGTTTCACATTATATCTGATGGGTTTTTTTCTTTTTTCTTTTCTTATCATTCCTATAATTAGGAAACGTGATTTGGTGACCCAAAAAAATTCCATTATGCAAGGTCCAAGGGATTCTGAAGAATTACAGTAAAATCCACTCAGAAGTGTTGTTAGTCTGTCACAAGCTATTGGGATGGTTGGGTGGAGGGGGAAGACTGGAGGAAAGGAAGAGAATGGGGAGTGTTCCATATGCAGTAAGTATTGGCAATAAACAACTTGTTCTTCTGATCAAGTGTGCTGCAGAGACAATCTTTGAGGTTTGAAAATCAGTGTGCGTGTCAATTTTAATGAGGGTGGTGAAATTCATCATGTACATAGGGCAGGTATTGTAATTGACTCAATGACTTCATGTCTTTTACTCTCAATGCCGACTGTAAAAAGTCTTTCTTCATTACTTACTCCACTATGTAGCATAGCACTGAAATGCCTGATCATCTTCAAAACCACTGTACATTTGAAATCTTCCTGATTGTACTTCAGAGCTTGCTCCAGCTAGGGTGCCCTTTGCTGATTCGCTTGCAAAACAATTAAAGCTGTGCTTGAAATCCATTTAGCTTGCTGACGCTGTTTATCTTTCAAAAACTCTGTCTAGGCAGTCAGTTCTGCTTCCAATTTTAAAAGCCCTATTCAGGCCTCTGCAGATTACTAGTCTGCTTCCTGAGATTTTGACAAGGATCCTCATCTCCTGACTGCTTTACAGGATTCTGATCTGACTGCCTTAGTGGAATGACAAATGTGCTGCCAAAACGTCACCGAGTGGGGCCGCCTGCCTATGGATGGCATACACGCCCTGTGCAGCGTTTACAAACCTGGACAGCACAGACGGTGGGATGTCACGCCAAGGTCACTTCAGCTCTTGTGATGAGGCTCTGTTTAACTCCACACACAGGTGAAAACCAGCACAACAGAGAGAGTCCACTGCTCTGTCTCCATTAGCAATCTGATCAGGAACAACAGAAGGATGGATGAACAGCTCTCCAGAAGTCTAATTTCACCAGTCAGATAAATTTCTCTTGGTTAATCATCCACTTGGGATCTTCTGTAAAGTGTTGTGATTTGTTTCTCTGGATCAATCTTCTGCTCTACCATGGACTGTGCCAGGGGGATACTGAGAACTCACCTCCAGTAAAGAGAGTGTCGAGTTTTTCTCCCTTGAAATAAAAAGTAGACCCTTATTGCAGAATATTGAAAATATTTCCTACTGAGATTATCTTATATAGGGATAACTCAGTTAAATTTTGCTGACAGAAGTGAAACTCAAAAAATGGAAGTGAGTGCAATAGAGGGTAATTGAGAACTGGGCAGAATCCTGCTGGCTAGTCACAAACTTAGGGCAAAACGTGGCTCTACAGCACTGTCACTTACTGCAGCTGCTGAGGAAGAAAACAAACACCCAGGCAGAACTGGGACACCCTTGGGTTTAGATTGTTTTAATACCTTCTGGATATATATAGACACCTGTGTGAGCTGAAATAGAAAATCTAGTGGTATTCACCAGTAATGATCTCACTACATGAACGTTGTGAGAAATGCTATCACACAACCCTCTCTCAAAGCCATGCCTGGAGTCAGTAGTTCTGCTACAGCTAGAAATCAAAGAAATTCTCCCTTTCATCAGTTCTAGGAACTGAGCTGGTCTTTGAATGATTTCCAAGTCCTTCAGAACAAAGAACAACATTATTGATACTTTTTGTTTCTTCAGTACAGGTACTTCAGTGAGGTAACTGAAGTAACATTCAGTAAAAGTAACAGTAGGTTACAAGATTTGTGGACATACCATGCAAGGGCAAGAAATACTCATGGCTTCTAAAAAGACGCTCATGCTCTTTTTTCTAAGAAAATGTAAACATAGTGCCCTCCTGTCATACCAAGCCTGCCTTCGGTTGTATTGATGCCGTATCTGGGTGCCACAGGACTGCATTTAGTCCCAACAGGTGCTAAAATTAATGAAAATTCACTTTGTATAAATTCACTTTGTATAAATTTAGAAAATTATTTCTAAAACCCCTCAAATTCATGAGTTGTTAATATCTCCCTTAAATCCAGCAATGATTATCAAGAAATCTATAAGATTAATTCCAAAACCAGACTATTTTCCTTGATATCTGAAAAACTGAATAATTTGTAGATTGATGAAGCATTTACAAAACTAGACTTGAAGGAAAAAGGATCTTAAAGCAGTTCAAAATAACAGTAAACAGTCCTGTAAGCCACATATAGCCCCTCTGAGTGTTTACAACTTAAGAGCTATTCTGGGGTTTTTTTTGGTAATGTATTTGTAGCATAAACACACAGAAACTCCAGAGGTTCTTCTTTGTCACCAGCAGATGTATGCTGTTTTGAAAAGTACTGCTTCAAATGGTCTTTGATCTCTTCACAGAATATCTGGGTTATATCATCTCTCTAAAATTACTTGATGACTCCCAGAAGGATTTAGTGGTCACAGGCTGGATTGATGGTCCCCAAAAGTGTTTGCTGAATTCAGCATTTTCCCAGCTTCTCCAGCTTTTACCATCAATTCTTCCAAGATTTCTCTGAAGAAATCTCACCCATCGGGGACTATTGTAAGAAGGGGACTATTTTTGCCAGGCTCCATATGCTCAGAAAGCACTTGAATTTTTTAAATAGAATTTTTTTTCTGTCCCTCTACTGATGTATCCTACTAATGATTTTTGATGAAGCAGACATTCTGGCCAAGCCTCAAAAGAAGGATTATCCAGAGCTATGGATCTTAAGTACAGCTTAATCATTTTTTATTTGTTATAACACAGAGAAGCAGATTTTCTTATCACCCTTCCCATTTCTACTTTACCATCAGATTAAGTGGAAATAAAAAGGAAGTCAGTTATTTTCTTGTGTTAATCATTATCTAACCTTTACAGGGTTTGTACTTTTTGGTTTTGCTGCTTTTTCTCCCCTTTGTAAACCATAGGCTCTATCAACACTACAAGTTATATAGGCAAATCATAGGTTCCATCCTTTCTCCCAGCAGATTTAATTATTCAGCTGATTTTTACCTGATTTAGTTTTGGCATCAAATCCATGAAGACAGACAAGCTAAGATTAAAAAGGCTGTGAAAATCTTTAATGCCCAGCTATATGTTGAGTAGTTAAAAAACTCTAACTGTTAGAAAAGAGAAGATAAAACTGAGATCACTGCCAAGTATCTCAATGTTTCTTTATCTAAATAGGTAAGTCATTGATTTTTTTTATTTTTTAGTTTCTATCCATACCAGTAGAATTTCTTACAATCTTGAACCAACAACTTGTCTTCACATAGATCCTTTTTAAAAAATCAGGGGTTGAGTATGCATTCTTTGGAAAATGCATACCCTCGATCCCTTTTTTGGTAAATGACCAAGAAAATATATGGATACCTTTACTGTACTAACTAAAGGGTCTTTCATTCCCTTGTTCTGCAACATCCACACTGATTACAGAGATCATGGAAACCTGCATGTCTTGGCTTTATCAAAACTTTGATCTGGAGTTCAGGGAAAGTCTGTACTACCTGATCAGGGAACAGTTTTCAATCAGGGAGGATACCAGGACACTGTGGGCCTTGCCTACACCTTAAGTGATGTGCTTATGGTTAAGGAATGTAGATTTTGGGTCTATTGATTGAAACTTAAGTTCTGCTCTGGGAACAGTAAGATAATAACAGTAAGATGAATAAGCTCTTTCTAGGTCTTCTTCCAATCCCAGCTTTCCCTGTAGTTCACTTTCCCAATATAGTTCTCGAAGTTTTCTTTCCAGGTTCCTATTTCAGTATCTGATCACAAAGTTTTTACCTACACACTTGCCTCTCTAAAGAACATACAGTCTAGATAAACAAGACTAAGTAAGGACTGGATACAAGAAAGTACTGTTATTTCTGTTCTGCTGGGAATAGAGACACAAAAAGTGGCAATGCAACACAATTTATGAAATGTAACTGCTTCCAATATAAGACATTTACAGGAGAACATGAGCTTAATTCCAGTCTGCTGTGTCCCAGGTCAGTTTTCTAGTCACATCCTCACCTGTCTTTTCAGAGCACAGCATAAGCTAGCTCTGTGTAAAACTGAACCTCCAGCTGGCCCAGCTCTGCTTCAGTTCCATGGCCAGAACTCCTACGAAACTGCAGGAGCTGATGCCGACATGCATTTAGCTGTGTATTTTTTCCTCTGACATATGGTATTTACAAGACTGCTCTACAGTACCATGGTTATTTTAACACATATGTCCTTGATTGCTTGGAATAAGACTAGAAAATCCTAGTACCAAATATAAATATATATATATATACACATGTATATATTGCTATTACCGATTGCAAGAAGATTTATATGGATTATAGTGATTGACACATGGATGTTTAAGGAGGTAAACTGTGAGCTTCATATTTAAGGGGACCTCTCAGTGTTTGTGGAAGCATTCACTGCAGGAACTGCAATTTGGGGCAAAAAAGTGTTGTCACCAAGAAAGCACTAGAGGATTCATGTGCCTTCATGTCTTCTTTCTTATCTGACCCCAATACTTTCCTGGCACATGCATTCATAATTTGACACATCACTGACCCATGTCACATCTGCAGCCAGGGCCATCAGGACAAGTTGTAGTCATGTCCTCATTGGCAAAGTGGGAAATCAAGGAGATTTCCTGATTTCTGTCTCTAAAATGGGCATCCCCAGAAAAAAACAAGAGAAAAAAACCCTCTTCGTGCAGGGGGAAATGCAGATGTTCCTAAAAGCAATACAAATCTGTCTCTCTTTCATTGAGGTGAAGGACATGGCAACCAAGGTTGTGGGGAGGAACCTGGGAAGCCACCACCCTGTATCTTGCCTTTCCCTGTCAAGGTTCCCACGTTTAATACAAAATGTGTCAAAAAATTTTGGTTGCCACGAGCAACAGTTGCACACTTCCTGCAGCACTCAGAAGCGACAGGCAGGGCAGAGAGGGGCAGGGGGCTGAGACAGGGGAAGTTTGTGGGGGCTGCCATAGCTCAGATGGAGAGGGGAGGAAGGCTGGATGCTCCCACTTGCAGAGTCCTTCAGATTTCTGCTTTCAGGCAGAGCCTGCTGCTCTGCCTACTGGTTTTAAGACAGCTGCATCCTGCTGCTGGCAACTGCTCCCAGAAGGAACAAGAGAGAATATGCACCAACAAACTGCCTTCCTGGAAGGCTTCATTGTTCCCAGTCATTACATGTCTACTAATCCCAGAAGTTTATGAATCATGGGCAGATACCTGGGGAATGACTTAAATATTCCATGGAAGCCACAGTGAAGCCATTGGCAACAGCTCTAGTGATTTTCTCCCTGCCTTCCTGGTGCCTGGCTTGCACCAAAGGAGGAGGAGCCTCATTTTTCTTTAAAAGGAGGAAAGAGTTGTAAAGTCTCTGGATTTTATAGTGCCAGGAAAAACCTGAAAAATTGACCTAGATGGTTTACAAGTACTGCATAAAGAACACAAAATCCTGCAGGCAGGTAAGTAAAACTGAGATTCTGAATCTCATGAGCCCTGTGGGGCTGACTTCTGGCTCTCAAAGGTCTGGGGCTAGCAGTACTTAAGAGGCCCTGTTGAAGCTGCTCTTCCCTCATGTTGCCATGCTGGGGGGTTGGTGGGCTGTGCCCAACACCACCTCTTCACTGACAATGATGTTCAGCTAAGAACTTTGCTTTGGTTTGGTTCACTTCTTAACGCTGCTCCCTTTGCTGACATCAAGCACGCTCACTTACAGACTTTCCTTTCTACCTTGAAAGAGGCACACCCTTCATAACATTTGGAGAAATATAATGGCAGCAGAAGAAGCAAGGAATACAGTCACTTAAAGGTGTTCTGCATCTACTTTCTCACAAGAGATAGCTCATATAGTGATACACCAAATATAGTCAAACCTGCCTTAAAATAAGAACATTTTTGTACTAAATAATAATATCAGCATTTGTGCATTAGGTAGAGAATATTCCCTTTCACATATTTTAGTATAAAAGCAAACAGAATGATTGGGGGGATAATACAAATAGAGCTGCCAAGCGGACTGGCCCAGAGGTAAGCAGCTGAACGAATTGGTGTTTAGACCTGTAAGTTCTGCTAGTAAAAGCAAAATTTGCTACTGTGGCAAAACACTAAAGCTACAAAAGACACTCAACTCGTCTGCTCTTCATTACCATCTGGTGGTTGTTGCATGGAGTGGCATTACTCACATCTCAAAGTTACTGAGTAAAAATTTCATATCCTCAGAAAGAAAAGGAAAGTAGCAGCAGTGGGCAGCGCAAGGGGGGTGATTTTGTTTTATAGGCATCAATAAAAAGGCATCAGGCAAAGAAACACTGAAAAGATGAGTGGGTAGAAAAGAGAAAAAATTAAGTACTTCTTTCAAGCATTTTAAGGTGTACCTTAGTATCATTTGCAAGGAGCTGAGAACTGCTTGGGATGCACTCTGAATCAAAGAACGAGCCACTTAAGGAGACAGCAAGACAAAGGAAGACACAACAAAGAGGTTGAGAATATGAGAAGTCAAATCATGCGAAAGATTGCTAAACCAACCCTTACAGTAGGAAAAGATGAGAGACAAAGGTTTCCAAATCATTAATTTATTGATATTTGTTCTTTTGGCCGCTTCTGCAGACAAAACTAAATCTTCTCTCAACCTCTATTCACTTCTGTCCCAAAATGGTACTAAAAACTGTCTGAAGCTAATACTGACATCACACAAATGCTTGATGCTGCTCAAGAGAAGCTCAAGAGAACAAGGGGATGCTCCTGCATCCCTTATGTCACCTTTTACTGCTTCCTGAGTTTTAACATGCTGCTCGTTGTTCTAAAAGAGAAATCATGATGGTTTCACCCTCTGAGCTGGGTTTGAAAGCAGCCATAAAAAGTTTGGTCTTTTCCAAAATGTATGAACAGTGAATAAAGCAACACTCCATGCTGTTGAGCCATTCCTCCTGAATACCTCTTCTAAGAGAAGTTATCCATGGGAGCATCCTTGTGCCCCTGTGCCTGCCACTGCAGTGGGAAGAGATACAAATAGGGGTTAAAAAACCACTAAAGCATCCCAGTTCTGTGATCTGGCTGAGGAACATCTTTGCCAATTCTCTGTCTTTGTGTTCAATTTCTTTTTTTCTTCAAATTCTTAACTTTGCACTTATTTTAGTCTTTATTTTAAGGTTCTTTTTCAACTAGCTAAAAGCAGCTAAATGACAGGGCACAATCCATTTCTCAGTATATGGACTGCTTCCAGTGACTGCTGCCAGCCCACACAACATATATAAATCATGGATTTTAGACCTGCACCCCTTCATCACTTAAAGAGAGAAGTAAAATTACTGTTGTCTTACAATTCCCTGATGACAAAGTGACTCCCAGCAGAAGAGATTCACACGTGCTCTTTATTTCAGCAAGCCAGAAGCATCTGTCTCACTCTTCAAATGTGCTCCTAAGACAAGAAAGGAGTGTGCAAGCAGCTGGTGTGTAGGATTATTGCATTTGTTAAAGTCATGCCTACTTTGTTTTCTCCTAGCGTAGGTATGACTGTGCATGGTGGTACCTAATGCTGTCATTTTCATGGCTGTAAGTTGACAACAGAATTCCAGGGGAATTTGCCATCATCAAAGAAAGCATCTTGCAAGTTTTCAGTCTGGCAGGTTTTATTGTTATATTTTGCTCTTTCCATAAAACTCACTCTTAAATATGAGAGGTGTCATATTTGTAAACATATTCTTGAAATACAATGCAAATTTTTGTTATTGTCACCTCCATCTTTGGAAGCAGCAGACAACCTTGATAATGAGTGGAAATATAAAATGCCTACCTTTCATGAGGCAGGTGTAACAGCAAGATAAAGAACTGTTTCTATTTGCGATGCCCATTCTTGGCTCTGTTCAAGCTTTTCCTTTTTAGGGTTTTAACATATATATATTATAAATATATAATTCACAACCTACATATTGTTAAAAAACAAGTACTATAAAATCTCAACCAAAATGTCTGTTTCCTTTCTTACTGAACTTGGCTGTTTTAGGAGTATGTGATTTGGAGTGTGGGTCTTCAGTGCACTAGGAATAATTTTGGGTAGATTTGATTTTAAAACTGGAAGTGGTGGCCAATGGAAAAGGCCTGTGTTCAGCACCAGTTTTCATCACAAATCAGATTTAAGTCAAAACCCCAGCATTTCTAATGTAAAACTAGCTTTGAGGAACAACTAGCCAGGATCTTCAACCTTCTCAGCAATATAATACACCAAATAAGCAGAGGCTACGGGAGATTGAAAAGGAACTGGAACTACCATTTCTATGGAAGAATTATAAACCAGAAGTAGAGGCATAAAGCAATATTACCACCCTTTAAGTCCACAAAATACTTGAAATTGGAAGGGGAAGATGAGTAGCCTACCTCCTGCTCAACTGCAGAGCCAAGCTCGCTTTCTTCCCTGAGCTGCATTAACCTCAAAGATAGACCAGGTTGCTTAGGAGTATTTTTTAATTCAAAACTTCTTGAGAGAATAAAATGCAAAAATTTATATTTTCTCAAAGAAAATTTCATTTTGATCCAGTTTTTACTTGGTTCTTCCTGAGAAAGCAACTCTCTGAGCTACACAGTTATGGAACATACCTCCAGAGAAATTCAGTATGTGACTAAATTCAGCCATTCTATCCCCTTATTGCTAGAAGAAAACAAGCTAGGCTCTTATTTACATGACTCACATTCACAAGTGTTTGTAGTGAGTGCATCACATCACTGAAATGGGAGAAAGAGACACATTGCATTCTAGTGGCTCTGTGTGGTAAAATGCTTGTGAGTATGAGAATACAACTCATAACCTGATAATTTTAATAAGGATTTGCAGTGAGCTGCTTCAGAAAACAATGGAAAGGCAAATCTGGGTTAAATTAATCCATTTATCAGAAAAATAATTTTTGAGCCATTCAACTAACAGTGCTTTGTTTCTTATGCTAAAAAAAGAGCAAAAAATAGCCTTTACAAATGAAGACAGGAGCTGGCCTAAAAAGCATAGCAGCAAAGTTCTCAATCCTGCAAATGTAAAAGCACCTTGCCACAGTATGCATCAGCCTCTTAAAACCAAGGGAGCTGCCTGTAATCAAAAGGTATACATGTGCTCAATTTCTCCAGGATAAAACATCAGCTGTTAACTCTTTCTGTCCTGCTTCTGACATACTCCACTACTGAAAAAACTCAAATTTAGGAGCTGTATAAAAGGAAGTATCTGAAGTACCTTTAAAGAAAAGTCAAAATCATCTTTCATATTTCTCTGTTTTGTAAATACCTCCTTAAAACCAGCTTCTGCAGTGCTGCCATCAACTGCCTTCCTTTTCCAACAACACTTAAGATGACTGGCTCCTTGTAGTTAATATGTCCATAAAAACTATACAAATGCATGCAGACTAACTGCTGCCTTCACCTTCTTCATGTCTGTCTGAACACTTATGGCTTGTCTATCCTTATTTACCCTGAATGGTTTGTTCTCTGAAACTAAAATTGTCTTTTTTTATAATCTCTATAGAAACTGGCACAAGACCTTACTCTTTAGCCCCTACTACTTCTCTTGAGCCAGAATCAGAGGCTGAAGGAGCTTCTGAATCTTTCACAGATGGGATGAAGGACTTTGAAGCAAGGTTGTTACCCATAGGTGGTGAGGAGGGAGGGCAAAGGAAATGTGCTGCTCTAGTGCTGCTCTAGGGTTTTCTGTCATTAGGGGTGCAGTACTGGGCATGCACATCTTGAGAGGAAACAAATTCTCTAAGGTAAGAATGGATGTTGAATGGTGGTCTAGACAAAAAGCTGGGAAATCTAAAAAGGGATTTCAAATGAGTAGTACATATGTTTAGCTGACATGATTAAAAGACTCACTAAATTATCCTGGCTATAATTATTACAGGACAAAATCCTATAACTCATATATTCTCATTTTGAATATTAAAAGTGAGTAACTGATTCACACTTTTGATATTTACTATTAATTCCTTAAAAGAACTGTCCTGAGCATTTTACAGTCCTTTAAAACAAAGTAGAATATGCACTGTAGAAAGACCTTAATTGATCTTTACAGGGTATAAAGAGAAGGATGAAAATGGAGCACCAAGAGGAACCTTTTTCTTTCCTGAGATAAGAGTGAGGGCTTGCTCAGAGAGACCCAAAGGAAAGGGAAATAGGTGTGAGGGTGAGGTGATCTCCTTAGTGTGTAGCAACCACACTGCCTACAGATCCCAGGATAAAGCACAAGTTCAGCATGGCAGTCCTCAGCTCTTGTCAATCGTTTGTGCAGCTTTGCTGCTGTACTGAAATCCCCAAGGCACACTAAAAGTACTTCCAGCTTGCAGTTTTCTGTCATTTGAGAAGATGGCTCAAAAGCTCTATTTGACTCGAGGGATTGCTGTAGGTACAAAACAACAATAGCACTATCACTAAGCAGATGAAATAAGTGACCTATTTCATTACCTGCCTCTTTATGTATAAATATGAACAAGATTTGTTTTTTACCTGCCCAGGTAGTCATTTCACAATTTCAAGGTTTCACTTCATAGTTTTCAAACCCAACCATTCATCTTAATTGTTAAAAAAATTGATCTAAAATTTTGAATTTATATAATTTACATAATTACTGCAAAATGTTGCCTGCTCAGTGCCAATTAAAAAAAAAATGTTTACCCATCCTAATTCTCATTTTTCTTTCAGCTGTGTATGTAGTATGAAAAATCCACACAGCAGTTCCAATTGGACACAGACTAGGAGTATCCAGGGTCTGCAAGTCCCTATTTGCACTATCTCAAAACCTGTCAATATCACAATTATCATTTTCAGTTACCACCTCCACATACAAGGTCTACACTGTGAGGGACACAGCTCCCCATTTGTTTTGAGCAGAAGCACAGAGACACCTACTTTCATTCTACTTTTAAGAAGGCACAAAATATGAGTAGAGAGAGATTGCATAGTCATAATGTTTTTATTTCTTTAAAACTTGTGGTCTTCCTAAACCACTTTAGGAAGTGCTGCCTACAGAGCTTATCTAGCGGGACACAGAAAGAATTTCCAAATTTCCCTCTTTTTCAGTGATCTTGCTTTTTTTTTTAATTAGCCAACATTATCTGAGCAGGACATTATCTTTGTATGATGTGCACTTTCTGGTGCCAAATTAAAATGAGCAGTGCAAAAAAGGTATTTAGTAAAGTGGAAACAATATGTGTAAGAAAAAAGATGCCATCCTGAAAGATTAAACATAATGAAGGTAAAAAATGAACATGCATTTGGCCCAGGATAGTTTCTGCATCATGCTCTATGATTATATTATTTGTCTTGCTTCTAGTAAGTACTTGACATGCCTTAGAATATGAAAAAAAGGTCATGGTTAATATGATAAAACTAGTGGATTTCAATTGGTTTCATTTATTAGTGCTTACATATGTCGAACAAATATGAAATTATTCCCTGCCCAAAAGGTCTGCCTTGTCTAACAAAGACCAGAAAATATATTTTTAAAATCTTATGTACAAGTTGTATTTCTATCTCATAGACCCTGTACATACTAAACCCAGAGTAGAAATGATTGGGAAAGAAACTTGGCACTATCATTAGCAAGGGTTTCAAAGTTTTGAACAACAGTATGAGGAAATAAGCATAATGAAAGACCATAGGAGCTGAAATTGATGCCACCACGGGTGTTTGAAAACCAAATTGGGCTTGGTACAATGGGGTTACAGCTCCCATAGGCTGTGAGCTGACTGCATGCCACCTCAGCACGCTGCTAGGTTCACTAAGCAGCACACATGGGTCAGGGTGGTAGGTCTGCCATGGGAGCTCAATTCACTGACAGAGTGGACAGGAAAGGTAATAGCAATAGAAATATTTAATTATTTCTGTGAAGGTAGAAACTTCCATGCAGAGGACATGCACTTTTCTTGGTATAGCAGCTGTGTTATAGCCAGTCTTATTAAAAAACCACAGATTTATAACTCATATTTCAGAGGTGAGAGAATTAAAAATATTGAAAAGTAGTGCCAAAACTCTCCAGATTAAGCTCCTAGAATTTTGGACACTAAGCAGCCTGATTTCCAAAACTGCAAATTAGCCATCTACTTAGTTGTCTATATTCCAAGATGCCCAAAACCCATGCTGAGTACCCACCAGGTTTCACTCAGCCTGGGTGTTTGAGCAAACCCTGTTGGAGAGGATGGAAAGACACACTGCTGCATTTTGAAACGAATTTATTGACTGCAGAAGCAGCTGCCATATTAAGCACATGTCAAAAACAGATCACCAGACGACTCATCACCTGTATAAGCTTTTAGAAAACATTTGTAAATGATAGTCATAATATTTGTGTGTAAGCCCCTTTCCCATAGTCATTCATTTTGGATGTCTTTGTTCTTTGCACAAGGTGTTGTTAAAGAGATCCTGAAGCAAGAACTATGTCACATGGAGTGTTTTATCAAAATTACATCAAAATTCTTCCCCATTGGTGGCCTGGAAAAGCATACTGTGTTCTCCTAGAAACAGATGATCTGCAAAGAGAGCAGAACTTCCAAATTCTTAATTAATTGACTACTTCAGCTAGCAACACGTGTGAGAGTGGAAGTCCTGCTGATAATAATGTACCTTTTTAGTCCTGAAAACAATGGAAAACAGGTCTCACTCATGTTTCCATCATCCTCCCCATAGGGCAAGAGAAATCCTTCTCACCCCCTCTGCCCCGGCAGTGTAATGCCATGCAGGTCCTCCTTTGTATGGTTTTTTAAAAAGACATATAAATCTCTTTGTTCCCAAGCCCCCAGTACTGAGGGATCTGTTCAGTATTGTCTCTACACTGCAGAATATTTGTAGCTGTTTCAAAAACCAAGCTTAGAGCCCTGATGTTCCCAGTAATCAAGCTGTACTAAGTGGAGTTGAATTTCAACAATTTGGGTCTTATTTTTGGGATGTTCAGTGGAGGAAGCTCAAGGCTGGTGTCCTCGACAGGACAGCTTGGTTGGGAGAGCTCTCAGAGGAACCAGCTTGCCCATAGGAACATCCTCATCCCTCCTGGAAGTATATTTGCTGGGCTGAGGCATCCCTGATTGCAGGAGACCTGCAGGACAGGCTTTGCTCATGCCTTTTCAGACCAGATGGTAAGATCAGAAATTCACCTAAAATAGTTCAACCACTAACGTGCATTCAGTCCAGGGACCAGACTACAGCTCATCTGAACTAAAGCTGCCCTGAAATGTGCTGCAGATTAAGAATTCTAATAGAATAAACCTCTGCACTTATGCCTTAAGACAGATTTTGGCAAGCCATGGGGAGCAGTGGTCTCCATTAAATACAGGCATAACTGACTTTCACATGGCTTATGACAAAGCTAAATGTAATGCTGTATACCATCAAGAAGTAAAATATATAGCTCTATGGTAAATCCTAATTCAGAAGAACCAGGTAGCTTTATGATGGCTGTGTGGGATACAACTCTAATTAAAGATACTATTTGGCAGACAGCTATAGGTAGGATTGGTAGGATTTCTTTTTTTTTTTTTTTAAGCACTCTACCCAAGCCACACCAATTATAATTGGACAAATCTCTTTCCAAACAGCAATCCTAAAGTACTCTCAAGTTGAGCTGGGAGGTCACATTTTTCAGGAACTAATTACTGAACTAGGAGGAAAAGAAAAAAATATAAAACTCCTAAAAGAAAATCGAAAATATTTATTATATACTGTAACCAAGAACTGATAAAATAATTCTTTTCATAAATTTGTACACTTATGGTTGGAGAAAGCAGATGTGAGATGAAGGATCCCATAGTAATCTCTCAAGAAATACGTTGGGCTCCTTCTCCAAAAGGGACAAATTTTCATAGAAAAATGCATTGTTCAAAAATTTGTTCCAAAAGCTGCTCAAAAGTATCACTAGAATGTGTGTCAATATCAATATTCCATCATTTTTCAAATATCGTGGCATATTTCAGCTACAAGAAACATCACCAAGTCTGCTATTTCTCAGAAACAAGTCTGCATCAGCAGGCTGTAGCAGACTCAGAAGCATCCAATATGTATCCCAAGGGCAGCGCACGCAGGACTGTGAAGCGCACAGAGATTGGCTGAACCTGAAAGGGATAAATGTTATTTCTGCTGCGCTACGGTGCAGTGAAAGCGAGGGGCACCGGCAGAGTCATGAACTATTCACAGGGCTCCGATCAGCCACTCTGTAATGATGCACAGGAAAGGTCAGGTTACATTAGAGCATCCATTCCGAGAGTCTTAAAAAAGAAGACGTTCTAAAAGCAAGATCAGTTACAAAAAACATTGGTACCGGGATCAGTTTCCCGGGGCACCGCGGGTACCGCTGCGGGAGCGCCGAGCGCTCCGCCGGGCGGGCGCGTCCTCAAGCCCCCGCCGCTCGGCAAAAGGCGACCTGCAGCAAAACGTGCTATTTTGTCCAAATGGCCGTGCCCCTTTCACTTCATGGCTAACATAACATCGAGGGAAATTTTCACGCCGAAGCGCCCTCAACAATCATTCACTGTCTCTTGACGGGAAGCCGGCGCTCCAGCGATTGGGGTTGCGCCCGGCGGTGGCAGCCCCTTCCCCTCGGCAGCTCGGGGGTCTCGGTCCCGCTGTGCCCCGCCAGCCGCGGGGCCCCGCCGCCCTCATGGCTGCCGCGGTACCTGTTGCGGCGCCGCGCCCTCGGGCCCCGCTCCCTCAGCAGCCCGCGGCGGGCGCGGCGCGGCTGGGCCCGGGCGTCCGGGGCGGGCAGAGGGGCGCCCGGGGCCGCGGCGCTCCGCTCCGCGCATGCGTCCCGCTCTCGGGAATTGTCTCTCCCCGTCGGTCCGCACCAAGTTCCAGTCCGCGGCTCGTCCCCCGTGAGGCGGCGGCCGGGATGGGGGCGGCTGCGAGGCGGGCCGGCCCGCGGGCGCTGCTGCTGCCGCTGGCGCTGGCCGTGGCGTGCGCGGCGCGCAGGTGAGCGCCGCCGGGCTGCGGACGGAGGCAGGGAGACAGGCGGGCGCGGGGCCGCCCGGCCGCCTCCTTAACCCGCTTGTGCTTCTTCCCGCAGCGCCGACGGGCCCAGCAACATGTCCTACGTGAAGGAGACTGTGGACAGGCTGCTCCAAGACTACGACATCCGCCTCCGCCCGGACTTCGGAGGTGAGGCGCCCGCGGCCCCCCGACCCGCGCCCCGGCCCCTCCAGGTGCGCTAACGCCGCCTCCCGCTCCCCCCGCAGGTCCGCCCGTGGATGTGGGCATGCGGATAGAGATCGCCAGCATCGACGTGGTCTCGGAAGTCAACATGGTGAGTGACCCTCGGGCCGGACCCCACGGCGCCCCGGCCGTGCGGGCGCTGCCGCAGCCGCGGGACCCGCGATGCCGGCGGCCGGGAGCCCGGCTGCGCAGGGATGCGCGTACCGAGCCACTGCGATTGCCGCAAAATAACCGAGCACGTCGCAGTTGCTAGGAAAAGTTATTTGCGTTTTTGGGATGATGTTGGCATGCCTGTGGTGGCACTTCAGAAGAGCTCCCTGTCCCGGTCAGAATACCTATTGCAGGTTTGAGGTTCTGGGTCCCTCTTGCCCTGGTTTGCCCTTTGCGTAGTCAGCAGCTGCCGTCGGAAATGCTGGAGTTTCTTGAACTGTAGCAGCAGATGGCCAGATGTGCGTGTTTTCATGTTAAATTATTTAAAGAGTTAGTTCACTTTGCATGTAGTAGCCTTGAGTAAAAGGTGCAAAGAGAAAATAAGGACTTCTAGAAATGCTCTTTCTTGTAGAAGGGAAAAAAACAACACTGCAGAATAAGTACTTAAGGATGCTTCCTGCTATCAAAATCAGAAGTCTCGTAGCTACAGGTGTGAAACATATTGCGTTTGATTTCAGTTCTCCTGCAGGAAGGAATGCTAATAGGCAAGCAGGTTTAAAGAGCAAAAATGTGACTTTAGTGCCTGCCTCATTTGACAGCCTTTTCCCAGAAGAAGACAATGAATCAGTTGCAAGTTTGAACGTTGTACAAAATCATGTTGAATTAGTCAGCATCATGGGCATTTTGCTCTCACTCTCTTTTCTTATGTTTGATCTCACTTGAAAATCTCAGTTGCTTTCTGTACATAAGGGAACACCTACTTAGTTAAAAGAAGCTTAGAAACCTTACATTTCCATCCTGATCAGCTGTTTATTTCACTGGGTGATATTTGCCTGTTTGAAGTAATTTACCCAAAGGTGGGGATTTCTTCCTTGGTATATTAGTTAATAGCTGCTATGCAAACAATCTCTTCATTGATTTTTTTTTTGTTTTGTTTTCATTCTTAGGTTTTTTTCTGTTGTTTGTTATATGTATCACAGGTTCTGTTTGTGTGCTACTGTTTTATTTGCTTATGAATGAATATGTGTGGTAGAGTGGGGAGGAAACAGAATTTGTCATGTTGTGTATAGCATACCAAGGTCTGCAGACAAAGACATTTTGCAAGTTTCAGCTCCTGGTCTTCCTGTGTTGTACTTTCAGGGAGGAGCATGGTGCATACCACACAGATAAGGCAGAGGAAACAGAACACAGATCTTATCAAAATAGTCAAAGAACAAATCTACTCCAACTCCAAGCTATTTCTGTGACACTGTAGTGGGATTGCTGCTTTCACATCTGGAAAAAGCCAAACGGAGCAAAACACAAAAACACCTGTTCTGAAAAGTCCAAAACTTATCTTGTAAAATCTCAACACCTGAAATACTGTTAATCTGTAGGAGGTGGATGTGACAGTTTCCAGTGGCAATCTCACAGGGTATTAATTGTCATTAATTGTCACCAGCTCACAGCATTTCTTAGTTGCCTCCTGTACTTATCAAAGCTTTCCTCTCTGTTCCAGCACTTGCACAGTCTCTGAGAAAGAGAAGTTATATGCTAAATGGATTTTTTGTATAATCTCTGTGTGTAGGGGGCAGCTTGACTAAAACTGGTCAAAAAGTAAAAAATGTTTTCATTTCATAAAATGCCACATCTCACAGTGGAAGGAAGCAACTGGTCCCAGCTGTAGCTGTAGCCATTCCTGAATGCAAAATATGGAGTCTCCATTCTGAATCAGTTTAAAAGGGCTTTGATATCACAAGTGCTACAGTGCTACCTGTACATACCCATATCTAGTGTTCTGTGTTGCAAGGTCTTTATTGTGTTGCTAGAGATTGTCTGCCTTGTTTTGGACAGTGATCAGTAATTTCATCCATCATTGCAAAAACAAGGTGATTGATATCTTGGCATAATAAGAAAAGGTTTTTTACCTAGTAAAATGATGCTTTCTTCTGGTACTTTTTTTTATTTCTGAGAAATCGTAGCCTTGAGATGCTTAATGTTGCAGTCACATGTAAGTCATTAATCTTCTTTTCCTTTAAACTCTGTCTTATAGATTTTTTTTTTAATTTATTTAGTAAGAACTACTGTTCTGTGGCTTCAGAGCCAGAAATGTTTTTCAGAAGATCTAAGTTTACAGTGTCCTCTGGCTATAGAGCAGTTTTGTTGCTGAAGGGATAGGAGAAAGGAGGGCAATACATCATATGAGGTCCTCCTGACAAGAGAGTCAGGTTGGATCCACTAGAGTTCAATCAGTCTCACCCTAGCAGTATTGGAGGGAATTGTCTTATCCCTTGGCTTTCCTCAGCAACATGAAAACGTATGTCTAGAGTGATAGAGGCACACACTGCCAGTCATCGTGCCCACAGAGTTAAATTTTGTGTTCCAGTCTCAATGCATAAATAAGAGTAAATATTATACATATATATATATATAGAGAGAGAGAGAGAGAGGTAGAGAGAGAGAGAGGAGGTGCTCTCCTTTGGTGTGTTGGGTGAGACATGGTCATGGGTGTAGACTGTCTGCCATGTCAACAGGGTGATTTGTATGTCCAAGTACATCCAGTCCTTGGGTAAAAAGTTGAGATATAGGCAATAGAATTATTTTGAATTCTGCAAGCACCAATAGTAGTAACTGTCTGTTCGAGCAGCTTGGCTGGTTGAAGTGGCTTGTGCTAATCTGTGAGACTATTGTAAGATACTTTACTCAGTTAATGAAGCAAGTTTTAGTTTAGTTTTCCATCTGATTTTCACAGCCTTGTTGTGGTAAGTGCAAGCATTACCTTCCAAAGGCACATGGTGACCTTTCTCCTTGTCTCAGTTAGTGACTGTTGAGCTAATTTTCATTCATGACAGAGCTCCATAAGTGTAATAGACATTTACATGAATATAGAGTTCATTAAAACCATGCTATGACTAGATCTATTAAGCTGCTGTGATGTCTGGTTTACTCTGATGCCTTTATGTGGTTGGCAG
Organism: Molothrus aeneus; assembly: GCF_037042795.1. Classification (NCBI taxonomy): domain Eukaryota; kingdom Metazoa; phylum Chordata; class Aves; order Passeriformes; family Icteridae; genus Molothrus; species Molothrus aeneus. Next base: position 48,149,789 of record NC_089649.1, on the reverse strand, counting down.
AAGGTGCTGCTTGTACATCAACAATAAACATGGGCAGAATGATTGGCAGTAATTAGTGTCATGCTTCAGGGCAAGCAAACTGATAATGTATTTATCTACTGAGAAAGAGTTGAGAGAAGTAACTGGATTCGAAAAAAATTGACATGCAGTACATGTTGTAATTTTCTCTAAAATGTGTTCCTTACTGAAGTAAAGGTGGTCAAACCTTTATAATGGACAAAAGATGTCATGTACATGTCCTAAAGTTTAAAAAAAATGTATATGATAAAGAACCTTTTATAGAGTAGTTAAAAAAAGATGCCAAAGAGGAAAGAAAAAAAAAGGAAAAAATCCTTTTATTTTATATTGGGAACACTGTTCCTGACCTACCATACTGATCTTACATTGATGGTGATGTAATTTCTGTGATCACAGACTGAAGGTTTCATGTCTCAGCAAAAAGAGGTAAATAAAGTCATGGAAAGAATGTATAATTCTTTAGCTTCTCTAAAATTGTATTCAAGGCTCTTACATTTATCTAATCTCCCAAATAAGCCACAAATCTTGCAGACATTAGTTTTTTTAACATTCCAACCTGTTGGGTAATGTCTTTTTGCCCCAGAAAGAATTTATATAGCTTAAACCACTGACTTTTTGTATACTTTTTGTAAAGTGGATAATTAAATAAGCCAACTGCATAAACATATATGTATTTATTATGTATATATATGTATATAGTTTTCCAGTTTGCCACAGAAGCATCCAGGGCCTAGAAGAGCAAAGGCCTTCCCTTTACTTTAGGGTTGATGTTAGCCCAGGTGGCTGTGGCATCCTACAGTGGTAGATGTTTAGCCAAGACAATCTGAATCTGTGGGCTTTAACACCTGAGCTGGGTAATGCTTAGAACCAAGGCACTGAAAGTTTGACCATTAATCCTGGCGGGCCACTGCTCATGCATTAGATCCCAACTCCAGAAATGGTAGAAGGACTTTACATACATGGATGGAGGTTATCTTAAGACCCTTTCTGCAGATTGAGAAAGACTTAAGCTGTGTTTACTGGAGTAGCCAGAATTTCACACATCTTATTCCTCCTTCCTGTCTTAATTAGGTATCTGAGAATTTAGCATGGTGGCTGTTGTCAGTCTCAACATAGGAAATAAATCCTGGGAACCAAATTGGCATTATGAGCCTCATCTCATACTCTTTGCATCACAGCAGCCAAGTCTCATTTTTTGTAATCATAAGTCTGGTTTATATAGAACTAAAATGTCAAAAATTCCTTTAGCCCCAGCCAGTGTGGAAACACAAATGATAATAAATGGTCCTTGGTCTAAATATATTTACCAGAAGATGTTCATATTAAACTAATTAGATTACACTAATTTTTTTTTTCTGAAAAGTCATAAAGCCTAATAATTATTAATGAAAATTTACTTAGCTGTAGTGCAGAAGAAGAAAGGAGAAATACTTTTTTGTTATATAGCAACTGTCCTAAAGAGCATGAAGGAGATGCAGAGACACTTCAATATTAATAAGAATGTTCAGTAACTGATTTTATTTTTTTTCAGCAAATATGGAAAAACTAATCAAGTAATAATACATAAAGGTCAGATCATTTCATCACTGTCTATTCCAAACAGGAGTAATTATATTAGAGAGTGAAATGTGGTATGAATGTAGAAATGGGTAGTTTGAGGTTAAATGACTGGGTCACTGTTCGTGGATGTTTTGTTGGATCGTTTTTGATTTGACAAGAATAAGCATTTATTCAACAAAATTGATAAACAGGCAAAACTTATAAAGCAATAATGTGAATGTTGTCTCTTAAGATCCAGAAATCTGATATATCTTAATTTTTTAAACCTCGAGCAAAATTGAGACCAGCTTCAGGGTTGATATAAGCTGTAGTCCACATTTTCCTTTAGGCTGACAGGTACAATACTTTTCTGATTTCAAGGCTTAGACAAACTAGCTGTGAATGCCCTTTAGAAAATATGTATTTTTTTTGTCTAATGTTAAACTCACAGTTCCCCACAAATGCAACTCTCCTGACTCCCCCAACAGAGAGTTAATCATATCGTAATGGTGCCTATGAAATTAAAGGGGTGACACCCTCTCCTTTAGTAGTGGAACCTTTAGCACCCAGTTTGAGGTCTGTAGGATTTCATTAAATAAGAGGTATGCCTGTAAAGAGATAGGCTTTTTAGTTGTGTAGAAGGGAAAATGAAAGGATTTCCCTGGCACTGCCTGTTTAGTGTACGTGCATCAAATAACATGACTGCTGTGACTGTGGAAACAACCAGCTGGGCATCTGTTAATGTGCACTAGTCCTACAGTTCAGTGGCACAAACCTTTGGAAACATTCATAGTGCCAAGTCGTTGTGTAGTAATGGAACACAAATTATTACCTCAAAAAGACCTATTCTCCTAAATTAACTTCTTTCTAAAAAATGAAAAATAAATCCATAAAATTAAATTTCTTGTTTCTTTTCTTGTGTGCAGGACAGGACAAGTGGTTATTTAAAAGCTTTCACATTTTCCACAATTGCATTTCCCATTTACTTCTGATTTTGGATTTTACATCTGACTTCTGAAAGAGAGTATCAGAACCTTCCAAACTAAGAATTCTTCTTCTTGAATAAGGAAATTCAAGGTATGCATTTCAAATGCCTGCAAAACATAGTCTTTTTTTTTTTTTTTTATAATCAGCTTTACTTTGTACTCTATTGCTTGAAAAGTTCCATACCTCCTCTAGGCCATAATAATTAATTATCTACCAACTGCAGCTCAGTACAGACCTGAAGCTGAAGCTGTGCAACCAAGAGAGGGAACACTCACACCACTAGTTCACCCTGAGGTTGGAAAAGGGGGGGAACCTCAGTGGAGGAACAGTGACAACCTGAAAAGCTATTACCAGAAAGACCTGTTCCTGTTCACAGGATGCCAGGTATTCTGTGACAGCAGTTCAAACTGTTAAATCAAACTCAGAGATTGGCTTTATTTAGAGGTATCCCCAACCGATGTGTTTTGTTGATCACTGTATTCTAAACAGCAGCTGCTTGGGAGAATTCTTGGTAGTTTTTTCTCTCCCATCCATCCTGAGTGTGCTGGACTTTAAAGCATCAGTAAAGGCCAAAAAAATAACTATAAGGTCTTCTGGCAGATGTTGACAAGTAGCCAAGATGGCCACTGGAAAGATTTTATACTTTAATGCTCTTTGAGACTCCTTATTTTCTTCTAGAAAGAGAACCCAGAATCTAAAGGTATGCACTTTTCATGCTTGTAGAATTCTCTCACATAAAAAAATCCCTGTAACTCTGGCAGTGCTCCAAAAAACATATTAAAATGAAATTATTTCCACCCCAAAGACTAAACTACTGCAAATATGCTCACAAGGAAATTGGTCGTAGGAGTCACTGAATAATCTAGCAGAATAACACCAGATAATGCAGTTGATTCTTTCTTTAAGCAACAACTGTGTTAAGGTTTACGTGGGATGGAAAATGTAGATCAGATTTCTTGCCTATCAACTTTTACAATAACCTTGCAAGGTTAAATGGTTGCTTTTGTCCAAAGCAGTGTCACAGTGAGGTTGACTTCATCCCCTGTTGGGGCAAGTCCTTAATGGTTTATGTCATGAACTAAGGAAAGATAATTTAAAAGATTCAAAGACAGCTTCTAGAAAGCTGTATTATTACTCAGACATCCACCTTATAACAAGATTGACTTGTATGGTTTTAAATGCTCACATTACAGTACATAGTTTCAAAGCATAGATTAATGATTTCAGACTGCCAAACTTAATTAAAGGTTGGAATAAATGTTCTCCATTAAAACTCATCAATCCATTTGACTGAGATGGAAGAATTTCAGTCATGTCTTTTTTAATTTCCTGTAGAAAGAACTGAAGAGTTAGCAAAGTTAAAACTGTTGAAACACATAAATGGTGTCTAAATATTATGCAGGATCTTAATCATATTAAAAGAGGAATTAAGTTAATTTTGTAGCATAATTTTAACCTCAAGAGCCTCATAAGTGTAACTGAAGTAACATGAATAGAAGTCATTGGCATGTAGATGTGTTTGTGCTTGTGTACAAATGTACACAAGCAGGTAAGGAGCTTCTGTAAGCACTAATTACTGCAGTGCTCCGCTGTCCCATCCAAGTGGCCTAGATGCTGATAGTCCCATGCTTTCAATGAATATGCTCACCGATAAAATTTCTTACACCACTAAAATGCAGTACATAATATCTCCACCAGCTCAACAGTTTACTCAGCAGCTTGCAGGAGCAGTTCAGCTCTCCAGTTTACATAATTTTAAAACCTTTGTTTCTTTTTAATTTTCTGTGTTGTTGCTCTTCAACAGCATGAGAGAGTAACTGAGACTGGAATTATACCCTCCCGTCCTGTGTTCTTCGTTATGATTTATCCTTTCCTTAATCGGTGTTTTTTTGTAAACCATTAACTGATCAAAATAATACACTGGTCAAGGAGGGAAATGGATGAGGTTTGGAGGTTTCATTCACATTAGCACATTTCATAGGCAGTGCAGTTTTGTCACTGATTTCCTATGAAGGGAACAAAACATGGGATTGACAGCCACCTGTAAATTCTGAAGTTAAATATTAATCTGTAGATGATTCTTACATATTACTCAGGCAAGCTTATTACCTGGGCTTATTGTGGAACCTCATGGTTTCAATGACTTTTGCACAGTTGCTGTTTGAAAATCCAGGCAACAGGTGCTCCAGATCATAGAGAACAAGTAAGTGGAAGCGGTGTTGCTGAGGACAACCTGTTGTGCCAGGGAACAGCATCAGGGCCTGACTGGGCAGGAAAGGACTGCTGGCTCAGCAGGGACACTCTGATCTCACTGCTGCTCTGCAGGGCCCATCAGGTCAAGCTGCTGTCGTGACAGATGGCTAATTCTTTTCAACAGATTTGAAACAGCAGTACTGTGGTAGATTATTTTTTATAGTTTTATATTTTTTCTATTTAGAACCTTTTACAATGCAGGCAACATTTTTTATGAATTGCGTAGTTTGTTTTTTTTTTCAAGGATGTTTGTGGGGCTAGAAGGAGCTTGCAATAAAGCAATTGTGCTGTTTTTTTTCTCATCTAAGTGATTACAGTAATGAAGAATTCAGCACAGTGTTATGGAAAGGAATTTAAAAATATGGAGCTCTGTACTTAAAACATTATGAATCTGTTAAACTCATTAGTATGCATAATTTTGCAATTTTTAGTCCAAAAAAATGGAAAGTCAGTATTTCATGTAACTTCTGTAAACAGAAGTGATCAGTACAACATGTTGCAATATTCAAGAACTCTGGAGCAAGAAGCTGGACAAACTTTATGCAACAGCAAGCCAAATGCAATTTTGAACCAATACACTTTGGTTGAAATACTTTATTAGCTAAGGTTTATATTTATCTGTGTGCTCTTGAGTCAAGAAAAATATATTTGCTGTCTTGGTAGGGGAAAAGATTGATCCCATTTATTAGCTGTTCTTCCACTTCAGAATATCAGCTCCAAATGGCTTCTCTGGAGCACGTGGAGCATTGACGTGCTCGGCTCACCTTGTTCATTGGTTAGGTTCCTCTGAAAATCAGTGAAGTTGCATCATCAGTAATGAGTCAAACAAACCTTACTTAAGGTGATTATACTTTCCTGCAGTAACTGCATTTCTTGGAAAAAAATTTGCCAGTAATGTGTAAACTCAAGACAAACTGCTCTGAACATACAGGCATCAAGAAAAAACTTTTTAAAATGTTTAATTGTTATGGTGATGCCTCTGAGAAGCAAAATGTAAAAAAGAATGAAAATGAGCAATTGAGAAAAAAACAAGAAGTCTGTTACCCTCATGGGAATATATTCTCTGTCATTGCAGAGTCTTGGTTTGCAGACAGCTTGGTTTTCCTTGAAGCATTTTTACTATTTTCCTGCTGCTGTATTCATGCATCCTAGCTTAGTGTTTAAAGTAAGGGTTGGAGCAATCCTTAGTATCAACACAGGCTGGGGGATGAACAGATCAAGAGCAGCCTTGTTGAGAAGGGTTTGGTGATGCTGTTGGGTGACAGGCTGGACTTGACCCAGCCATGTGCACTCACAGCCCAGAAAGCCAGATGTGTCCTGGGCTGCATCCAGAGCAGTGTGGGCAGCAGGGGAGGGAGAGGATTCTGCCCCTCTGCTCTGCTCTGGTGAGACCCCACCTGGGGTGTTGTGTCCAGCTCTGGGGTCCCCAGCACAGGAAGAACATGAACTCGTTGAAGCAAGTCCAGAGGAGGTCGCCAGGATGGTTAGAGGGATGGAGCAGCTCTTATATGAAGAATTGGGATTATTCAGCCTGGAGAAGACACCATGGGTAACCTAATTGCAGCCTCCAATCCCTAAAGCAGCCTACAAGAAAGATGGAGGGGACTTTTTACAAGGGCATGTAGTGACAGGACAATGGTTGATGGCTTTAAACAAAAAGATAATAGGTTTAGATTAGATATTAGGAAGACATTCTTTCCTGTGAGGGTGGTGAGGCACTGGAACAGGTGCCCAGAAGTTGTGGCTGCCCCATCCCTGGAAGTGTCCAAGGCCAGGTTGGATGGGGCTCTGAGCAACCTGGTCTAGTGAAGGCTGTCCCTGTCTGTGGCAGGGAGGTTGGAGCTAGGTGATGTTGTCCCTTCCACCCATAACCATTCTATGATGGTATAATTTAAACATTGGTATAAGAAGCTATCAGGTCTTTCCAAGAGTAATCTGAGACCTCAGTCTCCTTAGTCTATGCTGAGCCAGATCCAGTGAAAACAAAATGGACATAAACAACTACCTATGCATCTTCTTTTTTATTATTCACACCCACAACCAAATTATCAGAATGGCATGCAAGTCACAAGTGGGAATCTCTTCTGTTCTTTGTAGGTACCTTTGATTTTATTTGCATATTTGAGTTTAAAATAAAGAAATCAAAATAGATCCATAATAGGAGCTTTGAATTTTTACTGAAATTGGGGAAATATGTGGGTGTTAATGCCTTTTCCTCCTGGTAATCACAACAATCATTGTAGTAGCAGAACAAAGCTGTGAGTGGAGGTCCTTATTCCAAAGAAAAGGGCAGTGATTCAGGTGGCTTGGGTCATGCTCAGAAGGTGTTTTGGAGGGCAGTGTCTTAGATTTCACTCTTGCGTTCAGCAGGAGATCAGTGCCTACAGGGGTTATATGTTGTTTGCTTTATGGAAGGAAAGAGTCTCAGGGGAGAGATATCAAGTGGAACCAAACTGTAAATTTCTGTCCTTACATGGATTTTTTTGATTGGTTTGTTTCATTTCTCTGGACCTCAGTTGCTTCTTTGTTAAGATTTCTACCTTTCAGGGATACTATGGGAATTAAATGCATTGTATGAGCATTCATTTGAACAGTGAGCAAGTTTCTGCACACTCAGGTGGAAAGAAAAGGCATACAGCCTGCAGCTAAAAAAGAATATATCCCCTGTGACCAGTTATTTCAACACAGCATCATGGCTTGTGACCCAGCTGGTCTGTTCCTACATCTCTACAACAATACTCCTGCAGTCCTGACAGGAATTTATTTCTTACTTACCTAGTGAGCAATCCCAAGAAAGCACAAGATGTTGCATGGTAATTACATTTTCCCCAGTGGTATTGCTGAATGACATATTGTGATATATCAAGAGGCAACTGTGAATTTAACTTCACTCATCACAGTACTCTGCCCAGTACAGTAGGTTTCCAGATGAACACAGTGAATGTAAGAATAAAGAGAAGTTTCTGAATACCACACAGCATCATGCATACTTTGTCAGCATTAGCTTTCAAAGCACGTACGATTCTGTGCTGCCTTGGGGAGTCTTCGTGTATTCATTATTTATTTAGCTTACATATTCACTCTAATATTTAAGAATATATTGTTTGCAGATGGTTTCACAGGAGAAGATGATAATGATAGTCATTTGTCAGAAGAATCAGACATCAAAATATGAAGCTTTCTCTTTCTGTTTAGTGTTTGATGCCACTAAATGCCTGTTTCTTGTGATTAACAGAACAGGTAAGCAACTTGCATGATTATTCTGTTAGGAAGGCTATTTAACCTTACCTAATTTCAGGACATTGTTTTCCCAGTTTTTGGAATGTGATAACAACATGCAAAAGCATAGCGTTTTGCTAATCATTAGGGAGGTGGCAGTTTTTCAAATTTATCACTCAGTCCTCATATTGTCTTTTGCAAGATATTGCAAGGCTGGCATGTGGGGAGGAAGAAACAATAAAGACTTGCACAAATTCTGGTTTTTGTCCCACACACTTACCAGGGCAGTTAGCACGAGCAGAAATTCCCCTCTGTGGAAAGAACATTTTTCTTTAGGTATTTGTGAAAGAGTTTTAGTGCACCCTAACAGACAATAACCTTCATGCAAAGTGTGTGGCTGACAACTGAAAATACTCTTCCCAGACCTCCATTCTTATTTCTAGAGTGGACACTTACTTCACTGGGTGCTCTGTCAGTGCCAGGCCCAATGTGCTTTTAGACAGCTCTGCATTGCAGCTGCAGCCCTTTGGCCTCTTGTGTCTTATGTTGGGAGTAGCACTTTCAAAGTCAGCCATCCCAGGGCTAAAAGAGTGTGGATACCTAGTTTTAGTTCCTGGGTAGATGAGAAGGGCAAGTACTTTAATTCTGAAATCCTGCTACTCATGTGCTGGAATGAGAATTTAGTGCAATAGTGCCAAATATCTTCAGCTGTTAGCAGTCTACTCACCAGAGAGGTAATGCAGGTTCCTTAAACTGACAAAGAGGAAAGTTTTCCTCCCTCGTCTAAATAGTTTGTTTGAAGTATCCTAATCTCATTCTTTATTAATTCTGTCACACAAAGTCTATGCTGATATTTCTTTAAGGTTAGGAGGCTAAAGTTAGGCAGTATGAGACCTTGACAAAGATTTTTTTTCCCTGCTTTATAATATGCTACTCCTTAAATTCAAAGCAAGGAGCGCTTTTTCACTTAGCAATTCTTAGTTTCAGGATTCAAGCATTATCACATTACCAGACCAATTGCAGAAGTAACGTAAAGGCATCTGAAAACTGTATGGATATTAGTGTGGTTTGATGCATAAAATTGCTTCTTAGACTCATTCTTTTGGCCATGTCTCTATGAGAAAGACCAATCAAAGGCAACACAAGGTAATATGGCTGATAAGTGCCAATTGGAAATTTTTGTGCACTTGACAAGTCCCTATAACTGAGTGAACTGGTGTTATAGCTGCTTAAAGATAATGAATGAGTGACAGGACCCAAGAATGACGAGATATTTAGGTCCCTGTCAAAACCTGATACATTTGTTAAGAGTAAAGTGTGAAATGAGAGAAGTTATCTAACTCCGTCCATACAGTAAGTGAGGAGAATCCTACCTTTCATTGTGTATTTACTGTTCTTACTCCAAGCCAGTCTGAAATAAGAACATGGTTGAGCAGTCCTTCCCTATCTCAGTCAGGGTGCTCTCCTTGACTCCAAGACATTATTTCTCATGTGTTTATTTTATGACTTTTGTATCATATATAAACAGCTGTGCCTTTCACAAAAGGAAAGCAGTCATTTTTTCTCCTTTGTTTTACATTCATTAGTGCTTTTTTCCCCTCAAGTTTTTTTCTCTGATATGGTATCTTTAAAATCAATGGTCATTACTTTCAAGTTAATAAAACAGCACATCATATGCCATTGCAAGTACCAGCCTATGTAAGGATCTGCCTTAGGCAGTCTGGAAGGCCATGCTTGGCTCTGTTCCTGCTTCCTAGGTATATTTTCAGATGTTGCTGAGCAAACTTAACAACTGATGTGTAAAGCCATTACACATCATAGGAGTAGTCCATTTTGGAGTTGTGCTTCTCACTACACATTGACATTAGATCAGAACTCTTGTTCACCAGTACTATTGTAAGTTGGCAGTAACTAGTCTGTATTGGATGAGTCATATTCAGATGAAAGAGGACAAGCAGACAAAGTGTAGTTTCAAAAGCAAACTTCTGTATATGTATGTATTCCAGAACAAAGTGTCTTTCAGATGTTGGATGGAAAGTAATTGCAATTCAATGTATCATTCCCAAACCTCCTCATTTCCCTGTAATTTTGTTCCTTACAGCAGAGCCGTACTGGTTTTTTTTATACTATAAATAATATTTTATTAATTCTGTTTTCATGCCTGTTCTTACATCTAAGCAATCTTACCTAAATATACCTGCAACCTGTTTATTTTAATACATGACTTCCTGCATTCACTCAACTTTCTGGTTGTCATCCTGGAAAATGATATATATTAAATTTGTTTGTGAAAAGAACTAGGAGTAAACAGGTTCAAGATACTTTGCTGGCATAAATTATTTCTCAACAAGTTCTTAGGTACTCTGACTGAAGTAAGTTTTGAATCAACATCTTTGAGATAAGGATGTAGATAAAAAGCTTTGACTACTCAGCCTGGGCATTATTGCAGACCTGAAACTATCAAATTCCTGGACAGAGTGTATTTTCCACAGTATGAATTCTAAAAGATAGGCAACTTCTATATTGCTTTCCACTTCAGTGCCAAGAATGAATTTTCATACAAGACTGAGTGGAAATATGTTACAATAAGATAAGTAAACACATTTTTTAGTGTCAGCAATCCAGCTTTTTTTCTCAGTGTTTGGTTTTCCATTAAATATGCAGCAGTAGGCTATCTGCAAATCTGCAAATCTTTTTTTTTTTCATATTCAATATCTTCTGACACATGAGATATGCACAAAGGGGCAGCAAAGCTGAAAGGTCACAGGGTGTCTGATTCATTGTCATAGATGTGAGCAACAGGGCACTTGTGTAGCAGATGTGAAGGGGGACTTCCAGTATCTTTTAAGAAGATACCCGGCTAGAGTTTACTTATGGAGCTGCTGAAATTAGCCTGCACTTTGAGAGTCATTTAGATGGCATTCCATGGTTTTTGTCTGGTTCCAGGGAGAGCACTGATGTTTTGAAATGGCACTGGAAGCAAGAAAAGCAAATAGTGTATGAGCCTTCAGTGCAGACAGTGAGGCATACCTTAGATCCAGGTCAAGAACACTGCTTAAAAAGAAACAAAACCAAAATAGTCATCTTCTCTCCTGCATGTTTCTGAGTTTGGTGAGGGTGTGCAGTATGTTTCCCTTAAGTGGATTCTATCATCAAGCTAGGGTATGATTCTCACCTTAGCAGGGAGTGATTAATACCTTGATAGCACACATGGGCAATTTCTCAGTTTCTTTGTAGTCGTGATACACCCAGACAGTCTTACTGACAATTTGAGTTCAGAGTCAAGTGATAAAAGTGTATCAGAGGATCAGTGAAATGTATTTCAGAAAGGATCAGCAGGAAGAAATGTGTAAATAATATGAAGTATGCCAAAGTATGCCAGACTGAAATATAAATACTAGATGGTGTATGTATTGTATATAATCTGTCATAGTACAATCAAATTTTTTAAAATAACTTCATTTTTCATTAAAGATGGTGTCTGAGCAATGAAATATCTCAGAAGAGATTAAACATTAAAAATTAAATACCAAACAATTGTTTTTTTTGTCTGTCTGTTAACAGATTAAATCTCTACTATCTAGATACCTGTAAGCATAATATAATCTAAAGAGAAATACAAAATGTAATTTAACTTTAATTTTTTTAATTTAATTTTATTTTATACCGTGTTTTATTGTCTGTATTTAGCAGGATGGAAGAAGATGGCCAAGAAAATATCCTTTCCAAAGAGAGCTCTCTGCATTCTTCTGTCCCATGGCTCCTGTCTCTTGTCCTCATCCCTTGCTGTATCTCAAATGATAAAAAGCCAGAACTGGCGTTTCAATAACTAGTGCTAGAGGTGTTTGCTCAGGTAGCTGCATAACTAGGGATTGGAGTAGGAGGATTTTGACCGAAGTATGGTGTGGGAAACGCTGTCTTGAAAAATGCTTCCTAAATTCCTATATTTATTTAGTGATTATCATTAACATAAAGGTCCACAAAAGGCTAGGGACTTGGTATTAACACTGGAAAATGGAATGGAATAATCTAAAGCATCACTTTACTCTTCATTGCTAAACAAACGGAACCAAAGAAAAATTCATAGAAATCTTCCCAAAGATGAGAAGCAATCCTGTAGTGCTCTACCATGATTGTGAACAGATATTATCATCTTTGGAACTGAAACAAATTCCCAGCTCTACTCTGTAGCCTCCTTGCTCCAGAAAATATTTTGTAAACCAGACAGTACCAACAACTGAGAATGATGTTAAACAGTGTTATGAAATTTACTCTTAGCTTTCTTGCTACTTCTACACAAAGATACAAATTTTTAAAAATAAAATCAAATATGGCTCAGTTTCTGTCTCCCTTTAGGGTGTTCCATGGAAAATATCAATGGATTCCCTTGGTGAACTAAATGGTAAATGAAAACAGTGCAGAAATCCCAATTTTATCCTGAAGATTCTATAAACAGTTCTTCCTGTACCTGTGGCAGCCATTGTTTCTTTATGTTTCCCTGTTCCCAAATGGGTATTCCTGGTTTTCTTGTAGAATCCTTTGAAGTCTTCTTCATTTGAGATTTGCTGCTAACAAATTGTCAGTGTACAAAAATCTGTTGCAAAAAATACTCCAAACACCATTAATCTATCCCTTGCTTTCCACTACAAGTATTTGCATCTGTTGGAATACAAAAGTTGACAAGCAGCAGCAGAACTGTGTGTGTATACTGCACTCTCCAAGCAAAAAAAACTTTGAAAGTAAGATACTTGAAAAAACGTAACTTCCAAAAGAGGTATGAATGCCTGGCCACAGTTACTTAAACATTTACATAGTCAAAAGTATGAATCAGGCAAAGAAATGTTATCTGGTAACAATCATGTAAAAGGCGGTGGTGTTCTTCCCTGAACCAGGACTAGAAAGGAAAGCTGTCCTTAGGCTATGACCCTAGATAGTCTGATGCAGTTCCTAAGTCAGCTGGAGAGTTGCAGTTGTATTTTATCTAGCAATATTATTTTCTCTTGCTAAAGGCCTGAGCTTTTCAACATGACCAGTAATAGCAACATCCATCAGATTTATTACTATAGGATGGGATGATATTTTATGCTACTTCTGATTTCATTTTAAAAGAAGAATTACCTAAATTAATTTCACAGCATAAGAGCTAGAGTCACAAAGAAGGATTTATTTCTCTGTATGATATATTTCTGCGTCTGTATTTTCGTGTTTTATTAGGTGACTATGATTTGCTTCCAGCATTTTCAGATCATGGAGTAGTGTCTTTGAATGCTCATAATTCAAGTTCCTAATCACTTGAGAATTAATTGTTGCTCACACAGTTGAAAAAGAAGTGGTTAAGAGGATTATTTTATGAAAGAATATACCTACAAATATGCATTTTAAAATTCTTTTCCAACCTGTTGATCATAAGCCTGAGACTTAAACTAACAATATCTACTGGACTTGCACACATTAGCAAAAAAAAAAAACCACACCAAATGTGGTTTTATGGAGTCTCCAAGTCTTTGACCATTTTATCTTTTCCATAAGTTTCTGCAATCTATAAACTGATTATAGAAAAGCAATTTTGTTTCCACTGAGTCTAAGTTTTGTTTCCACTGTTTGTCAAAGCAGTGATACAATTTGTTTCTGTGCTGGGCTTCAGAGACACAACTAGTTTTTTACTTTCTTTTCCATAATTCATCTATTCTGGAATGAAAACAACTGGAAGCAATATCAAGTAAAAATCCTTCCTACTTTTTGGTTCAGAATATCTGAATATACTGAAGAAAGTATAATAATGAAGACTGGGGGGAGAGGAGTGAAAGAGATTCAGAATTGCTTATCATTTTGTCAATTTGGACATTTCAGAAATACTGGGCTTCCCTAGCTCTACATTGCTGTAAATATTTTTGTTCCTTTCCCCATTATGTTGTTCTTGGTCAAACTGTAGGTTCATTCACTCCTTTTGCTCAGCTTGCATAAAACTCTGCTTCTCCATTACAGTGGTATTGGAAGGTCAGTTGTGAAAAAGAAACAGAAGAAACATTTAACACTTCAGTTTTTAGGGGCATTCCATTAGTGATTGCCAGCAAGGCGAAGTATCATACAAATAAACACAAATAGCTCATAAAGGAAAATTAAATAAAGAAATAAAATCCTATGACTGGTGGTTCCCCTTTGCTGTGCAGGATATTGTTTATCAGTAATCATTCAGAGTGCAGCCATGAAGTTCAGCATTTCCTCTGTGTTCAAATTGGAGGGGTTTTCTAGCTGTCTGTAAATTTGCCATTTGGCAAAAAAGCACCAGTGGATTATAGAGTATCTGTACAGGTCTTCTCACAACCTGTGACATAGATCAAGCCTTCTAGCAAGCTTTTCTACATTAGAACCATCAGCATCTTTCAATACCATTGATAACCAATGATGTGATCATTAAAAGATACCTTTTAAAGGTATTGAAATAATTTATTAAAGGTGTCAGAGCATTTGCAGTAGTTTCTTAAAAGATGTCAGAGAGTATGTGCTCACTGTCTAACCACGTCTCTTTGGAGCAAGTAGGAATTGCTTTCTCCTCTCTTTTCAGTACAATTGTTCAAAATTTAGCACAAATAGTTGAAGAATCAAAGCACACTGTTTCTCAACCAGTTTAAAGTCTCTAAATCTCTTCAGATGTAGTGTTTGGACTGTAGTCCAGACAGAGAGTACGAATAGTGAAGACCAGTTCACAAATAGAAGGAGCTGTAATCAAGTTCCCAGTTCCATTCCCAAGCCCATTCTAGTGGTAACAGCCTCAGTAGGACTTAATTCTCCAACGTAAATCAGCAATAACTCCATTTGTACCAGGGGTTTATACCAACAACAGAGAAATCAGTATCAGGTTCAAGAACTACAGTGACAAAATACTTTGTTCTGTATAATTTCAGAGCATTTCAAATGCTGATGCTCTTTGATGATGCTGTTTTATCAATACAGCTATGAAACACTAAGGAGAGCAAAAGAATACACACTTGGTATGCTTGAGCTAGTCTTTTCATGGAAAGTTTTCTAAAGAAAATGGGACAAGGTCAGTACTTTAATATTCATGCCTCAGTTAAGATGTATGACCGTATATCAATATATTTGGGTAATGAAATTTATAATCTATTAACTGAAAAAAAAATTCAGGTAAATAAGGTAAATATCTTAAAGCTTTAAAATGGCATTTTTTTAAAAGAGAAGGATTTTGTTAAAGAGAAGGATTATTTACAACAAAATCACATTAACCAATCAACTACATTTTTGAAAACCAATAAAAACTTCAAATTAAAACTTTATGACTCTGACTGAAAAAAAGAATCATACTGCCTTGACTAAAAAGAAAAGAGGCAAAAAGGAAGTGATTACTGGCTGAGAATTTATATTCCAAGTTTTATTTGGATGGTTGTATCAGATTCATTATATGTATGTATATGTATTAGATTCATTATGTTCACACTGCCAAGAATTACTCTAATGTAGTAGATGAGAATTTCTCTAATGTATTACTGTTGGCTGGAAGTAATTATTTCAATTCAAAGAACTAATGACATTTACTAATATTGCCATGCTGCTTTATTGCAGCTTTGAAAATAGATGGGCATACTGAGTGGTGTGACATTCTAAACAGACTAAATTTAGAGCCCTGTTCCCTGCTCTTTCCACTCTGTTTCATGAGACCAAATCTGAACAGCAGCACTTTGTGTCAGGCCTGCAGTGTGTGATAGAGTAGGTGGAATGGCACCTTGAATTAAACCAGAATCTACAGCATGCCTGGAGAATGTGAGGCATCCAAGACAATGATTGGTCACCCTGTGATGGAGTGTAAGATAATCATCCAGCTAATCCCTTTCCAGGGATTCCATGTTATGCAGGATAACATGAAGATTCTAGTTTTAGTCTGGAAGCAGAGAAGCCAGATCTTGCAGCACTGTGCCCAAAATCATTAGTCCAGACTCAGCAGGGATGATGAATTTAGCCTTGGCATCCAGAAATACAGCTGTATCATTTCTCTCTCAGTACAGACATGGGTCAGAAGCCATTTAGGTTGTCTGTACCAAGACTTGTGGCAGAAGAGTCACATGGATGAAATTAGAGCATGGGGTCAGCTCACTCAACCTAAGCCAGACAGAAGTTTTCTTCCTAACTGATTGCTCATGGTGGGGCCTTGCAAACCAGATGTTTGTCACAGAGGAAAAAGGTACAGTACTGTTTTCTTTTCACTTGGCTGCCTTTGGGCAGTTGTGCAAAACACAATTTCTGTGTTCTGGAGTAACTGATTTCATGTCTCCCATAGTGGGTTTAGTACTGGCCAAACACCAGTGCACCCACTAGAATTATTTACTCATTTTCTGCTGTGAGATAAGGATTAGGAGGAGAGCAAAGCAGGCTCAAGGTTTTAAAGGGTATAAGAAAACTTTATTAACAGAATTAAAAGAAAAATAGTAAGAAATCAGAACAAGCTTTCAGAATACTTCTCCTCCTCCCAGCTTTTCTTTTTTTCCCCCACCAACAACGTAAAGAGACAAATTTGGTATTTTCAGTCAGTCTGCCACTCTTAAAATAATCTTTTTTCAGTCCACTTAGGGAGAGGAGTGTCTCTTACCATGCCATGGAGACTTTTCCACAAGAAACAAATCTCTTGTGATTTTAATTTTCACGAATAGCAGCCACCCAGAAATCTGAAATTGTGAGGTCCCTCCCATGGTTTTGGTAGTTTTCCCACAGCTACCACCATGGGTCATTTCAGCTTATTGGTGTACAATTTTAAGGATGAGCCATTCTGGTATAGAAACAAAAGTTCACTTATATCTGGGAACAGAGGTTTTCTTCTTCCATTCCTGGGGCAAGGTTTTTCATCTCACTCATTTCTCTCTTTTCAAGCTTCTCAATGGATCACAGCTACGTCAACATCTGCTTGCAGGTGCCTCTGCTCACATGTTTAGTTAGAATGCTACATCCCCCCAGTGCATTCCATGGGTCACAGGGAAAAAAAAAGTCTGATGCAGCAATTATATCTTCCCTATAGCCTTATAAGAGAATTTCAACCCAAGACTAAGACATCTCCTCATTCTCCTCCCATCTGGGATTTGACTCCTTCTTTACTGACCCTGGTGTCTCCATGTTATTTTCTTTACGTGTCTTCACCCTTTCCTTTTTTCTCATTCGAGAGAGGATTGATGTCTGCAAGTTTCATCGGTGCACTGAAAGAGTTGATATCTTGCCCTGGCCTGTAGATGGCTGGGCCGGCCTGGCTGTGCAGCAGAGCAGGGCCCTGCCCCACCAGGCCGCGCGGCAGAGCGGGGCCGGGCCCTGTGTCCTGGTCTTGCCAGCGTCCACTTACCTGTTCAAAGGACAGAAGCAAGAGAGCTTTTTCTGGGGCTTGTTCATTTCTAAGTGTGATTTCACAGAGGTGTCCTCAGCTTTCTTAAGTGGTTTAACAGAGTGTCAGCATTCAAAACTAGACGGCTGATTGGTTCTGTCAGGTCTGAAGGAAGCTGCCAAGGTCCTTACAGGGAATGGCTTCCATAGCTCGTGGTCTCCATCCCCAGCTAAAAACCAAACTACATTAAACCACAACACCTCCTTAAGGAATGGTTTGAACTAAGTTATCCTGGTGTAGTGCTAAGTTGCTCCTCAGAAGACTTAGAAGTAATTGCATGTTTTTGGGTAAGAAAACATGAGGTGCAACATATCTGAGGTCCTGCCCTCCCTCCATAAACGCCTAATATTAAAACCACACTAATACCAGATTAAAATGTTTGCATTTGCAGTTCGGTGGGAATTCTCTTCCCCCAGGAGCTGAGTAGAAATCCAGCACACTTACAAAGTAGGAGTGTATGAAAACTCACAATTAAAATCTTCTTCCATTGCCTTGGCAAGGAGTAAGGACTGGACATATTCCACAGCCAAGGGAGGCTTCTTCACCTGTCTAGAAATTTATGTAGGTCTGTGTAAGAACCTATATTATAAATTCTTAGTACGCAACATTTACGTGACCACATTTTCAGCAGAGGTAAGGAGAACAAAGAAGCTAAATCATAAAGATAATTTTTATGAAGAGAAACAATATATTTCTCTGGATTTTCTACAGTGAAGTTGTAAAACCTCCCTAGAAAGATAAAAGAAGCCTGCTTAGAATATTATTTGGATAGTTGAAGCCCCTCTGTACCAAATGTGCCGACAGACTTTATTTTTCAGATGACAAATTTCTTAATATGAAGTCCTTTCTCAAAGGTGCTAAAATCTAGCAGCAGTACAGCAGTAGCCACAAGGATTATAAACAGGAATCTGTCAAGTCATAAATAATTTATTAGCTTTCTCTAGTCTTGTAGCAAATTCATTATCAGAATACATGGTGTGTGTAATTCTAACTGAAATACACATCCGACAGCTCTGTATGAGTGTTTGTACTGGGAATTACAAACTGGAGCACATGCAGCATCCTTCTCCTTTGTGACTGCATGTGCTAAAAAAGGGTGTGAGGCAGGAGGTCAGTACCTCCCACTGCATCACCACATGATTCCCAGCTGCTGGTGCAATGTATGGGAACATAGCTGTTATTCCTTACTGGCTTGTGTTTCCCAGACAGAACAGGTTAAAACAGAGCTCTGAAAGCTGAGCTTGGTGATGGCAAGGACTCAAGCAAAATAAGCGGTTACCTAAACTAAGCAAGTGCTGGACACAGGAAATTTGTAAGGGTAAACATAGAAGGGAATCCTGTAGTTCTTCCAGCAGTGACCCCAACTCTACTCCAGATTCAAGCCTCTCCCCAAAACAACTCATTCAACTGCCCTCTCCCCATGCATCCCTGGAGGCAATTTGCTCTTGCAATGCACCCCTGGTTCTGCTGTGCTTGCCAGCGCTGACACTGCAGGAAAAGGCTGTGTGGTTAAAGCTGCTTTGGTGGGAGGGAGAGGCAGCTGGCAACCTTCTAATTACATTCCTCCAGACAGCAGGGCAGGGTGTGGGTACATGAGCTCGGTACTGGCAGGGAAAGCAGCTGCTTTAGGTGTAACTGAAGACACAAACAGACACAAGTGCTAGGAAAGGGAGCTCATTTGGCCTTTGTTTCCATCCCACGCAGGTAGATGGTGCCTGACAGACCCACACTCTTGTGGCTGTGAAACTGAATTTTTGTCAAAATGAGTGAGTTATTTTGTCTTATCCTCAAGACAGGAAATGTATTTGTTTGTACTGATACGAAACCTGCAGCCCACTGAGTATATGGGTGTATACAAACCATGCTGCATCTTCCATGTACTTTTTACAACAGAAGGCTGCAGATCCTGACACAGCATGCTTTGCCACAAGGAGAATCTGTTTGCTATCATTGCATATGTCCTGCACAATTTGCAAGATGTGATTTCACTGTGCTGAATCCTTAAGAACCAAGGAGCACTTACATATGAAATAAGCTTAAGTTTTCTAGGCTTGATTTTCCATACAGCCTACCCTCTAACTCCAGAGGTCTTCTCATACTGTTTGTGGCTAGTGTAAGGGTTAACTCTGAAGGAACAAGAATACTCTCAAATTCATCCTAGAAGAGTTACTTCAGTTTCCAAAAGAGAAATTTCCAAAAGAACCTAGAGCCTGAACTGATGCTTCCATCTGCAGTCCCAGGAAAACAGCATCTGTCTAGAGGGCTAGGCTTGGATTCAAATAGAGAATTTGCTGCAGCTATCAATGATGTAAAAATAGTTTTATTTTTTACATTAGCTCTCTCATTTTTTCTGCTAACTGACAAAACCTTTTCAGATTATTGAAGGGCAATTATGAAGGCCTAAAATGTATAAACTAAACTGCTCACCTACTGTGAGCCTTGTTTGTGTTCCACCAAGGCAGAAATTTTCAGATAAAAGCACAGCCCCATAGGTGTTAGGAATCTGGTCCAAATAATAATCTAAGCTCATTTTTACTGTCCTAGAGAAAGAAATGTCTGCCCAGCAAGTTATCAGTCAATTTATTATCATTTTAAGATGCACAAAATGTCTGTCAAAGGTATGATAAGAAATTTTACTACTCTTAAGTGAAATAACACTTCATATAAAGAGAAAAATAGATTTGTTAAATGAGGGGGACAATTTATGTGAGATAGTGAGCCAGGTGAAAAAAACATCAAGAATCAGCAATAAAACACATCAATAAGCCAGGGTAATTGAATCAGTCACAAATGTTGTTAGATTTTTTTCTCCACTCCCAATCTGAAGCAGTGTGAGTGGCTTTAGCAAAGCTCTATTTGGAGATACTCTCCGGTTCCATATTTGCCATCTGGAAATGGCGTGACAGAAACACACTGATGTGCATTTAAACACACACCCACACTCTCAGAGGCCCCAGTTACATAAGAGTGTGAAGCAATTAAAGCCTCCTGGTTTAGAAATAATGTTATTTATTGCAGCTGATTTCATGCCTCCTTCTTACATGCAGTGCTTCTTAAAATCACAGCCTTGGTGTGCCCCATCCCTGTGCTGGGAGGAGGCATTTCATGTCATGGCTTCAAGTCCCTTTGGTCCCAATGCTGCAGCCAGGGAATGAACAGGAACATAGTAATGCTTCTCCTGCCTATGCACTTGATTTCTCAAGCATGGAAATGGAGTCAGGAAGATAGAACAAATCACAGTAATTTCAGATGTTGTTAGGCTTAATTTGTAGACTTAAATTGTGTAATTAAGTAATAGAAGCACTAGCTCTTAGGGGCATCTGATGCCTTCAGACTTGCAGTGCTGAGTTAAAAAAATAAGATACTGGTTTTCTGTGTGCATTTCAAATTAAAATTACTTTCAGCTGAAGAAAACTTCATCATTCAAGGCTTATGGAGATGAAAGTTGAAGGCATGGTGGTAGTTAAAAGATTCACAATAACAAATTACAAAAAGGCAGAAACTATGTAACTTTCTTTAAAAATAAAGATATGTCAAATAAACATAAAAACATAAAAAGAACTATACTAATCAAGTTACATTTAATAGGAAATATGGTGCACCTTACTGCCCTCTGTACCAATTTAAGTGTTAATGTTGCAGTCAGTAGCACTTAGGTTTTTTGTTGATAAACCTTCAAAACAGGGAGATATGTTCATTTTTGCTTGAAAAAGTCAGGTTGCCTCAGTTCAGTTCCTTTCTGGACCAAATAGACTGTGTGCAGTTGTGTTACCACAAGGAGTTTCTTAGAAATAGTTTGATAATGAATTAATCATTTGCCAGAAAAGAACAATAGGAGAAGTTCCATGTTAGAAACATACCACTGTTTTTCTAAACTTGTCTTCTTTCATGTTACTAAGTACTTCATCATGGATTTTCCTAGGAGTATCCCAAAAATCTTTTAAGACCATACTTCTGCCAGGTTTTGCTCCTTTTCCTATCAAGATCCTCTGGTTGCTCAATGACTAGTGTTTCTGAAAGACTTTTAAAAATTTTTACCATCTTCCAGTATAGTTCACAGGGCCAAAAGTAGCATTTCCAATTAATTAATCTGTGAATGAGAGCAGCTTCCCTGAGGTGGTCTTATGTTGTGCTCTAACCCTCAGCTTGTGCTTAGTTCACTTTGCTCAGCAACTAACTGGTTGCAAAATTTTTATCTTGGCTCCAGCCTCTGTTTTCTTGTTGAGCTGATATATAATGCAGTAAAAAAAAAAAAAAAAAATCGGATGGTAAATGATGAGTATGAGTAGTCAACTTGAAACAAGTAGGGTCAATACCTATGCTTCACCTGGCAAGCAGTGTCTGCAGTCCCCTCCCCTAGGTCCTAAAACACTTCCTTTCTCTTCCATCATTGCTACTACCCATCTACCTTTTTTTCTACCATGCCCTCTTTTTTTTCTCCCTGAGATGCCCAATCCTCGCACAGGGCTTGGCAGCTTTCTTCATTTGCACTCTGTCTGGCTGGCCAATATGCTGAACAGCACAGTGGGCATCTTAACAGCTGTCCACTTTCATATGCCACATATTGTGCACAGCATACCATAATAGATAAGATTTATTAAGTGTTTAACTGGAAATCAGGCACTAATCAAATAATCAAGCTCTGCTGTTTATAGCCATTTCCAGAATGAGTGCTCTACTCATGTCCTGCCAAGGATTTGACCTGAAATCATTCCAGTTATTTAGCTGATCACTGCCTTAGGCACTCTGAGCCAGTGAAGGGCAAGAGAGCAAGTACCAAAGAGAGACACAGACATCTTTACATAGAGGGAAAACCCATGTGCAAGATGTTAATCAAACAGTAGGTGGTATCTCTGACTCAAAACACTTCATTATCTAAGTTACAAGTCTTAATACTTTGATAAAGGAAACAACTGAGCAAAAACAAAAGCATATAGGAATCCAGCTGGTGTGAAAAAACATATTTTTTTCTTCTTCAGTGCCCATTGTCCTGAGTTCAAGAGTTAGAAAAGGTGGTTCTGGTTACAACTTACCACCTGTCATTATCAGTTTGAAAGACTGTATATTATAGTAAAGGGAAGGGGGCTGAAAAAGTTGTCTGTAAGAAGTTTTCCACAGCTAGGAGAGGTAATAGAAGAGAACAAAGGTTTTGGGGATGTAGGGAACCTGAAAAGCAAGACTTCAGCTGAGGATGACCTGCAGCTCTGGTAACAGGATAATTTGTATCCTAGAGATCACTCTGTGTGTATTTAGGGCACTTTCTTTAGATGCTATTAACATTTGCTGCTGGAACATTAGGAATTGGCATGAATACATATTTGAGTAATTGTAAAATAAATGAATGTACTTCAAAACTATGTTACTTTTCATCCTGCCTCTTACCAAATACTGATAATGAAATATTGCACTTAGACATCTTGGCAATTCCAGAGAAGCCTGAGAAAGTCCCACAGTCCCTTTCATTGAACTTTGCAAGTGTTAGTGGTGCTATAGTACCTGCACAACACCTGTGGTTAATAGGGACTTAGAAACTGCCAGTGACTGATCCCCTGTAACAACCTGAAGTAACTGATGTAAAACGTATCCTCGGAATTAGAAAGTTTTCCCCCTGCTAACTGACATCTACTTTGTTGCATTCTAAGCCCATCCTGTCTTTACTTTGCAGGTCAAAAAGTCAGCAGCAAGTCAAGTCAGCAATAGTCTTTCAGGTACTTGAAGACTGATATATCTTATCTCCTATATGTCTTCTCTGTACCGTGTTAAATACAAGCTGTTGCAGATTCTCCTTCTCTTTACACATCCCACTTGAGCATATGCCACTTTTCCTTCTGCAACAGCTTGACAGTGGTCCACATTCTTTTTGTAAGCTACATCTTGCTCAGAGCTGCTTCTTATTCCCTGTCCTGTATATATACACATTCAGTGTATATATACATATGCATAAATATATATACACAGGATGGGGATACTTTACACAGTATTACTGTTGAGTATAGAACTTGAATGTGTCATAAACTGAATCACATCACATTTTTTTCAGGCTGTTTTCTGAATTTATCAAGATCTTGACACGAATACAAGATAGGTAAAGGAAAAGACATAGCAGAATCTTTTCTGTTATTACAATCATTGCTTTATCTATTACAGGCAGAAATTTAAACAAATCCTGTCCCAAAAAAACAAATCAAAAACAAAACCAAAAAAAACCACCCAAAAAAATGTACAAATAAAAATTAAACAAAACCCCAATTCTGTCAATAAACGTGTTTAAAGTTGAATTCACCACTACTGTGACAGGCTTCTATCTTAAAATTTCTTTACAACATTCTTATAGATAGTGACAATTTCCAGTGACATTTTCTTGCATAGAAGGAATGCTGAAAACCCACAAAATAAAGCCAGAATGGGAGCTTGGTCCTCTCAGTATCTCTGATAGTGTACAATATCAAGTCACTTAAAGTAACCATGAGGAAGTGACAAGCCACAATATTTTACTACTGCATTTGGTCACTTCAAAACATGACATTGTTTTTTAATATCATCTTTTTTTTCCTTTCTTTTTTCTTTTTTTTTTTTTTGGAGATGTGATGCCTGTCAGCTTCTAGGAGCCATAGAGAACAGCATATTGAACTTCTTGTACTGTAATAGAATCCAAGAAAAATAGTCCAGTTCATAACACATCAAATTAGAGATAATTATTGAAGCAAGAGATGCTGCACTCCCTCTGCTTATAACAAAGGATGGAAATTATTTTAAAAGGGTAATGCAGGAATCAACACAGTATTTTTTCTGTGTAATATTTAGGATAATGTGTCCAACTCCCTATTTAAAGTATTACAGCATACACATCAAAATAGTGCAAGAAGTGAAACATTAAACAAGGATTGAAATTTCTAAATTCCAACTCCAAATGCCATTGGAAACAATGGTGTACTTGAATTACCTCAAAATAAATGTGATTAGTAGGCAAAGATTAGAAAGAAAAGTTAAGGCCTTAAATCAGTCTTGCTGAATATCTGAAATGCTGTGACATTCAAAATGCCTATCCAGAATGAAATAATCTGTCTGAGAAATCTGTAGAGGTATAGTAAACCAACACTTGTAAAAATTGAGAATATCTCCACTTATTCATTTCATATTTTAATACTGAGTCAGAGTAAGGGTTCTTCACCTCAGAAAGAAAAAATTACAGATCATAGTCACCTTCTGCTGCAAAAGATGGAGAGCAGCTTATAGGCATGGAAATTACCACAGATAATTCTCCATTCTTTCTCAATCTGTACAAGAAAGAAGATACAACAGCTCCCACAAATGCTGCCCCATCTCTGAACTTAAGCAGCTTATGGTAACTTATGCAAAAACACAGATCTACAGCCCTCACCTTGCTGTGGGAACAGGTAGGGCAAAAAAAGCCTGGACTGGCATGATTTAATACCTGCCAAGGATGCTACTGCTCAGAAGATATATTTTATAGTACTAAGTAGTGCAAAATCTGTGAAGACCAACTGTGGTGTATACATGACATCCATGACAGAATGGATTTATAAAAGACAGCTCTGAGAAGTTGCTAGGTAACAGTGTCTTGTCCTCACAACTGCTGGGTCCTGATCATCTGTTCTCATGATGCTCTGCTGCATCCTCTTGTCCTTGCTCAACACTAGTGTGGATACAGATTTTTAACTAAAAGTAGATCTGAGATGATCTCTCTAATTGACAAATGTTTCCTTTGCCAACCTTTTGAAAGTCTGCCTAATTCATCACACTTACACAAGACACAGCTCTTCATATTTCCAGGAAATTACTGCCTGGCCCTCAATACTCACTCTTTGTGACAGACCAATTAAGAAATTTTACAACAGAAAGCTCACCCCTCTGCCTGATTTTATTAAAGAATACATGACCTACAATATTGCGTTCAGTATGGTGTCAACTCAAAAAAAAAAAAAGCGTTCCAGCAACACATAAAGGAAAAGTAGCTTTAAGGATATCTGAGAAAAAACTAGCTCTGCACCAGGACTCTCAGAGGACCTGAAATGGCCTAGGGGGACAAAGATGGTAGCACCAAAACAAATCCAACTATAAGGCAAGTTCCCCACAACCCATTGTAAATAATAAAACACATCTGCTGCAGACATAACATCACTGGGATTTGTATGATTGAATGTGACAGCCAAGGAACTCTGACACTAAGAGTGGCTTTGCTTGGGCTTTGTTTTTTTCCAAGCATGTTAACACAGCTTAGCCATTTCCTTGCTTCATTTCACTGCAGCATTTTGTCCTTCCTGTTGTTTTTAAAAGCAGAGTGAGCAATACATTATAGATCATTGTCAGCCAGAGTTAGCAATTCAAAGCTAAGAAGTCACCCTCTGAGGAGTGAGCTGGTACAGCAGCTCCCTGGGACCTCAGGTCTGAGGTGAGCACAAGACCTCTAAAGGAACAGCTTAGCTGCCCCATCTATTCACTGTGATGCTTTGCTCCCCAGCAGTGCAGGCAAAAGCCATGAAAACCTGGCTACAAGAACCCAAGGAAAAGGAACAAATTCATTTTACTGTGCAGAAAGCTCTCAAAGGCTGTGTATCTTTCATCAGATCTGTTATAACAGAAGCTGTAACTTCAATTGATACTTCAAGTGATCTCAATCTGCCCAACAGTGATGTCCTGCTTCTGGCAGTTTCGATCAGTTCCAGTCAGGAGAAGAGTTATTAGCTTAATAAATTCTGTTCAGCCAGAAGCCAAATATTCTCAAAAACAGATTTTGGAAGTAATCATTATATTCTTCTGCTGGGCTTCTTATTTTTCAGTGTATTGCCCTAAGCATTCTTTGTACTATCTAGAACTAATGGCTTCATGTTAGAGACTCTCTAAAGGCAAACAAGAGTTTTTAAGGTTGCCTTACACCCTTTCCAACAAGTGCCACAATTCAAGTGCATCTGAAGCCCCCCTCACTCATGTTGTAGACACTCTTCCCAAGTAGGCCAGAGACTTGCTTTTTCACCAAGGTTAAAGCTGCACATTCATTAGGTGCCATGACTTCAAGCTAGGCTGTACAGTACACCCCTGACAGAAGCCCTCCTCCACCCAGGACACACAGTGTGCCTCTAGAGGCAGAGCCTCACCATTTTGCTAGGATTATCCTGCTTGAATAATTCATCACATCCTACTGCCAGTGGTGTTTGCTGTTTGGGGACCTAGTTCATTAAAATTTTGTCATAACAAAGGCACTTAGTACATGAAATAAAAGACAATGGCACATCTGACCAGTACTAAACCATAAAATTTTCCTTGAAACCTTTGTTAAGTTCAACTTTTTTAGGCACAAAATGGATTTTGGTGCTTACTTCAGCACCTTACCCTTCCAAATTCCCTTTTCAGTGTACAATGCAACTGATTTCAGCATCTTTACCAGCACAAAATACTTTCAGAAATAAATCGTTTCCCTGGTATCTTTCCAGTTCTTCAGAGTACACCTGAGTTTGCAACTTACCAAATGTTGCTTCTTTGTTACTTTTATAGTCAGTCACAGTCAGTCTTCCAGGACATACTGGGGTATGCCTTCAGCCCATTATTGTGCCACTACAACACATTCCCCCATTCCAGTGTGCAGCACCTCGGTCAGCTGCCTACAGGCACAGCAACCACATCTTTTCCTCCTCAAGGAAACACAGTATTTTCTAGAAGCTGTTCTATAGTTTAGAAATCTCCTGTACCCTGTATGTGTTTGAATCTGTTCCTTCTTCTTCTTCCAAAAACTTCTGTTGCAACTCAAAAAATATTCAACAGATTTCTTTTTTTTAATCTGAAGCATTGGTAGGAGTGATACTGGACACAAAAGGAAGAGTTCAAAGAAAACTGAGATTTTTCACACACGTATCAGAGCTGTAGATTTCCTCTGATTCTCTCTGCTGCCATAGTGCTCTTTCTTCATTGTTGTATTATGTGGGCTGCCATCAGCTGTCAGTCTTGGGTTAGGTTCAGCTGTGAGCTGTTTGGAACACTAGTCTTGAAATAATTTGTTTGTAACCAGAGATTTCACTTACCACAGCTGCAGGCTGTACTATGCAACTCCCCATTTCTCTTTTGTAAATAATTTTGCAGACATTTCAAATCCTAAATTCCTAATTTGCTACTGGTGGCTAAATGTTATGCATTAGTCTTCTTCAGTGACTACTGGCTTCTCACAACTATCCTCTTCATTACACAACAAATGATTAAGAAAAATCATTTTGGTATTTGTTCCTTAATTAGCGCTGGATTTATTCTTCCTTGTAGTGATCTCAATGCCAAACTAGTCAATACAGTTCTTCATCGCCACAGATCTTTACCCATTAACCTTGCACATTTCACAATATAAACCAGGTGCTGTGCTGAATATATTCCACATTAAAACAGAAATACAGTCATTTCATTGTTTTAAAACTGGTTTGAAATAAATATGATGTCTACAATTTTACAGTAAATAGAATAATATAATTAAGCTCCCTTTTAGTATGAGGAGTGAGTTTAGTTCATATCATACTTCTGTTTGGAGCTGCTTTTCTCTATATCAGATCCATTTCAGAATGGATCATCCAAAACCTTCCTAGACAAGTACATGAATACTTGTTTTTAACTGCCTGTGTTGTATAGCACAACAACATCATTTTCAACAGACGTCAATATCAGAAACAAAATGACAATGTAGATTACCATCATTCTACCTGAGCCACAGAAATTATATATTGAGGTCAAACCTAAACATGTGGGACTCTAGGAAGTGCTTTAGCTAGCTGAGCTCACCACATGCCCAATGTGCCCCTTCAGTGAACATCTCTGCCATAGAACTTTTGAACAAAAGTGTTCATAAAGTGCAAAAGTAGGAAGCAGGAGACAAGTCAGGTACCCAGAAATTTCACTGAGAAGTTAAACAAAACACTTGCAAAAAAAAGTTTGTAACATTTTCCATTTTTTTCTAATGAACAGATGCCTGAAAATTTCCCTTGCTTATAATAGATACGTGTTAATACCATATGTCAGCTCAAAGTCCCCAGAGCACGTCACATACTTGTTCATTTGCCTGCATTTCTCACTTCCTAGCTTGCTGTGACTATAAGGGAAAAGGTATATTACTGTTCATGAGATGTTTCTACTTTATCCCCTCTCTTTAAAACTGGTTGTTAGTTCACCCATTAACACTAACTGCAGCAGCAGAGCTATCAGATGTGCAAAGCCAATTCTCTCACCAAACATTTAGAACTTTATAGAGTAATAAGGCAGAAAGCAGCTAATGCAGCATGCAATGTGCTAGCAAAATGTGTGAAGCACTACAGCTTAGATAAACCCATCTGAGTCTAATTCACCTTTTGCATGATCTCAGTAAGCATTTCAATCTTCTGAATAAACGTGTATTGGTGAAGGGTGATTGCCCAAGTCAGAAAAGCCATATTCCCCTCAGTCGACATTGCAGCTGCATAAACATCCAGGATTTAAACCACCTAAAAACTGCAAACTTTTCATAAACTACATTGGTAAAAATCACAGAATTGTTGAGGTTGGGGGCCATCCTTAGAGGTAATTTGGTCCAACCCCTCTGCTCCAGCAGGGCCACTGTGTCTTGTACAGCACCATTCCCAGACAGCTTTTGAATATCTCCAAGAATTGAGACTCCATGACCTCTCTTGGTAACATGCACCAGTGCTCAGTCACCCCTCACAGTGAAAAGCATGTTTCTGAAATTCAGGAGAAACTTCCTGTGTTTCAGTTTGTGCCTGCTCACTCTTGTCCTGTCACTGAGCACCATTGGAAATAGCCAGGCTCTGTCCTCTTTCCACAATCCCTTCAGGCATTTACAGACATGAATGAGATTGCCCCTCAGCTTTCTCTTCTCCAGGCTAAACAGCCTCAGTTCTCATAGCCTTTCCTCATAGGAGAGATGCTCCTGTCCCTTAAATACCTTTTTGGCCCTTTAACTAAACTCTCTCCAGTAGTTCCATGAGTGTTTTGTTCTGAGGAGCCCAGAACTGGACACAATATCCAGCTTTGGTCTTGCCAGGGCTGAGTAGAGAAGAGATCACCTTCACCAACCTGCTGGCAATATGTTTGACAAACACAGCCCAAGGTACCATTAACCTTTACTGCAACAAGGGCACATTTCTGGCTCATGTTCAGGCTACTTTCCAGTGAGTATCCACCTGTATATGCCAGTGAATGGTGGCGTTCCTACCCAGAGGCAGGAATTTACATCCCACAAATATGTGTATATATATGTGTGCATGTATATAGATATATATATTTATCTCTGTGATTTGCATCAAGGAATTGCAAATTTCTTAACCAAATGTTAATTTTCTCCTGTGGTGTAGCTGCAGGCAGTGTTTTAAGCAATAAATACTAATTGAGTTGAGAGTAGCTGCTACATCCAAACTACTTGAAAGGATGAAAGGCAATTTCCCTCCTAAGGAATCCAAAAATCACTTGGGATTGCAAGTCTACCAAAATTTCAAGCAGAAATGTACTAAAACCTTCAGAGGAGCCACATGCTTGCAGTTCCCCAGGCAATGACAAATACACTTTGGCTTGGTTCTGAATCAAAGAAAAAGGTCTCAAAAAATATACTCAGTACAAAGACACTATTTCTAGTGCCAGAGCTATAGCTTTCCAAAAGATTCAGCTGCTATATCGTAGTAGGTGGTAGGTTAAAAGGATGCCTTCAGTAGCTGAGTTCCAGACCCTCTTTCTAGGCTGAAGACACCATGCTGTCTTTTGTTTTGTCTCCAGTTCCCAAAGTCTACACATTCGCAATCTGAACAAGTCTTGCAAAACTAGCAGCAAAGGAAACATTATACTGATTTATTTTTCATTTCTCTTCCTAACTGATTTTCAAATTAAAAAGTTTAAAGAGCCTTCAAGAGACATATCTCTTCCCACGTATACCTATTTTGACATTTGTTACCAATTAAAGTGTGACATTTTCTGTAATGCAATATAATAACTACAGTCCTTTAATGAGTGTAATTAATTGAGTCTCAGAACATCCCTGTGAAATAGCCAAGATTTATTATTTTACAGGTGAGTGAGCTGAGGCACAGAGAAGTTAAGACCAAGAGAAAATAAGAAAAATACTCAGTGCAAACTCACCACAATAATTCTTACACAAATGCTGATAAGTTTACATTCCTTGATACTAGCAGCTTATTACTTTCCAAGACATTCAGAATTGTTTGTTAGTTATGAATTGGAACTGGTTTTGAATAGTCTGTTAGGCTCTCCCCCTACCCCCCAACCTTATTTTGCTCCTTCCTTCAGAGTTCAGCGTATAGCTGAAAGTCTGTATTTCAGCATCTGAAGATGCTACACATAGATGACTTATGAAGGTCATTAAAGAAATAAAAATAATAAATTTCTGAAACTGGTTATGGTAGAGGTCCAGAGTGGATTAATCAGCCTTATCTGTCACTTCTACAGCAGATTGGAACATTATCATGACATATTTTAGCAACAAAAAGTCTATACTATGTCTAGCCTTACTATGGTTTATAAAACACGCCACTGAATGTTGTAAATAGGTAAAATACTAAATACTGGCTAAATAGCACATAAAAATTAGAACAGTAAAGCATGGCATAGTAGATATAGCTGCCAAGGAAGCATGTTTTTAAAATTCTGACAGCATTCCAGGGCTAGAATGATTTTAATTTCTTCTTGTTCACAAATTCTTCTTAGTTACATCTTTGGATAAGTGGCCTGATTTTTTAAAAACCACTAGAACCCACAGACCTGCTCTTTAGGAGTGTTTCAGCATGTGGCACATATCTGGGGTTTGTGCCTGGCTTTTGAAGTCCTGGGTGTAGTTGTAGAATGCAACTGTAGACCTGTTAATGGTCACGGGAATTAAGGCAGAAATAGCTGAGAACTTGTTAAAAGTCTGCATGACATTCCATACTGTGTCAAAGAAAAGACGCTTAAGCAAAGCAAAACTCTGTCAGGACATGTTTCAGGGATTGTTTTTGGACTTTTCCCTTTCCAAACCGCAGAAGCCTTGAAGAGTATGTCCCAAAAAAACCTGTTGGCATCACACGTCAGATTTCCAAAGTGATTGCCCAGGAGGTTTTTTTCATAAAACTGTCCCCTGGAGAAAGAAATAATATCCTCAGTATAACTGGGCTGGCAATATAAACTAAAAATGGTAATCAAATGATTAACAATGTCATATTCTGTAAAACAGACAAATTAATAGCATTAATTCATGTTTGTTCCAACTTAATTTTTGAGCATATTTTTATTTTTCTTTTTAAATTATTTTCCCATTTGTGTAGCACAATATTTATGAATCCATTTCAAAGGGGTTTTATCACAGGGTTTTCACTCAAATCTCTGTAGGTGGCTCTTTAGCACAGAGCAGAGTTCATTTACAGAGCAGTTGTTTCAACATCTGCCACCACTCATCAGGACAGGTGACCTATTTTGTATTTTGTAGAAGTCTTACAGTGCCATGTGGTCCTTTAGACATTGTGATCTGGTTCTAAAGATCATCCTTTTTAAGCTCCTTCTTTGTTGTGTACTTGTTTCTTCAAGGCTTGAAATTTATACTTTCAACTAAACTACTAAGGGTTTAGTCAGCACAAGTATAAGCCCAACACTTAATTAAGAGAAACATGCCCTAAATCAATTCATGCTCATTGAAACCTCACTAATGAAGCACTTGGTGTGTCTAGTTTTCATTCTGATAGACATGTGTTCATGAAGTGATGTGTGTGTTCGTGATGAAGTGAACCATGTGCTAACACAAGGTCCTGATGCACCTGCATCTTGGTTTCCCAGAAAGGACCAGATAGTACATGTCACTCCTACAGGCATGTGTCAGGGAAGAAGGCACAAAACATCTTTCAAGTTCTTGGCCATATTCTAAGTTTCTTTATAAACTGGTCCTTCTATACCAATCCCTGGACCAGAACCTACAGGTAGTGCTAATTCTCTGAATCTCATACAGATGCTGTATTATTATTCTCAAACAGACATAGCAGAGCTTCTTTTTACTTATTTGTCTATTTACATGAATGCTTCATCTCAGGTGGCTACATAACTCTTTCCTAATTCAAGCCTCCTTCCCCCACCTACACAGACACAGGATTTTAATCAGACTATTTCTGGTCTACTTATAGTGGACAAACAAGTGAACAAAAATTCACCCACCCAATTTCCTTGGTGGATTGCCAAAGATACATGAGACAGGAAAACATAAAAACACAGAACTCTCATGCCATGTAGTTGGAGAGACAATTTGTCCTACCAGCATCAGAGGCTGATGATAATTAAATGCAAACCAAAAACAGGAAAGCAAGCTGGTAGGTACTGAACAGGAAAGAACAGTTCACCATGGCAAGTGTAATTATACTCTTAGGGTTTAATTGTAAATAACAGCTACTTCTGTATTGACTAGTGTGAACACAAAATGGTTTTAATGTTCTGAACTTCTAGGAGTAGTGTATATTCCTGTCCCTGAGTTTCTGAAAGCATTTCTCACCCAGCACCACCCTAGCATTTGTTAGGATCAAAGTGAAAGAGAAATTCCCATATGGTTTCTGTGACTCAGACAGTTGACCAAGAAATCCCTGAAGAATCACACCAAGAAATAGTTTGATATAAATTCAAAAAGGTGGAAAAAAGCATGATGTAGAGATAGAGGTCTTGGGCACGTTTTTAGTAATTGAATCCAGCTGGAAATGACAGAAGAGGAAGAATAAATGTGGGAGATACCAAAGCAGGAAAAAGAAAGGAGAGAAAACAAAAGGCCAACATACGCTACTTTATTTTAAACATTCTTATTTAAGACAAAGTCCAGTCATAAGCGAGAAGAAAATGTTATTCACCAAGTAATTTGTGTGTTGCTGAAGAAAAGTTAGAACCCTTACAAAAGCTCTGAAATATTGTAAAAAAAAGATGTCATTGGGACTCCTCAAATGCCATATGAGAACCTAAAAACATGAAAACAGTGATTCACTTCATCTAGGAAAACCACAAAACTGTTCCGTTCCAATAATCTGCTTCCATTATTTATGGTGTTCATCAAATATAAATATGTTTTCCTATCTTCTGCTGATCAAATCTTGAAAATATTCAAGTCCACTCACAAAAGTGAACTCCAAGCCTGAATCCACTGCCCCCACCATGATTAGGTGAGGTGATCTAGAAGGCTGCAAAAACAGGCTGGGGTCATGCCCCTGTACCAAGGACTTTTCACAAAGTAACTCTACAGCACACCTTCCAGCAGATCACAGGTATCCTGGTGTATCCACTGTCAACAGCAGAGCTGCACAGACCTACCTGAGGGTCATGGGCACCCTGTTGCTCACCCTGCTTTCCACACCACAGATGGACTTCACCACCAGCTCATGCTGCAAGGTGAACTCATAGTTCACCTTGTCTTCCTCCCAAAGAAAACTTGTGGATTTGGGCAAATTAAAGCCACTGGCTGTTTGAATAAGTCCTCTGGGTGGGATGCCTGATATATCAGGTCCAATGAGGGTTCAGCAGAGAACATCTGCTCAACATAGGTTGAGCCAGTGACAATAGGAAACTAGAAGGCAAAACTTCAGGCTCCTGTCCATTAGAGATCTGGAGATTAGTACTCGTTCATTCAGTGTCACCTGGAAGTCAACTGTGGGCCAGGTTGTGAACTCCATTATATGTACACATAATAATGTTTCCCATTAAGATGATGCTGGAATTAGGAAGGCATAAGAAGCAGGAAGGGCTAGGTGTCTGGGCATGCATCACAAAAACTTGACCTACAGCAAAATTAACAAAAAATTTTCCTACTTTCATATTCAAGAGAAATTACATTAAATATCCACTAAATAAATTAAATATCCACTACAACTAACAATGACTGCTGAAATATGTTGAATACAGTTAAGAAAAATGAGTTAGGAACATATGACAGAAACCTCATTCTCTTGAATTCCATGTTCTGGTGTAGATTCTTGCACAAGTGGAAAATAACTGCAACAAGGCACCCTTTTCATGCAGCATCTTCCAGCTTCTGTGAAAAGTACCAGACTTGTATAAGAGAGCTGAGCTTTAAAACATCTAACAGATTGTAAGCTTTGGAGTTGCCTTAGAGAGAGCAAAAAAAAGAAACAAAGCAGACATACTAGCTAGAATAAGCTGAAAAGCATATAATAATGTTAGAAAACTATGAAAAAATATGTTGAAGTAACCCTCATGCTGTAAAGGTCCAGCCTTGTGTCCCTGATGGGGAGGAGAGGTGCTTTGGCAAGGTGATCTGTGAGTTTTCATGATTAGCAATGCTTTCAACAGGAAAGGATTAACTGAGTAGCAAATAACTTGCTTTTCTTCTCTATGGAAAGAGATCATGTTTCTTATGGATTCATTTCAAAATTAGTTAAGCTTGACCCATCATTTCTCTGTAGGGCTACTTCTTCCTTCATCTTCTAAAACACCTTATATCAACTCCATTAAAAACCAAATTGAATATATAAATGAACTTGACACAGCCTTTCATACTAGTAATTTCTGTAATCAACAGACAGTTATTCCTATGATAAATTAATATTTTTATATTCACACAGTAAAAGGCTAAAATGGAAAAATAGACTATCCTATAAGAGAGGAATTTGGAAGCAAAAATAAAAAAAAGGATTTCAGACAAAATAAAATCCTTAGGTTTAGAAAAATTTTTTAAAGATCTTTATCTAGGTATTCTGATATTCACCATTGCATTGAGTACCTCTGGCAAGTACATCTCTAAAGTACTGAGAAGATGTTGAGAATTTTCTTTTTCTTCATGTGTGATGCACTCATAAAAAGGCATATTTTTGCTATTTGGGGCGTGGTTTAGGTTAAAATCCTACACCATGGAACTGATATGGTTGACTGTTGCAGGGGGTGAAACATCATTTTACTCCAAAACAAAGCCTCTCCAAATACTGTCTTTGTAAACATATTCCCACAATTGAAAGTAATGTAAAACTTTCCTCTGTAAGACAATGGGCATATTCCTCTAGTGTGTTCAAAACTAGTCAGTTCGCAAGTGAACTTTGTTACATAAAAGACATCAGTTTTACACAGAAAGGAATACCAATTATGTGGTACACAATAAGCAAATAACAAAAATGGAAACAATTGCAGAAATTCAGGCCAATTGCTTCAAATTCAGGTTGTCGGAATAGTCAAAGCGGTATGCACAGACTTTTTAATTTACCTGAAATACAGCAAAACAGACATCAAAAGCACATCTCTGAATTTAATCTGATTCTCCTATTTCCTTTAAAGGTCCTTGTCAGACATAAGTCTGTGCTCATTAACATGTAAGTTCTTGTGAACAAAACATTCAGAAAATCCTGCTGCTTTCACTTTGTAATATTATAAATTTTCTTGATGGGATCATTATTCAGTAATACTTGATGGCTAGTGAAACTCACACTAATGAGGGTATTTGAACTTTAGGTTTGGCTAATTAACCCTGCTTCAGTTGCAAAGTAGATTCAGAACAGAAATAGCAATTAAATGCTGAATTTACTTAACTTGCTAGAGAAATAGAAGCACATAAAGAAAACTCAGAAGAATGGTCAAGTGACTAGCATGTATAATCACAGAAATTAGTGCTGAATTCTCCATTACTGTTCCCAAAATAGTCTACCTATTTTGTATCTCTTAACAAGCATTTCCAAAATTACCTCATCATTGTAGGAAAAAACAAACAAACAAACAAACAAACACGTGGACACTCACAGTGGAAAGCAGCAGCTAAGGGAAGGATTTTAGGTTTCTTTCATGAAAGCATTGATCCAGACTAGCATCAAAAACAGTTTTAGATTTCACCATCTGTGAAATGTAGGAGTTGTCTTTATAAGATCAGGAAAATTGCCTACAGCTGATACTACCAGCCGTTACAAATTAATGCATTTGTCAGAAAAGAGTATTGATTTCGAAAGGCAGTACACACCTGTTTGTACCAGTGTTTCTGTGGAAAGGTGGTATGCTGCTTTTCATTGCTTAAGGACCTATGTGAATCCCATGTTACTTTCTTAGAATTTCTTGGGTTTACTGCTGGCTATATTACCTGCATCTTTCTACTTTAGAATGTCTGTAACAAGCCTTCATAGGTTGTGTTAGACCTCTCGCCCCATTGTGCTAGGCATGGCTAAGATCTTTATGATCTTACTTTACTAACTCCTTTCAAGAAAAGGACCTGGACCCCCATCCCACTGCATCTAAATTCAGTTAAGGAAACAAGGAATGGCATGCTCAGTAATAACATAGGATTGAATGGCAGCAGAAAAAAGTTTTGTTCTAAATCAAGCTGAATATTCTTCCTGAGAGGACACTGCAATCAAAAAGTTACAGAAAGTACCTGAGAAAATTAGTGTCAAAGTTCAGATGATCAAATTGTGTGTTCATACGTATCTGAAGTATATATAAGAGCTTTTGAAGTTCTAACAGAGCAATTCAGTATTTTAAACTAACCAAGTATAAAAATCAAGAGGCTCAGAAACAATTATTGTATGACACTAACATCTTGGTAAATTTACAATAGAGCTTCTGATTTTCTCCTGTAACTTCTTCTTCCAGGTTTTCCCAGGCTTGAAATAAGATTTTTCCTTTTTTTCTGCATACTGTCTTCCTCTTTACCAGCATCTCCACTGGCAATTTTACATTCTCTTTGCCCTTATACAAATGGTGTATTGCCTTAACCACCACACCCTCCTGTAGCCTTTCTTTGCCGTCTAATTGAAGAAGCTCTATAAGCCTGGTGAAAAGCCAGGCTGTCTGTTGATCTAACCAAAGCAGTGTGTTTACAGAAAAATGCAAGAGGCAGGATGCGCTGTGTTCAGAATTTGTACAGGCTCCAGTTTTATTTTCATTCCTCAGTGGCTTTATAGCATATGCTCAGGAGATGCAGAGAGCCAGGAGCACCATGGCTTGAATAGGAAGTATCTTATTTGTCATAGCTATACAAAACAGCCACATCAAAGTAAAAATTGGTATTAAAAAATATTTGCAAACAGATGAGAAATTAATACAAACACTGTCCCTGTGGCTTCTATTATGCTCCTTTATCGTAATAGCAGTGTCTTCTATTAGGGAAATGTTTCTTTTTTTATTAAAGAAATATGATATACCTTAGAGAAAAGAACGGGAAATGAACTGATATTCTAAAATCAAATGTCAGCTCTTCCTCTATCTAAGCTTTCAGATGATTACAAAAGGCTTAGCTGGAAGCCAATTCTTATGCCAAGATACACACTGAAGCATTCCTATAGATTTACTATTTGAGCTGCACTATTATTCCTTTATACAATGTACATTGTCCAGAAAGAAATATTATTTGCAAACACCAGCTAAAGGAAATGCTCAATA
Source organism: Molothrus aeneus (assembly GCF_037042795.1). NCBI lineage: Eukaryota > Metazoa > Chordata > Aves > Passeriformes > Icteridae > Molothrus > Molothrus aeneus. The sequence continues at coordinate 48,112,036 of NC_089649.1, read as the reverse complement.
TAGTTGCAAATCACCTGTGCATCTCTATAAGCATGCAAATACAATATTTGATTCCCAACATTTCTTTGGTACAAGGATACTACAAAGGTTGCTTTTCTTTCCTTTCCTCCTCATCCCTCAGTTTTTTTCACACTTGGGAATTCAACAAGAGTCTAAAACAAAGTAAAACACATCTGACTTTTAATAGCTGTTACTCAAGTGACTCAAAGTTCTCACTATTATTTTCTTCTTTATTAATAAGAATTCAATCAAAGTAAAATGTTCTAGATTAATTCTTCATGAGCTCTATTTCTGTCATTTTTCTGCTGACACATGACAGCATTTCATGGCTAAAAAGATTTATTTCTCAGTATTTTTCCCAAACACTTTAAGTTAAAAAGAAAAACAGCATAGTCACACACAGATGCTATTACTAGAATATTATAGGGTAAAATAATACAAGGGATTATCTTGGAAAATATCATATGTGAATGAAAATCATTTGCTACACTTGAATGGGAGACAGATTTTCCCCACCAGGTCAAGGTTTAATATCACCAGCTCAACACATGCCTGTGATAACTTTTTCTTCATTTGTAAGTGAAGAAGATTTAGCAAATTAGATAAGCCCTTTGATCTACTTGATTTTATTGTGTAGATGTTTAAAGCTAAGCATTTCAGCCAAAAATTTCAAATATAAACTCAGTGGGAAAAAAAAAATTATTTTACAGATAATGACAGTACAGCTGAAACTTTTAAACACCTGTTATCTTATGTTGTCAGACATAGTTCTACTTAAACATGCTTTTAAACAATGAGAGATTTCCTGTTCAAAAAAAAATGTTAAAACATTTTTTATGCAGGAATATGTAACATGCAGGAATATATAAGAAGAATTGAAATTCAGTATCATCATGTAATATCATTAATAATCATAATCAGCTCTACTGAAATTTTTAGTTCAATACATGAGCTTTTTTGTATTTATCTTACACACATAGGCATTAGATGAGAGACAAGGGACAAAAATTGGAATGTGAGAAATTCTGACTGAACATAAGAATGAAGATTTCCCCTGTTAGGACTATGAAACACCAGAACAGGTTGTCCAGGGAGGTTGTGGAGTTTCCATCCTTGGAGATACTCAAAACTCAGGTGCATGAGGCCCCAAGAAGCCTGATCTCACTGGATATGCTGTGAGCTGGAGGAGGTTTTCTGGAGCTTCCCTACAAATTGTATGATTCTGTAATTCATATAAAAACTGGTAGGTATACCTTAGAAAGAGGCTGAACACCCACACGTTTTGAATCTTGTAAGTAGAACTTTGAGGAGGGTTTTCACAACAGAAATAATTTTTTAAAGAATTATTCATTAATTCTTCTCACTATTTATGAATTTTGACCTCTCCAGTGTAAAAAAAAATACTGTGTCAACAGCCTGATATATTAATTTATAAGATTGTATTTTATAGTATATTCATCTCTATTTAATAAAGTAGTTTTAAAAAGCAAAACAAAACAAATATGAGGTATCATTTAGTTAAAACTATTTTTAAGGAACTTTCATTAAGTATTCACTTTTGGGTGATCCAAAATTCTTTTCATTTTCCATTTGTCTACTGACTTCAAAAAAGAAAAAAAAAAGACAAACCTCCCTCCCCCAAACAACAAACCCCAAATACCTCATGCTTCCTTCTGATGCTATTTCTTGATACTCAGGTGATATGCCAGATAGATAAGTATTCAGCTCTTTCATCTTTTTTTTTATCCCATTACCCAACAAGGTCTCATCTTCTAAAATATTTCCTTATAATTCGTCTCCTAGTCTATGACTTTTCAGTATTGAATATAATCCCACTTTTACTACCCCAACACTCAAGATGATCATTGTGATATTCTGATACTCTCTGATGTAACAGTGGCTCCTTACTTTAATATCAGCTGCAGATTTCATTATTACATTTTGATTTTTCTAGTGGCAGAAAAAATAAAAGAGAAAATAAAAATTAGTCCCAAATCTCATCCTTTAAGTATTTCTGCCTGTAATCTCCCTTAGCATGTGACTTTCTGTGTTCTCCATACAGTACTGTCACAGCCCCTCTGAACCAGAATCTTAACCATTCTGCTGTTTTTTCTGAGTTTGGCTGGAGTGAAGTTAATTCTCTTCACAGTTGCCCAGTGTGGGGCTGTGGTTTGGGTTTGTGCAGTGCTGATCAGACAGGGATGTTCAGGTTATTGCTGAGCAGTGCTTCCAGAGAGGCAAGGCCATCTCAGCTCCTCATCCCACAGCACTGGTGAGGAGGCTGGGGATGCACAAGGGGTTGGGAGGGGGCACAGCCAGGACAGCTGACCCCAGCTGACCCAAGGGATATTCCATTCCATTCCATTCCATTCCATTCCATTCCATTCCATTCCATTCCACTCCATTCCATTCCATGTGGTGCCATGCTCAGCACTGAACCAGAGCATAAGTGGCCAGGGTGCCAGTGCTGAGGCCCTGGCTGAGCAATGGTCAACTAGTGCTCAGCAATTGCTTTCATTTTCATCACTTGTCTTCCTTGGGTTTTATATCTCTCTCTCTCTCTTTGTGATTTAGATTTTTACTACAATTTATTACTAATGTTGTTTTATTTCTGTTATTAAACTGTTCTTATCTCAACCCATGAGTTTTCTCACTTTTACCCTTTTACTCTTGCATCCATCCTGCTGGGAGAGGTAGGGAGAGTAACCAAGTGGCTGTATGATGCATAGTTGCCAGCTGGGGTTGAACCATGACACTTCTTTTGTTCTAATTCCCATTTTCATCCATTTACAGGATGTAGTCAAAGATGTTTTATTGAACATTAGATAGCCGAGGTCCATCAGATTTCTTTTATCTAGGGAATCAGTCACAGAATAAACAAGAAATTACATTGATCTACAATTGCTAAGCATATGTTGCATTTTATTTCATCACCAGCTGTTTCTAATCTTGTCACTTATGGTATTAAAACAGAAACCAAACAAAAAAAAGACTCACCACACAATTTACATAATTCTTGAGATTCCTCTAAGCAAAACAAAACAAACTCTAGGGTAAAAGGAGGTATCAATTAATCTCAGATCTCATATAGGAATGAAACTTAATCTGAAACAATGCATCCTTTTAAACATCCTCAATCTAAAAGTCAGAGCAGCAGTAGCTGCCCCATCCTAATTTATTTACCAAAACAAACAAACAAACAAATCCCATGGTAAATATGTACTAGCTAGCTGTGATACAGTTGACTTAGGTGTAAAGTTCAAAGACTTGCTGGAGAATATTCTACATCTAGTATTATATTTAATAGATTCAGGACAAAAATAAACCACAATTATGAGTCACTAAATAGAAAAGTTACTTGCAGTTAAACATTATATAAGATTTCAGTTTCCTCAAAGACTCAAAAACCAGTATCATAAAGTTGAAAAAGTCATATATCAAATGAAAAAATATGGTGTGCTATTTATAGCTGAATGGGCTTTGCTTAAAGATTTGATTAAAAATTCTAATTAGTTTTGCACTTCGTTATGAAAAAGTATGTAGAGAATAAGTCATAAAACCATAGAATGGCTTGAATTGGAAGGGGCTTCAAAGACCATCTAGTTCCAACACTCCTGAATTGGGTGAGAACACCTCTCACTAGGGGAGGCTCCTAAAAGCCCCATCCAACCTTGCCTTGAACACTGCCAGGGATCCACAACTTCTCTGAGCACCCTGTTCCGGTACCTCACCAGCCTCACAGTAAAGAATTTTTTGATAATACCTAATCTAAACTTACTTTCTTTCAGTTTGAACCCATTCCCCCTTGTCCTGTCACTCCACGTTTTTGGAAAAAGCCTCTCTCCGTCTTCCTTGTAGGCTCCCTCCAGATACCGAAGGCTGCAATCGCATCATCCCAAAGTCTTCTTTTCTACAGAATGAAGCAATATACTGTAAGATGTTATGAAAAGTGGTAGGATAATAAGCCCTTTGAGATTAGCAAGTAGTGCCATTCTGATAATTCAATAACAAAACCCATCTGGGATGTAGAATCTCTCACCCTGCACTAGTTAGCAGCCAGGTTAGAAATTCAGTTCTCTCAGAACTCTACATCTTTTTTCCCCATCCATTAAGCATAAAGCACAATCCTGTACCCTTTCCTGAACTATAGAATGATCCAGATTAGACATTCTCTGTCTAGATTCATTCCTATGCCTGAACCACAGTCAGAAGAGACATTTGCCAGCTTAAAAGCATTATTTATCTTGATGTTCCCATTAGACTTGTCTCTGAGAAGAGCCACTAGTCCTGCACTAGCAGTGCTCAGGCACTGATATCATCTCAAGAAACCTCCCTGGGCAATTCTGGTCTTGGGTTGTTAATTTGGTTTATGGATGGATACCTATCTGTTAGAGAGAACTGTGGTAGATCAGTGATTTTCTGCCATCTGTGAACAGATGGATTGAAATTGGGGTGAGGGACCTCAACACATGAAATATCAGCCACCTGGGCCATAAAGTCATCTGCTCTCATAATGCCTAAAAATGACTCAGTGATGTCTTTGTAATATTTGCAGCTGGGAAGGATCCAAGTTTCAATCTTTCTTTTGGCTGACAATGTTGACACAGACTTCAAACCAGGCAGTGATTAAATCTTAGATGTCTGAGTTTGAAAACCCAATATTGCTTTGAGCTGCATTTTAAACTAGTAAGTATTCTTTCACCTCTTATGTAAGCAATCCACTTATAATAGCAGACCACTGTCTTGCAAGCAAAGCATTGCAATGGAATTATCTCAAACTGTCAATGTCTGTTTTAACACTTGCAACCATGATCCCAAATGTCTGGGGTGTCTCAAATATATATATATTTTGTTACAAGCTTTAAGACTTAAATCTTGGATTTGTTGCTAGAACTAGATGCTGTAACCATAGTGATTACCTTTCAGTTGCTAGACTTTGACTCTCCATGAAATGAAGAAGGAAAAGGCTTGGGGAGAGATTTAAACAGTTAACCCAGTATTGAACTGACACCTACTGCTTAATCTACATTGATACCATAGAAAATAGGTATCTTTATGACAAGCAATCTTTGCAGACAGAATTTGAAGACAGAATACGATTAAAAACTGACTGAAATCAGGATTAAAGAACAGGAATTTTTTTCTGTAAATACAAAAAGGGAGAAATAAAAACACTGTTCTCACACAGAACACTAATCTTTAACATAACAGATATCCCCATCACAGAAAAGCTTTTCCCAAACATCAGATTGGTGAAATAGAAGAGGATATATGATAAAAAGCAAGTGCTGGGCAGGGACTAAGCTACCATGGTTGCTCCCCTGGAGCTGAGATGCAAAAGCATTATCCATGTCATTAAACTCTGGCAGCTACCATTGCAGCAGACCACAAATGGTACCTATTAAGCCTACTGAACTTCATTTTGCTGTAGCCAAAACCAAGCTATTCTCCTATCCTGTGCTCTACACATTCTTAGTAAGATTACCTTACCTATATACATATTTCTTACAGGAGCCACAAATGTCTTACTCATCTACAGCTATTTCACTGCTCAATACGCTGACATTTTTTGTCTGTTTTATCACATCTATAATCCAGGGGAGACCCAAGGCTTAGCATTCATCTGGCTGTCTTAGAACAAGAGGGCTGTCATGCTAAGACTTGGTGACCATTTAAAATCCTGTCTCCACTGTAGCCAGCATCCAATACTATATAAAAATGTACAAGAATTCTCTAACATAGAGAAGTGGAACACTCTTCCCCCCCCAACATTATTTTCATTCTGACCCACAAAAGGGAAGTTATTTTGCCCTGCACCATGCTAATTTATATTCCTCCCAAGATTTATTTACAACACACTTTCATAAGCCTGTTTTAACAAGTGCAAATTAGGTGTCACTTCTATCACTAAAAATAGCAAACTGAAAAGCATACCAGGGGAGTAATTTATATCACTCAAATTATGAGAAATTATAGATCTCCCTGCAACAACACCGGTGAATGCTGGATATCTACTTCTGGTATTGTGCTCTAGGGTTCAGAGTAGCTGGAAAAGGAGGCAGGACTATCTGCTTCTGATGATCTGCTAACACCAATTGTTAGAGCAAGGTATTCTAGTCCCAGAGACACTATCTGATTTTCTATCCTTTTCCAAATATAATGGACTATTGCATCTGGAAAGTTTGCTGTAGGATATGTTAAGAAGTCAGTTTAGTGAAAGGAATGTACTAAAGTGAGAGCAAAGAAAGGCAGAGCTGTCCCTTGTTGTTTCCTAGACTCCATTCTCCACTCCACTCATTAGCTCTATAATTATTGTCTGAGAAGGGTCGATCTTCAGGGAACAGATGTTCATACTATCCTGAGACACCTTAAGATGTTGTAATTAGCTGAAAGCAAGCAGAAGGATAAATTATTTTTGTAGTTCAGTTAATTTATTACTATACCCTAACAGATCTAAAATCCATTCCTGCTATAAATAAGTGAAAAACTACAAAGCCATTCAGATAAAACATATCCATCTGGAGAGTCCTATGACTAGCCAGAATGTTTATCTCTTTGCATTCAGTGTCTACTGATGCAAAGCCATTGGTTCTGTAATGATTTAATCAATGTTTATGTGATTAAGGCAAATAACAGGAAAAATATGGAAAATGTTCATTTTACTAAACCCACTAAACTAAACTTCACCTACACCATATCATCAGGAACCTTAACTGATGGCACTTGCCACATCACTTCAAAGATTTTCTTGCTGCATGGCATGGTGCTGCATCCTACTTTGTGCTGTAGCTTCACTTGTCTCGTTACCTGTGAGGGCCTTAATTCTGCTTAGGAGCCATTAGCCAGAGCTATTTTATCATATTGAAGATCAGCAAGATTCACCACCATTACCACAAAGAAGAAATCCTTCCCATTACCCACATTGTTGCTCATACCAGGAACAATGGCATGACTTGGCCACCTCTGCCATGCACCACAACTTCCAAACAGCTGATCTCCTGTCCCAGGAGTTTCCCCTGGTCTGTTTCCCACTATCACCCCTTTCTTGCTACAGACTCTTTGTAGGTGGCAAGAGGAAAAGAGTTATATCTGTCCCATAGGAGTGCTGCTTCACTGACACTGGTTTCCATTTGTGTCCACAAATACCTCATTTATGAACACTGTCTTCAGAATGACCAAACCTTCTGGACCTCTACACTTCATGGTGCTCTGATAACAGCACCTGTGATTAGCTCTGCAAGAAGTTAAACCAGTCCTACAAAAAGCTGTAGGTGAGAAAATACCACACTTCAGCTTTGAACAGTAGTGTCACAAACCTAACCTTCCCAGTTTGGCCAGCTGCATGTGGAACATCTCTGGCTAAATACAAGTCTATTATAGTTTAAAATTGGTCTTACTACACAGTAGAGGCATTAAGAAACAGAAAAGCAGTCATATTTGTAGAAGGAGGAATAAATGCATAGGAACAATGCCTGTTTCACTATGAAAACACAGTGAATTTCCATTCCTGTCTTGGACTGAAATTGTCTAATTTGTGAAACAGTGAAAACTTACCAGTAACAAACAGCAGTTTGCTTCAAAATGGAAAAATATTCATGAGGACTTTTAGTTGACGCAGTTAAGGCTTTACAATGACTCCAGAAATTAAAGCTTCAGAGGAAAATATTGCTTGGCCAACAACCCATGGATTTAAGATCCCTCAGCCCTCAATAATCCCTCTAGCATGTATCGTATCAGTTGCAATAAATTCAGGACACACCAGATTTATGCCATCTGCATCAGTGATCATCAAGTATGGGTCACATAGATGTTTTAAGTTTATCCTTTGTAGTGTGACACAGCTGTCTCTAGAAAGCACCAAGGGAAGTGAAGCTGTGTGCAGAAGAACTGCTATGTGTACTTCTCCTGACCTTTCAAGATGGACCAAAAATGAATATTTCAGAAGCACAGGGACATGTAAAAAAACCCAGACAACAACTCAACAAACTAACTCCGTGCTTCTGCTAGCAAGGTTCCTTCTGCCCCTCTCAGAGGTTACCATGCTGGACAAACTTTACAACAACATCTGAATATTCTGTATAATCTCTATTGTTTCTTTTTTTTTCCCAAGTTAATGAATGAGCAAACATAGCCGAGGTAATACTGAAACAGTTGACTGGCTGCTGAGCTCCTGCAGTATTTTAATACTGTGAAAACAGTAATAAACTTACCTAGCAAATATAAGAGAGTAGATAGGCTATTAGATGCCACCCCATGAGATGCTTGGGTGTCCAGTCTTTTGAGAAGGGTTAGTTCAACCCTGGCAGTAGAACTGAGCTGCTTCTGTTGCTCTGACTTGACACTGTAGAACAGCTGTACACAGCTACCAAACCTGCTCTCAGCTGTAGCCCCACGCCTGACAGCACACTGCTAACCATTCTGGTTCACCCTGGCCTCCTCTGACTAGAAAACATGAAAATTGCCTTGACTGAGGAGAGTAGTACATGAGTCCTGTGATCTTTCACATGATCCTTTCGTTTTTCCGGCCTTGTTCTTGGGACTGTAAATCCCACTCCAGAGCTGTAGTTTCACAGCTGCTCTGAGCTGCTCTGCAAAGCTGCTTTGGCTTTGTCCTTCACGCTTAGTTGTCCTTTCCTGCCACAGAACCAATGCTTGGATAACCATTGGTGGTGGAGACAGGATCAAGGAATTTATCTACACAGAAAAACACCATGCAAAAATAGTAATGACAAAGTTCATCTCTAATCTGTGTTCCTTCCACTTCCTAACTAGTTATTCAAATGTGTGTGGTCAGACAGAAAGGGATGGAAGTAGCAGTTGTCTTGGGCTTCACTGAGGTGGAAGCCTTCTGAAATTTCAGTCTCAGAGAGAGGTTTTACTGCCCTAAGCATTAAATAAAACTGATTTTGAGGTTTACTTTATAAATAAAGTCATTTACATGAAGACACTCTCCTGGATTTTCAGAATAATGGCACCAATCCCAATCTCTTGCACTAAGCTACTCAGTTCCTCAGATAATTACTAATCCCATGTTCTCCTTAGTTACATATTTTGCAGAAAAGAGAGCCTGCACCTCCATATCCTAATAAGTACTCAAGAGTATTAATCAGATGCTTTCCAACTGACTGATGAGCTATTTGCTCTTTCATGGGGTTTTTTTCATCTCCTAAAATGTCTACACATACTATACAGTATTTTGAAATGTTGGTTCCCATGAGACTGGCAAAAGCACTGCATATATAGGGTTTTAATCAGATTAATCATATTAAATTGGCCAGTGCCATTAGTTACCCAACTGATTCTGCTGTCAAAATAAAAATAAAACAAAGTCCTTTACTATCAACACTCTGCATTCTGCTTTGCATTCTGCTCTGAGGATTTAGTGTCAACAATACATGTATTTAAAGGCAGTCTGATTCCCTGCAAAAGCCGAAAGCAAATTTTCCTCAGAGAGTCTACATCAGTGTTGTATACTCACCAGCTGTGATGTTAAATTATCATGTAAGCAGCTTAATAATATTTAAATTATGCAGCTCATGAGAAATCGCATGAAGGGCTTTTCCTCAAGCTGCCTTTTGTTGAAACATCCCAGATGAAAAGCTAGTACTTACAGCACATTTGGTTTGCAGTGATCCCAAGATGACAGAATTCAAGATCTGGAGGATAGCTGAGACAGTGAGCAGTGGAGTTAAGACTCAGGACATCAGGACAGTAGAATTTGGCTTATTTGGGTAATTGCTAAGTAAAATTTCCCAGCAAGCAGTCATCAAGCAGAAAGAGATGAGGCTGAATTTTTAAGAAAACCAGGAACAATCCACTGTTTCATGCAAGAAGGCCAGAATTTCATTAGCAGAACTGCCAGGTTTAGACGGAAGCCCCTCCATGAACTAAAACACAGATGGGAGCATACAGAAGGAGGAAACAAGGCAACAGAACTGGCAAGGAAACTAGAAAGAAGAATTACTGGTCAGATGGCTGGAAATGAGAGGAAATGGAGCTGCCCTCTATGTGAGAAAACAGCTGGAATACTTGGAGCTATGCCTCGGGATGGATCAGAAGCCAAACAACAGTTTGTGGATCAAGATTAGCAGACAAACCAATATTGTTTGGCCTTGTATTGTGGGTATCTACTATAGACATCCTGGCCAGGAAGAAAATGCAGATGAGACTTTCTTCCAACAACTGGAAGAAGTCTTATGTGCACAGGTCCTGTTCCTCATGGGACACTAACCACTGCTGTATCTGCCAGAAGGATGATACAGGAGGGCTCAGGAAATCTAGAAGACTTCTTGAACACACCGATGACAGCTTCCTGGTAACTGAGAAGCTAACAAGAAAACATGATCTGCTAGACCTTGTAGTTACAAGAATAAAAAATTTGTCTAAGAAAGTCAGAGGCAGCCTTAGTTGCAATGAATATGAAATGTTAGAATTCTGGAATCTGGGAGGAGAGAAAAACAACAAAAAGCAGGATCACCGCCCTGGATTTCAGGAGAGCAGCTAAGGCTGCCTCTGACTTTCATGTTTCAAATTCTCTTTCAATCTCAATGAGACCCTTCCAACCTAAATGAGTCTTTGATTCTGTGAAGCATAAAAATATTGTTTCGAATCCTAGCTGGACATGACAGTAAAAAGAAACAGGGCAACAAGAAAGGCTTCTCTAGTTACATTAATTGTAAAATGAAGATGCATACAACATGGGTCAAAAGATAATTAGGAGTTCACTGATAACAAATTCAAAACTGCTGCCAGCTCTGGTGAAAAACATGTGTCATTGAGAAGGTCTCTGGTGGTATGAAAAACAGCAAACATATACCCATCTCTAGGTCCAGCCAGGAAACTCAGAATTCAGCAGGTGGAAAACTCATGGATTAAGCAGCAGCTGAATACAAGCCACAAAGTGCACTTTCATTGTGTAGACTGTATGCTAAGTGACACTGCCAGGGATATGGGCAGCACAGAGAATTTATTACCCTCCCATATTCTGTAATGGCACAGCTGCACTTTCAACAGTCTCCCATTTCTTTCCTGATACTGAGAATCTGAAAAGGATCTAGTGAAGAGGTATCAGTGTGGCCAGGGCCTTGAGCACAAGCACAAACCTATCAGGAGAGACATTGGAGCTTGCCTTGCTTCAGTTGGCAAGGAGAAAAGCCAAAGGAAAACCTCATGGCAGCCTTTAATGTCCTGAAGGGAAGATTGCAATAAAACCACTTTCAGTAGTGGCAGATGAAATAATGAAGGGCAGCAACTACTAACTTCACTTAAGGAGGATCAGAGTAGATGTCAGGAAAGATTTACCATAAAGGTAGTGCTGCACAGGAAGAGTCTGCCCACAGATGTTGTGGAATTCCCATTCTTGAGGGTCTTCAAGATTTTCTAGACAAATCTATATCTCAACCTGACACAGGTTGGTGACAGTCCTGCTTCTGACAGGAGATTGGACTAGAAATTCCCAGAGGATTTTGCAACTAGCACTGTCACTAATACCCTTAGTGTTATCCACTCTTAAGTGCAAAATGCCTCTGCCTTGGTTGTCATTATAAAGGAGAAATGTCATGGTGTTCCTCTATCCCTGGTTTCCAAATACAGCACAAAATGTGAATATCAGTCTGAGTTATGATTTATGGGTTAGAATCAGTCAAGGTGCCAAAAATATACAGAAAAAATATCTCTGGCCAAATAAGTCATCATAATCATGACAATTTTATAGAACACTATTCAATCATAAGTCTAATGAACAATGAAACAATGTTGTCCTGAGCATTTCGGGGAAAAAAAATAGTAGTTACATACAAAGCTACAGAGCAACCAACCAATTAAAAATTAATTTAAAAAACCACCAAAAATACCCACTCACACCAAAAAAACCCCAGTAAGGTATACACAAGTTTAAAGATCTGGCAGCAGCTATGTAATTACTGTTTCTATTCCAGGTAGAGACACTGACTCATCACATGTCACTTTGACCTCCATCTGCTTCACTCAAAACTAGAGACTTGATATAGTAGATTGACAGTTGAGAACCAGGCAGGAGGAATCAAATAGAATTCAATCACCAGACCCATAGAAGTAGAAATAACTCCTGCTCCTAAATGGGTAAAAAATAAATTTTATAAATATATAAAGGTATTAAAAAAAACAGTTGCTGTTTTTATAAAGTTAGCCCAACCTCATACTAAGATATATGTATCTTCCCTCCTACAGTGTTAAGCATCTTCTGGAGCCAAAGAGTCTAGCTATGGTTGGCTGTCCTTATTTCTGATTTCTTACTTTAAAGTTTTACCAAGCTCTTAGCAGTGTGTCATCCTCCTTAGTTACACAGCACACTCTGTAATACTCATAGTTCACCTCTGCTGAGCTAGATGGAAATTGCAAAGGAAAAAAATAATCAAGTCTTTCAGCAACAGCCATTGATAGAAAACAGGCTGCTTTCCAATTATCTTGCTTATAGGTAGCAAGGAAAGTGGTGTTTAATTAATTCTTCACTCTTCTACAATGTTTTTCCTTAATGGGAACTTGAAAGTGCTGCACCCTCCCAGTTATCTTTGGCTTAGTTTGCTTTAGTCCTCACATGACATTCCATGTGATAGACTCTCAGAGCTCATCTATGCCCAAGTCATGAGCCAGTCCTCCAGTCAGTAGAAAGCCATCTATATACAGTCCACACAAGAAGATGGGAAGTACAGTTTTCACGTAATGCCCAGTCCTACTCCTTTGATGTTTCATCTCTAGGCTGGATGAAACAAAATTAAAAAACCGCAGAATCATGTAGGTTGGAAAAGACCTATGAGGTCACATTTTCCAGCCTTTGACTGATCATCACCTTGTCAACCAGACCAAGGCACTAAGTGCCACATCTGGTTGCTTCTTGAACACCTCCAGGGATGGTGACCCCCCCACCTCACAGCATAGTCCTTTCCAATGTTTAACAATCCTTTCTGTGAAGAAAATCTTCCCGATGTCCAACCTGAACCTCCGTGGTTCTTCCCATGTTGCTTACTGGGTGAAAAGACTGTCTACTTCCTTTCGGGTAGTTGTAGAGAGAGAGATAAGGTCCCACCAAGATTCCTTTTCTCCAGGTTAAACAACCCCAGGTCCCTCAGCTGCTCCTCCTACAACTTACTCTCGAGACCCTTCAACAGTTTTGTTGCTCTTCTCTGGAAATGCTCCAGCACCTCAATGTCTTTCTTGCTGTGAGGGGCTTAAAACTGATCACAGCACTTAAAGGTGCAGCATCACCAGCTGAGTACAGGAGGACAATCACTGTCCTGATTCTGCTGGCCACACTGTACTTGATACAGGCCAGGATGCCACTGGCCTTGGCCACCTGGGCACAGCTGGCTCATGTTCAGCTGATGTCACCAGCATCCCCACGTCCTTTTCTGCAGGGCCACTTTCCAACCACTCTGCCCCCAGCCTGTAGCACAGCCTAGGGCTGTTTAACCAAAGCATAGGATCTGGCATTTGGCCTAACAAGACCTCACACAACTTTTTCTCCTACAAAAGTCTCACATCTATAAACAATCTGTAATTTTCTGGTGGAAAACATGATCTCTGCAAAACTGAAGTTTGCTGTGTGAAAATTCTGATCCTGTTAAAGAACACCAAACAGCTCCTGTGTGGAAAATAGAAGGGGTTTATCCTGTTGTCATGGAGTCCTAGCTTTCTCTTCCATTTTCCCTAACATAAGTGTAGCTCACAAGAACCATGGCCTCCTGTGAACCAGGCCAGGGAATACTGAATAATTTGAGTACATGCTCCCTCTCCCATCTTCCCACTAATTTGGATAGAAGAGGAGAAACTGAGTAACATATGCTGCGTCAGTCTTCATTGAAAACATCCACAGGAACCCTGAACTGTGTCCTTAGAAAGAAAGGCAAGTACAAATGGTCCAGTTCTGTGCCCCCTAATTCCCTGGCTTCCTTGCTTGGCTGGACTGGAGACTTAATAAAGAGGTGCATTTCCCCTAACATTCTTAGAAAAGAATATGAGTAGAACCAGTATATTCTTCCTCCTTAGTTTTAGCTAAAATTTTTTCCACTAATTTCTGTGCAGTATCTGCAATTGAGCATCAGGGGCAGGCAAGAGGTGGGGAAGAACCAAAAACAGCCTGCAAAGAAACAAGCAAAAAAAACCCCAACACAAAGCACACGCAAATTCCAAACATAAACCCAAAATCCCACATCACCATTTGTGTCCTCTTATCATAAAATAGCTCTTCTGCAGGTGAGGATATAGAGCTTCCCTTAGAGTTCCAAGGTAGGAAAATTAACTTGCTGAACAACTAACAGCTGCTTCTGATACATTAGCACAATTTTTTACAATTTGCAAATTTATATATTCGCCATTCTTTCAAAACTCTGCCCTTCCTATCCTTGTAACAGATAAACATGGAAAACGCTCTTACCCAATTAATAAGTGTTTGCAGTCACAGTAAGATTTTCATATATTGCTTTTCTGCATTTATGGCATCATTGTTGTCAATATTTATATTCTGATTATCACTCCATATTTAATTTTAAATTGCAATTCCAGTTACATTTGTCTTGATTGTTATAAGGTATCTGATTTTCATTGCATCTCATTTTCTGTGAGGCTGACAGATACTGTATTAGTGGGTGGTTCCCAAGGATAAAATTTAAATTCAAGATTATTTGGGTGTACAGTGTTTGTCCCACAACCAGCAATATACACTGCTGTCTATTAGAAGTATGATTGGTGCACTTCATGTATTCATTTTGCTGCACAGTGCCTTCATGTGCAAACTCATGTCGACAGTTAATGTCTGATTGACCTAGAACAGCTAAATATTCACAAAATAGTATTTGATTTGCTAACTTTTGCTAATAACTGCATCCACATTATTTACTTTTTGCTGTTAAGACTTTCAGAGTGTGCTTTGATATTCAGTTATTACTTAAATATATCACAATGTGTTAACCTGCTGTTCAGTTCATTAAATGATAACAGAGCTTAGATTAAGGCCACCTTGGAAAAGGGAAAAACACAAGGTCTTTTAGACCACCAAGCTCAACATTGCGTATGAAAAGATTCCCTATTTTCTCCTTAAAATATGGACTTTGTAAAAGAAGAAACAACTAGCAGTACAGCAGACATGTGAACTCATCTTTTATTCTGCCAGAATCCATAATTCAGCTGATAAACATAGTGAAGTTCTAGTTCTGTGTCTCCCAGAAGGTTAGATTATAATATAGCAATGTATTCCACATTATATTCTGCTGTAGTGAACTGGTAAATCACAGAGTAGAAATTTCCAGCAAATCCAAATTCTTCAGTTATTTTAATGTATATCTTCTAGTTTCAGAGATCTACAGAGGTTTAACAGGAAAGGAAAAAAATGTGTTCTTGCCCTTAAATTATCTATTTTTGTTTCACCAAAAAAATTTAAGAATAGGAGAAAAAATAGAATTAAAAAAGGAATTATTATTGTATGGTAACTCTTCTGTCTATTCCTTACTGGCACTCTAAATTGTTCATCTGACCTCAAGTACAATATACTTCAATGGTCCATTCATTTTCTTTACTGAGAAATTTATACTGTGAGGCTTGGTGCCAGTATTTATCTATTAGGTTTCTTAAATTCAGACTATGAAATATCTTTCAATTTTGAGTAAAATAGACTAATTTCTCTTATATTTTCACAGAACGTCTCTTAACTAGGACTAGCATGTATTTTTCTTAGCAACCTAATGCACTTTATTAAAGCACTGGTAAAGATTTACTTATAAGTTGTAGTACACATCTGCATACACACATTTACAAATTTCTAGTTTGATACAAAGAAATAAGAAATTTGCATAATTACTAAGAGAAAAAGATCTCATACTAGTAAATCAAATTTTTTCATGGAAAAAGGGAAAGTGAAATTTTCATGAAAAAAGATGCATAAACAGCACTATTTAATCTACTGAAATATCATGATTTTTCAGCAGAATTACAGATTTTTTTAATTACAAAAAGTAAAGTTCAGAAAAAAAAACTGTTCAGTGTGTTTCTATAAAACATGAATTGTTTTTAAAAACAAATCATTTGAAAGAACAGTGAGCTGCAGAAACAGATTCTCTTTTTTAATTTTACATTGGGCCCTGCTTCTTAAACTCATGAATAGAATTTTTTAAATATGAAAGTTAAATACAGTGTGATTTATTTTCATATCTAGACTTATGCTTGAGATCTTGGGAAGCTTTCATAAGAAGCTAAAAAAATTCTGCAGCCAATTACCACTACAGATGTGACAGATTCAGAAATTATTCATATAGTCTAGAATTTGAAAGCACAAAGTCCCCAGCAAATTTTACAGGGTAGAAGACAAGTAGTCCTTAAATCCTCACTTCACTCACACCACTGTAATATATAAAAAATAATACAAGAACCTCCAAGATGTGGCTAGCCATATGGTTGGCCAACATTTAATACTTCACAGATGAGAGATAAGAAGGGTAAGGCTGTATTCCATTAAAAAACAATTAGAAATTTTATAACTACAAAATTGGGGTTGTTATAGTGCAGCTGTAATTTGCTTTTCATTAAAACAGTCTTTGACTATGCTTTTTAAAATATGAACTTACTGCAACAGGGACTCTCACAATCATGATATCAGACTATTTTTCTTATTTAAATACCAAATGAGTAATACCTCCACGTACTGAGGAATGGAAAAAAAAATAGATAATTTGCTTAGTTAGGAAACCCTGAGATTCCTTTAGGATGAAGCTCAGATTTTTTTTCTTCATTAACTCTTGAAGGCTTGCCACATACTTCTCCATAGTACAGCACAATTGCAGACCAGAGGATCACTCTCTCTACTGTGGTGTTGCCAACAGCAGCATTTTGTGTAAAGCACAAATGTTGGATGAAACAAAATTTTTTTAACATACTATGATGCTAAAAATAGCAACTCAACTTCTTCTAGTAGTCATAGCCAAGAGACAGAATTTCTTTATCTCTCACATCCTTTAAGATCTCTTGTAGCTTACTGTGGCTATTCTTCTCTTGATTGAGTTTTGAGAACCATTGCATAGACACCATTCTCAATTGTTTGGTTTTCTATGGAACAGCATAACAATTCCACAAAAGCAGCCTTAAGGCCTAGGGAAAATATAAAGAAAGGCAAGAAGGAGAAAAGATAGTTATATATAATCAGAATTTCGGTTCCATCTGTGCTGCAGGCTACATAGGCTCTGCTGGATCAGGCAGAAGATGTAGAGGATAGCAGGTGCAGCACTGAGGGTTTGAATTTTATCAGTCATCTATGAAAGCTTTTCTATCTAAAGAGATTTTAAATAGGGCAGGTTAGGAAACAGATAAAATGTATGAAAACTGCACCAGAATAGTGGTGGGGGCTTACGTGGTATTTGTGGTGTTTAGTGGGGGTTTTGTTTTGTTCTTTCATGTTTGGCTGCTTTTTGGTTTTGTTTTTAATTTTTTGATTTCTCTCATCCAATTCCCAACTGGTTTTTGTATATGTGTAAGAGTAAGGGTAAACTTCTCTTTAACTGATGCTTCTAACCCACCTCTATTCAAGTTTTACATTCAAAAACTTGCCTCCTTAGTATTCCTGCTCCTCTGTACCCCTATTTAAATTAAATTACCTACTCAGCAAAATGCAGCATATATCTCACTGCATTACTTTGTAGTTCCAGGCTTGACCAGCATGGTGCGAAAAGGAAAGATGTTCTGACCTCCTCCTAGTGACCCAGGCCAGCAAAAAAACTGAACAAACCTTCAGCATACAGCCTCTTGTGTCTTTTGTGTGTAACAACAAATTTGCAGGCCTGAAAAGGGGCATATCTACAAAATCCTTGCGAATCTGGGGTCTGTGTTCACAGTGGATGTAATTATCCTATTGTATATAACCGCTGATCCTCAATCATGATATTTCATCTATAAAGAAAAAACCCAAAGAAAGCTACTGGCCCAGGACAAGGAAGAGCAGTATTTTTATTAACAACTTCCACTGGCAAGTCTGTATTATAGCTCTGTTGAATGTGACTTTTCAGGTAGAAAGTCTTTTTGAAAAGTAACTCTGCTTTGATTTCATGGCAATGATACAGTCTTAAGAAACCACTATAGATGAAGAGTACAAATTGTATCAGACAGCTTTTATGCTGCTTCTTCAAGAATTAGAGTCCAGGCTAGGATTTGTGACAATGACAGAGGTAAGGTTTTCTATCACATAAAAGAAAATCTTACTCCTGACCAGACCAATTTTTTCAGTAATAGCTATGATTTGGATGCACTTGTACCATAAAAACATGTGACAAAGTGGCCTGTCACATGAAAACAGGGCTGAGGGAGGAGATGAGGAAGAGAGAAACTAATAGTCCACATACTCCTGTTCTACTCATCTTTTAAGAACTCCATGAGCTACAAAGTACATGGGTTTTTCCCATGTACTTGAAAAAATTGACTACCTTTAAAATCATCAATTTCCTAGAAAGATATATACAAGAGAGTAAATCAGACTATAAGCCTTTAGAAAATTTCTATTCAGACAAAATGAAAGCTGAAAGGCTGCATAAATGGTGTTTCACTGGAGTTATAACATGATAGCCAAGTTGTTGACTTTCTGTACAGCAAAATCCAGTTGGCAAGGACAGAAAGCACCGCATTTCCCAGGCTGAGACAAGATATGCCTGGCTATCTAGAGTCACTACATCTGGCAACTCCAGCAGAGGCGGAATGGGAAGTTATCCATTATGTTCTGAGCTTGTATTTGCTCTTTCTGAGGAAGGCTAGGCCTTTCTGGATTGTGGGGAGAATCTTTCAGGGTGAAAGGAGGGAATATCAGAAAAATATCCTAAGTGCTATGCAATGCTATTTGGCTGAGCTCAGCTAAACACACACATTTTAAAAAAGAAAAATTAGAAACCAAGTTTGATCCACAGACTGGAGACCCAAATGTGCCATTTATTCCCTCTGGGTCAAGAGATCATGAAAGCCTGCTGTAGTCACTGCCACTGGTAAGTGTCAAGTTTGACACTAATATGAACAAGCCAAGATTCATGATCATGCCTAATGGCAACAATGCCTTGATGATCCTTAAATTTCCTATTGCTACTGATATTCAGTTACTGAGATTCATCCAAAACTAAACTTCTGGTCAGTCAATCAGTATGAAAATACAAAAAGCCCTTCTTGTTTCTTCCCTAGGACTACACCTTGACCATGTACTTTCAGCAGTCCTGGAGGGATAAAAGGCTCTCTTATTCTGGAATACCTTTGAACTTAACTCTGGACAACAGAGTGGCCGACCAGCTCTGGGTGCCGGACACGTATTTCCAAAATGACAAGAAATCATTTGTCCATGGGGTGACCGTAAAAAATCGAATGATCCGACTCCATCCAGATGGGACAGTCCTTTATGGCCTACGGTATGTTGGGCATTTTAATCTGTCTGTGCTGGCAGAAGTGCTGGTAGAATCAGTGCCACTTTCCTGTGCTTTTTTCCTGGTTTCTCATGTATGAGTCAGCACATACTCCATTTAGTCAACCACTACACACTCAAGGATTTTCCACAGAGCAGCAACACTACCTTTAACAGCTACAGCCATAGCTAATGAAGCCTAATGCCTCTTTCTTCCAGCTCTTCTGAGTGTGTTAAAACTATTAAAGTGTTCCTCATTATGGCTCCCACCTGGTAATCAATCACAGCTCACACAAACACTTCCTTCCTTCTGAAATTTCTCTTTAGGACAATGGGAATTTAAGATTTGAAGTCATTTGAAGAAATGTGATATTTGGTAGAGAATACAAAGGAGATATTTGTAGATTTGCATAAATTATTTAAATATTATCTGAATGCCTGAGTATAGGGTCTCAGGGTGCAGCAAGGCCGAGTTTTGCCAGATGGGCCCATAAACACTGACGGCATTGCCATCACCAGCTGCATGCAGGAAGAGATGCTGAGCTGTCAGGTCTTTTTCACGGCTCAAGTTGATGCACCATGTTTTCCCCAAGGAAAGGCAGCTGTTTAGACACATCTGGTGAACAGACTTTGGCCTGTAGTTGTGAGTAAAAACACATGTAATGTCCCCATCCCACAAGAAAGCTCTAACCAAAGGCAAAAAAAACAAATGAGCAGAAGATAAAATGAAGTTAAGAAACATTAAAATTTTCTTCCTGCAACAGATGGCAGTTATTGCACTAAACTTGCATCTGTGGTCACTTTCCTCATGGTAATAAATATGCTTCTGTCAGCCTTTAGGTTACCTTTAATTCATGTAAGCATCAGGTTTTTCATATTCCAGGTGACATATATGCCTTGTAAGAAACAAAACATGAGAAAACACTGCAGAAAATACTTTTAGGTAAAATTCAGCATTCAGAGATTTGAGCACAGTTCCAATCTAGTCTCACAAGCAGAAAAGAAACTGCAGCATATTACCTTGATTTAGCATCTGTGCAATAGAGAGCATGAAGACAGTATCACCAAAGCTCTCACATGGGTTGTGACCTGTGAGTTTCATTTTCTTTGCTGAAGACAGAGCATTGGCCTAGCATGTCTTGAACAAGAAAAACAACACCAATTATGCTGCAACCAGAGTCTGAATTCCTCACAAATTAGTCAGGGTCTTTAACCATATCTCAAGGATGATTTAAATGCTTCCTTTCCCTCATGCCTCCTGTTCCCCAAACAGCTTTTCTGTTTTCAGTCCAGAGTTAATATTTCTGTTCAGGCTCAGCTACGAAATTTTACTGGCTTCTTCTTTAATCAGAAATTGTAACAATCATAAGAGCTCTAAATAACCTGTTTGCTTGCACCCAGGTACACAGCAGTTTGTCGTTGTTGCAATGTTCAGCCTCGACAGAGCTGAGGAGAAATAAACCAAGGTTAACCATTTGGCTTTACAGATGAATAAACAAGGGAAGCCTGCACATAATACACTGGAGTGGTTTTAGGTCATGTAACAAAGCATTATCACTTCACTATGTCTCCATTATTGTATTGTTTCTATGATAAACTCAACAATCCCTTTAGCTATTTTTTCCAGTAACTTTCAGCTGTTATGTCCCCACAGTTTGAAGAACAATGTGTGCTATAAACTTGTGGAGACAGAGAATACTCCTAAGCCTTCTGACCTCTAAAATTGGGCATTGTTGTTATGTCTCTTGCTTCAAAAGGCAGGTTTGTTAATTGTTCACAGTAGAAAAAATGTGTAATATTACAAACCAAATAACTCTTTCATCCTTTCACCCAAGAACTACACACACAAACACTTTTAACTCCGTGGTAATATTTCCACAGAACTTCATTTCAAATATCCCAGGGAAGTTGAGTGTCAGTGTTGAAGATCATGTTTCTTCTGTTTCTGTCTAGTATTCCTGCCAGCAGCTATTTTCATTTTTTGTAGTATAGCCACCTGCTTCCTAAGAGAAAGGGAAAAATCCCTTTGGGTCAATGTGCAACCTGCAGCACTCTGAGGCTGGTGTATGGGACAGTACCAGCCTGGTGCCAGTACAGCTGGAAAAATACTGGATTATTCTTTTTTTTTCCCCTTACCCATTTTTAACAAGTGATTGGATGCCATTAGCTCTAACAGTTCTGAGACACTAGTAGTGTCTCTCATTATTTTTATTCCCTGTTCAGGCAAAATGCTCTGGAAATCTCTCCCAAAGCTCCAAAATCTTAAACCAATACATTCTGTTGCTTCTTTTTCTTCTCCTTTCTCCAGCTTTCCTGAGTAAGATGCTAGACATGTAATGTGTCTTTGAGATATTTAAGGAACCATTAATAATTTATTTTACTGTATTCTGTATTCAGATTCTTATGTCATTATGTCAGGAATGGAAGCTCTGATTTAAATCATCCTTTCCTAGTATTTTATGCCACCTCTTAGTTCTTCTCAGATTTTCACTAGCAGAAAAATGACACCATGTTGCTGTGGAGACTTCTGTTCTTATATCATGACATTGCCTCACAATAAACAACAGCAGAATTTCATGTGTGTTGGAAGGAGCATATCCTTCAGCAGAGTTAGTTGTTGGGAAGTGTAACATACCTCCAGCAATACCTTTGCACAGACTTCTCTCTCTGATGTTCAGACACAGAACTGCCACCTTTGATTAGGGCAATTCTTTATTTCAAGGCAGGGGGACTGAGCATACCATGACAAGGTGTGAAGAGCTGGTTTGGAGCATCTAAAACTTTTGATTTCAGTGAGACCACTCATTTTTATACCGCTACAGCAGAGGATGCCACTTTGCTAGGCACTGCTACAATTGCAAGAGGACAAGGGGAAGAATAATCCTTGTCTTCAACATAAGGATTTATTTCACCACTTCTTACACAGAGAAGGTTTTCTGTGGTGCAAACACTGGCAGACAAATTCACTTACCTTTAACCAATTCACAAACAAGAACTGATCCATTTAACATTTGATTTACTAACCATTTATTCATGCAATAGCCATGGAAGCAAATCCTAGAGGTGGAATGCAAGAAAAGCTGTATTTCAATGCAGAATGTTTAGTTTTTAGTATGACCTTGAAAATAAATTTAAGTGTAGACTTTTGCTTTTTACTACCTCAATTTTGGCAATATAGCTGAGAGGGTTATTAAAGAAATTTGCTATATAGTTGTTTACATCTTTCATTGCAGTGAAATTTTAATAGTTTTTGGATTGCTTTTACATTGCCATGTTTTGGGATTGTGGAGTTTTGGCTTTCCTCTAAACACCTTCATGGATTTCCTTAAAGAGACAGTTATTGAGTCCTTCTGAGGACAACCCATCATGGCAACAAGTAGCCTTTTTACACTGGTACTCAATAGATTGTCCTACTTGTGTTACTAAACAGGTCCAGCCAAAAAACAGACTGCAGTTGTTCTAAATGAGAAAAATCCATGTCATCTATATAGTGAAATAAAAAGCTACATTTTATTTCACTACAGAAAAAGAAAATACAGAGCAAATTATAAAGTAGTATTTTTTTAGGTGATAATTTTGAAAATTCTACAAAAAATATTTCTTCCATGCATCAATGGCAAAAGATTTAGCACTGAACATTTTAAGACCCATGAGAATCATTCTGGGACTCCCTTTATATTTTTAGACCCTAAAAATATACAAGAACTTTGCAAACATAAATCGAGCAATTATTCATCATTTCTTCCATTTAATACATAGGGAAGAGGAGGACATACTTCAGGTTGAACTGATCTCTGTAGAGAGTTTATTAAAAAAAAACCAGCAGAAATACACAAATACTAAACATGGACTCAGCTTTAAATATATGAGCATTGGCTCCTGTAATCAGTAGTTGAAGTACATAAACTCCACATGGTGGAGTCACAACTGTCTTCACAGGCCTGAATTTCAAGACAAGCTTTAGATGCTGTAATTGATTGCAGCTATCAAGCACAGCACTTTGAAGAACTAAATAAGCATTTTGTAGTGCAAAGCCCGCTAAGCTTTTTTCAAAGACGACTCAATTGAAGCAGGGTCTAGATCAAATTCAGATTACTGAAATGATATGTCAACTACTTAAGTATATTAATATTTTTAATAACTATTTAATCCCACTAATACTA
Source organism: Molothrus aeneus (assembly GCF_037042795.1). Lineage (NCBI taxonomy): Eukaryota > Metazoa > Chordata > Aves > Passeriformes > Icteridae > Molothrus > Molothrus aeneus. Next base: position 48,088,483 of record NC_089649.1, on the reverse strand, counting down.
CCAAAAGAACAAATAAAAATGATTAGCCAATATTTAACAAATGTTTAGTTTTAAAGCTGAAAGGAACTGCAGTGTATGGGTTACATATTTTCTAGGCAGCATACCATCTCTTACCATCTTGGTATAAATAGATTTTGGATGATTTTCTTATCCTCTATTTTACAGGCTCTGTTCTGTCTATTAAATCTGGTGTTATAACTGCCAGGACAAAATGACCCCATTTTAAGAGGCAAAATATGTGACAAATAAATTGCTTTAATTTATAAAACCATTAATAAGGAAATCAAGCTGAGCAGACAGAAGGTAGGTACTTCAAATACAATTCATGTTGTTTTGGATTACAAATCTAATTAGTTATGATCTTCCAGGGAAGAATCTAGAAATATCAGAAGTCCTGGAGTTACTCAGAGCCTAAAGAAGGAGTCAAAGTTGGACAAAGCAACTTGAAAATCATTCAGCACTTAAAAGCTATAGTAGGTAAATGTATATGGGAGTGACCTACGCAGGAGTCTGAGGTGACAGTGAACTGTTCCTCAGTCTCTGGGTCAATCATCAGGCAGCTCTGTCTGCAGCCAGAGTGGCTGGTTTCACTGCAGCTGAGGTACCTGCCCCAGGTCAGGGTTACACAGCAGTCAGTCTCCAGCCTCAATACCAGCAACATGTCCCACTGACAGAAACACTGGCTCCAATTATTGAAATGCCATTAGAAAAGCAAACAGCAAACTCCCAGGTACAGCAACAACAGAAAACACCAACACAAAATAAAACCCAAATTACTAAATAAAACACAAGCACACAAATGGAAAAAACACACACAGGTCCTTTCTAGAGTCAGATTAATAAGAATATACACTCATTACACCTAGCTTCTCTTTGAAAAAAATAGTTAAAACCAAACCAAAACACATACAAATTACTCATGGTTGCTTATTGCAAAACTAAATGTTTTCCACATATGCAAAGTGTCCAGTTCTTCATATTTACAAGAAAATGCCAAAGACAAATTTTTCCAAGCCACATGCATAACAATAGGCTTGGTTCAACCAGACACCAGTCATCCAAGAAGAAACATGTATGCCCTCTTATACTACCATCAGTCCTATACCTCAGACAGAGGAGTTTATAGTCTGAGAAGATAAGTTCTGTACAATGGGTAATCTTACATCTCCCAGAAACCTGGGGAAGTTTAAACACTTGGAACTTCTCAGGCCTGGGAAGTTTAACTGTCTGATGCTCTGATGCATGCTGCTGATGTCCCTTTTAGCAGAGCCTCTCTAGCAACCTCAGAGAGCATGATCGCAAGCGACTGCAAATACGGCATTTTTCATAGTCGTTAGATAGATGGATTTGTAAACCACGTGAGACAGTGTGATCAAATGGCTATATTGGAAGCATAAATATACTTCCAGTCCTGTTCCTATTGTATTTGTGTAAATCAAGAACGTGTAAAATAAATCTGGTGTGGAAAACGGAATATTTTGAGGTTTATTAGTAGATATGAGGTGTTTCAAACTTGTTCTCGGGTTTGTTGATAAGCCTTTTTACAAATAAAAGACCAAATGCCTTAAGGCTAGCTATTTTTTAGTAAAATAAGAGCTAAAATTGAGCAGGTTTTTAAAGGCCTAACAGTTACACAGTTAAATTACCTATATGTTTTCAATGCTGCATTCATCAATTTTAAAATCTCCCGGCCAAGGGACAGAAAGAAAAATTGCACAGATTTTATTGTTATGGATTGAGTTCAAATAATGTCCAACCCATTTCCTGTTCTTTTCTTCTGTCAGAAACCATATGTGGAGTACACCTTTGGAGTCCAATTAAAAAAAAAAAAATCTCATTTTCTATTTTATTAGTCCTGAACTACTCTGCAAGAAATATTTCCATACTTGAATAAGAGGTGCTGAAGAAATATTTTCCAGAAATCTCTAGTCATATTTTCATACGGAAAGTGGAGAGAGAATAAAAGATTGTCAGAGTATTTCCTAAGAAATATTCCATTGATCCCAGCTGGCATAATTTCAAATACATTTGGCTAGTGGCTTACTTGTCTTGTTACAATGTCTCCAGCTGTTGAGTCTTTCCCTGAAAGAAGTAAATGGAAAAGTTATAAAATTAAGACTTTTAAATTTTTGGCAGGATTCTAGAAAGCTATCGCAATATTTAATTTTTAAAATTATTTCTTTATCTGAGACTGATAACTCTGCTCTTTATATAATTTGATAACACAGGGTATACATTTAACCCATCTACAGAGAATTACTGAAGTGCATGAGCACTCAAAGATATCTCTCAGGCTTATCAGAATTAAACATAAACTGGCAGAAGACCTGTATCAGCAGATTTTTAAAACCCCTAAGGCAACAATTTCAACTTTTCACCATTTATCTACTTTTGGATGCAAGGGAAAGCAATTCCCACTGAAAGACTTCAAGATGAGCAAAAAGAGTTCAGCAAGTAAAACCTGCTTTAAGTAAAAGGCCTAAAAAGAAGAAAAAAAAGACTACTCTAAGGAGTAATTTAACTCAAATTCTTGAAAGTTTTAAAATACATGTTATCATCCAAGTGTGGGCACCAAGTGTGTATTAAGACTGCTACAGATTTTGTGTTACCTGGGAGCCCCCTGCTGGGACTCTGTCGAGAGAAAATGAGAAAAGAGAAGGGTTTTGTTTTGAAGGTGTGTCACAGATGTTTCAGTAATATTTAATTATGCTATATATGGTATGTTAATGCAACCTTATTTAATTTCTCATAAGCAAACACTAAAAATGAGAACTCTGCACAGCAGATGCATATACTTAGTATTAGTTAAATGCTCAAAATACTTTAAAATACCCCTTATTCTCAGAATTCATGATGATTATTCAAATGGGCAGCCTATCTGCTGAATATAAGGAATTCAAACTGATGGGTGATCTGTGTTGTTATCGTTAAAGAACATATAAACAGAATTAGCTTTATTCCATTTGATTAACACATGCACCAAAAAAAAGAAAAAAAAGCCTGAAAATGCAGACATTTCAGGACTGCAAGAAGAGTAAAATACCAAAAATAATTTTGTCTAACCCAACAAATTTCAGGCTAAGTACATGTTAGAACAATTGCTGTAACTCACAGATCATCAGTATTTCCTTTCCTGAAAAGCTCATCTAAAATATTTCAACCCATCCTGTATTCACTACCTCCTCCATTCTGCAGGTACAGCCATTCAGAGCTCTGTGTAATTAAACTGCCTGGGTTATAAACAGCAGCCTCTTCCACAAGTATTTTGTACCCATATAATTTAACTCTTGTGGCTGTGGATGATACAGACATAAAGCTTACTTTCCAGATTAATCTTTGAGGATATTTTGTAGGTCTCCCTAAAAGCTGGAAAAGTTTCCTCAAAGGCAATGGAAGTTTCTATCTTTTGTGAGCATTGAGATGATGGCTGTTTGATATATGTGTATGAGCTTTCACTCACTAGTGATCTTTTATTCCATTTTTAATTCCTTTTTTCTGTTACTTCCTAATGGCAAAATGTCAGGCTTATGTTTAAGATGCCAGTGAAAATATCAAAGCATTTTCTTAAGAAAAAATCAAAGGCCTGCATGCTCACAAGATTATAAGTAAATCTGCCTGAATACTGCACAGTGCTGTTCAGGACTTTTTGCTTTCACAGGGAATAACTCAATCTTCTGCTATACTCAGTCACCTGTAGGAAATTTTATCAGTATAAGCAAATTATTTCCTAAATTGAAGAGCTATTAGCATACTCAAAGAGAAAGTCGTGGCCATAGCAAGAGGAGTTTAAAGATCAAAGGAAAAAACTTATCGCAGTTCTCCTCAGCGTGCCAGGTATGCACTTACTCTGTGTAAAGGTAACAATAAGTAAAATGTATATGTAAATATTTTCCCTTCCAAAGCATCTTTAAATTAGATGCAGGAAGAATGTATGAAACTAGTAGAAGATGCAATATATGAATTTTAAAATGCAACATTTCCAAACCCATTTTTAAACCCTTCTCCTATAAAGGTTTCGAACTCCATCCTTGGATACAAAATAAGGTGTTCATTGAAGGAAAAGAAATCATTCTGGGAAACCACTGGACACTAAACCTTAGCAGTAATATGACTAGACTTGAGAATAATAGTAAAAAATGTACAGGATGGAAAGTATAGGGATGAGAGTTTCAAAACCCTACAGGCTGACACAATGCCTTTCATACTTTTTTACATTTTTATTAGTTTATCTTAATGAAAGAATGCCCATGTAATTTATTGTGACTTACAGCATCAAAACAGTTCAGGGAAGAACTTCTGAACTATGAAATTCAACAGAAAATATGACACAGTAGTCAAGTAGCAATGCCATACTGTATTTTCCTCTTGTCCTGTGAGAAGCATAAAGAAAAAAAAAATTAAAATTACCAAACTACCTCTTGGGACTCAAGAAGCCATGCAACATAGAAAGGTTATGATGAAACAACACAAAGTGAGAATTTAACACCATAAACAACCTAGTTTTTACCTAAAAATTCTCCTTAACTACTCAGATAACAAAAGCAGAAAAGCTGGTCTGTTTTATAAGCTTCAGTCTTAATTCAGTATTTTAACATTATGGTAAAGAGTATCTCTGTCAACTAAGGAGACTTTTTCTGTCCTTATAAACCTTACATAAATAAAGGCACAGTAGCATTAGAAAGAGTCTATTGTACTGTGCTCTTAAAGCTAAAGATAGAAGAGACAGGCGCGGCGACAGATACTGACTGTGAGGAATTACACATCAACTACTTGAAGAAATCAAATGCAGATGAGTTGCTAGGAGAGAACAAAAGCCTGCAGAGTCTGAGCCTGCAGAATATCAACGATCACAGAATCACAGAATATTCTGAGTTGGAAGGGACCCACAATGATCATCAAAGTCCAACTCCTGGCCCTGCACAGGACAGCCCCAAAAATCACACCCTGTGCCTGAGAGCACTGTCCAAATGCTCCTTGAACTCTCAGGCTTGCTGCTCTGAGATTACTCAAGACATGAGGAAAAAAGCCTCTGTTCCCCCCTGCCCCCTCCCCCCCCAAAAAAAAACCCAAACAAAAAACCCAAACAAACTAAAACCAACCAAACAAACCTGAAACCAAACATGAAACAATACCAAAAAAACAAACCTGAAACCACCAGCTGTTTTGCCCAAGCACATCCTGAAGCCTTCCAAACCGGGCTGCATATGGAAGATACTGCCTTGTTTCTGCTCCTGCCAAAGAGAGCAAGTGTATGTTGGTGTCTAATTTGGTTTTATTTTGAAATAAGCAACAACACAACAACCAAACCAAAAGGTGACCATACCAGATGACACTAACATCACTGCTGCCATCTAGCAGACTTGTATTCTCTCCTGAGCAGGATGTTTTGGTCAGTGGATATTATCTGCCCCTTTCTGGCATTTAGTCACTTTTAGAAGGTTTGCATACATTGAAAAAGTTACAGATTTATCAACTTTTTTTCTTTCTTTTGTAATTCAAACCAGATTGAAAAACAGTCATTTTACTTTATTTCTCTCTTGAACCTTCCTTTATGCTAAGTACTTCCCATCAGGCTTGCTCTTTTTCTTTTTATCTTGCAACATACTTGCACTGTCAAACTAAATTACTATTTGCAGTAAATTTCAGCTCCAAATCTAAGGCACTTTTTATTGAAGTATCTTGGTTGCCCTGGTATGGTTATAGGCCTCTTGGGATTTATATTGTAAAATTTATTTTCATGGGTTTATAGCTTTGCAGTAAAAATCCTCATTGCACTGAAATTTGGCTTAGAAGCATCAAATACACAGCTTTTTTTTTTTAATATTTAAAAGGTTTTATGCTGTAAAATTGTAGTGATTTTTTTATTATTATTCTTGATATTTACAAACGTCTTCATTCTTCCACCATTCATCTTCACTCTACTCTGAACTATTTCTGATGCACTACATTGAACAGAATAATGGTCTTACATTATCTTTAAAAAGTACATATCTGGCTTAAGGTTTTGATTTTAGGAGGTTCTAATTCAGTCAGAGCAACATGTTTTCTCACAGACCTTATGTCTCACCACCTCTCTCCTCATCTCCTCCATGTACGAGCTCTCCCTTTCCCAGTGCCTCCTATTGCCCCTGCTCTGCTGGACCTTCAGGTTCTCCCCTTGGAAAAGGCAGAAGCCAGCAAGTCAGCTTGTCTGAATTTTGGGTAATTTCCCCACCCCATCCCTATTCGTGATAGTCCTAAGCAGCTATTTAACTGTCTAACTATGTAGCTGAAGCAGAGTTCTGGCAGCTAAAAGACTATTCATTAAGGGTTTAAGCAAAAAATTGATGAATTTACTGACAATTACTTGGAGTGTCGAAGTAAATCTCCCAAGACAATGGAAATGTGATGTTCTCTTCCCCAAAATATTTTCATGCCCACAGCACTCTTATTGAAAATTAAGTAACCTTTGATACACTCTTACTTTGCACTGACTGTAGAAGTCAATGTGTTCTGTGAAAAAAATACGGGGGGAAAAAAGTGACCTAAGCTCTGGCAGCAAATCTTTTTAAACCACTGCCAAGCAGGACATAAAATACAAAAGCACAGTGTTCCCATAAGCATCCAGTAGCACCTGCCCAACACAATTGATAACACTTATTTGCATTCAGAAGTGAGGTTAAAGGTGGGAATTATACCACCAGCTTACATTTTACAATAAAAATCAGAGTAAGGAACAGAGAATTCTGCTTGAAGACATCACTTGCCGCAGGCAGTTCTTGGGCAGTATTGTCCTATAGATCACAACACCATTATCACAGGGTGCTGCATCTGAAAGCCTTCATCACAAAACACATATGCCCCAAGTTCTGTAAGAGATTTCTGAACCTGGAATACCCAAAGGAAGATCAGCAGTGACCTTTTCCAGTAAACAACCCTTCATAATTCAAACAAACAGACTAACAAAACCAAACCAAAACAAAAAAAACCAAAACCAAAACCAAAACAAAACAAAACAAAAAAAGCAAAAAACAAAACCAAAAAAACAAACAAACAAAAAAACCCCAAAAAACAAACAAAAAAAAAAAACCAAAAAAAAAAGGAAGAAAATACAATGTGTAAGGGGGCAGGGAAGAATAAACAGCAAATGGATAACAAGTTTCAAATTCATAGTCAGTTCAGTCTAGCAGAAGAGGATTTGACCATTGCATAGCTTTGTAGGGACAAAGCAGGTGTGATAAACTGGTGCCTGGGTCATGTTAAAGAATACTAATTGAAGCAAAGTGAAATGACCACAACAGCAAGACCCAGCACGTACTAACTCCGATCAGCACATCCTGCATTAGACTCAGTAACTGTTTGGGCATATAAAAATACAGTCACAAACCATTCTTTCCTCAGTGGGTGTCACACTGTGCTCTGTGGCTTGCCCCTGCCTGAAACTGAATGGATACCTCAGGATTAGGCTCTGCTGCTGAGACAGACAGGGAACATTCTTTAAGAACAGAATTTTGACTCTTCCAGGACTTCTGTCTCAGACAAAGCTCAGGCAGTTTACCGGCAGTTCACTGGTGGTGAATATTCCCACTGACATGGGAATAACAAAATTCATTGTATGGGGGCACTGCCTTCATCAGTTCTTCATCATCATTACTCCCTTCTGATATGGTGCTATTTAACTATCTTTAGGGCCCAGCATGGACCCCAACTGATGAGCTGATTCAAGAACAATAGTCAGTTCAGGCAAATTCTGCCTCATCTGTCTTGGCTGCTGTTGAGTTGATATAACCAGGGGGAAATAAGAATGGGATAAGGAGTGTCTCAGAGGACCTACAGGACAACAGGGCAGCCCAGGCAGACAGCTCAGTAGCTTTTGGGGAGGGCATATCAGAATGGAAAGAGCAATAAGAGCAGTCATGTTTTCATTAAGTTGTTATTTTTTTAGCATTCTTATTTTGAGCCAATGCAGTTGATTGATTTGACATCCTGCAGATTAACTTTTCATGCCTGTCTTTTGCTTGAAAACAGACATTTGTACTTACACCTCGGAGAAAACCGAGTATTCCTCCTCTACATTTGACAAGTCTATTCACTCTCAGGAATGTTACTAGCTACATAGGGAAAGAAAAAACCCAGAATGATTCTTCCAGGTCTCAGCACAAATCCATGACCATCACTATGCTACAGCACTGGTCAGTGCTACTATTAGTTATTTCTTCTTCTAGTTTTTTCAATAGTTTGTTGTGGTTTTGTTGGGTGGTGTTGTCACTGACCACTGCAGCTCATTTTACCTTAAAAGCAATATTTCAGCCCTTGAAAGACATAGCAAAATTTTACCATGTGTGCCCCTTTCTGGCTGCAGCTACACTAGCTCAGGTCCTTGATACCAGAGGCAAATGACGTTATCGCTGATCTGCTCACATTTCATTCAAGGTTCAATGTGGGCAGCTAAAGGGACAAAGATGAAGGAGAGGCAAACCAAGCAAACACTGCCAAGTTCAGGATGTTGAGAAAATACAGCAGAAAGCCCACAGTCTGACCCGTTTTTCCCTGCCTAATCTTTGTGCAACTTAAGTATAACAGGTCACTTTACCCAATATTGTTAAGGTCTTTGAGCTGTGTATTTCTCTTTACACATCTTCCTCAAGGTCCTTTTTTTTTTGTCATGATTATTCAACTGTACTATTTCTCTGAGCAAGATCAAAAGGAAATGTGTGTTGTACTTTTTAAGCTAAATCATACAAAAGCTTTCTTTACAAACTTGAGTGTTATCTCAAAGTATGCAGTCTGCAGCAGTGACCTAGCAGTTGACAGCTTGTCACCCTAGAGCCACAAATATATATCCTACTGGGAAAATTAGCTAAAATATAATAGTTTTCTAATTAAAAAAAAGTTTTCACATGCTAATGTACTCATATCTAAAACTAAGGATCTAATATTACAAATTTTTTCTCAGCTTCTAATGAGATCTGTGAAAGCATTACTCTTTAATCACCTTTTGGCTCTTGACAGTTTTACTAATACTCATATCTCCTTTTTTTTAAATATAGTTTAATAGACTTTATTGGAATGTGACCAGACAAGCAACACACAGGCTGTTGAACACAGATTTCCTGAGTTCACACAACATTATATCAAATACCCAGCACCAAACCAATAATGCTGATGCTCAATGTAGACTCTGCAAGTAGGCTGCTCCAGGCAGTAGAAGTTGGGCACATTTCCAGGTGCAGAGATGACATTTCTCCCAGGATCAAGCACTCAGGCTGTGCTTGGAAATGTATGGTGTCAGCAGGTATGACAATTGTAAACCTTGTACATGGCTTGGACAGAGAAAAAATTTGCAGATTACATGTAATTTTATTTCTGCCTTCCTCTATTGCTTCAATAACTCTCCTTACAAGACATCCCCACTCAAACATCAAGATTCTTCCAGTTTCAGAAAAATTAAACCAGTTACACCAGGGATACAGATCTGGGTTCTGATGTTCCTAGGGGACTAAATTCCCTGATACCAGTAAAGTTAAATTAACACTGATTTAATAAAAGCAATTTTTTACCTGGAATATGTAAGTCTACTTCCAGCACGTACTAGAGCCCTAGCACCTACAGTGGTTAAGAGAAGCATGTTTCTTCTTTATTTGATTTGAAGATTTCATTTAGCTTTTAAGGAAAAGAAATTAGTCCATCCCAGTTCATATCCTCATGTACATTTATAATTTATGCTCTGTTGACTGACAGAAAAAGAACAAACATATTAAAACTTAATACTTGACCTCCAAATGAAGGAAACATTTGCATTGTTTAGCTCTCATCATCTTCACATTTAATTATTATTGTTATCTTAAATATTGCATCTATTTCTTGTCCAAGAATTGAGGATCAGCTTTTTGACAGCATATTGAGGAAATTATCTACTGAACCATAAATCTACTTCCTCTGTTTATTCTGTACTTACTTTAACTGCTCATTGATGATTTAACTCAAAATACTAAGCTTTAACATTTGTTCCTACAAAACCTGCTGCTCTGCAGGGAAATCTCTGACAGTATTATTTAAGGAAGTCAGTTTTGCAAATACTGGACATCAGTGGGTTTTTTTTTTCATTTAATCTTATATTTAGCAAAAAAATAACTTGACTATACAGTAAGGATAAGATATTCAGAGAGTAAGGCATCAAAGTAAAAGCTAAGCATTGGATCAAATAACTTGAACCCCAAGCCACAATTTCAAAAAATTAAATCAGTTGATTTTGCTTTTATGCAAATTCTATTTATCTTGCCTGTTGCCAGTTCAGACTTCATTCCATCTCAGAATGTCTGGGTACTGACATGAGTGAAATTAAGTAGCATAATGAAATATCTCCACCTAACTGCTTGTCTTCTTTGCATAATCCCATTTTTAGCATTTGCAGCCAAATTATTCTAAAGAATGTAAGGACAGTAGAATAAAAGACACTGTACAAACAAAATAAATTAGCCCCAACACCTGAACTTAAAATGTATTTTAAGAATGGAAAGCCTGGAAGAAACACATCCTACTTTGAGATATATAAATAGTTCTGCTTCAAGTGTAGGATTAATCCTCCACTTAAGCATGTACAGAGCCTCATGATATTCTGCCATTGCCACAAACTTGTGCTGAGGGCCTTTCAGGTCTAATCCTCTTGAACACAGATTTATTGGAGCTTTGCCCTATGTTCAGAATATTGCAATCTTCTTCCTGCCATTACACCCCTGTATTCTGCATTTGAATATCTTTATTTTTAAGCTTCTGATGCATGTTCAAGCCATCAGTTACTTCCTCCACCCAGAGAGAGTACAACCACTAACAGGTCTGGGATTTATTTACTCTATTTATAATAAAATACTTGATTTTATTTTCATCAAGACAACAATTACTATGGTTTCATCTGGGTTTAATTTATCTGCTTAAATAAGTTTTGTGGTTATGCAGAGCATAATGCCATTAACAATTTTACACAGCTGAGCTCTATCAAGAGTGGGAAACATGCTTGAAAGGCAGATTTATGAACTACAGGTAATGAAGGTTGCTGAATCCTGAAGCACTCCTGCAATTACATGTAGCTATTTTCATGGGAACTTAAGATTTCCAATAAAATTTAAGCACCTCCAACTTTAGGAGGGACCATATTGTGTTGGCAGGCTGGTGGAGAAGACAGTATAGTTGTCAGAATTACAATTTCAGGGGAAAAGATTATGTAGAATATTTAAATTTTAGATACAAACAGTTGTATTAATTACTACTTCACTATCAATTTGCATTGATGATGTAAAGAATAGCTAATTGCTGTTGCTTATGTAACTTATGTAAAATACACAAAGCTGCAGAAGTCAGTAGTACAGATACCCTGCCATTAGGAATAACTGGTCATTCAAACTCTGGTTATCACAAATGAGTGGTTAGGATGACTCAAAAACCATTGTCAAATATATTAGCAAAAGAAGGTTTAATATAAATTTGTACAGCTTCACAAAGTGCTATAGAAAGGTTTGGTCTGTTACTTACTACACAGAAGAAGCATAGCTATGAAAATTGGATTAGAATCAGTTTAGAATTTGCACAGAGACCAGGAAGAAAAAAGTGTAAGGGTGCAGAAGAGGGTGCATGACTCATTATAGATCCAAGATGGCAACATTCATGCTATACTTGCCATAGTGTGTTTCAATCACTTCACACACACAAACATCTACAGACACAATGTCTGTGTCTAAATAAATTTACAAAGATATACCTGTTAAAAATTACCCTCAAATCCAATGAAATACTCATATTAAATACCTTGTAATTTCTCTGTGGGTGAGACTTGAGCCTTGAGAGGGAGTGGGAGTGTCAGTGTGGGTCCCACTGTGAGTTTTCTGTCCAGCAAGTATAGCAAAGCTCAAAGAGGTGTCCCTCTAAGAGAGAGGTGCATCCACTGCAGTCCAGAAGAGCTCAAAGGGCAGGTCTTAGAAGAGCTGCTTAGAGGGTCACAAAATGCTTGGCTTTAGTCATTAGTGAGTTTCTATCCTGGCTGCAATCCAAGCTGGTAATTACTGGAGTTCTTAAAAACGATGCTACGGCTCCACTCAGGCTCAATTCAGGTAAATAATGTTCCAAGGCTGTCAGAGGATGCCTGAGTATCTCTTGTTCCTCTCCCTGGGGAGGCAGCAGAAGTCCCTGGTACAGAAAGTGCCACCCCCACCTTCGCCATGCAAGAATTTGTGGCACGGTCAAGGTACACTTCACCACTCAACTCATTGCCCAAAAGCCAAGCCAAGTTGGAGTCCCTGGGATCACAGAGTAGCCTGAGGAGGTGGCAGGGGGAGTGCTGCCTCACCACAGTAGCACTCTGTTCAGAAAACACTCTGGTGATACACGTGAACTAAATTACCATAAAGGCCAATTTATTAATGGGGAACAAAACATTTCCCTATGGAACCTTCATTAAAAGCATTTAACTGTGACTAATGTTAGCATATTGTTATGTGTGATCTTAAGTGTTATTAAGCAGGTGTCTGACAAATGAGTGTCTTCTCAGTGCCTCTCAGTGAAGTGTAATTGATACATGGCTAATCTAAATGAGGTCCTACTGCAGCTGAAGACCTTTTTCTGGCAAATACATTTCTATGGCAAATGCATGTTCTATGGCACATGCATTTCTATTTAATGTGACAAAGTCAGCCTGAAAAAAAGTATAAATGTACCATTTTCATGGTACTTTACACAGTATTCCAGAGTCATTTCATGGGCTGGTTCTTATGGGTTTTGTAGAGTTAGTAAATGTTGAAGCATGTCACAGTAATAAAGCATGTGGCATTATTTTCCTTTTTAATTTCTGACAGTTCAGTGACAGCAGGGATTATCACCCCAATACAGCATGTAAGTGTGCTTGACTTTCAGCACATCAAAAGTAAAATCTCAAAATGTGCTCCTCTGGTATTCATTAACATGGAACTGGAACAACAGGACCAAAACCAGATCAAGAAAAGAGGTTATCTACCTTTATCTGGTATAAATCTTTGGAGAGAGAAGGAGAGAGACCAATAAAATTAGAAGCCAAGTTTGCCCATTCACAACTTCAAAGGTTTTATAAGCATTTAAGAACCCATCTATCACAAAAAAAAAAAAAAAAAGCAAATGAAGGTGATAACTCACTTTTGTGAGTTAGAAAACACTGATCTAATTGTCTTTCTCAAAGGGAGCTTTAAAATTTGATCCCCATCCTCATGAAGTCATTTAACCTTCCTCCCACACAGTCACAGACTTATCAGCAAATATTTTTTTAGATGTTCTTGTGATTTATGGTCTAACAAGGGAGAGGAACTACCTTGCAAAAAGTCTTAGGCTATGGAGAATACCTTTAGGGACCAAATATCAACTCACACGCCCTCTAGAAGAAGTAAGGATCTGAAACATCCAGCCTGCAATCAGTTACTCTCAGTATTCATGAAGTAACCACTGTATGATGTTATATTTCACTAGTGTTTGATTGCCTCATGCCATATTTAAGAGGTAATGTACAATTATCATAGTTAATGATAAACTGATTATGAAAGCATAAAAATAATGAATGAGATATTATCAGGTATTCCACTGCATGGATGAAAATACACCTGCCTATCAGACAAAACAGCAGTAAGTGACAACGAAATGGAAAAAGAAAGATATCATCAATATGAGATACAAATAAAACAATTTGCTAAACAATTTGAAGATGTCTCAATTTAGAACATTTAAGAAAAGATGTCCAAGTAGAAATCTCACTGAATGTCCTTCAAAACACTGTACACTTTTACACAGAAACTTTTGAGTCAAAATCCTCTCTACAATATTCAGCATACAGTTTTATGCTTTAAGCTGTAACCAGTATTCTGTGCTGCATAAATTAATCATGCTTTACAAGCTCTATAAAGACTGCATGCCAGGAATCCAAGCAGATACCATTCTGTATTTAAACAAACACAAAATCCATTATAGAAAATCTTGCCATCTCAAACAAGCAAAATGTGGTTTCAAGTCTCATTAAGTTTTTTCACCCTCCTCTTACAGGATCACAACAACAGCTGCTTGCATGATGGATCTACGCAGATATCCTCTGGATGAACAAAACTGCACACTAGAAATTGAAAGTTGTAAGTCACTGGAGGGAAGGGGTTGGCGAAATGACAGCTGAGAATTGAACCACATTCACAGATGAGGCAAAACAGGAGCAAGTTGTTCAAATACTATGGGTTCAGTGAGCTTGCACGCTGAACATACTAAATGTATTTCTGTAATACACAAGCCAAATGTGTTTCATTCACAATACTGGTTGATCCAAGCTTGTAAGCCTTTCAAAATCTCTTGACAAGGAAAGGAGGTGGGTATTGTTTGAAGATTAGCTCAGAGGACAGCAGTCAAGCACTGTCCATCTTCAGTGCCTAAGCACTGCTGAACCCAGATTAATTACTTCACCTTAGCACATTCATCTCTAACATCAAGATTGACATCTGTCCCATGTGGTTCTGGCAGGATTGATCAATTGCTGTTACCAAATCATTTGGAGGTTATAGAAAGAAATAATTTGATCCTTCAGCACCAAGGTTAATGAGAGCTTTGTCACTGTCTTCCATGAGCATAGGAACACAGCATGCATTTACAAATTTTTGTTATTGTCTCTTTATTTTCTGATGGTAGCTGTTAGAGAAGTGCCTGTGAAGGTTTTTGAAAATAATCTTCATTATTCTGGCCATGTAGCTTCCCTTTTCAGTGTTTTCCATCATGCTACTGATCCCCCCAGTCACTTTCTGCTTGTTCAAAACTCAGTCCAAGTGTCACAATCCACCACTTTACAGTTGCTTGTTAAGATGTATGGTTGTCTTCCCATACTTGGGCTTTGCAGTCCCTTGCCTATTTATGGCACAAAACAATTTTCTTCCTTGCTGCTGCTTGGCTCATCTTCTGCCTTAAACTTATTAAGGTATGTAATGGATGCATTTGGAGAATGAGTCAAGTCTTGAGTTTCAAAATATAGTGCATGACACTTCTCCTCAGTCACTTTTCCACCTGATTAGCAGAGGAAATTGATATATATACAATACCGCAGCAACCAAAATGGGTGACAATAATGAAGTTACCTTCATACTGAACACATACCTAGTTTATTTGTTGGGAGGTAGTTGATTTGAAGTCCCCAGCTTAATCATGACTGAAGATGATGAAAGTAGGTAAGCATTTATCAGCTAGCATATATCAGCCCAAATAATGAAATTAGAGTGACACTTTACTGGTTTGTACCTCTCTTTTCACAAGCTTTCACATAAATGAAGATTTGTAGGGATAAATGTTCTCAGTGAGAATGGATTTAGTACTGCCACTGAGACCTTATCAAGAATCAAAATTAGCATCAGATGGAATAAGTAATTAAAATGCTAACCCAACCAGGGATGAGAGAATATCATGTCATTCATGTGGCCAGTCACACATGCCCAAAAGAAAATTGCTTTTCAGACCTTTTGAACACTTGTATAAATAAGTCATGTCTCCAGAGATACATATGTTGATATGTTAAGACTTGTTGAGCTGATCACAATTTGCAACAGGTCAAAATTGGAGAGTCAATTTCTTCTCATGAGTATTTAGGTCAGTTCTACTAACAACAGAATGATTTTCCAAAAGCACAGATGTGCTTACCTGCTACTGGAAGCCCACAAGTAGTAGATGTATCAGGGGCACTGGTGTCTTTGACAATTTTCCACCTAAACATACCTTCTAATGCACCACAGTTCTTCTAATCTATGTGTCTAAAATACTTGAAAATTATGGAATATATGTCCTGGGGTGGCCTAAACCAGGACATCATCTTTGGAAGAATACAGTTCTGAAGGCCAAGCTGCGAGCTTCTTTCTTAGGCATTTGAGTACAAGTAAGCCACTTGTCCAGAGTATCTGCACTCAGTAGTACCAACTAATCGCCTTGAGAGTAATGAGGGGACAGAATGAAAAAAGGTGAATAAAAAGGTGATAACCATGACCATGGCTTCTCTGCTCATGCCATGTGTTAGGCATGTGCCATTTGCTTCCATGACACAACCAGTTGATAAGACTCCCACCCTCAAGCTCTCCTTCCAGCTCCTGCATCGCCCTTCAGCTACTGAGTTTCTGTTGTGTTTTTATTGTGCCAGTGTAGAATGTCCACAGAGCTAGGTTAAAAATGAAACTGTTCATATATTTTGGTTAAAAAAATATCTCTTTGATAGAAAGGCTTATCCACCACAATTTTGGGACAGACAGGAATTCAATAAACCCCAGGACAGAACTATTCCTTAAGTAAAACGGGCAAGGAAGGTTGTTGTCACTAAGCAAGTCTTTAAATCACTAAGCAAGTCTGCAATAGCGAGCACCATTTCTCACCACTAGACAGATACTGTGCAGTATGTGCACTGCCAAACCATTTTCAAAGCACTGGAAAGTGGGCTTGTTCATTTGTATACTGTGCACAGTTTTGTGGCTTAACCCATGTGGCACCAGCTTCCAGAGCAGTACTTTGTACTCTGAGAGCTGCAGGACTTCCTTCATTCCCAAAGGTTGGCAGGCAAGTGGTTTCTCAGAGAGTCTGAGGGTGCTTCCCCATTTCCAGAATAAGCAAGCTGGAGACACATTTTCCCCTCCAAAACCTGAATGCTCCCCAATGCATCTACAACAGCTGTGCAGTACTGCCACAGAGCACCAATGCTGAAGCACACACAACCTGTCTCTCTTTTGGGTTCTCATGAGTTTTTAAGGGTGACTTACTCCTGCCACAGAAGAAGCATGTTCCAGAGGAGCCAGGAAGTCCCACAGATTGATTTGTCAAAGAATAGATGAACATTGCACTGCTTGTGAGCAGAAAGGCACTGACTCATTTCACCTCATAGGGATGCTGTGGTAATTAGCCAGACAGTCCCTGAAAACCTAAAGTGATAAGAATTTTTCCTTAATAATACTTAACAGTGAGTAATTTTAGGCATTGCAAATAGCAGCAAAACAGCTGTGTGACACAGGAATGGAAAAGAGCACAAGAAACCAAATGCTGCACTATTATCAAACCTCTCCAGCAGCGCAGCAAAGGCATGCATAATGCATGCCTATATTGAGCCAGTAGATTATTTTCATGAAAAAATTGCATTTCCAGCTTTCCTAAAGCTATCTTACAGGACTGCAGAAGCTATGTATGCATGGCTGACAAAAAGAGAAATGTATACATTTAGGAGGGGAGCATTTTGGCTGCATATGTTCTTTCACACGCATTTTTCACAGCTTCACCCAACCAGTTCAACTTATTCCAAATTCTGCAGTGGAAGATGGTGAGACCATATCAGACATTTTGCACCTGTTCCAGTGTCTAATACCACAATGGCCACTGGAAACTTCTGTGTACAGACTCAAGGGATTTTATAACTGGACCTGCTTCATCAGTGGAGCTGGGATCTGTAACAATCCATTTCTCACAGATTAGCATGTACTGGGAAAGAGGAGATTTAATATTTGGCTGGAGGTTACACAGACTGCTTGGCACTCTCACATGAGCTCTGATGGATGTCAGTTTGGCCATTTAAGATGTTAAATCCCCCAGCTGTTAGTTCTGCTGTATCAGGTAGCCTTTGGCAAGGGCTACAACTGCGATGGCAGTTCAGAACCCAGTGCCTTGGCACAAGTCCACTGTTCCTGGCAGCAGCCACAACAGGCTCTGGACTGGCATGGGTGCAGACACACAGCTGATAAAGGAGCAAGCAGAAGGAGGAGGCAAACAACCAGGGATGGCAGCATCAAAATGCTACAATTAAATCACCCAGACATTGTCTGTCAGAGACTTCTGAGTGCATACAGCTGCCCCACTCTAGCATCCTTCTTTACAAGTACAAGTGCTAACCTCACTGCACTACTTAGAGTGTAAGACAGAATACTGTTATTGTTTTAATATTCTTTGTCCCTCTGAGGTTGCCAGTAGCACAGTAGCAGCAGGATCTTGTGGAGTAAGCTTGCACCTGGCTTTCACTCATCTGAAAAAAAATGTGTGCTGACAGCATCACTCTTACAATAAATTAAATCCCCGTTTGGGGTTTTACTTACAGCATCTCACAAACTTCAGTGAAATGTGTTTCACTGTCACAAGAGACGGAGGGACCAGCTGTGCTCCAGTTTGGCAAAGTTATTTACTTATTGGCAAGCTATGTGTTTTACAACAGGTCTGAGCTGATTATCAAAACTGTCCCTTTGGAATCAAAAATCTGTGTCTCTATGACAACAGTTAGTGCTGCAGCAGGATTCAGGGATCAACACTGCAACACTGAACTGTGCATCAGCCTTGTCAGCAGCACCCTTAGAAACCACTTGAATAGGTGAACTGAACAGGCCCACAGAAACCTGAGCAGAGACACTTGGGGAAAAGAGGAAGATTTCTTCAGTTGGCTACAGTATAAGAAATGGCAATTCTGTTTCAATTCCATTGTTTTATGGCTGTCCCTTCTTCATATGGAAATAGATCTAATACTAAATATACGTAATGCTTCTATGAAAGCACAACCAACTTAGAGTGATATTAAAGTAAATCAATAAAATGCTCCACTTGAACCTCTACATAGTTTGTTGCCAGGAAAAAAACAACTGAGTTCATACCTAAACATTTATTATCACCTTTGTTGGCACAGAGCCGGCTGAGGGAATGAGATTTGAACAGATTTATCACAGATCTCTGCTTGAGACAAGATTGCATTGATCCAGGGTATGACTGCATTTGAACAACCAAGGATGTAAGAACTTACACCTCAAACAAATAGGGATTTTTTTTAGAGATGAAAAACCTGTCTTAAATCCAAGCTTTCCCATACAGCTTTTCCTTTGCTTGTCTGCAGGCACCAGATTTATTCACCAGTAATTTATTCATGCCTAGCAATAAAAATTCACTAATGAATATTGCTGTTCTCATACCTGAGGCAGCAAGAGCTTTGAGCTGGATCCACTTATATATTGTCCCTAAAGTATCCAAAACCACTAAAAGGGCATCTGATCTCATCCTGCTTCTCACCAAGCATATCAAATTGGTTCCACAGAAAGCATAATTTCTCCTTTCTCAAAGGAGCTTGCTGCTCAGAGTATTCTAAAAGCCAGTTGCAAGGCCCCTTCCCAATTAAAAAAAAAAAAAAGTCTGGAAAGAGGATGAACCCAATTACTTTGTTAAGAGCTTCTATTTCTCATGTTCCTTAAGAGTACAGCCCCCCCAGTACCAGTTGCTTTGGTTTTTCACATCTGCAAATGAAGAGCTTCTCTCACTCACTCTCCTGCCAGACTGCCCCTGCTCTCCCATGAGACCTGTCAGCCATAAACCTGTTCTCTGGAATGTGTTGCTTCCCATGGGTCCTGTAAACCCCAGGTAAAAAAAACCCTCATTTTCTCCACTTTGACTTGTCTCTGGTTGTTACAGCATAACACTGGGAATAAAAAATTTCTTCTGCTTCTGGCCAATTTCTTTAAGTGTTCTAAAATACATATTCAGCTTTAAATTTTTTCCAAACTTGGTGGACTAAGAGGAGCAAGATAGAGGTTCCAAAACTCATATCATTCAAACAGTGCAATGCAATGCAAACTGTCTGAATGAAAAAGTCAGAAGGGTTCCTGCCTGCCCATCTTCTCTTGATGTGCCAGCTGTAAGTGATAGGATGTTCTTAGCATGTCATCCTATTGACATCTTTCCCAACTCACCAGTGTGCAGGTGGGTCTCCATCCATGCCTGCTGTACTCCCATTGCTGCCTGTGCTCTGACATGCACAAATCACCTTATTTCACAAAGACTCTGCCCCTGGATCAAATGCCATGGTCAAGCTCCCACAAAGCCTAACAAAGGAATAGGCAACAGCAGGACACAGAAAAGCACATTTTATCACAGCATACTCAGAAAACAAGCAAGACAGTACCATACAAAACACCCCAGCAAGAGCAGAGCAGGAATGGAGATCAGCACAAAAGGCTGCCAAGTTATCCCATATACTGCCCACTGGGATAGCAGAATGACTACTCTCTGGGCAACACATTTTGCAATTTGAAAATCACTTTATAATTTATTAAGGCATTTAGATAATAAAGCCTAGGTTACTCCATCTACCCTATGCAGAATATACATACTGAGCTGGTATCATTGCAAATGCACTCTCAGAAGGATCGCCCGTGGAGACTCTGCATGCACACAACAATCTGTGGATCCACATTAACTTCTGACATGCCATCCTTCTGAGCTGCAGAGAACATGCTGGCAGTAAAACAAGAGAGATTTTAAAGTTACAGCATGAGCATCCACAGCAGTCAATTTAAACATCACAGGAACAGAAAGACTAGCACAGAGCTGTGAAGCTGAGCAAGTTGTTTTTTAGATACTTTGAGAGGCAGATTCACAAATAGCTTGTTGATATTGAAACTGAGAAATTAGCCAAGTAGGACTGCATGCTTCCTTTTTTTTCCCACATCAAAAGTTAAAATGTATTTTTGGCTCAGTTTGTGTCATTCCTTACCACTCATCTTTTAAGTCAGCCACTGAGCCAAAATAATTCATTCTTCACAGCACACTAGTGTTAAGCCACAGTGACTGCTCTGTTTCCACACTTTGGAAATATTTCTTTCCCCAGAGGACTATAAATCAGTTATGTTACTTTCAGAATGTATTTTTACACTGCACACAAATTTACAAGTTACTCATATGCAGATAGTTTAGTCTATATGACTTTCACATTTTATTTTCAAAAAGATGGATAGCTTGTCTTTATATGGATGCATAGATTTTAATAGCAAATATTTGGCATTCAACAATTCCAGAACATGAGCATATGAAATTAGCAAAGCTTGGACTGTCTTAAGCACTTTTTAATTACACACAGAGGAATGCAAAGTTATTTTCACCAACTGCTCTTCTTGTTTAGTGTCATCTCAGTAATCTCAGAAGTCCCAATATGTGACCCAGAGTGTCCCCTGGTGACCACAGAGGACAGGAAAGCTGGAGCTGAGTCACTTCCCAGCACAACCTCATCAAGTCTCAGTCTTCAGCCTCTGAGACTTGTCAGGCCAGGGCAACAGCAAAAGGAAAAGCTTAGCTTGCTTTAAAAAAAAATTTGGAGGAAGGGCTGACTTCTCCAGAAGCAGCTGTGCTCTTAGATGAATCTGTGTTTCTGCAGTCAGAGCTGAAGGAAAAATAATCTTTGCACCTGGTAATATAACAATCTTGGAAGAGCCGGTATACTGTGCTTTGAGACAATACAGTTGTTCTAGAATGGCACAGTAGAATGGCACAGTCATAAGTATTCTTTATATATTTCAAGACAAGGTGTCTTCTGCCAAGGTGTGAATTGCTGTATAGAAGAAAAAAAACCCAGAACAAACTGGAGGATTCTGGTATTCATGGATTTGCTTCAGTTTGTGAAAATGAAATCTTTCCCCCAATGCATCTGTATTTACAGATATTATAAATCTTGAGAAATTATCTGCTCAGTGCCTATCCCTTCTCTGTCTTGATCTATATGTATGGTTTCTTGACACTGCAGTAATACAAATAACAAAACACAATGCCTCCAATCTCAGTGGGAAGATGACTTATCTTAAAATTATCCTAAAGCTTATCTTAAAACGCCCAAGTACAGTGGACTTGTACTTGGTTCCATGTCGGACAATACTTTTTTTTGAGCTAGAGATGGAGCAACTGAGAGGTGTTTTAAAAACTTTTGTTTCATTTCTAGTCTCATGAGAAGGGTGAGACAAATTCTTTCTACAAATCCATTTCCCACATTCCTACATTTACCTCTCTGAAAAACTTTAGCACCTGCATTAAATAATTAAAATTTTAAAAGGGTTTTCACTGTCTCAGGTGGGAACACAATATTGCACAGAAATATGTGTACTTGTATAAGACATGCTGGCATAGGTAAGAAACATACAATGTCCTGATTCATCTCCAGTCTGAGTCCTGGAAAGCAGAGACCCTACTGCCTTAAAGATGAGCAGGTTTTGGCCTGACCCACTAGAGCACCAACCAGGTGGTCCTGGATTTCAAATGCCTTTTTCACCAAGTACAACAGCGGTATCTAAAGCTGGGCGAGTCTGCCTGGCAACAAAATGAGAGCACTTAGAAGTAGATCTTAATTAGTCAAATGAAGTAAGTGCTCAAAGGCAAGATGTGTTTACAATATGAGCAGACAAAACTGTGTACCATGCAATATTGACTGAACTAAATTAATTGAATGCTAAGCAGCTGAACCTCTGTTGCTAATGTTTACATAATGTGCTTATAAATAGTGTTGTTCCCTTTTTAACTTTGTAAAGCAACTCAAGTCAGAAAAAAACTTCTAGGATTATGGCTCAGACTGTGAGAGTCATCTATTGTACAGCAGCTCAAATGAGGAAAAAAAAGAGGAAGAAAGAAACTGGTGGGGTTGAAAAAAGATTTGCATTGGACTTACAAATTCTATATCAAATGTGCTCCTGACAGCACAGCACGCACGTTGCCTTTGTCAGATTTGTGTGAAGGTGTGGAAGTCCTTTGAGTGAGCAAACAAGGTGAAGGATTGCATGAGGCTTTCAGGAGAGGGCAGGTCTCTCTCAACATGCCACAGTCTTTCATCCTGAGTCTAGCACTCCCAGACTGTGCTGCTGGGACTAGAGTAGAAACAATGTGTGGTCTGCATTTTGCTGCTCCTGGAAATGGATATTTACTTCCTCCTCCTCAAACCAGAGGGGAATAAAGGTTAGAAGAAAAAAAAACAAAGAGGAGAAATAAAAGCAAGCAAGCCTCTGCAGAAGAGGTGAGGATCTTTGGCTCACCTTTCTGCCTGCTGAGATACAGCTGGTAACCAGTAGTGTCCCCATTCAAAAGAAGAATAAGAAAGGGAGAAGCAGAAAGATCAAAGCAGATTCCAGAAAAAGGCATCTCAGAATGAAAGGAAGAGAAGATGGCTGGGATCTCTGACACTTGCTACTGGAAAGAAACAAATCTTCTTTCCAGCTCCAAGCTCTCAAGGACAGTCTGGTACCACCAGCAAGTGAAATGGCATGCAAGGCAAGGAGACTCTTTGGGTTAACTTTCTCATGCATAGCTCCTGCACTAATCACTGTTGACAAGTCTTTAGACAAGAACATGACAATGTGACTTCAGAACTTTGGTGGTTTCAACCCCACAAGAGAAGAGGATCCAGGCAAACGAGTGAGAAAGATGGAAGCAATTAAACAAAATGTTCCTCAGCATATGTAACTATCAAAGTAACTAAAGTGCCATCTTAAAACTTCATGCTGCAGAGCCATTCAAACTAACTTATAAGATGAGAAACTTGCTAAAAGTCTGTAGAAACTGATGCATGATGTGTGTGTCAGAGCTGACCTGTCCTTGAACATATTCCATGTATGATTACACAAGTGTCTGGGCTGCACAAGAGGACGCCAGTCATGAACACATACTGCTTGCCTGCTTTCTGGAAAAATGTTTGAAAACAATATGTTGCTGGTGGAAATTTTTTAGACAACAGGTCATCAAAATTATTCAAGTCCAAATCTGAATCACTGGCACTACTCACTAAGCATTTGCATATAAGGAACTTCAGAGTTTTCTATGACATCTTAGCCTCTAAGCTACTATGGGCAAGCTGCTTATTACTACACGAAATGTGTGGGCCTGAACAAGACTTTTTAATCACAGTTTCATTTACAGGAATTACACAGAGATGTGTAGAGTCAGAGGCTCTTAACATCAGGCTAAAAGTCATCACTCCAGTGATGAAAGTATTGTAAAGGTGAAAGAAATGAGATGGGTAAATCAGGCTGCACTGGAACATGTCAGACCCCTAACTGTTGTACAGACTTAGATGTAGGGTCTGTCTTAACCATTATCTTGTGTCTGAGAGTGGCCAGCAGAACATATCAATGAAGACAGAACAGAGCCTAGGATAGTGCTCTATCTACACGTGCTGATATTCCTCAGTAAGCACCTCTAGTAAGTGTTCTGCCCTTTGCTACATCCAGTCAGATATAGTATCATACTTTACAACCTGGATAGATTTTTATTCTGTGATTCCATGGCAGCTTTTGAACAAGCAGAAACTAAGGACACTCATGAGAATGAGTGATTTCTGCAGTTTATCTGTACGCTGAATTTCCCTTTATTTCTTTCAAACTAGCCTCTAGACATGATTTGTTGTTTTCTTGGTCTGAAGGTCTGATGGTGTGTAAATAATCGTGTGCTCTTCAAGCTCACCATGCTAACTTAGGATCTTACAGACTTTTTATCAGCCACCTTGCCTCCAGGCTAAAGAATCTTGACTCAGACTCAGGTCCTTTCTTCACTGGAATCAAGTGTGTCCTTCATTCTAGTCAATTTAGGATTGCTATTTTGGGCAAAGAAAGGAAACTCCAAGAAATAGCACAACGTGAATTGGAATGTATATGGAAATGCAATCAAGGAATTTTGCATTTGCTTCCCTTTCTTAATAGTTCTTTAGTTTGGGTTTTTGGTTAGGGTTCATAGCTAATGAGAATTAAATTCTTACTAGTGAACAGGAAACAAAAATACCAGTATGCCTTACAGGAGGTGCTCTCTAACATGAAAGCCATGCTAGCTAAAGCATACCAATGTGTTTCTGATTGTTCATTACACTATATTTATTTTGGCCTTTAAGTTCCTTTGCCATCACTGGCATAGTCCAGAAGAAGGGGCCAAATTAGCTGGAAGGCATTTTCAATACAAGTTTGAGTACTTACCCAGAATCCTTCATTTCCCTGTTGAGGCACAGTGATACAGACAAGTCTTGCTGTGTTAGCCATTAAAGAGATATTAAACAAAACCAAATAATGTCTCTCCCACAGGACTTTCAGGTTTGTGTCAAGTCTCACTGGCAAAAAATGATAACAAGTAAAACTGAACCAATATTAAAGGTACTTGCAAATTAAGGCAAGGTTATAATTCACTCTTTGAACTAGATTGGGATCTTGCAAGAGTGACTTTATGCTGTAATAATGTTTATTTTCCTCTTCTAATGGATAGGAAGCTATGTCTCCAACTGGGAGGGAACAGATTGCCACATACATAAAATTTAGTTTTATTTGAGAAACCTTCTTAAATAACTGACAATGTTTAGTACTCCAGCAAGTAAAAGTAACCAAGTTTTCATTTGAGCCAGTGTTGCTAAGGCTAACTCTTATCCCCAGGAAAAACAAAAAATATTTTCAGTGAAAAAAAAAAGAACCTTATACATGCAAATATGCACTCAAACACAAGTGGCAGGAAACCTTTTCTATCACCTTAATGTTAACTAGTTACACTGATTTCCAAAACACATCTTCAGATGCGTGGTGCCCCATTCACAAGTCAGATTTAAGATAAAATAGTACAATGTACTTACCACCGTATGGACTGCCTTGTGGTGTGTGGAAGGAATGAGTTATCTTCCTGTTTGAATACAATCATAGGAATAATAACAAAAAAAAAATATATATATATAAGACATTTAGCAACAAAGACCGAGTTGTTAATGAAAGACACAATCCAGGAGGAATGGAAGAGGGTTGGGGTACAATCTCAACCTCAGCTTAAGGGCCCTGTCCAGGGCCAACAGATTTGTGCACACGGAATTGCTGTAGCCTTTTGAAAGCCCTGTTTAGATCCGAAGGAAGAGATCTGGCTGCTGGGTGTTTCAGAGCTACCTGCTCCCCTGCCCCAGAGAATCAGAAGGGAAAAGGGATTCTGTTTGGACATCTCTGTTGAATTGCTAATGATAGTGGAACCATGATTTGTATTTGTGAATGTAGCACACATCCTCACTTATCCCAGAGATATTTGAGAAGTGCTGCAGTGTAAAACAGAACAGCCTGGTGACATCCCATACACTGTTGAACTTGGCTAAATCACAATGTCAGCAACATTTCTAAAGTATTTTTTTCTGTGAACAGGGAGATTTATACATAACCTATTTCTTGCCATGTGTGTATAGTTACTTTTTAAATCTGTGGTACTTCTGACCAAGCATTCTCACTTAAACTCTCAGATGCTGAGTTAAAAAAAAAAATTAAAAAAAAAAGTTGGTGATTAAGTGCTGTATTTTAAGATTAATTTTAATGAATTTAATTAATTTTAATTTAGGTATTTTAATTTCTAGACAAGATTTTCTAGGAAGCAGAAGTTTTATATCTCGAGCTGGGCAATTAAATGTGCTTTTTAGTGGTTTTAAAGATGGAAAATAATCTAGCAAACAAAAAAAAGGCTTAAGAAGGACAAATATTTTTCCAAATAATTAATTTTTAGAGGTCGCTCATTATTTAGGCCAACAAAACCACACGGAAAACTACTTGATTAAGCGAGCTAGACTGCTAGGGATGCCAGCACAGCAATGAGGCCACGCTCGCTGCAGAAGCTGGGAGCAAACCAGCTCCCTAAATAATCGGTTCGGGGTTCGGCTCCCCGCGCATCCCCCGCGCAATCCCCGCGCAATCCCCGCGCTGTCCGAGGCGGAGCGCGGGCGCCCCCGCGCGGTCGCGGGGCGCTCTGCCGGCGCTCTCCCGCGTTCGGCCCGTGGCAGCTCTTGTCTGCATCGCTGAAACGCTGCGGGCCCGCGGTGTCTCTGACTTGTATGAAATTCGTGTTCGGACATCACGGTCCAGCTGCGAGTGCTGCTCTCTCTGTCACAAAAGCAGAGCTATGCATTTAAATTGGTGTTATGTATACGTAGGCAGAGGGACAAGGATTACATGGCAAAAGAGCTGCCGAGGGAGTACCTGGGCAGTACTGATAAGTTCGGTGAACAAACCAGCATTAACACTGGCCACTGCAAGGGCAAGACTCACTTTTCCTATCACTGAAATAGCTTTTCTTCCTTTGTAAACGCTACGGCATTTGCTGCTCGAAATAAGGGGTTTCCATTGCCTGCTAGCCAGCAGTCACTACTGCTCCACACTTGGAGGTTCCTTCATTTGCATCACTACAGCTCCTCGCTTAAAGCCGCTGTCCACTTGAAAAAGGAGAAGGAGCAATCTGTCTCCTGCTCACTGTTCAGAGCTGAGATCAATTCCTGTCTTTAACCTGCAGCCAACTGTCACCCTCCTAAGTTTTCTAGAAAAAAGCCATGCCGAGCACCTGTGAAATTCCTGCACCTCTGAGCCACTGTCAGCCATGAAAAGCAATGCCCCTCACACACCTAGAACAATGTGCAAAACACATAAGGAAAGGGCATCGCACAGCAACAATCCTATCAGGGAATGGACTGCCCAGGGAGAATTTACACCTTGTTAGTGTCTAGCAGAGATTTTACAATGACTGCCAGGGAAATAATGAATGTACTGAGGTTCACTGTACCTAAAACCACAGGAAGATGTTTTTGCTCAACTACTTTTCTAAAAATGTGAATGCTCCTGGGTGAAAAACATCACTATCCCGTTCTCATAATATCCATCAACTTTAGGGAAGCTTTAATTCAAGAAAAAAATTCGATATATTCAGAAAAAGTAGCTTACATTCAAGCCACTTTTTGTTGTATTTGGAAGTTTGGAGAGATTAAAAACGTGGCCTATCAGCAGTGACAGCTTGTCTTACATGCAAGGCTCTTCCTTTTGTTTAGTTGACTTAATAACCTACTAGTTCTACTTTTCACTTAGTAGCCAAAGTCATAGAGAGCAAAACTAGGGGAAAGCACATTGTCTCCATTACAAAACTCACATGATTTCCTTTTGCAAAAATCCAACATGACCACTCATTGTATCAATAACATGGTGCAATCTTTTTGCAGGAGGTTGCACCTGTTTTCTTTTTAAATCTTCTTTCTGATATCCCAGGTGTTTCTTTGGCACCTTTGTGGGTGTTAACAACTAAATCAGTAATAATTCACCTTCAGGGAAGGGAATTTCAGCCCCAATAAGGTGCCAAACTATTATTTCTTTTCTCAAAACATCAGAGAAACTGCAGAGAGGCTGGCTGTGGCTGCCTTAAGAAGCTGCAAGTGAAGTCAGGAGCTCCTGAGGACTGGAGGCTGTTCCTCTCACTGCCCTGGGTCCCAGCCTGCGCTGCCCAAGGAAACGGCACAATCTGAGCTAAATTAAAGGGCAGGATGTGAAAAGGGCAACAGATGATGACAGCACAGAACAGAAGAATCATTTCCATCATTTTCTTCCAAAGCCTGAGGCAGAGTTCAGGATTCTCACATCTAAACCTTCACCTGTGACTTTGCAGCAAGTAGCTGCTCAACATCTAGGTAGTGATGCCCCTTTTGTTTTTTATTCTGTCCCCTAAAGACAAAGGATGGGTATTACCTCATGTAGAGGATATCTGTGTGGTACAAAGTCTACACATAATCAATGCCCTTTCAGTGTGAGATGACAGTTCCAATGCCATCTGTTTTGCACCACCTTTTCTGAGAAGAGAAATCCTTCAAGAGAAGGTTTTCATAAAACAGATTTGCAAGAAAATGAAGTTAACACTTCCCTGCCAATCTCAGTCTTGATCTTTTAAACAGTCTAAGCAGTCTTCATTCACTTTGCCATTCTGTATCACACCCAACATGTAGCTCATGTCAGCCCTGGGTTTGTGTGCACAGCCTTTAAAGCAGCTACTGAAGTCTCAGTACCAAGCAGCTACCTCGACCTTTTGCAGCGAGAAGGAATGAAAACCAGCCATGCATAGCTCTGTGTCACAGCCCTGGGATGGGTCATTTGAAACAAAAATAAAATAGCATAAGTAATGGGAAACCCAGTTTTAAGCTTGCAGCAGCAATCCATATTACATAAGTTAGTGTGGTTTTCAGAGCAATTCTGATAGTTAGAACACCATGGCACTGACAGTTCAGAAATAAAATTTGTGAACGTCTAACCTTGTTCAGCCCATCATTGTGTGTTTGTATCAAAAGATAGCTGTTCAATAGCTGCAGACTTTCCAAGCAATCTCTGGAGCTTCTCTGACTGTCACCAGGGAAACCATGGATCTGTTCTGCATGTGGTCAGTCTTCCAGGGATGAGGCTATTACCAGGCACCATCACAGGAAAAGACATCTCAAGACTAATTTCCTTAGCTTGATATTGCATATGATACTTGTGCATATGAAAGGATAGGTTCCTAACTCTGTGGAGGCTTCAAGGCTACAGTTGGTTCAACTGGCAAAAGTACTGTCAAGTTTTCTAAAGGTTTGAGTTCAAACACATGTTTTTATTTGATCTGTGTTATATGATTTAAACCTGATTACATCTAACACCTGAAGGAAAAATTTAAAAATAGATGAGATGTTCTCTCCTCTGGTAGATATCTGGGGAAAGTAAAAAAATGCAATAAAGTGGAACCAGTTTAAATATTAGTTCAAAAATGTTGTCAATTGCGAGATTTTTTTGAAACTCAGTCACTTCTGAGTTCAATCAAAATATTCCTGAAAATGGTAACAATAATGTTAACATTTCCAGTGATATAATAGCAAATTAATTTTTAATTGCATTATAAATAATCAACATCACTGTTAAAAGGAAACAGAAGAAAGGTGCTAGTTTTGGAGTAAAAAAGAAATAGTTCTGTGATAACAGAAGATCAAAGATGGCATGGTCTAATTAAAATATAAAATTCTTCATGAATATCAAAGGGTTACCTACAGCTCTGACAGACATTGTCAGGTGACACTACAGGCACCTTAATTCTTCTAGAATCATCTTTGTCTCCATTGGCTCTCAGCTGTGTATTTTGTCACATCCTGCATAGGAAACCAAATTAAAATCTGGAGACTGAACCTGTTTTTACTGTCAGAGCTCCTCCAAAGAGTTTAAAAGTTTTGCTGATTATGTGTCTGTCCGTTGGCAAACTGAGCAGCTCAAGCCTGACTGAAAAGTAGTAGTATTAGAGCTAGCTAAAAAACAAACTTTAAGGATTAATTCTGTCCTTGTTTTTTGTCTTCTCCTCTTCTACATCTAGAATCTTCCTCAGGGCACAGAGAATGCTTCTGTGTAACAGGAATGTCACAAAACAGAAGTCTGAATTCCTGTTTAACAGCAGCTCCTTCCACTTGAACTGCAACTATTTAAGCAAAGTAATAAACCAAAAAGAAAAGTAAATAATCAAATTATGCCTCTGTTTCAGATGGATACACTACTGATGATATTGAATTTTACTGGAATGGAGGAGAGTCAGCAGTGACAGGAGTTACTAACATCGAGCTCCCACAATTTTCTATTGTGGATTACAAGATGGTATCAAAGAGAGTGGAATTTACAACAGGTAAGCACTGACAAGTTAAAAAAAGTTGTCCCCTCTTCCTCCAACCCAGAAATATCAGTGCCTACCTTTTGTGAGGCATTAGTCATTATATGACTTCTTTCTTCCAGGAGCATATCCTCGACTATCACTTAGCTTCCGGCTTAAAAGAAATATTGGATACTTCATTTTGCAAACCTACATGCCTTCCACACTGATCACAATTCTGTCATGGGTGTCTTTTTGGATCAATTACGATGCCTCTGCAGCCAGAGTTGCTCTAGGTAACTTCTTCTCAAAATGACTGAATGATGTGGGCACTTGCTGCCTTTTAAAACAGTGGCACCAAATCCATTCTGCTGGTTGTAGCATCATTAATTGTGATCTTACACAAGCAGCACAGGCTTGTCAGGAAGGCAGGCAGGTGTGACCTTGCATACATCTGAAGCTCTTGCTCCACACTTTGGCTGGGATTCTGACAGACTTCCTGTTATCATAATGGTCTTTGGATCAGGCCAAAAGCATCTTGCTTCCAAACTGGAGCATGGAAGTCTAATTCAGGTGTCTAAGGGTATCTACACTGTGCTGCATGAACAGTGTTGATGTTCAAAAGTGTTCTTTCAGGCCAGATCTGTGACTGGTAGGAATACACAAGATCCTACTGACATCAGTGGAGACAGACCAGCTTACACCAAATAAATCTGGTTTACCTATAGTTGGTTCTTTCCCCTACCACCTTCCTTCCTACAATTTTCCATAACAATGGATCTTTCCATAACAATCTTCTGCACTATCTGTGCTTTAAGGCATATATGTTTTTCAGCTCTATTGCCAAAAAAACATTTTGTCCCATCTCCCTGAAAATTAAACTTGTTACACCTCTGCCTAGAGCTATTATATACATGCACTCATGACCTGTAATTAAAGCAGACTAAAAAGTAATTTCAGCCAGCTGAAAGAAAAAACACATATGAGAAAAAAAATCATTCAGTGGTGGATAACACAATGAGATGGAAATGCTTTACTTGCAAGCACCTAGTTAACAGGAGAAGTTGTTTTGGTACAAGCATATGTATTAATCTTCTCTTCACCAAAGACCATCACTTTATCAAAAGGCTTCCCTTTCTCCTTTCAATCCTCCAATTTAAATCAAATGCTAGATACTTACTGCAGATCCCCACAGCAATGCAAGTCACCTATAGGGTCAAACAGAGCTACTGCTGTAAATGAAGTAAGAAGCATTTTCTCACATAGAAAGAACAGCAATCAACTTTTGCTATCCAGGTCAGCTAACACCACATTCCCTAGTACAGTTATTGCAAAAATTAAGGCAAGGAGTTCCAACATAGCCTGGGCTATTAAAGGTTATTTCATTCATCCTCCACTTCCTGAAAAGCCAAGGAAGGTGCTATCAGCAGACTTGTTCCAGTTCCAGCAAGGACTTGTTCCTTTCCAGTTCTGCAAAACACATTCCTTTGGCTGCTAAGAAGCTGATCACATAATTAACCCATCTGCATGAGAAGTGCAATGCTGCCATTATGTCTTTTGTGCTCAAATCTCCTTCCTTGTCTCATTAGTCAATGTCTATTTCTTCTTTTGCAAGGAATCACGACTGTGCTGACCATGACCACCATCAGCACCCACCTCAGGGAGACCTTGCCAAAGATTCCCTATGTCAAGGCAATAGATATTTACCTGATGGGATGCTTTGTGTTTGTGTTCCTGGCCTTGCTGGAATATGCCTTTGTAAACTACATATTCTTTGGGAAAGGACCTCGACGTCAAAAAAAGACAGCAGGCAGAGCAGGACATGCTACAGGAGAGAAGAGCAGACTGGAAACAAATAGAGTCCAGGTAAAATGTTCAAGCTATCTTGTCAAACATTACTTTTACTGTAAAAATGTTCATTTATATGATGATAGAGATAAATACAGGTGGAACACATGTGCAAAAGCAATGCAAAATTGGAAAAAAAGCATTTAAGATTGCATAGAGAAAAATTGTATTTTAAGGAGTTCACAGCAAAATATGGTCTGTTCCATCTTCAACTGGAAACAGAGTAAGAAAATGCAAATGACTATTTAGGACATGTGTTTCTTTCTTCTTCATATTTCTTACAGAAGAAGTACAAGGGGTACAAGGAAGTTAAATATTTATGACTTCAGCTGTATCTTTTTTTGCTTTAGAAGGTGGTATAGAAGAAATGTTTAAAGTTCCTCTTTACATACAGAAACTTCACCAAAAATAAAAAGCATAGACAAGCTTGGTTGCTTCAGTGAGCCCTGAATGAAGCCTGTAGGACTGACCTTTGAGGAACACAAGGATGCTGCTGCTAGGTTATAACAGCTTTCATAGATGTCAGGATTTTTCCCTCAGTTAAATTCAGGCACACCACAATTACCCCCTCTTTAAAAAACAGGCCAGAAAACTTACAGAAAGTAATACTATGGACATATTTTTAATGAGGATGAGTTTAATTATGCAAAATGTCAATGAGCACTTGCAAATATCATAAACCTATTTCACTTTTCCCCAGCTTTTCAGAAACAAACCCTTTGAAGCCTCAGGTGTATTTGGCCCAGTCTAATGCAGAGGAAAATACATATCCTAACAAGCCAAAAATTTTCTTCCTTTCTGTGCTTTCCTTACAATATATTACATCCAGGTATTAATGAGATTTTGCCCAGGCTGTCCTATAAACTTCTTTACTGCTGTGGCCTGAGGTGAAAACATTTGAACAAAACTGTATTCATGCCCTCTGTTCAGTTTGAAGAATGAGACCAACACATAAAACTCTAAGTAAGACTTCATCTTGATAAAAGGCTACAGTGTCACATACACATCAGGAAGTGCATTTCAGAAACTCTGTGATATCTTATTAATTCTAGAGCTGTGTGTTTGGTGTCCCACCACTACAGCTATGCCTCATTAACAAAGCCATCAAATCCTCAGTCTCAGTGAACTCAGCAGCCCATTAAAAGTTCTTTGCCTTCTGTCCCACTGTGTAGGAGATACTTTATTACAGTGAGGGCACAAATTCAGTTCAGGCAATCAGCAGTCTCCAAGACCCCACAAAGTACTGTCTTCCACAGAGCACAGCAGATAAGCCACTCCAGCGTGGATTGTCATGCACAGATGCTGTCTATCCATTTCTATGGAAAATAAGGAAGGGGAAAAAACAACATAACCCACAAATTCTGACCAGCTACCTCAACAGCTCCTGAGATAACCCAGCCTAGGTGAGAAGCCACACAGCAAGGATTCATGATGAAGAGGAAGTCAAGACTTCTTCAGAGGTCAGCCTTGGCTACATGTGCCCCAGTGCACTGAACTGAGGAAAGGATAAGAGTGCAGGTAAGTTCTTCTCCTACATATTTGGAGAGTTCATTTAACTAACAAAATGCCATAACTCATAACTAAAAGCTTTTGTCTAAATGTTATGCAGCAAAGATTACACTGGGATTGGTACTCAGAATGGGATGGAAAGTTTTTAAAGCACCACCATTGCATACACCATCATTTTTCTGATAGAAAAAGGAAGTCATACATGTTTTGAGCCAGGATTTCTAAATGCTCACACTTCAGACAGCAATCCCATTCTGAGACTGAGAGTCCTTTGAGTGAACAGACTGCTTTCTGCCTGTACAGTGCAGGTTTGTGATTGTAAATACGTAAATAGGCACACATATACATAAACACACACATGTGAATGCATATTGGTGAATTTTGTGTTCCACATACTGAGGTGAGACATTGTGAACATTAGTTTTACTCAGCATAGAAATGCTAATTTCCAACAGTTGTATTTCTGTCTTTGGCAGGAAGAGTGCACATGACCAGAACAGTGGGGGACACAGCAAGGTTCTGTTACCTCCAGTGAAACAGCTCCCAGCCCCTCTCCATCATTTCTTGAGATTTTTCACTGGTATTATGATGCCTGCACCAGAGCAGGGGAAAGTCGTTTTTTGAGCATAAAAGAAGTACAGTTGTAAGTATGGGACATTTTTTCCCTTTTATTCTTGACCCACACCATTTATCCATACAGGCACCTGTAACTATTAGACAATATGTAACAGTGCTTCATCTCTTTGTGCCAGGTGAAGATATTGATCATTCTCATCTGACATTCAGCTCCAAAGACCAAAAGAGTTCAAATTCCTCCACCAGATAACACAAGCTTTAGATGCTTGAGCAACACTCAGCAAACAATATGAACAGTATAGAGAAGACCAGATGAAAAATGAAACAGAACTGCTGTTTCATATGTGGCTGTTCCATACTCTAAAGACTGAAGAAGATGGAAATAAAGTCTCTCCACCTTCACAATTTATGCCATTTTTATTTTTAATATACAAAAACTATTAATTTGTAGTAAACAATCTTTCTGTTTCTATGAATAAAGCATAAAGACTGTTTATATCTCCTTGTTCATTTGTCAAACTGAGATGTCACTGACAGGGACAGCCTGAGAGAGACCCCTCATCAGGTCTTCCCAGTTTATGACCCTTAGTGGGTCTTCCTCTTTATTTATGTTACCCACTGCCAGCAACAGCCAGCACCTGGGAAGGACTCACACTAACAGCTTATGGAATATCACTATTTATTAATAAAAAATGGGGACAGGTTAAGGTTCAAGGATTGCCAGTGATAGTATCTGACTGCACAGAAAAAATGTCAGATCTTCGGAGTAAATGAGTAGTCCCATAGTTATGGCAGTCCTCTGAAGAGTAGAAGACCCTAGCTTAAATTTTCCTTCTTCTTAAATTTAAAGAACTGACGTAAGAAGTATGAATATACAGTCCATATCTCAAGCAAACATTTGAAACACCATGCTGATTTTTGACAAGCTGACCTTTCTAACCCAGAACATGTGAGCTTTTCCCACCAAAACAGTGGTAGGAACTAGGGTGTTACCACTGAATTCTCATTTCAGCACATTTGTCGTCAATCAATTTCCAAACCAGAATAGTGCATTTTCTACCTGTGATGCCTTATTGCTTCACTTAGAAGGCTTTTTTGCCCCACAGTTCTCTTGTGTGGATTTTGTACAAATACTCCTTTCACTGCTTTTCTTTCAGTTAGTAAGTGCTTAGTCTGGCACAGTGCAAATATGCTGTCAGTAATGATGTAAAGATTTCTTCTTGTGATGGGAAAGAACATCTTCCACATTGCCAGGTGGAACTGAAACTTTCTTTAGTCCCATCTTTCCTTTGCAGCAACTCGCAAAAACTAGGTTTCCCTGTGTGTTTTGTTTGGAATTTCTTCTTGCACATACTTCAAATCTGCTGTAATTATTATATAATTTTCTAGGTCTGCTATGTCTTACTAAAAATGTAAAGCTCAGAGTGTAAACAAAGCCCTGCATTTCAATGGTGCCTCACAAGACTAGATATTTTCTATAATTAATACCTTATTCGCTGATATAAAGGCATCCACAGACACGATCGAGTTTGTTATAAATTTGGGATAGGTCCAACACCACAATTTACCAAAAACAACAGTAATATTCAAGCCTCAAGGTGAAGACCTTGAAGTTTCATTTAAGAGGCCAGTGTTATGAAGTATATTTCTCTCATATGAGCCATGGTGAATGTTTAAACATCTGTGAATTTGAAACATCTATTAAGTCTTTGTGGAGAAATCAGAAGTTAACCTGGAAATACCACAAAAACTTTTCAAAAGAGGTTTTACTACAAATATGTAGAAAATGAAAGATTTGTGAAAAGGAGAACATTTCACAGCAATGCAGCAATTCATGGTTAATAGCACTCATACATGAGAAGACAATGATACAAAAATATTTAATATTTATATATATATAATTGTTTGTGCCAGACATGTACATACTGGTTGCAGTTTTCAGTTCTTTGCTCAGGTATTTAAAACAGTGCTTTAATTAATAGCACAAATAAAGGGACAAACATATTTGAAACAGCTGCTTCTGACACTAACACATAAAAATGCAACTGAATGTAAGTTTTCATTTAATAAATAGGATTATTCTATCTGCACATGAACAAGTTAATGTGCTATGGTTTCATCCCTGTAATAGAGTAATTGCCCAAAATCAATTCTCATCACGAGTATTTTATAATAACTGATAAAATATATGTGTATCGTGTATCTACATGCTCTTCATATGATGAACCCATTGTTAAAAAATTTTTAGAAACTAACCTGCAGCACAAAACCAGTCAAAAACTGTTTAAAATGGGCAGAGACAGCAACATTTTCTTTTCATCTTGACTGTGTGAAAGCTTCAGGTGCCAGTCACCAGATTTTGAAGATCAGTATTTCAAAAAGACCATGGTCCAAGTAAAAGATAAAGTTACAAAAGTCTTATTTCACAGAGAATGAGACAATTAACTGAATTACAAGACCAAGGAGTCGAGTCAGGATGGAAGGTGCTTAGATGTTGAATAGCTAATTTCACACCAGTCAGGAAAGTGTATTCAGTGTCTTTTCACCTTTGTGAATGCTGTACCAGACGGGACTGACACTGCAGCCCCAGGAGCACCCTGACACTAGAGCCACAAGGTCCATCTGGGAAACACCTTGGGCTGGCTGAGGAGCTTGTCTAATCCCCATTCCTTCCTTGACACAGGTTGATGCCCATGGAAACATGCTTCTGGAACCTCTTGAGCTACGAAATAACATTTGCACCATCTTCCATGAGCCCCGAGCCACCACGCACACGTACGACAGTGCCAACCTGCAGCACAGAAGAGCCACTTCCAGCAGAGACCTCTACAGCAGGAGTGCTCTGGACAGGCACAGGCTCCATAAAAAAGGACACTTACGCAGGAGGGCATCCCAGATCAAAGTCAAAATCCCTGACCTGACTGATGTTAACCTGATAGACAAGTGGTCCAGAGTGGTCTTTCCCATCATGTTTATTCTTTTTAATGTTGTTTACTGGCTGTATTATGTCCACTAAGTTATGCAATCATGTTACCACAGACTAACATAATTAGACTTGTTTCTTTTCCTTCTCAATTTCATTAATTCTGAAGAACTGCAGGTAGCTATAATGTTCCATGTTCAACGTAAGA
Organism: Molothrus aeneus; assembly: GCF_037042795.1. Lineage (NCBI taxonomy): Eukaryota > Metazoa > Chordata > Aves > Passeriformes > Icteridae > Molothrus > Molothrus aeneus. The sequence goes on along the minus strand of NC_089649.1, from coordinate 48,051,254 downwards.
TTCTCCACCATGGATCACTTCTAGATTTAAGCTTTAAAAAAAAAACAAAAACAAACAAACAAAAAAACAACCCAACACAAATCCAGGGTTGCAACATTTAGATCAGAACAGTACAGATCAGCTCTTAAGGGGCATCTTGAGAAAAATTGCTCTACCTTGATTTTTACAAAGTTTATGTATCACCCATGACCTTTCTGTGCTAAATTTATTTTTTTTTAAGTGGAAATTTGTCCCACTGTATTTCTTATCACATATTGGCAGCTCACAGCAGCATGCTTCCAAACAACACAGTCAAACTACTAGTAGTGCCTATGTCACTGTCTTTCACCATTCAGAGTGTAGAGAAATGTGAAGAAATTACAGTTTAAAGAATTATAACTATTGCACCATGCTTCACTTCAAACTTAATAGCTTTACTGGAAAGTATTTCCATAGTGTGTTTGAGAAATATCACTCAAGGAGAAGTCAAATAACATTTTCATAGACAGAGATCTTCAAAAGAAAAAAGGGTAGCAGAGAGAAATCCCACTGAGTATCCAAGCAAGTAATCAGCTGATTTGATCTTAATGGAATTCTGTTATTTCCACAATAACAGAAGCAAAGTCATTATTTATGAGAACAGTTGTGCCGTATGTAATTTAGTATTAAAAAGTAGAAAACAAACACATATTGATTCCTTGAAGCAACTCTATGGGATACCCCAGGCCAAGATTTTTCTTAACACCAAGTTTTCTGTGTTTTCTGGTAATTGCAACATTCTCCCAAAAGTTGGAAGATGTCTGGGAACAGATCTGAGGAAATTTCTGCACACAGTTTCCTTCAGATTTCTTTATTCCACTCAGGAGATGCAGCTGAGCCTTACAGCACACTGGCAATGCAGGTGCACTCCTCCTGAGGAGCTGCCTCTTCAAACCTGGCTGCCCATTGCCTGACACAGCTCCAGCCAAGGAGCCACAGGCAATGTCCATGCAGCTGAGAAGCAACAGATCAGTCATCTTCTACCTATATTAAACAGGCAATAATATATATAAAATAAATTAAATTAAGGAAGTCTTGCAAACTGAACTTTACAAAACCGCAAAAAATAGCACCAGGAGGGAGACAGCAGTAGGACCATATGTGCTGTCCATTGCAAACACATATCCATTAAATAGTTTTGAATTCTTTGAACTGGCATGAGACTTAACAGAGTAAGTCCATGAGCCATTGAATTTGCTTGCTTCATGCTTATACACAAAAATTAATTCAAAGAAAGGAATGAATTCTGCAGATTTGTAGTATAAAATACAACCATCAATGATTCATGTTTTGCATTACCAGATTTCCAAAAGACATTCACAGACAGACCTCAGGTAAGTAATTAAGCCCAGCTGATCCAGTGGTGAAGCGATACTGCAACCTCTCCTTACAGCTGCAGTGAACATTTTAGAAGAGCCAACATCTAACATGACTTCAAAAAGTCTTTAGGTTAAAAAAAAAGGATCCTTTGTTTTGGATTACAAGGGCAAAGATCAGCTTTACTGATCTTCAGCATTTCTTTTGCAGGCCCCTAACATATCCATACATATATTTTTCTAGTTTATGGTTCAGCCAGATACTCCTGGCACAGTTAATAGGTACATTTAAAATCAGTTACATTGTACAGTTCCAAACAAAAAAACAAAAACAAAAACAAAACCAAAAACAAACAAACAAACAAACAAAAAAAAAACCAAAAAAAAATGGAGCAGAGTAAAAGCCATTAACAAAACAAGAGCAGGGCACATGCAAAACTCCTTAAGAACAGCATGTCCCAAAATAGGAGGATGTAGCCTTCTGCCCAGGAGACACTGAACACATACCTATCCAAATCCCAGCCCCACAGGACATTTTGAGCAGCACACACCAAGGCCTGTCTGCATCAAGAGCTGGAAGCCACCACCACCACCTGAGTCAGGAAACAGCTGCCAGCTCTTGGTGCAAAGTTTGGCAGCAGGGACTAATAACCCATCGCATACAGAGGCAAGAGCTACTAACTGTATGTACAAGTTCTAGAGAAAAAAGCAGAAGAAATCATTTCTCACTGAGAGCAATAGCTTGGTAGCAAGGAAAAGCCAGTGGTTATTAGTGGCATGGCATGGCAAAATGAGTCCATTTATAGGCTACCCAGATACAATGCCATCTGGAGCTAGAAATTATGGAGAACAAAACAAACATGATATCTTCCTGTCAATAAGTTGGAGTAATTTGGCTGGCTTCATACAATAAAGCTGAATAATGCTGTAATGCTAAGTTCCCTCACAGTTGTACTTCAGTAGTTTCCCTCACCTGAAGAACCAGACTTCAAGATCAGCCCAGGTAAGGTCCTGTTGCTAATTAGATTTTAGCTAAACTCCCATGCAGTTTGTGCAGCTCTCATGCAATTTCTACTGGAAGTCATTTTTGGCTGGGTTTCCTGAGGTGTTGAGTTTCTACTGTCCCTGAGCATGTACATTTGTGTGCCTACCTGGGAGTCTCCCAACAATATTTGAATCTATTGATAATATCAACCAATAATTTTCTTTTCGTTCAAAAGCTGAAAAAACAGTAAGGATGTGAGATACTACATTCCTACAAGTTTCAACAAAGCAGCTAGGTTAGCTAGGACAAACGTCACAATAATCACCCTTCTTGTCAGCCTTCACAGACACAAAAACCAGTCTTTTCAGTGAAACAGGAATATTTTTGACATTACATTTCTTTATGCTACCACTGAACAGCACAGAGGTTGCAATTTCAGAATACCTGCTGGTTCACCTAGTTCACCCTTACAGGAAATGTTCCTTCCCTTTGTACTGCAAGTAGAGGATTTCTTGACATAAATCACAAGGAAAGTCACCCAGGGGCTGAGGGCCACATTCCACCAGCTGTTTCCTATCACCAAGGAGCCTGTTCCCATGAATTCTGACATATTGAGGATGCATTGCTAATACGTCCTTGGGAGTATTAGTAAAAAAAGGCTGGATTATATCTGTTATGTAAAAAAATACTTTAAAAATGGGTTCTCTATTACAAAGCATGACCTCCCCACATCTGTGACTGTGCATTTCCTCCTACCTCCTTGGGCAACCAATCATCCTGCAGCCCAAGCAAGGCAAGAATCACACGAGAATAATGAATTTCAGCATGTAATAATGCTGAAATGTATATGCACTGGCTGAAAGAATTAAGTGATGAATAAAAAAGGTACCATTTCTTAAAAGAAGACCAGGTGACTTTGGTCTACTTGCTGCCCTGGAGTGCAGAGGTAACTCTAATGGTGTTGTTTGTTCCTTGCCATGTGTATTTCTCAATTATTTTGTAAGTAATCTTGAATCTCCCAGAATTATAAAAACATGCCTTCTTGTCCCATGCTGGTGCCAATCTAAGAAATGGCCTGGTACTCACTCTTTCACATTTTTTTATTGCAAAGTCCAATTGCATTTGAGTATGAATCTCAATGAGGAACTAATATAATTACATGGCAGCAGAAGTATGTCATATTGTTAGAGATCATCTCTGACCAATTTCTTTTAACTCGTCCCTGGCTCTCTGTACCTGCACAGTCTCATGCAAAAGTATAAAATCAGTCACACTGCCAAAGTGTAAGAAAGATGGTTTCCTTTAGCAGATCATGCCTTTTGGTCATAACATCAGCCATCTCATCTGTGAACATACCAGTCTCCTTGTTCCCGTCTCTGAAACTTCATTTGCTGTTTTGATCTAGCTGACAACATATTACCTGATTTTTTTTTAGATTTTTAGAAGAAACTTTGAATGTTGTACACTATAGCTAACATTTCTGAAACAAATCAGGCAAATCATCATTTCAAGAAAGAGCTGAATGAGACTTTGGCATAGGTAAAGAATTCAGGACTGGTTTTTACAAAGGAAGTTTATAGCAGCTCTCAGATGATCCAGTGTTGCTCTGGCTCCCATTTAAAACAATATCAATAGAAATATAACAGATCTGAAACCTCTGCCTTCACCCCCTCCAGAAAAAATTACTGTAGCCATCAAAAAAATTTATTTAATCTATATGGTGCTAGGAATCCTTCCCCACAGATAGTCCATCACCAAAGCAGTCCCTGTGGAACTGTGGCAAATCCCAGTTATAAAAATCCCCACACCTTCCAGTGCCTTTCATTACTCTATTAGCTAAACTAGCTGAGTAACCCAGTGCTTAAAAATAGCCAGAGCCTTCTCTCTGTAGTACTCTCCACACAGGCCTGAAAAAGTCCAAAAAATGATATTTGTGATATTTGCCTCCTTTTCTAGGTTTTGGTGGGAGTCATTTGGTCTTTCTGGAGAAGCTCTGAAGCAGGTATGAACTAAAATTTTACAGAGGAAAGAGTGTATATCACCAAATGTAACTGAGGTTGATTTAAAGTAAAAAAAAATTATGGACTATCTTGATGCACTTATGAAAGCATTCTTTAGTACTAGAAGAGTAAAAATCCTTTTACTGCTGATACTGCATTTTAAATATTAATTCACAAATCAAAATGATAGCAAAATGTGCATACTTCAGGATAGGGTGTTACTGGTTCTTAAAACCACCTTTCAGAAGAAAGCATAATTATGTCTCAACATGTTTCCCATCAGAAAGGCTTGCTTCAGAACTCAGAAATGTTCCACAGACTTATTTAGATCTTTTAAAAACACAGCTTCTTGGCATATATAATAGCTTTGTTGCAAAAGCAGTTTTATAAACAATTGTCAATTCCATACTGACAGTTTGCTGCTCATATGCAGTTCTGGTTCCTTTTAGCATACAAAGATCAAAGCTGACATGGCTGATATGAAAAAAAGTTTTTTCTGAAATCAAGGGAAGAGTTCTGTGAAACAGAGAAAAATGCAATGGACGCCAGCAGAGGACAAGTAACATTATTTTTATAATTCACTTTTTATATTTTGTATCAAGATATGCTGATTTTCTGATTCAAATTGCAGGTCTGTTTATGCAATGTGAATTTCTGTAGGTGCTTTTTAGGTGGTGAAATTAAAACTTCCTACAGTGTGTCTATTATATTGTAGGTACTGATTTCATTAGCTTTTGTTTCAAAAAGCCTCCTGTACAAAGTTTTGTTTCTGGTGTAAATTACATACTCAAGAGGCCTCTCCTTAGTACCTGCAAAACCAGAGAGATTTCCTGAACACCTTTATGATGGTTGGCTTGGGGGCTTTTTGCCGATGCCACTGCAGGCCCCAGAGTGAGCTGCTCTGCCAGGTAGGACTGGGAGAACAGGAACCCAGGGTCTAGAATTGGGCCAAAGGAGCAGCATCTCCTGGGAACAATACTTACCAGTTAGTGTGGTGGGATGTGCAAACTCCAGAGCTATTCCACATGCTGCAGCCAGTTAATTGGAATGAGCTCACACGTGGAAGAATGTAGGAAAATACAGATATTGGCAAATAGAGCAGAAAAGCAAGGACAAAATTCAGTTCTTTGATGCTAATTGGGCCTCTTTAAACGCTCATACCTTTGGCCTAATTCTTAGTCACAAGTACAAGTTTCTTTGTCAATGGGGCTCCTCACACCACAAACTCTCCTCAAGACATGCTCCTGGCCACAAGCTTGTTTCAGATGCTTTTGTCCTGTGTAGGTTTGTCCTATTTACTACCTGCTTATGTCTACCTGCATCCAGCAAAGTGTAGCTGAAGATGACACCACTGTAATGGTTTTTGTGAAAGCTCTGGCTTTTTTCATTAACCTGGTCTGGTAGAGTCTCCACAAAGGCCTTATCTGTCACAACAGGAGATCTTGCTTGTTCCAGAAGTACCTAATTCTCTGAGCAAAGAGAAAAAGAAATAAAATCTGACAGACAGTACAAAGAGCAAGCTCTGTTCTCCATTCTTTCTGGTCCTTTTCCTTGCCATCTGCTGGAGGCCATTATGTGCCTATCATTGCTCTGTAGAGATGTAAGGTCAGGATGCACATTTCAAATACAATGCCATGTTTTAGCTCCTGCTTCTCAACTGCTTGTCAACTGGAGCTCCTGTCTCCCTCTAGCCATTCACACTGTGTTGTTATGCTCCCTATTAAAAACTTAATTTTGATGGTTATATTAAAAATACTCTTTTTCAATAAAGTCTAACACCTATAAAAAAAAGCATCTCATTGCACATTTATTTCTGTCAACAACAGCAGTATCAGAAACCTGTCTTCTTGTTAAAGCAAAAAACCATTGAAAAAAGATTTTTTCAGCCTTTTCTGTTCAGTGCTGCAGTAGAGGACAGAGAAATATAGGATGATACTACAGACTGAACACCACTACATACCCTTAATTAGAAATCCATTATTACAGAAGTTGCTGAAGAATTTAAAATGAAGCTATGTAAACACTTTAAGTCTACTATTAAGAAAAAGTCACAAATATTGAAAGTAGAATCTGTAGCAGATTCTGCAACAGAAGTTTCACTGGTTATACATAAAAATGGAAGTTATTATTTGTGGCCTCTTGTTATTGAGAAAATACCACTATTTTGTATTTTTGAACAGTTGATGTTGAAAACTAAGAGGCAGCAACACAAAAGTTCACTTCAGCAACACACTAAAAATTAGTTTTAAATATCCATCTTTCACTGAAGTACAGAATTTCTAGGTATTTTTTTTTAGTTTTCACAGTACATCTATAAATTATATGAATACATCAGCACACAAGTTTCTTCTGTCCAAACGACATCCCAAACGAGTACACTTTTATGAAATAAATTGCTGTTATTAAATCTGCAACTATAAATACAAGTAGTTTCCAGTCCTTTTGTCTTTTTGATAAAAACCAGCATGGCAACAATAAAAACAAAAAGTAAAGCCTCTTTTCTCTAGACAAGCCTTTCAGCAATACATGCCCATCAGATGAGCAAGAGTTATACCTTCAGACATGCATCATATACTACATGGAGCATTTGAACACATAAGGCCATATTCACCTATAAAGCAACTAGATCTAGAGGAAAGGAAAAAGCATAGTCAACACAAATATACCTATAAATAAAATAAAGAGACTTGGTAAATTTATTCCTTACACTCACAATTAAAAAAACCAGCATCCTCCTACCATGCTGCTGGACAACCTGTAGTAACTCTTTCCAGATTTTTAATAAAATTAAACAATTATCAATTCCAATCTGATTTTTAGTTTGAATTTTGTACCATTTATACAAGGCCTTTATCTGTTATATTTGATCCATTATGAAATTTGTTGCTTATGGAGATTTGAGACTATGATCAAGCCATATCTGTTAGAGGTTGCACTCTTTTCACTAAGATACATCTTCCACTCTTTCATCTTTACAACTTTACCCACTTCTCCACACTTCTTCATTCTTCAATTGCTGAGACTGAACATGTATATCTGATTAAATGTATCAGTGCCAAATAAGAGAGAAACAATATACTTAGGTTTCCTATCTATTAAACCCATTAAAATCCTCTTTATAGAAGCCTTTCTACAAGAGCTTCTTTTCCTCCTCTTCTGTGACCAGTACTCTGAAGTCCATTATTTTATATTAGTATACTTAACTTTGCATATATGAAAACCTATGGCACAACAAAATACAGTGGAATAAACTCAAGACCCTGATTTTGAAACTAGGAATAAAGTTAAGTCATCAGTAATTTTCCTTATTATTATACAAAACTTGCCTAAGACACACATATGCACACAATGAGAATCATACATCAGTATTCATGTAAGCATTACAGATAATTTGCTCTTTATGTATGGAAAAGTGGTCTAAAAAATAGTAGAAAATGTAAGACCTCTGGTGTATCCTTCCCTAGTGTTAGTGCTTTTAACTATTGTTACATACTACAATCAAAACTCCGTCTGGTTTCAGAAAAGTTTAGAGTAGAATTTACTAATTATCTCCTGTATTAAGTGAGCTAGGAATATCTTTCTCATAGTCTATATAGGTGAGCTTCTCTCCAGCACTGCACCCCCTTTTGAAAACATTAATATTTTTAATTGAAAAGCTACCAACTAAGGTACAAAAACTAAGCTAAAAACTACAACTTTACTCTGAATAAAGCTGCAGTGCTTTCTCTACAACTTCTGAGCACTGAACAGAGTGCCTAGAGAAATTGTGGTGCCTCAATCACTGGGAAATACTCAAGACAGCTGGAGACAGGCCTGTACATCCTGCTCTACATTACCCTGTTTGAGCAATGAAGGTAACCTCCAGAGCTCACATCCAACCTCAACTTCAGTCATTCTACACTAGTTTTGTTTGTAAAGGTGATTTTCCCTAAAAGCATCTAAAAAGATTGTATATAGTAATTCATAAATGAAAAAGCAGCCTACTACAATTATTCACACACAAAGTCAGGTGTTTATTTACCATATTTACAAGTATAAATACATTAATGCTACAAATATTCTTTCATTCTTCATTAGCATGGCACTTTAGATAAGGTAACATAAAATGCAAGTAAGATGCCTTAGTTTTACCAGGCACCTGTGTAGTCACTGCCAAAGTTTTACCAAAACAAATATGGCACATGTTGTAAGTGATTATCTTCCAAATGTCTATAAATCTTTAGTACTAAAAGCAACTGTACATTAGATTTATGTATTTTTGGTCAAATAGATGCAAGAATTTATTATTTTTATTGAAGGCTTAGTAGTTCATTTGGTCATAGCAGTCTTCTGACTTCAGTATTTTACAGCACCAAAACCTTCCCACTTTGCAGTAAACACATTTTTTCCCCAAATCATTTAGGGAGCCATCACCAGAAGGTGCTGTTGATCTGAATTCCATCATTTCAGTTGTAAGACAACCTTCAAAAAGGAGAAAAGGAATGACATTAAAGATGGTTAAGAACAAAATTTAAGCAACCTTTGAAAAAGAAGCCTTTTGCTTTCTGTTTCAGTATAATATGCAACTGATTAAGCATCTTTCCTCTAGACAGTACACCATTCCCCTCTCAACTCTCTTTTACAATCCCACAAAACCATCACTTAAAATACCTTTCTTTACCCTTTACTGCACTCAAACCATTCTTTAGCTGCCTGCAATCAAAAAGCAGAATAGAACGTCCAGGTGCAGTGAGATTCCTTCTGCACAAAGCAGAGCCAAGGGACCAATTCTGAAGTGAATTCCTCCTTGTGTGCCCACAGAACTAAGTATGGAGTTGACACATCCCACAGCTTCCAGACAGACCCTCCAGCAGAACAAAGAGCATGTGAACACTGAAGTCTGTCCTGGAAGAATCATTGCTCACATACTGTTTTTATTTAGTTTTGCAGGGAAGAAAAACCATATGGAAGCAAGCTGTGAAAGCTCTTAAGGGCTATAATTTCCTGCAAACACAATTTTCTTCAAATCCTCATTTTCCTTAGCCTTTTCTGTTAAGAAATCTGAGACCCTTCAGTGTCTCAGAAGCCTTATAGTTTGACTTGAAATTCTCTTCTTGGGTCACTATACTGTAATCTCTGTAACTTTCTTCCTGATTCACCATGTGCCATGGAAATTAAAGGACTTAATATGAACCAAATAAGTCTCCCAGACACTGACATTTTGTGAAGCTGAGGGAAACATGGGAGTTCTCACCAATCTTTCAGCATAGGATAGGGGTAATCATATTAAATTAAAGAAATTAGATTTAGTCTAGATATTAGGAAGAAATTTTTTACAATGAGGGTGGTGAAACACTGGACACAGATGCCCCACCCCTGCGTCAGGCTGGAGAGGGCTCTGAGCAACCTGATCTAGTAAAAAATGTCCCTGCTCATTGCAGTGAGCTTAGACTAGACAACCTTTACAGATCCTTTTCAACCCAAATTATGCCATGATTCTATGAATTCTGCTTAATATAAATCAGTACCTAACAAGTCAGGAACAAAATATTACATCAGTAAAAGTTACCTTATTAGCAGCTTCCAGTGCATTTATTAGGTTTTGCAACTCTTCCTTATTCATCTCTATAGAAATTGGCTTAATTTCACCATTTTCTCTCACATCCAAATCAAGATTGAGGAGTGGCATTTGCAGCATGGAGATCTTATCACTGGAGAGAGCAAGCTATGCAGATTGACACAATAACAATAAAGTATAAGGTGGAGCCATTAAATTTTTAGTCTTTCATAATATCACATCTGTATTTTATATTGAACTTGTAATACCAGAACAAACATCAGCATGACAAACTGAACTCCAAATAAGTCATCTCTGCTGTTCTCAGGGTTTTTTTCTCCATTATTGGGATTTTTGTTTGCTTGTTAATACCAACGATACATTGAATAAAGACCATCCTCTTCACAGACTTGTCATATATACTTGCCAAAACCAATTTGTTAAAATTCTGGGCTACCACATTTTGGTATTCTAGGTGAAAACAAAGGATACATTTGATCATGGCTCTTAATGAATTACTTAGATTCTGAAATCACCATAATCAAATGGGTCTTCTAATCAACAAGAAGGGGTTTACAGAATGGGTTTGTTGGGAGAAGGAGGAGACCTTTATGCAATTTTCAACACTCTGCAGCTGATCAAACACATTGTCAGATATCCTATTAGACAAACACTGAGGCATGTTACATGCCAATTGTGTTTTTTTATTGACTACAATACTCACTCTACCATCAACAAGGCTTTTAAAATGCATTAAAATCAAAGATCAGTTGACAGTACTATAGGTTAGTATTGTACAGACCTATCTTTATTTAGAGAACAGAATGCAGTAGAGCTCAATCATGGCAAGTGAAAAAAAAATCATAACGAGCTCAAGGGGGGAAAAAAGTGGTTTTAAGAAAAATAATAGTTCAGACATGTACCAGAAATTTGCATCACAAAATAGAAAGAAACGCAAAAAATTCTCTAGATGAAAAATTTAAAAGAAGCCACAAACAAAAAACAAGAGTTCACATAAGTTCATATTTTCATCACCAGTAAATGCAGTTAGCAAGAGATCAAGCCCAGTTCATCTAAAGCACATTATGATGTCATATCTGCTCTTGCATAAACTTGTCTGTTTTGTTCTTTGATTTCCAAAGCTGTTTGCTGCAGAAACTATTGAGCACTCTTATAAACATGGAAAACTACTTAACAGCTCTACAAATCTGTTTAACAGCTCTCACAGTCTGACCAAAAATATAAACAGTATAAGTAATGTTTTTAAGTCTTTGATCAAGCTTAAGATCTCATAACCTCAAAGCCCCATCCTAACTTAGGCAACACCAGTATCACTGGTTTATTACCAAAACAGGAAGTCTAATGATAAATTATTTCAAACTACTTATTAAATGTCCATTGCAAAAATCTGAACATTTGAAGAAAGTCAAGAAATCTTATCAGTCAATTACTTGACTGAATCAGTTAGCTGATCTTAAAATTAAGCATATACTTCTTCCTTTGAAAGTAAACACTGTTTATTCAGGCCTCAAAATTATAACAGCATACAAAACATTCAGGTGCTCCTGAATAGCACCAAGTCTCCCTGAGCAGCTTCAAAAGAAAAGAGGGGAAAAACAAAATAAAACAAAATTTTAACATTTACATTTGCAAATTTCTGGCAAGTCTTTGATGTGTTTTTGCATCAGTCATTAACGAACTTTTGCAATACCTAAAATACCTGAACCACTCTGCAGAGGAAGCAGGCCTAATGGGACTGAACCAAGTTACTTCCCTGTTGTACAACATTTCTTTCAAACAATATCAAAGCAACAGTCTCACCTTTAACTGCCAGTCAAAATCCTGCAGCTGGGCAGAAGAGATTGCATGTACATTTTCTACTAGGGCATTTCTGATTTCTTCCTTTCTACCTTTCAGACATTTTGTGATTGCTTCTTGATAATCTGAATTTAACTCCTCTATCTGCTGAGCAGCCTAAAAAATAAAAATAAAATTAAAACCATGATTACTTGCACTATGAAGCACAGAATTAACATGTACCACCTGCAATAACTAAAATATCTAAGCTGATAGCTGCCCTTTGTGGCTGCTCTCTGTCTTTGGTAGTTAAGAGTCAGTGTTTACCACAGCAACACACAGAGAAAAAGAGAATCATTTAAATTAAAAAAGACACCAGAGAACAGAGGTTTTATCAGCCTTCTAACATTCTAACATGTCACTCTGAAATCAAAAGAACATCACACTCCCAAACAACTCAGGTGTAGGTCTGCAAGCTTCTCAGCACCAGGGCAGAGGCTAAATACATCAACTCAGCTGAAACAGAAATACTGATGTAGGGAGGTCCCCAAGGCTACACAGCTGCCTTTCTTTGACCCTGCTGCTAGCAGGTGGTCAAAATACCAGCAATATGCAAGAGATGAGAATTAGTATTTCTAATAATAGAAGATTTTGCAAAGTTTATACCTATAGGAATGTCCTGAACTGCAGTCCCTGTACCACATGGTCCTCCCATTCACACTTAGATTTTTTACAAAATTTATTTACATACAGTCAATATTTTACACCCCTTCAATGCAGTACCAACAAATAAAGAAAATCAAACAAGAAAGTGAACTGGTTTTATTGTTAATGAGTAGTATTACAGAAACAGATTTAATCTGGGGATACTCAAAATACCAATTTAAGTGGTGAAACCAGTATTTTAACAAGTATCCTGTGATATTAGAAAAATATTTAGAAGTCAGCATCTATTTCACTTTTTGTTGTAGAAGTCTTGGCAGTGTATCTCTAAATGCTGCTTACCTTCTACCTATTTAGACTGAATTTATTACCATTCAAATCCTACACTATAAAAATATTTTAGGATTAAACAAACTACAAATCACTCCAGTCATGATTTGTCCAAGTCAGTGATGAGCCCTTACCTCTTCATCAGACATATTTTTGCCAACTGCAGTTTTGAAATATCTCATAGTTTCTTCTAAAACCTCCATCCACTCTGCCAAGTTCCAAACATTGCCATAATCCTGGTATCGCGGGTACGCACGGCCACAGATGCCATCAATTACCATATGAAGGAACTGAAAGGATGCGATGCATAATTTATAATTCTCTCACAGTTAATCTGTACTTCTGAGACTGAATATGAGACTGATCAAGCACTTCAGTTATCAAACCTCCCTCCACTGGGGACTGCCTCAGTGCTTCCAGGCAGCCCGGGCATTATTCAAAAAAGCCCCGAACAGGTACTCCCTGAATATGAGCCCTCCTCCCTTGGCGCCTTTAAGGCAGTTCACGAGGTCTGGCCACAGGAATCACAACGTGATTCACGTTCACCCTGGACTTACAAGCGGACTGAACAGCACCGAGCACAACTTCAGTCCTGCCGAGATGCCGAGTCACAGGGCGGCTCAGCCCCCCGCGCACCGGCACTGCCGGCCGGCACAGCACAGCCCGAGCCGCATTCCGGCGCCGTGCCCTCCCGAGCCTGCCAAAGCACTGCCCTCTGCACTGCGGCCTGCCGGGAGGGGAGGGGCGGCCCGCTCTGAGCCCCGCGCCGCCGGCGGGCCCTGCCTCCCCCACAGGTGCCGGAGGGCGGCTCCCCCCGGCCGGCCGACCCGCCTGCCCTGCCCTCGCCTGCCCTGCCCGGCCCGGCCCGGCCGGAGCCCACCTCGAGAGCTCGGCCCGCCGGGAGCTTCTCCAGCAGCCGCGGCATCTCCACCTCGTGACCGCCCCGCCGGCGGCGCGCATGCGCACGTGCAAACACCCGCCCTCATCCGCTCCAGAGCGCGGGTTCGAGTCCCAGCCCCGGTGTCCCGACCGCCCGGCGCGCCTGGGGAGGAGAGTGTGCACCGTGCGACCTTCGGACAGGGGGCCAATGAACCAGAACCCCCGAATTTTACAAGCTTTTAGGCCATAACACTTAAGCTATGTTTGCATTCTGCCTGTCTTGCAGCTTTGGTTTTTGCCCCTGAACAGGTGAAATTTGCACTTGGTGGCAAGAGAGGAAGCTCAAGACTTAAAACGGCCACCACATCTTCTGTGATTTTAAATCAAATTGAGGAAGTCAGGAGAAACACTGACTGCAAAAGCCCGTGCTGCTTGTACAGTGTTTACTGTGAAGAGCTCATTTTTTTAATGCTCTATCAAAGTGTGAATTCAATCCTAGTCAGAACAGTGGAGGAGGTTTATGGAACAGCTTTTTACATTAGCAGTGACCTTTCCATGTGTTGAATTGATTGAATGTGAATGCAAAGAAGCAAAATTGCTCTGATCACTTTTACAAGAAAACCTGTAAGAATTCAAGTCACAGCAGGGCACAAAATTGCACAGACTGTTATACCTGTAGGCAGATTTTATTTCACTGAAATCACAAGGCTAATTTACAGTCAAACAGTTATGCATATGTAGGTGCAACACTGGGCTGTAAGAATACCAAAACAGCTACAAGTCCAAACTGGTAGATAGAAGGTGTTTGTAAAAAACCCAAGCTGGTTAAGGCAGTCTGCAGCACAACTTCTTCAGACAGTCATGTGGCCTTCCTTGGGGGAATGATGTGGTGCATGGGAGTTTTGGAGAAGAAATACATGGGGAAGAACCGACTTCAGGTTTTGCAGACTGAAAACTTTCAAATTCTCCCCATTTTTCTTAGGGTTTGCTACTGCTAGTAGATTAAGCTTTTAAGAAAATTAATTCAATTTTATTATGGAGAAATTACTCAAAGCTGCTGTTTAAATGAGGAGTAGATGAAATTTCAAATTTGAAAAATTCTTTTCAATACTAATTTCCTTTATTCCCCTAGAAATTTGCTAGATAAGTGGAAACTTACCCACTTTGACTGAACTGTGTTGTGCACTACAAAACAGCACCAGGGGGAGCGTCTGCTCCAAACAATTCAAACCCAGCGACAGCAGGAGAAATACGAAGGTGATCCAGGCTTGCATTGAAATAATTTACGAAATAAAGAGAGAGGTAGTGAGCGTCCCACTCAGTTGAAAGGGATCAAACAAGTGAAAAATGGAAGAGAGCAAAGATGTAACGCATGAAGACAGGAACAGATAGAAGAGGATGAGAAATTGCCATCTCACGTGACACTATCCCAGTGAACATTTTCAAAGCAGCTAATTTTCTCCCAGTCTGAAGAATAAAATATTTTGCTTTTCATTTTTTCACATATATGTAGTTTCAAAGTAATATTTTTGATTCAGCCTATTGGCCCATATGGAGCAAAGTCAGAATGCTCAAGGAAACCACAGCCAGGTTATAAATCCATCTTTCACAGCTCATGTTCAACTGCAGTGAAGTAGGGGATATAAAATTGGCCTTTGGCAGTTTGAACTTTGTTTGGAACTGCATTATTTGGATCTGCCATCAAGCCTTAATCTTTAAAAATGCCTGGTTTTCATGCTTCTGTACCACAGCAGTAACAACCCACATCACCCCTTGAAGTTAAGGTCTCAAATAGCCACAAAATCAGGGAGGGAAACTTGTGGAACGGTAAGTACATAGGCATGGATTTCAAAGCAGCAAGGAAAGAAGCAATTTTATGAGAGAAAAGTGTAGAGTGAACTTTATTTTATCCACATTGCTGATGAATTGTAGGGGGGGTTATTTCTTTGTTTATAAAGAAAACCCACAAGGTAAACTACAGTAATTAAACTCATTTTAAGATCAATCCTTTTGTTGCCCTTGGTTTTGGAAGAATGCCAGTAATTAAAACATTGGGAAATAACTTAATAACCATAGGTTATTAATATTATAGTAACATACATTTTAGCATAACAGTATAGTAATAATTATATATTATTACATATAATATATAATTATTCCTATATATAATGTGTACATAGTATAGTAGGATAGTGTTGCACATGGCTCTAAGTATATTCAGGTGGGGAGAATATCCAAGCACTAGTCTAAGTGTCCCACAAGGAACTATTAAACAGGTATGTCAATAGAAATAAATAGGTAACTGTGTATTTTACCCACACAAAAGGGACAGTAAAGTCATTTTTTAAATGCAGTGGAAACACTGAGACTGCAGTTGATATTGTGCTGAGCTAAATGTGGGTTGCTGTGGAGAAGGGAGGTCCCACTGATCCCCTAGTCCCCATTGCCAGCTCTGCTTCCTCTCCCAGACACTCATGCCTGCACTAAGGCCCTGGGGTTGCAGGATGAAACTGCAGCTGATGTAGATGAAAGGTAATTTTATTTTTGCATTCCTTTTTTTTTCCCATGGGTTAGATTTCCACTGCGAACAGAGCACCATTTCTGACAGAAGTGACCTTTGCAGTTGGGAATGAGGGGTAAGACAAAACTACCCCTTCTGGTAGCCCATACTTAGATGAAATTGGTTGACACATGAATATCAATCAGTGAACTTTAATTATTAAACCAGGAATCTTGAAAGTTTTTGTAGAAGCTTACATAGAATCATAATCATAGTGATATGCTGCAGCTGAAGGAGATTGAAAATAACATATCTCTATTTAATGTTTACACCCTAATGAGCCAGTGAAGTTCATAGTGAGGCTAAATGAACATGACACTGATGTGCATAACATACTTTATCACCTATTTGCTGTTCATAATCTATGATCATAAGTCCTTCTGAATGACAAATCTGTTTCACAAATAATTTTTACTTGTAAATTTTGAACATACAAAACCATGAGAAGTTTTGGTTCTTTTCCTCAGTCCCTATTCAGTGAACATAATACTCATGTATTCACTCTCTGAGACATAAGGAGTACAGTGTGTCATGCATACTGTGGATACAGTCTGTGTCCACAGCTTTACACATCTCTCTATCTCCTTTTTCCAGTAAGAGATGTAACAAAAGGAACTTAAATGTTCCTGAATTCACTTCTCACTAATATTTCAAAATCATGTTGTTGGTTTCTGTAGCAGTTCTGTCCTTTCCACAGACTGCATTGAAGAACTAGCAATAGCTCTAAGGGACATTCCTGTGGTTCAACACCCCTTAGAGTCACAGTTTATACAGTTTATATGAAATCTGTACTGCCTTTCATGGACAAAAGCGTACTGAAGAGATCGTTCAAAAGGGCTCTGCTACACTGTAAGATCTTGAGAGAGGAAGTGCTGTTGTTGGGAACACTCCAAGCATACTTGCAAGTGCCAGATGGAAAAAAAATATTGTACATATTACTTGAAATCAGTTAACATCATAGGTTTCTAAAATATCTGTACTATGTACCTCTCAATACCTGCCTAACTGTGCCAGGAGCTGGTATCACACCCAGTATTCTGCAGGACAGAGGCAGAGTAATAGCTTAGACTAGAAAAGTGACATCCTAGGTACTCCAAGGAGCCTGTAGTTGGCTTGAGCCATATCCCAACTAAAACAACAGCTCAGAAGACAAACTAGAGTCAGTAGCTGGGACTCTGCTCATGAGTACCACATGGTCACCATCTTTTGTAAGCAGCTGGGCACTACAGACCTACCCTGCCTCTCCTCTCCTGTCCCCAAGACACACTTCTTTGATTGGAGAGGGAGGAGTCTTCATCTTCCATCCTACAAGAATATTATGAATATTCTCCTAACTCTCCTTTCTACAATTCAGAACCTTTATTTCTTATTCCATGCTCAGGTAACCTGCAGAAAGTTTATTTTTATCTTCGCTATTGATACTGTCTTATAAGGAAAAAACTATTGTCACCATTTCTATCCTTCTATGTCTCTTTCTTCGTGCTTTAAAATTCTGGATGAACTGAACACCAGGTACACATCAGGACTGGAATTTTACTCACAATGTCCAGGCCTAATGATTGTAATATCTGGAATTCAAAATGACAACAAGAGAAAATTAGCAATCCCTTTTAGGATAGATGTAGTAAAACTAAGTCAAAATATTCCCTTGTTTTTCCAAGCCCAACCTTAAGATTTCAGTATTAATAATGAATGGTAAGAATGTGTTGGTGCTTTTCAAAAATCTTTGGACATCATAAAACAGAAAAGAAAATGCCCATTGGGTAGATTATGGTGACTCTTAACCCTAGTAGTAAACAACAATTAGTAGATGCTGGAATATGCTGCATAGCAAGTTGTACCAACACATCATAATAGCAGTAGGGAGAAAGTATTCCTAAAATAATGAACACCCCACTACAAACATCTCATCTACACACGGACTTCAGGGTCTGCATTTATCATATAACTCTGAGTTGAGAACTACTATCACAGCTACTATGGATTTTATTTTTATCACATCATATTTTGAAATGAAATGAAAACAGCAGCTGATGAAAGTTACACTGGTAATACTCTGCTTCTGCTGACAGAGGTTGTTTTAACCAAGGGCATATAAAGAGAAGCAACTATGACAGACTAAGAAAAAACAGTTTGTATACAGACATATCCATAGTGAGGCTTATTGACTAAATCTCTTCCAGGGTAAATAAAGCCAACTTCCTTACAGGAATTCCTCACAAAATGGCCTTGTGATTTATAAGTCTTTCTCAGTCTTGTCAATCTGTGTCCATCTTGGCAGCACATTGTATTAGCCAGATTTTCTGGACTTCTTTGTGGTCTCTAAATAATACGAAGCAGCTTTTCACATCTCTGCTTCCTACTGCTCTTGTCTTTTCCATGGGAAATAAGAATTTAATAGGCTTCTCCAAAAGATAGCAAAACAAATACTATGAAAGTGACAACTTCTCTCAAAGCTAACTGACTATTCAAGTATTAATTTGAAAACTAGATTTTTAGAAGCAATTGTCAGTGTCCTGGACAGCTTCTGCATATTTACCAGCTTTTCAAACTTTGCTAACTCTCATTGCAGTTGTATGACCACATGACCCATGACTTCCATGATTGCTGCGACAAGTTGTGCTTTGAATCATATTACTCTAATTCCCTTTTTTTTTTTGCTTCTTCTTTTTTTCTTTCTTTTTTTTTTTTATCTTGAGAGTGTCTCAAATTAGCAAAGGGACAAAAAGAAGAGAAGCACTTTTTTACAGTGGAAATTTTCTCATGGCTTAGTTGCTGATGAATAAGACACTGTACCAATCCAAACATCTCAGCTTGCCTATGTGTAATTTCTCTCAGTGCAAAAAACAAATTCTAATTTTCCAAAAAAATTCTAATTTTCCAAAACACTTTTTCAGCCATCTGAAAAAGTCTGGAAGCCCTCCAGTGCATGCACAAGTGCCAGAGTTTTGTACATAGGAAAATGCTACATACAAATAGGGTTTACTATTGTAATAATGAATGGTAAAAATTGCTATAGGAACAATAAATAAAATAATGAATCTTATTATGTGGGTGACAGTGGTATTTTTATTACTATTTTGCTCACACCAAGTTTTCAGTGGACTGATTTTATTATTATTTTATTATCAGGAAAGGTATTTTTAATTTTTAATAAAGTACCTGACATTTACTATAATTTAGAATTACTCTAGAGCAAATTCTAGAGAAGAACTATCTAGAAAATTTGTTTGCATTGTGAAAACATGACCTACTTGTTCTTCCAGGTGACACAATAAAGAATGTAGTAAGAAATTTTAATTTCACAATTTGGAGAATATTTCTAAAGAAATACTGAGCAACTTAAACCAGAAAATTTACAATTATGATAATTTTCCTAGTTTTCCTTAAATAATTCTTTTCCATATACAGGCAAAATAAGGGGAAAATACAGATTTTTCATTTCAAAACAGGATATGTTTTTCCCCTATGTTATTTACAATGAAATATATGACAAAGTTCTAGCAAGGAGCAGTTGGTTTAATATTGTCACATAGTGCAGGTTACAAGTAAACTCTAAGCTTTCTTCTAAATTTGAACTTGACCTACAATAGCTGTGAAAGTATAAATCTCTCTTGTCTTTACCATGGGTATTGCTTTTCATTAATTCATCTTGGATCTGTGATGCACTGGGCTCACCAAGTGAATCAGAAACACCCATGTGGTAACATTTCCTCCAAGTTAGCTAAAACTGGACTTGTGCTTTGTCTCAGTCTTGGTCTATCTTTGCTTAGACTTTATCTTGGTTTACTGGCTCTAGAAGGTGAAATGACCAGATATAACATCTGCTGGGGCAAAGTTTCATCTTCAAAAATGTTTAACTATACATGAAGCATAAAAATTATAAAAAAAAAATATATATATATTTTTTTCAGTGTGGTGTCTTGTGGACGCTTTTAATCCAATACTAGGTTTCCTAACCTTAAATTAACCATTTTATGAGAAACCAGCCTTGGATTTTCCCTTGTGAAAAACACCTGAGAGAATCAAAAAGTCTGAGTGGTATCTTCATATCTATCTGCTGGATTATTTTTATTGGTTCAAGAAATTGATATAGTAATTGTGGCATAAGTAGTTAAGTTAGAATATTGACAAAATTTGCTTGGCAGGTTGGAGTCACTGTCCAGCAGAATTGTGTTAGAAAAACTGTAGAAAAATTTAATAGGAAAAAACCACTTTAAAAATATCATAATGCAGACAGTAACTGTATGCAAGCAAAGATAGAGGAAAAAAAAACAACAGTTACTAAATATTTCATTTGATATCACTGACTCAGATCCTTTTGTTAGCTGATAAAGTGGTTTGATAAAAAGAAAGTGTAGAATTAAGGTTATTTGTGGACCAGATAAATTCAACAAGTCAACTTGCTTCTATATACAATGAAAAGGAAGGCACATAAATACATAACCTAAGTGCATGTCAAAAGTGTTTTGACACACAATTATACTGTAACAGTGTAAACCAGCTAATGACAAGTTAGATAGATATGGTTGAAGATTAGCCATGAGAAATTGCCACATCAGAGTAAACAGAAAAAGAAGGAATAAAGCAATTTTCCAAGTGCATCAATCTGGCTATGTGCAATTCCACTTAGCTAGAACTACTTTCCAATCCTACACACTTTTCTATCAGTCCACAAGTATCAGCATTACATCATGTTCCCTTTTTTAAGGTTAGTTTTGTGTCTCCTTATTCAATGGGCCTGTGTTAGTTCACGGGGAGTGAATATGGATTGTTAGAAGCTTGAGTCTCCCCACAGATTATCCAATAGAGAAGGTGAGGTGGTAAAGTAAAAATGTCAGGATAAGAGGTAAATTCCTGATGCAGTAAGGTGACAGTATCTCATTTAAAATTATTTTCTGTTTCTCTTGTTAATTCAGAGCCTCTTAAAGACTCTCAGTGAAAGACTTTCAGATTCCTTGTTAAATTCCAGCTGATAATTACTTTCTGCAGAATGGATAAGATGAAAAATCTCTTGAACAAAAAGTCTCATCTTAGTGGCTTTCAGGATGGAAGTTCCTAATACACACAATGCCAAACCACAGTGAGTGACAATCTGTAAGTCCTGTGCCAATAATAATAACTGCTACTGGCTGCTAATAACTGCTGTCCAGAACTGGCATCTAATGCCAGCTTCCTGATTCCTTCTGTTCTGCAGCTGCCTAAACTTGATGGTACAAATCACAGGCAAAGCATGAGGATTACATGAGTGAGTATTAGTCAGTTTTTCCCTTAAAACTTGTCTACACAAGCTATGCCACAGCAATTTATCCAACATTAACTAAGGTCTGAATGGATTGTTAAACTGCATCACACCTTTGTCTGGACACTTCCATTTGAAATTTAGTTAGCCTTTGGTCAGTTTGATATGATTCATTCTTATCTGGTTTACTTTAGCAAAACAAAGCTGGATTGATAAACACCAGGAACAAAAAGACTTATTTAATGGAAGCAGTGGTCACTGCTAGTATATAAGTAAATGGGTATGAAATTGAGTTTAGAAGCTACAAGATAATTCTTAACCCTCACAGCAACCAAACTCTGAGGCAATTTTTTTAGCAGAGTAATATGACAAAATACCTAACTAGTCTTAGAAAAAATCAGTCAGTTTATGAAACAGATTGTATGGCATGCTTGCAATTACAAGGATTTAATGACCCTGAAAATGCCTTTCAGGAAAGTTCCCACAAAAATATTTACATACAACTCTACCTCTTTCAAGATTTTAAAATTTATATAATTTACATAGAATGTATCTTGCACAATAAAATATTAAAATAAATGCTCAATCTTTCAAACTGAGTACTCAGGCTCAGATTCACTAACAAACACTTTTATATGGTGTTTATTCTCCCTTATTCCAATTTTTATGTGTAATCTGAAAGTAGTCATACCTTCTTGTCTCACAGGGAGCAGGAAAATTGAAGGGAAATTCATGACTATTTATAAAATGCTCACTCAAGTGATAAAAACAATCTCCTCACAAGGAAATCAATAAACCAGTACAGATCTAGACAGTGTATGGTAAATAAAGGCTATGGCCACGCACAAACTAGAGCAGATAAACAGCTCTAGTTCACTGTGTATCCATCTTCCAGGGGTCCTGCCAGGAGATACATCTGATGATCTTGGAGGAAATTACCTTAGTGATAAGCACAGTCGACTGCTTTAATTTGCTCTGGCAGCATTGCTTAGGACTCTAAACACATATAAACACATTTATCAGCCAATGAGCTGGTAAACAATTATTCAATGTACTTTAAAATTCAAGGGTTTTTTTTTTTGAAATCTCTGCTTCGGTTAAATTATTTAGATTTACTGCTGAGCTAAGGAAGTAAAAACATCATGAAATTACTGGATAGTAATAAAATCCCTTTCTGGATATGTTATTATTAATATGTCACCACATCTTCAAATGTATTTGAACTAGAGTGGATTTCATAATATGTCACTATTTACCTGTAAATCCACACTGGATCTCTCCACTGACCTTATATGAATGCACTAAGCTGATGTGGGAGCATCCACACTGCAGTAATGATAACCATCTATCTCTACAACCCCAAATCCCCACTGGCACTGCTATTTATGTGTTTTGGCACTGGAATCATCAGTGGGTATGATTATCCTCTGGGGAAGAGATTCTCCCAGAGAAGAATCAAACCCAGGTTTTCACATTCCATTAACTTGAGGTGCTCTGGGAAATGTTTGATAGCATGCTATGGCAAATTTCCCTCTTCCTTTCAGGTCTTCATTGGAAAGTTTTCAGTTTGCCAACATGTTTAGTCAGCAGTTCATGAGTTCCTCTCTTTCATGTGTCCCAAACCGTGTCTGTAAGAGCACAGCTGAGCTGTTGATGCTGAGCTGTTCATGCTTGTACTTGCACAGTTATTGCAGCCATGAACAGATGGATGAGTTTGAAATACACAAAGGGTTCTGTGACTGTTCTGGAGTCATGAGCAGCTCTTGTGTCATTGGACTAATGTCAGGGAAATTCCTGAAACTTCAGGAAAGTGTGGAGGAGTGCAGAGCACCCATGGTCATTTAGAGGGTTGGAATACTATAATACTTACTAGATTTAGTTATGAAAAGTATTCATAAAGACAGGAAAGAATAATCAGTTCTTGTCAGAAAGACAGCTACTGAAGAAAAATGTACTTCTAATATCAAAATTATTTTAGTACTTACAAAGCAATACTTACAGAGTATTCACATCAATGACCAAAGTGTTGACAAACTTCTTATTTAAAAACATACTTGTCTTCATATCATCACCAAAAGATAACAGAATTGTCATTATTCTTGTTTTCATTAGTGGTGCTTTCCAGCAGAGAAGACACTAAGTGGTTCAGGGCACTTAGTGGCACTAAGATCAGAGTGGAATTGAACTAACTTTCCTCTTCTGTGGGACTCCAAAGCTGGTCTGAAACCATTGTTTCAAACTGAATTTTTACAGTTAGTGTGTGGGCACTGACTGTTTACAGGAGTAAAAGGTAGGACTGACAAGGATCACATTCTTTTTTTATTGCCACAGCCCTAGATGACCTGAATTTTGAAGTTTTCCTTTTTCATGTGGCAGTTCAGGAGATGATATAAAAAACACCTGCAGATCTCTGGGGAAACAAAAAAAGGATATATCTGTGTGGAGGATGCTCAGTGTTATTACCTCCACACAGAAAAGCTGTCAGTAAGATTTCTCAGTCAAGCATTATCTCTGGTGACTATGATCTTAGTACTTTTCCATAGGATACCTGGGAGAAGACAGTTTAATTACACTTCAGACATGCTGGATGGTTGCTTTGCATGCCTGGAATCAAGACCATTCATATTACTGGACAGTTGTACAGAAGGATAAAAGTGCAAATGTGTATGTAATGGCCAAGTCAGGAGTCAGCAGTGCCTCCCACTCACCTGATCTCCAAACAGCCTTGCCTCTCCAAACAGCTCACATGCTCTGCTTCAGCACATCTAATTAAAGTGCATAAAGTGCTGCATTAAGGCAGCTGTGCTCTTTCTGGCACCCAGGGTAGCTCATTTACAGCTTGTCAGGTATTTCTGCATGCACTGATGTAGAGGCCTAATTGAGGCAATTGTTATTACTGCACAAACAAGGCAAACAAAATAATACATTTCATAGTTGGAGGCTTACAGAATGGACTGTCATGCATGAAAAAAAATGAATGGGAAATGTAAGACTCTGGATATGAATTATTTACAGTTGCAATGGGATTACAGTAGCTGTGGCTGGTGACAAGCTGCGTGATATTCTCTTCTTTGTCAAACATCTCTGCCAACTTGAATGTTCCAATAAATCAATGTTAACTGATTAAATCACTTTAAAGTAACTGGGTTTTGGCAAAGCCTACTACCACCTTGTGTCTTGCAGCAGCTTGCTCTGCCCTCCCCAGAGCTGATTCCTCTTCCCTACAGCACCTGAGCCAGCAAAGGTGGTAGATCATACAAAGAAACAGAACTCCACATCTTTTTCTGCCAAAAACATATGTAATTTCAAGGCAGTAGTTCGAGACTTCCTTCATGTAGAATTTTTATTCCATCTGACATGCCAATATGTTTTGAAATTTCCACTGGAGCTACATGGGCACTCCGAAGAGCAGACCATCAGCAGCTGTTCACTGAATGTAACCAAAATGTTTTCAGTGTGTGGTCAGGGGTGCAGGACATGCTAGAATGCAGGAAACAGTGGAAAACAACACCATGCACATAGATGGGAAGGAGAGCACAACTGAGCACCACTGCTCAGCACAGCGCTCCCAGCTCTCTGTAAGGAATTAATTGTTGACACTGCACAAGTACTGGGAACCCCAGTCTATTTCAATAGGGACCAAGAGATCTGCAAATAACACTTCCTGGTGGATTTTTTTCTTCTTCTTTCTTTTTCAGCAAAAGATGGTCTTGAATCAGGAATCCTCTCCCTTTTGTGTAAAAGGCCCTCTGATTTCATTGTGAGAGGCAGCCTCCAAGAGTGCCCTGGGAGGCAGTAACATCATAAAGGACAATGTGGGACTTTACAAGGGTTATTCATGAAAAAACTCACTGAGATTCCTGATGGTAGTGATTTGTGTAAGGCAATTTGGGCAGATTCTCAATAGCCAGAGTCTTACTTCCTAAAAAACAAGAGGAAGTGTTGACTAACCTTGATTAGCCCAGTCGCTAGAAAATTTATGTTTAGACAGGCCAAGCTGCCTTCAGTGTTGTAAATTACTGTAGAAAAGCAAGAACATCAGTCCCCTACGAGCTGTCAAGGGTGTCAGGTTCCTTGACAGTCGTACTCCTACCACAAACTCCCTCTGCCTAGGCCTTAAGGCAAAGGAAAAACAAACCTTTAAACAATAAATAAATAGAGTCCTCATGGATTCTATGGCAGAGAGCAAAGCTCCCTCACCCAGGGAGCCGCTTTTGGAAGGGTCCTCGGCCGCAGCTCGGGCCGGCGTTCCCGCCTCAGTCACTTCTCGGAGGAGAAGGGTCAGAGGGGGAAAGGGGCCAAAGGAACGAGCGGCCAAAGGCCGTGGTGGGCAGCGGAGGGGCGGAGGCGGGCGGGGGCCGGGCAGCACCGGCGGGGCGGGGCGGGGCGGGTGCGCGGCCATTCCCCCGGGATGTGCGCGGCTCCATCGGTAAGTCCTGAGCAGTTTCAGGGGGCAGCTCGCCCGTGGGGCCGGGTGCGAGGATGGTGGTGCGGGAGGACAGCGGTGCCGGGCTCCGGGGCTGAGACGAGGCGGGGGAAACGCGGAAGCAGCGGCCGTGGGGAAGCTCCCCTCAGCCCGGCCGCCGACCCGGAGAGCGCTGCCGGCACCGGAACGGCCCCGAGAAACTCGGCCGTGGAAAAGGATGATTTGGGGGTTTATGTTTTTAAACGTCCCCGGGACCACGAGCGACCTCCACCCCGCCACCGCGTGTGTTCATCTCCTCGACTTTGACTGCAGAAACAAAAGTCTTTGTTTTAATAGCTCACGGTGGTGACTGAAGTGTCAGCTTTTTGCTACTTCACAGATTCATGGCAGGGAAGTAGACTGCAGTCCGCATAAATCGCAGGGACATTCCCTAAACTCCAGGAAAGTACGCAGGGGTGCGTAGTGCACATGTTCACTCACAGGATTGGATCACAGCAGTAGTTACTGGACTGAATTATAAAAAGTATTCACAAAGATGGGAAAGAATAATCCAAGTTCGTTTCAGAAAGATAGATACTGAAGAAAAATGTACTTCTGACAACAAAATTACTATTTTTTAATACTTGCAAAGCAATACTTACAGGGTATTTGTGTCTCCCCAATGACCATAGTGCTGACCAACCTCTTACTTAAAAACATACTTGTCTTCATATCATCACCAAAAGTTAACAGAATTGCCATTATTCTTGTTTTCATTAGTGGTTTCCAGCAGAGAGGGCACTAGATGGTTTACCTAGGATTGGAGTGGAATTGAATTAACGTAGCTCTTCTGTGTGACTCCAAAGCTGGTCTGAGGCCAGTCCTTGAGACTGAATTTTTACAGTTAGTGCGTGGGCACTTACTGCTTACAGGAGCAAAAGGTAGGACTGACAGGTGAGGATCACATTCTTTTGTTAATTGCCACTGCCCTGGATCATCTAAATGCTAAAGGCAATAACCAGAACTGATATATGTTTTTAATGAAAACTAGACTGAAACTGGGGCCAAGTGCTCTACATGAGTACTCAAAGATACTCTCTAATCAGACATTCCTGTCCCACCTTGCTTATGCCAACATGAGTACTTTCACAGCTGTAATGATGGATTGGGAAATCCAACAGTATTACTGTCTTTGAGTTAGTAAAAGGTCTTGCAGATCAGTGAGAACCAGGTTCAGTGAGTACCAGACTCATTATGAAGGAGTTGACTAAGCCAGGAGTGGAAGGCAGAAGTGAGAACAGTTCTTTTCGGTGTTAACTTTTAACTCAGTTCAGCTGCTCATGACAGTGATTATCTGGTGTTTTAGATAGTTTTGGGGTTACTAGGGTCAGAATTTCAGCATTCTTAACTCCTTGCATATTTTGTTTTTAGGCTTCTATATATTTTGGCTTAATTTTATTAATAAAAACTTTAAAGATACACATTTGTAGTTGAGCCCTCAATTGCTGTAGGTTACTTCTCACTTTCAGGTTTGAAATAACATCTCAAGAGTATGTTTTATAGTCTTACAGGAAGTCTCCAGTGGTTAAAGTGGATTCACAGGTTATTCCTGTCAGTATATCCCCAAGCAGTAGGCTTGGGTTTTATTGCTCTGTGGCATATTTGATTGTCTTCCTGAGGTTGTACGAGAGTTGGTTTTGTCAAAAATTCACTGACCCTGGAGCATTAGACCTGAAGACCCCAATGGGTACCTTGGGAATTTATGGAACTTTTGAGTAGCTGATAATGTAGGTGTCTTAGAAAATCAGAAGAATGGAATAAAATTAGTCAGAAACCTAATCTAGGATTTTAGGAACTCAAGTACAGTTTCTTGCTTTAATAGATACTTTCAGTATAAATTTCAGTGAGTATGCTAGACCTTATCTACACAAAAGAGTTCTGGCCCTTTAGAAACCAGCAATACCGCCAATATGGATCCATTTCTCTTAAAGGTATTTATGGTAGCATAGGGAGTGTACATGGCTACAAAGAAAAATAAACCAAATTCTTCTGTGTTACGTGAACACCAGTATAAATTTTTAATATGGTCCACACCTTAGTCTTACTGTGGAATTCATGTGAATTTCACACATAGCAAAGCATCTGTAGTGATTAAATGCTGTCTGACCATAAGTTAAAGATATACCTGTGTGGAAAGACAGTCATAAAAAAGACTTAAACTGTAAGGTTTTGGTTTGCAGTTTTGAGACCAATGTGGCACATGAGAACATGGCATAAAGCAGAACTTTTCTGATGAAGAAAAGGATGTAAAATATTTTCACAGGTGATCACTCTCCAGCAGTCTTCAGTTTTACTTTTGAACTATTTCACCTGAAATTTAAACCTAAAATTTGGTAATGTATGGTTTGGTTGTGTCTGTAAGTACAAGATCTGATTGGCATCCTAAATAACTTTTCCCAAGATGAAGGAGATTTTCTGCTTTTATACTGTTTTATATTTTTCTGCTCCCACACTATAGTATGTTAACCAGTTTTACTTCATGGTTTACTATTGAATTATCTTGCATCCATCCTTGTGTCATGGCCTTGGCACTTTTTGGGTTTTAATGCATTCTGCTGGTTGCTTATAATTTGTGAAGAGCTGTTGATGGCTGGCTTAACATACTCTTAACCAAGAAATTTCCTTTCTAAGATCCAAGGCTTTTTAAGACTTGTAAGGTTTCAGTGTTGCCAATGCTAAATTTTACTTTGTAGGTAGGAGTGCATGGTGAAATAGTCGAAATAGTCCCACAGCAATTGATTGTTTATACTAATATCTTCATTCCACTCTTAATTCAAGAATTCTTACATCTCTTTGATAAATATATCTCAGAATTTATGGTTGCAAATGACCACATAATTTTCTCAATTTGAAGTTTTGATTCCTGCAGGATTTTGGCTGTTTGTCCCATAAATTGACAGCAAAAGTCTCTTATCCAGATCCATTTGGCATATTAGAATGTCTCAGCAGATTTCCTATTGGCTTGCAAACGCGTGACAAATTTTTGAGATATCATGTTACAGAGAAAGCAGCAAAGGAGAAAAGATTTGTTCTTCAGAGTGTGAGTTAATCTTTAGCCCCTGGTTCCCTGAAGCTTCTTCATTTTCTGCTAGCTTCTGAGTTTTAAAACTCAGAAGTTTTAAAAGAGGATTAAGAGGAGTTTTTAACATTTAACCTGTATAGTTCTGTCAGTGTAGTGACAAAAGTGCTAGTGTAGTTTAGTGAACCTGTGCAGTAACACTTGCTAGGAGGTTTAAATGGCACTGTTGTATGGATTGGGGATGATCCACACTTCCCCATTGTGTAGTGTGACTTCCATCTAGGATAGCATTTTTTATATTCCCTGGTCACCCACAACCTCAGACCTAAGGGGGAGATTCATTGTCTGAGTTGCTTCTCTTTTAGGTGTTGCAGACATTTTTCAGCTAAGATAATGAATTTATTTTATTGCATTTCTGTTTGCCAACAAGTGCCTTACCATTTACCCTGATATATTACTTCCTACTGGAAACTAGCCCAGATGAAGGCCTTCTGCACACTGCCTGAGAAGCAACAGGATAGAGACAAACACCATAAACATGCATGTGTCACAGGTCTGGGGAACATTCTTGTGAAATAGGTCATTTACCAAGTGCATTTAACAAAGAATTTTCTGAAAGAAAAATGAGGACTAATTATTTGGAGATCACAGCAAAAGGGAAGGATGTTGTCAGAAGGGAGGAAGTGGTTAGGAGAAGCCAGGGTAAATGGTAAGGCACCTCACATGACAGGTGAGCAAATGATCACAACATAATAGTAAGGTGCACTACCAGAGCAGGATAAACATAGGCTAAATTATCTACACATCTGCTTTGCTGGTGATCTTAAGAAATTATCTAGTATGAGAGCGATCAGGGATTGCTCAGTGACTTGCCAAAGGCTACCAATAATATAACTGGAACTAAGGAATTTTTACTGTCAGCTCCATCCCCCACCAGGAAAGCTGGGAGTAAAGGGTTGCATGCAGATATGCAGGTGATACTTCACATAATTGGAAGCTGACAGAATTTACAAAAGACAGTGGAAGTCACAGGAAAAGAAAACAACTTACAGACATAGAATACACCTACAAGAGAATGATTACGTGGGGCTTTATCATTCCAGGCCCTTCTTCCAGGGTACAGACTTTAAAAGTAGGGGTTTTCTCTCAGCATTACCACTAGCTGAGAGTTCTCAAAGCCTGTTTTTGTTGTTATATAGCATGGTCAAACATGGAGAGTGTGTAGTGTTGATCTGTCCTGTGGTAAAACTGATGCTGTTGTGCCTTGCTTTAACAAAGGTATGACAGCCAGCTATTGCCTGTTAACCATATCTGGTCCCTCCAGTTTTTCATATCTCAAACTGCGTTATAAGAGGAAACAATCAGAGCACATGAAGGGATTTGGTGTAGAAAAAAAGCAAGAAAGCAAATAAATCCAGTATCATATAATTGCCTTCCACTTTTCATCGTTATCATTATGTTAGTAACAGTAAGCTTACTACAAGAACTTCCCTTTTTGAGTGTAAGACATATCTGAAATGCCTCTATATCAGCTGTTTCCATTTAGCAAGATCAAGAATGTTTACTTGAACAGTGTATAGGGTGAAAATAAGGATAGGCTAGCTTGTGTGAGGCTGTCCTTGAAACTAAGCAGGTGATGATTTAGGCTTCCTCTTTTCAAATGCATGAACATTATTCCTGGGGGTTTTAAACATAAACATATTTTTTAGAAATTAACTTCTAAAAATAGTGCTTCAGAGTCACTCATCTTGTAGATCATTTGCCAATGTTTCAAGAAATATCTGCTGTTTTGTATTTCTACTTTAAGTTCACATTAGCTGGGGAACTCAAAACTTGGCTATGAAAAATAACATGACAAGAGTGTCAAATAATTTTTTGAGGGAATTAATTAAGTTTTTTTGAGGGAATTAATTAAGTTTTAAGGGAATTAATTTCTCAGAAAAATTGTTTAAAATAGCTTTTATTTAATATTTGGTGACTTAATCCTCTAAAATGTCTAACATGAAGTTGATGAAACTCCTTCTGACCACAGAAATGTGTTCAATACTTTATAAACGAAATTTATTGAAGAAGAAGAAGAAGAATAAAATTACTCAAAATTGACTTAAGAAATGCAAAAGAGGTTTCTGAAGCTTAAAACATCAAAAGTGCTATTTTAAAATGGTGATGCAAATTATTTGAAAGAAAAAGTAATTTGCAAAATAGTAGCTCAGTCAAATCCCAGGTGAGTCAGAGGGCATTATGGCAGAGGAGGAGGTCCAGATACTTTTTTCCCAGGATGTCTGTTAATTGTCTGATTCACCTCTCTGATCATAGGATTTTATTTGTTATTTCTCATACAATGTTTCCAATGCTGTGGGTTTGTAGTTATTTCTCATCCCTACAATCTTCATTTTTCTTAGATGTAGTTACATTAGAATACTGGCGACACTGACAAAAACATGCAGTGCACAGAACTGAATCTGATGTTTCCTGTTCCTTTTTAAGGAACTCTGCTCTCTGAGGAAGGGTGGGGCAGAGGTTTTGGAGCTGTGTCAGGAGTCAGAGAGGATATGTATGTGGTGAGGGGTGACTGCCCTTCAGCAGCATTGCATATGCACTTTAAGCTATTAGCTCCTCATCCAGTGGTAAGGAATTCCTTCTTAACATGCTGTTGTGTTAAAATGTCTGGTGCTCTTCCTCCCTGCTTTCCCAACTGCTTCATTTTCTATAAATAGTGGTCACTGGGTATCAAATGCTAGAAAAGATAATAGATTATGGAAACCAAAAATACTTAGAATTTGGAAGGTTTTGAAATACGTAAGGTATCTTTTAGCTGTGTAGGTTATTTTGCCTATATAATTTTCACTGAATGAACAGGATCTCCTGTTTAAGCTTTTGCCTTCCCATTAGCCCTGGGAGATCAAGAAAGAGTTCCTTCCTTCCTTCTTCATCAGTGTCAGATGTTTGTTTCCCTGATCTTATGAAAACAAACATGATTTTCACTACAAATGTAACCTTCTCTCAGATATCTGGCTGGTGGTGTCTTGTAAAATTTCCTGGCATTTATTTTCTTAAGTTTGCTCCTAGGTCATTGTACACTGTAACAGTGTGTAGAGATCTGTCAGATTATTGGGCACAGGTGTGGTTAATGGACACACCCTGCATGATTCATGCTAAAGATGAAAGCTTGAAGGAGTCTGATAAATTTAACCGAAGAAATTGTGGTAAAACTCTCCCTGATAATTTCTAGTTAAAGATAATTTCTAGTTAAGATAAAAATCTCCCTGATATTTTTAGTTAAAGCAAACATTTATTTGAAAAGATTTTCCATTGTACAAAATCTGTTTTACAATTACTGATTTGTCACAGCAGAGACAGTTAAGGAGAATTGTTGTTTCTTCAAAATGGCCAGGCCTTAAGGATGCCATCCAAAATCCAGAAGTTTGGGGTTTTTTTAATCGCTGAACTGCTGAAATTTGTGATTGCAGGAAAAACACCCAACCTATCTCTTTTCAGCCAGTCATCTTTTAAAATTCTTTAGTTTCCAGTACTTTGTTCTTTAACTCAGTCCTGACTTTTGTAGATGAGTCTGTGTTAATTAGGGGGTTTGGGAGCTCTAGGTTTATTGAAAGTCATGTATGGACTCCACTAGCAGTACGTTCTGCAGTCCCTAAACATTTTTGAAGACCTTTCAATCTTTAAATTGTTCTCAGGCTCAGTGTAAATTTACTGAAGCATCTCTTTCACATGTATACAGAATAGTGTTCATATGTATGTCTGTATGGTAGCCATACATTTAAAGTGATTCATTGGTGTGAAGTAGCTGCTCTAAATGTGAGTTCCCATTTCTGGAGGAAGGGCTGACCCTGACTAAAATAGGATAGTAACCTCTATGCTGAGGGCAGTCCCTCTGGGAACTGTCTCCCAGGCAGTAGGATTAGAGGAAGCAAAGATAGAAGATGCCAAATTCTGTGAAAATAAGAGGATGCCATGTATTTTAAAAAATCTTCCCAACTTCTTCTTTCTTGCTTCTCCTAGAAGTCCCAGACATAGCTACATTCCCTTGTAGCCTTTGGTAGTCTGATGATTACTGGGACCACAAGGTTTAGGAGTGAGGAAAAAAGGAAAGCCATTTCCTCAGGCTGGACCCTTATGATGCCTGACGGAGCGCTGCAGAAGGGCCTTGGAAGCATAGCAGGGTACTGCCAGGGGATGCTGAGAGGAGATGCTATATAGAAGTTTTGGTGGGTTTTTTCTCTCCTTTGTGTGCAGGTCATGGTTTCTAAAGTGATTTTCATGGACAGAGTTACAGTTTTCTGAGGCACCGTGACAGTCAATAGCTACCACATCTAATGGTGATAGGACAAAAATGTCCCATCTTAATTTGATAAGATGAAGAGGCCAGATAAGCATTAGAGAAAAGCTTTCTAGCTGTGACACAGACATACTGGCTTTTTGGGAATTTTGAAGAATCTCCTTTTTCAGAACAGAATGGGTTGATGTGGAGATATGAATAGTACCCAATTTTTAGATGACCTAGTGAGGGCATTGCGCTCATGTTTTAAGAATTCTGAAGTTGTAATAGAAGAATCAACGAAGATATGTACAAGAAGATAGTCTGGATAAAATAGTCAAGTTGATAGTTTCGAAAATTCCTATTTAGGGCAACATTTTGGAGGAATCTGAGCAGGACAGAGTGGCATTTGTCAGTAGAAGAGAATGATAGCACATGAACAGAAGCTTAAATTGATTGAAACCAATGTCAGGATTAGTTTGATAACCACACAGGAGAGTCTGTTGTAAAGAGATTTCCTTTTGGAAGACCCAGCAATTTTTAGAAGCAACTTTTGTGTGGGAATTTAGAAAGAGGCTTTATTAGTAAATTTTGCTAGAATCTATGCAGGCAGTAAGATACCAGATGGAAGGAATGTAACCCAAAGCGAGAAGTACTGATGGTTTTGGGCTCGTGCAATTTATAGTTTTAAACAAATATAAGATGAACTGTTCTATGGAAGAAGTAATACAAGAAATGTAGCAACCATTAATTAAAACTTTCAAACTTTGTTATAAAGACCAGCACTTTAGAGCTTCTACTAAAGCATGGTTTGTGCAAGAGGCCTTTTCTGACAGCATTGGGTGATTTGGTAAAGTGAGCAACACATATATCTATAAGTGAGTATCACCTATAGCTATGAACTTTGGCTCTCTGTGGGAAAAGAAATTCCTGGGTAGAATGCTAGAGCTTAGCTAGGTGGATAAAGGACAAGCATTGGCATGAAATTTATTAATCCTCTGTCAATTGTTAAAAGTTCTCAAACCTCTTTAATTCACTGGAAGAAGTTTGGTTGACAATAACTACTTAGTGCCTTTCACTGGCAAGTCCTCACTTTGTGTCTAAGGCTGTACTCAGATGCATATTACTAGATTGTTGACTTCTGAGTTTAAGTTTTGTTAACCATCAGCATGGACTGCAATGTCTGAGATGAGGATTCCTTTCAAAATGCTGTTCTCTGCAGAATTAGCAGCTTGTCTGCCTTTCTGCACCATGCTACAGCATGAGAAACTGGTGGGTGGACTGCTATTACAAAAATATTGTGCATTTTAAACAAAGTAATCAAATTATAGAATCCTGAAAGGTTTGATGAAATTCAGATAAATTCAATCTTTGAAGCAGAAGTTCCTGACCTTACATAACCTATTAACAGTCTGGGTTGGGTTCATTATGAAAATGAGTTGTTTTCCTAGGCTCATTCAAAATGGTAGCTGTGACTTTTTGTTGAAAGCCTTTACAGAGTTGTTCTGTAACTTGTTGTATTTTCAAACATTTCAGAGAGATGACTCTCCTTGGACTGTAAAGTGTTTCAGGTGCAATGGCAGATCCCATCCGCTGGGCCCGATACCGATGGCAGCGACTGATATCGACAGAGGGCAGAGAATGCAGCAGCAACAATTCAAGTACCAAGTGCTATCAATCATCAAAAACTACTGGCAAACATAGGATAGTGATACCCTGTTTGGGACATTTTAAGGAAGAGTATGAAAAAGTATCAAAACTTTACATGAACAACAAAATACGAACTACTAGGTATACTTTATTGAATTTTTTACCACGGAATTTATTTGAACAATTTCATAGGTAAGGAACTCCTTTTTGATAGTGGTAATTCTTCTGAAGCTGAATCCTTCTATTTAAACATTTGTGTGTGTTACTATATATTAAAAAAATTATTCCTCCTGCTGACCTATCGCTTCTGAAAAGATACATTATATATGGCCAGAGTTTCTTGAGTATCATCATTGTTGAGCTAATCCTTTTCTCCTAAGCTTATGTACTTTCTGCTTATTCTGTTCTTTGGACTATGGAACTGTTCCTTGCTCTTGGAGCACTGCCACACACCAATCAACAGTGGGATTTTCAGCTTATTTCCTGCAATTGTCTATTTCTGCTTCCCTCATGTCTTTCTGCCTTGCCAGTTTTTTTCATCTTCCTTCTGCTTGGAGAGCTGCAGATTTGTCAAGCTACACAAGGAGGTTACAGGATGACTCCCTTTTTAAAATATGTCATCTTCCCTAAGAGATGATAAAATTTAGTTTAAAGGACCTGGAAATCTGAGAGTGCAAAATTCATCAGTGCCTCACTCTGGAAAACATGTGCCTGGACAACAGTTTGAAAATACAGGAGAATTCTTGGTTTCTGCATTACCTGGTCATGTATGTTAAGCAACTGTGTTGCTAAGTAGTCTATTGACTGGATAGTGAAAACAGAGTTTGGGATAATTATTCCTTAAATTGTGGGTGAAGAAAAGATAAATTGCTGATAACTTAAATGTCTGTATTGGACATGGGAATGGAGTGGGGAAATGAGGATCATGGCCTGCTAGCACAGTTAAATCCTGTGTTTTCTCTTTGTTTCAGAATTGCCAATTTATATTTCCTATTTCTGGTTGTCCTAAATTGGGTTCCTCTAGTTGAAGCTTTCCAAAAAGAAATTACAATGCTACCTCTAATTGGGGTTCTGACAATTATTGCAGTGAAGGATGGTCTGGAAGATTATTCAAGGTACAAAATGGATAAACAGATAAACAACTTAGTAACCAAAGTATATAGCAGGTAAGAGACAAGAGTATTTGTGGTTTATTGTTATTATTTGATTATGACTATTATATGAAAGAGTTAGTAATAACTCTTTTGCTTACCTTCTGGATACTTATAGAAGCATAAAATAATGTAATTTGGAAAAGGTCTCTGAAGTCATTTAGTCTTAACCCCCCTGCTCAAGCAGGATTATTTAGATCTGTTCAATCAGGAACTAATTGTGACTAGATCACCAGTTTTGTTAAATGGTTATCATAT
Source organism: Molothrus aeneus (assembly GCF_037042795.1). Lineage (NCBI taxonomy): Eukaryota > Metazoa > Chordata > Aves > Passeriformes > Icteridae > Molothrus > Molothrus aeneus. The sequence continues at coordinate 48,015,109 of NC_089649.1, read as the reverse complement.
TAGTGTAAAATCTGGAAAAAAGTTCTGCTTGAGGCAAATGAATTCATGCGTATGTTTGTACTGTATTAACCAAGTTACTTTGACTAGTTAAGCATTGTTAAACATGGCATTTGCTTTGAGAGGTGTATTTTTAATTCTTCTAAAATAGCTTAATGGAAATGGAAAGGCTGCTAGTTTATCACTCATTAATGGCATCATGTCGTACTCGCAGTGTGATGCCATTTCCCTAAAGAGAACAGGATGGTTTTCTACTTGAGTGCATCACACAGTTCATTCAGTATGAGTGTTAACATCTGGATTCCACCATGCAGGACTGCAGTGTTACACACTGTGTGTGCAAATCAGGCAGGGAGTCTGCTAGGCAGTTATTATCATGGATGATAAAAAGACAGGAATTCATCATATTCTAAATTAACGATCAAAAAACTTCTCTAAGAATATACCTGTGCTGCCCACATAATTGTTTTTCTTTTATACCTGTCATAAAAGGATATTCCAAGATGTAAAATACAAAGATGAAGGAAGTATAGTGAATGGGTTTTTTTTCTTTTTTGCATACTCTGTTTCCATCTGGGAAAACAAGTATTTTGGAAAATGTCACTTTTTATATGTTGTAGTAGCCATCACAAATAGCACCTATAGGTTTTTCTCAGTTTCAGCTTATGCATTTGTAAAAAAATAACTGTTCTTCTGTGTGTTCCAGGAAAGAGAAGAAATACACAGATGAGTGCTGGAAAAATGTCCATGTTGGGGACTTTGTCCGGCTTTCACGCAATGAAATCATTCCTGCTGACATGGTGCTGTTATATTCTAGTGACCCAGATGGGATCTGTTATATTGAAACTGCAGGTCTTGATGGAGAAACCAATCTAAAGCAGAGGCAGGTGGTGAGAGGATATTCAGAGCAGGTAAAAATTCTGCTTTTCTAGTGGTGTAAGAAAGCTGACATGACAGATGGTGAACTAAAAAAACCCAAACAGCCCTCTAGACTACCTAATTCATGGTAGTTTATCAATCTCCATCTGAAAAACAAGGTACTAGGTAACACAGTTCTGATTTGTTGCTTGAGTGGTTTTGGAGCAACTCTTTGCATGTTCACATAACCCAGAGAAAGACAGATCTGTTTCAAGTAATGAAAACCAGCAAAATTGACAATTCAGGTAAACTTCAAGTAGTTACTTATGGTGCATAACATGTCATGGGTGAGAAATTGGAGTTTTTTAGAAGGGATTTCTGTGCTATACAAAGACCTAAAGAGAAGAGCAGATACTATTTTTTCACCCTTTCTTCACATTGCAAACCCTTTGTTACTCCCATATAATATTTTAATATTATGCCTCAGCCAGAATGCTGGAGGCTGGCGCAAAAAAGACAGTATTAAAAGATTAAAGAATCTTGACGTTTCTGTAGACTTCAGTTCTGCTGCTGAAACACCATGCTTAAAACAACAGCAGGGAGCTTCAATGTTGTCCATAACAACCAAGTGTTTATTCCTCTGGAGATAAAAATTACCTCCACTGCCTCTGAATTTACAGCAGTGGTGAGGAAATGAGGAAAAGTTGTCTCTACGTGCCATTACTTAGTGGATATGGTAATACCAAAGGCATGATGTGCTATCCATAAACAAAGCTGTTTCTTATCCCCAAACAGTCATGCGCTTACTTTTATTTTTACTTCTGTTTTTATTTTTATTTATTGATTTAATCTTAAAACAGCAAGGCAGGAAGGACTGTTTGATCCTTTTTTATATACATATTGTTACACAAAGCAAAATTCCAATGGTTCTTCAGGCTTACAGCATACTGAGGTGGCCCAATTCTCATACCAGCTCCTGCTACCAAGGTCTGATTTGAGTTCCACTGAAGAAAAAGACTGATTTCTTCATTTTCTGAAAGCTTGTACCAAAATTGTAGGAAGAGTCATACTGTCCAGAAAAAGTGTCAATTCCTTCACCATTCAGGACTGTTCATTTTTGTCGTCAAATAGGAAAAAAAAATAGTTATTGTAGAGTCTTCTTGTCAGGATTGCTTGGTTTCTGAATGTGCAGCCATGGTCTGTTTCACAGACCTTGAGTGCACCTCCAGCTGAGCTCCAGCCTGGGAATTTGTCCTTTTAAACTCAGGCTGAGTAAAACTGGCAATGCTGTGTAAGGGGTTGACTGTCTGACCTCTCCCACTTTTTAACCTCAAAAGAAAAAGAATTAACAACACCAAATTAAAGAACATATGAATACAAAAACTACAGAGTCTTAATCTATTTCCAAGATTGGTAAGTCCTGCATCTTTGTGACTGAGCAAGTAGAAACACAATGAAAAATTTTATCAATGGGGCACCCATTGATGCACATCGATTCCTTTAAGAGAAGGCAAGGTAAAATGAAAGCAAGAGGCAGGAGCTGAAGATCTCATAGTGATTTTTGAATTATGTTTTCAGTGCTTAAATAACAACAGGAAAGAAATGAGGAGAGTAACTTGAGGCTTCTTAAATAGCAGTGGGTAATGAAACATAGAACACTGTCTCCAACCATCTTGGCATTCAAAGAGAAATACACAAAACAGAAGAGGGCTGACTTCCTGAGGATGATAAACTATTTTGTGAACAAACTGACATTACTCTGCTGCTTTCAAGATACTAAAATGTTGCTTCCTCTTAGGAAGGGTTTAATCTCTTTTTCCTTATACCCCTCATGTGGTTAGCTGAACCACGTACAGGTTCATGGGAGTGGAGAAGCTGATATACCATTAGCACTAAACCACTGTGAACAGCAAATATTTCCTATTAGATTATAAGAAGTAGCAAAGAACTGCAGCAGTAGTTTCCATCTCAGCCTGCATGGTCAGTGACTGAATCCAGCCCTGGCTGCAGCATCCTCAAAGCTAGTGGCAAATGCTGTTCTTTTCTTCTGGGAAGCCTAAGCCAAGCTGATCAAAGGCATTCCTAGGTCTCCTCTTCCACCTTAGCCATACACCCACTCCATTCCCATGCTATGTTATCAAATGGTGTATGTGGCAGGAACACAGCACAGCCAAAGCAAGCGGGCTTGGCCCTGGGAATCTGCATCTCCCCATTTCAGTGAGTGTCTGATGCTTGTCATTCCCAGCTCCCTTACTCAGTTTCCATCTTTACTGTCTCCCTTCTTTAGGGACCTTTACACAAAATTCAAGTAATTAATTCTGCCAAAATTTAAATCTTCTCTTTTGTGCCAGGAAACATAGGAAAACTTCTCAAGAAACAACGTACAAAGGCTTCTACTCTCAGTATTTGCTTTGCCAAAATTACACATATAATGAAAAAATATAGAAAATAAACTTAATAGTCCAGGAAGATCTGAGTATCCATATCAAGACAGCTGCTTTTGGACATAGTTTTTGTAACCTCTGTTTTATGCTGGCAGAGTGCAGATAGCTGTGTTCACTATAAATTACACCCAGAATATCAGTGCTTGCTGTTTCAAGGTACATTACAGGAAGCTCTACCAGCAATATATATTTAGATGTTTCCAGACAGTGGAAGAAAATAATTGACTGCTTTGGCTATTTCACTTTGAGATTAGTTCTTATTTGGGTAATCAGTGTACAGTGCAAAATTCTTGCAAAGCATCTGTCAAGCATTCTGTCTATAACATCTTACAGAAATGTTGTACCTCTGATGCAAATCAACATGAGAAGGGCCAGTAGGGAGACAGGTCTTTCACAGTTAACTAAGTTTGCAAAGAGACTGAATGGATCTGTGTCAAAGGCTGTGTTCATACTGACTTCAGGTCGATGCAGTGCAACAAATCAATATAGCAAAACATAGCAAAAAAAGAATTTTAATCAAGCTAACAAAGTACTTGTGACGATATGATGTCTTCTGAGTTCCAAATTCTACTTACAGGATTGTGTTTTAAGCTCACAGATGCTATTCTGCCAGTGTGAGGTCATCCAGTTGATGGAGTACAGCCTTCTCAGAGACTTGTAATTTTGTCAAAGATATATTCACTAACACCTGTGAATTAGAGAATTATGCTTGGGAGTTTGAAACCTTAAATTGGTCATTAGGGTTTTTTTTTTAAAAAGTAAAACAAATGACTTTCCAAAGAGTTAGTGGCAAGTACTCAGCTTGGAAATGACTCAATTATACTCGAGGCAAGCCTGTGTTATACTAGAGACTAGAAGCATATTCATATGACATTAATTGAAATTAAATCACAATCACAGGTAGTTCCTAGATAAGGCCTTTTAGTTTTTCTCTTACTTCTGGTCATGTTTCATTCTTATTAATACAGGAGATTTGTTTCACTTGACTTTTCACTGAAATGCTCACCCACTTTTTGTTTGCAATATGTAGTTCTGGTCTTTCATAACAGCCCTTTCTTTGGTACTTGTAAGTCTCAAACATCATTGCAATGTTCTCCCTGCTTGCTTTGTGTTAGCACGGAAACCATCCTGGTCATGGTATTGGGAAAAAAAGTCTGTAAGAAATTCTGCTTGCAGAGGAGACAGTGTCTCTTCTTTCTGTTTTTTCATTATCATACAATGAGAAAAATCTGTGGGAAATCTCTGCCTTTCAGATGTTCATACTGCTTTTGTGTTTTTTTCTTCCTCCTCATCCTTCCACCCATTTTTTTCCTCTCCAATGTTCTCAAAATATCAGCAATTCAAGTGATACTTGACAGTGTTTAATATTTACTACGAAGTCCTATGCTGTGTAAATCTGATTTATACTGGGTAGGAGACCATCAACACCATCAGCAACCTACAGTTTAGAGGCTAAATTGTTAGATAGTAGTATCTGAACCTCTAAATTTACAATGAATTTTAGGTTCTACACATTTTGTCTGAGTTCTCTGGGTTTTTTTCCCTTCCCATGGCTTTAGGTCTCTGAAATTGATCCAGAAGAATTTTCCAGTAGAATAGAGTGTGAAAGTCCTAACAATGATCTCAATCGTTTCCGAGGCTTTGTGTAAGTAAGCTTGCTGGCTCTTTAAACTTATTGTCATTTGCTTTGGCATTCTTACTAATTTTAGGAGATCTTGTAATGTTTGCTTTAAGAAGTAATGATATGGATAGAGGTCAGTTTGCACCACTGCATTTCTGAGTGCAGCACAACAGACAGAGCTTCAGAAGGGGTTTCTGAGCAGCAGATGAGGCACCGGTGCTTTTTATTTTGTATTGAATATTTTCAACATCTTAGTTCAGGTTGTTTTGCAGACTTCATACTTGAAATAGCTGTTTTAAATCTGCTCTTCATAATATGTGGTATCTATAGTATTTGGTCTGGACCACAGCCTGACTGGGCAAGCTGCATTGCTTAGGATTAGAAATCGGAAGGACTGGCTTCCTTTCCTACTCTGATTTCTTTTGTGTAACCTTGAGTCAATTGATCGAACTCCTTTTGACCATTGTGCCTGTCTCTGTCTTTTCTTCAGACTGGGTTTATGAATTTTCTTAATGGTTAGTGTTGGAAGGGACCTTAAGGTACTAGTTGATCATTAAGGTCCCTTCCAACTCCAGCCATTCTATGATTCTGTGATACTTATATGTTGATGACTCTCTATAGATAATAGGAAAACAAACTACTTTTTTATGGGGTGACCTTTTTTCAGGTTTTGAGAGTTAGAATGTGTTTATTCTTCCCTTTGCACACTGACACATTAGATATTTGAGAATAAAAATAAATAAATATAAATCTTAGTCTCTGAGGAAGCACCTTGACAAAGAGTGGGCCTAGCTACACTGGAAGCATACCACAGGAGTGATGGTGCTCACAGTAAATTTATGATGAGATTTACTATTTTTTTCAAAAATGTTATGAATGCTGATAATCCAAATAGGATAGGGTATTAGATTTCCAGTATTTGTTCTTTTCAGTAGTGTTGCCTGCTTCTCATATAACAGATGGCAAATGCTCAGATTTTAAGGGGTGATCTGCTTTCCTCTTACTCCATTCATATGAAAAGTCCAATCAGACACGTTGGGATGGCATTCAGTGACTTGCAGCTTCTTTGGGAAATCTGTTCCTAATGGTTTTGCAAAGCCTGGTTGGTAATTGCTGGATTCCTACAGCTGACATGAGGTGCTTTTTTTTGCAGTGAGCATTCAAACATGGACCGAGTGGGTCTCAGCAAGGAAAACTTACTGCTCCGAGGGTGCACAGTAAGAAACACAGAAGCTGTGGTAGGCATAGTGGTATATGCAGGTTAGTGAACTGCCCTGGTTTTCACAGACTTGCAAACAAGATGGTTGTGTGCCCTAAGAAACAGTATTGTACAAAGGGGAATTGGGAGAGTAAAAGCTTGAATTCAGCAGAAGGCAGCCATAGCTATAAATATTAAGAACTCATATCTGAGTTAAGTTTGTTTCTGTTTTCACAGTAAAATCTGATACCCCTGATTATTCCTGGAAGGGCAGATCTGTTGTGTGTGAACAGGTCCTCATCCTCAACTTGTTAGTTACAATAGTAAACTGGGATTTTGAAATGCATATGGAAATGTGTGACTTGCTTAGGACTTATTTCTTAATCAAAACTGAAGCTGGTGCTGTTCTTCTGGTTCTGTTCTACAATTTGTAGAAAGGACAGAGGTTTTTACACTAATCAATATGATGTATCCAGCCAGATAGTTGTAACACAGATGTAGGATTTTGTAGAAAATGTTAAAATAATGTGGAAGTGTCAAGAATGAGGTTTCTAAAGGAAAGAATATTAGTGACAGTTAATGCAAGCTAATGAAAGTTAACATATACATGACAGATTTTGATTTAACTTGTTCAGTTTTTTTAGGACAGAATTCATGTATTGTAGGAGAATCTGATTTATTCATATTTATAATGGCTGTTCAAATAATATTTAATAGAAATATTCTGTTTCCCAAAGCTTTAGAAATATAAAGCACTTGTGGTTGTGATACCTGTTATCGGAGGATTTCAACCTCCTTTTTGGTTGCAGGTCATGAAACCAAAGCTATGCTGAATAACAGCGGCCCTCATTACAAGCGTAGTAAATTGGAAAGAAAAGTGAACACAGATATTCTGTGGTGTGTTCTGCTCCTACTTTTGATGTGTTTAACTGGTGCAGTAGGTAAGTGAGAATCACTCAGATTCCTGCTATTTTCCTCTCTCAGCCTGCAATGGTTAGTGTTTTATTTTGGGGCTAATTGATTTTGTCAGTCTTCATCCAGATATAATTTCCTGAAAGTTGGGAGTTCTGTGAGGTTTAAGTTCATGTTGTCATGTTTGATCTGGAATGTGGTTAAAAAGTGTGTTCCTGATGTGAGTTTTTGGGTCTGGATCCTGTTTCTCCATTTGATTTATCTTTTTTCTAACTAACTGTTCAGCAAACTCCTGTTTTCCCATAGGATTTTTCAGGTAACATGAGATACATGTATACATTGAGGTGAGAGACCTAGTGTAACTAGAGTTGTACTGACTTGATATTTTAGAGGTTGATTAAATGATTAGCTTGAGTACATCTAAACAGACTAACTTTGCTGACAGATCATAAAGTTGTTTAAAATATGTTAAAATATGTTTAATAAAACTTCTTCAGATTACACTTAAAAATTATGATGTGATGATATGTTTGCTAGTAGACTAAAACCTAGACAAGCAAGGATAACAAATTTAATTGCCAGCAGGTTTTTTTGAAGGGAAAAACCTGTTTGTGAAGTGTAGCTAATGTTTCTTTATTTCTGAGATATGCTGTATAGATGTTGTTGATAGAAGTCATGTAAGGTATTTCTTCATGTATGTATTGGGACTGCTGTGGGGAAAAAAACCCAAGATATAAAATTGTAGTTTAAAGGCTTAGAAAGAACTGCAGAGTGTAACAGCTAACATCATAACCCTGAGCTGTGATACACTTTGCATAAAACTGATTGACTTATCTTGTTCTTGTTTTCAAGGTCATGGACTTTGGTTAAGTAGGTATTCGGAAATACCTTTTTTTAACATCCCCAGGCCAGATGGGAAATCGAGTCCTCCAGCATTAGCAGGCTTCTACATGTTCTGGACAATGATAATTTTGTTACAGGTAACTGATGTGCTTTGAACATGGGTCATATTCTGATCTCAGTTGTACCCTTGAAGTAACTCTTTGGCTTCAGTAGAGCTACTTCATGCTTGTAACTGGCCAAAGACCTTAGTGTTATTTAATCTCTATGTTTTATTTTGGTAGGTCTTGATCCCTGTTTCTCTCTATGTTTCAATTGAAATTGTCAAATTGGGACAAATTTATTTAATACAGAATGACATTGATTTTTACCATGAGAAAACAGACTCAACTATTCAGTGTCGAGCACTAAATATTGCTGAAGACCTTGGCCAGATTCAGTATATTTTCTCTGACAAGACTGGAACCCTCACTGAAAATAAGATGGTTTTTCGGAGATGCAGCATTGCAGGACAGGAGTATTGCCATGAGGAAAATGGTAAGACAGTCAACCTTTGTTCACCTGGATCATTTTTCCAACATATTTGATACCATGAACTAAATATTCTTTACTCATTATGGAAGAAATCATGCCTACTTGGTTTTGTTTCTCTCCATGGAATATTCAGAACCCAGAAGGTTGGAAAATTGCCCATCTACTCTTTCCTCTCTTTTTTTTCTCCCTCCAACTAGAGTGCTAATGCTTACCTAGCATTTTAAGGTTTAAACATTCTGTTGACTGTCCTAGCAGTGTACCACCTTTATGTAGTATATGTTAAGACTCCACTTTGACATAGTTCTGCTCTTGAGGACATAGTAACCCAAATCAAATACATGCTTAACAGTATTAATACGTTATTTAACAGTAATTTTAAGGTACAAGTCAGTCAGATGTGTGTCCATGTGTGTGTTAATGCTGCAAAGGTAAGTACCTTCATTGAAAATTACTGTTGTATTCTTACTTAGATCTTACACAGGTGCTTATTATTAGGCAAAAAATCAAGAGGCAGTGTTAAGGAATAGTTGCTGTCTTATTGTCTAAAAGTGTAGGATCTGTCAGTGTGTGTTGTAGTGTATTTTTATACTTTGTAATATTTTGAAGTAGTTTTGTTTTGTATCCCCATATTTTTCCCAAATGGTTTATCCCAAACTGTACCCCCCTCCCTTTCTCCCTTTACCTGTGTTATCCTCTCCCGGGATGAGATCATCCCCAAACCCCCACCCTGGCTCTCTGTCAATCACTCACCATCCCATCCCCTCCATCCAGAAGTTTCGGTCCAAGTTGTCGAGTGATTAGCCAGAGGCTGGGAGTCAGCCCCCCAAGCCTTGCCCCATACGCTGTCCTATATGTCTATCCCCCAGTACCCATCCCTTAGAGTCACTTATTGGTTGGTAAAATGTTATCTACTTTTGGTTTCCACCTCCCTTTAAATGTGACCTTGGCACATCTCCCGGGGCTCTCGGCAGGAGGCCCCTGAGGTGCAGGAGCTCCTTTGGGACTCCTAATAAAACCTTGGATTAACCCCTGCTAAGAGTCGGCCCTTTATCTTCTACCGGTGTCTCTGGTGTCTCTTGTGCTGCACAGGGCCCAGCCCAGGTGCCCTCAGCACCCTCGGGGCACACACAGAGTGTCTCCCTGCTGTCAGCCCAGGTGCCCTCAGTACCCTTGGGGCACACACAGAGAGTGTCTCCCTGCCAGCCCAGGTGCCCTCAGTACCCTCGGGGCACACACAGTGAGTGTCTCCCTGCTGTCAGCCCAGGTGCCCTCAGTACCCTTGGGGCACACACAGAGAGTGTCTCCCTGCCAGCCCAGGTGCCCTCAGTACCCTCGGGGCACACACAGTGAATGTCTCCCTGCTGTCAGCCCAGGTGCCCTCAGCACCCTCAGGGCACAGAGAGTGTCTCCCTGCTGTCAGCCCAGGTGCCCTCAGTACCCTTGGGGCACACACAGACAGTGTCTCCCCGCTGTCGGCCGTGTCGGGGCTGCCCCCCGGTGTCTGCTGACTCAGGACTGGCCCAGGGCTCCTGAGAGGCTCGCAGAGGGACCGAGACAAGTGTGTATTTCATGAGAGCCAACTTGAAGTCTTCTGGGAGCTGGGAGAAGATATAGCTCCAGACACAAGAGAAAATTGGCCAGATTGATGTGAATTATTTAATTAGCCATTTTATTAATTAAGTAAAACCACAAAGTATTTATTACAGTTACCATGTGCATGTACTAGTGCCTGCAGGCATTTTGCTGGTGGACAATGCAAATATTCCATATGAGATCAAGGGTGTGGTGCTGATGATGGGTGGACATGTGAGGCACAGCTGTGTAGTAAACCCTCTTTGTGGTTTTCATGGGTTTGCTGCCAGATAGAACTGCTCACAGCTACAAGCAAAAGGCACACTCTGCTGGCCACAGCAATGAATCAGTTCAGCCCTTCTTTTGTTGTGTCACAGGACCAGATATTACAGACAAATTTTACAGCAATTGCTGCACATGTTTTTTTGGAAGTCTTATGATAAGGGTTCCAAGATGCTTCTTTGGCATTTTATTTTAATTTCATTTGTGGCGTTATATTTTCAGAGCATTTCCTAAATCAAGGAAAACTTTCAGAAAAGAAACCAAAGAGTAGTATGAGTGATGCAGCTGTGGCTGATTCAGGTCTCAGTGTGCCAGGGAAAGTATGCCTCCACATGCTTCTGCTAGTAGTTCACATAAAGCTATCTTGCAAAATTATTAGTTGTTGACTATGTACATAATTATTTCCTCCTGTGCCCTGTCTTTTCCCTGGAGAGTAAACATGCATTTCTTCCTAACAAATTAGAAATTATATGAGCCCTGAAAATCAGTTTGAAAAACATTGGAGGTCCCGTTTTTAGCCCTGATTTATATTTGTTTAGATGCATAGAGCTGCTGTTTGCAAGGCTCTTGCTACTTATGGTAAGAGTTGCAGTGCAACACAGTCCAGTCTTTCGATAGAAGCTGCTTAATCTGAATATGTATTTCTGGGTTTATATCTGTATTTCCTGGGGTAAAGGGATGCCTGTGATTCAGAATAATTCTCCATGGAGATGCCCCCAGGCTGTGTTCTGTCTAAAGTGACATGTGTTTCTTGGACCATGGCAGTAGAGCAGTGTGGTGTTGTAAGAGATGCTACATGTTATTTCAGCCAGAGCATGCAGCTTCTCCACAGCCTGGAGCAGAGCAGAATGGGTGTGGGTTGTCCAAGCCTGCCTCTACAAACACACATACTAAGTAATTGGTGCTGCTTTCCAGTAAAAAGTATCAGTGCCTTGTGTGCAATTTTGTATTTGGTAGTTGTGGAGAGCCTCAGTGTTATGTTCCCACTTGGCTGTTTTTTAAAAGAGCTATGTTACTAGTTTCATACTGATATCAGGAAGATGGCTTGCCAAGGTGTAAGCTCTGATTTCTCTGTTTCCTTGGACTCATCAGAATAGCAGGACGGAAGACAGGACTCTTTCATTTGTGTTGCAGAAAGAGAAGACAGTAGAAAATGTCTAGCAAATGACATAATAAACCTATTTCCATCTCATTTAGGGCAACAGACCTGGGGACTGACCTGTGGAAAGGTTTTCTGTTTGCATAAAACAGAATGATATCCCGCTTCTCACTTCTTTCCTGTACATTTGGTACCACCTGAAGTAAAGAAATAGGGAATTAGTGGTGTTGCTGGACATGTCTGCAATGTATACTTAATGTTGGTTTTTTGCTAGCATGTCATTGTTTGTATTCAGACTTCAATGAAATAAAGAGGCAACGCACAGCTCTCAGAACAGTTTTTCTAATCTGTGGATTTTAGGCACTGAAGTGCTAGTGTATGCTCATGGAATGCTGTTTTCACAGTGCGAGGTAAAACTTGAAAGCTGAATAGTGTACATAGTTCCAGTGCTTTCCAGAGATTTCAGCTTCTGGCATGTGGTCAAACACTCTCAGAACTCCAGTGCAAACACTTGGATATGTTCTTAATCAAGCACATGATAGCATAGGAGTGTTTCCATTTGCTGCAGAGGTTCTTTACACTACTGATTTGTGGAGAGAAACAGAACTGCATTTACATCTCTGGCACAAAGGTGTTACACATGTCCAGACAAAGTTTGATTATTGAAACTTGCTTTTCAATTAAAAACTCAGAAAATGTGTATCTTTTTGTGAGGGGGTATCCAGTACTGAAACAATAAGCACAGTTTGAATGAGTTCCTGCTAGCAGCTGTATTTATCAAACCTCTGACATACAATCCTGATCCATCATAACATAATGGCTAGAAAACTCATCAGAAGTCTGGTCCTGTTTTTCTGGCATAAAGCAGAATTGTTGCTATTATTCTTTATGAAATTCTTTGTTTTATTTCTTCAGAACCTCCAGTAAAGTCCTATTCAGTGCTTTCTCAGGCATTCCATTCTAATTTGTCCCGTCATCTCTGACAAGGTTTTGTTGATACCTAGCCTGAGTTCATCTTGCCACAATATGGAGCCATTGGGTCTTCTGATAAGCCACAGTGTTCACGGAAAACAAGCTATTTCCTTCCTGCCTGTATGCAATTTCCATTCACTTTAACATGCATTTGACTCCCATCAATGTGCCCTTCTGGAGGTTGTATGACTCCAGTTTATTTGAACTCCATTTATGTAGAATTCAGATAATTTTTGTTTTGTTTTGTCTTCTGGATTCAATCCAGTAGAATGCTGCTCAAACAGGAAGACAGTGTGGTGGCTTGTTACAGGTTTAATTTTTCATAAATGGTGGATTATTCTTAACTATATAAGTAATTCCTTACTTTGGACCATGTTTCTTTTTGCTCATGGAACAATAATTTTGTTTCCCTTTCCTTAGCAAAGAGGTTGGAATCCTATCAAGAGATTGATTCAGAGGATGAGGATTCAGCTGATTGTCAATGTGGCTCTTCAGCCCCTACATCAAAATGTCAGGGGCACAACTGCAGAGCTGTGTGTGAACCTTTGAAGAGAAAGTCTTTGAACCAGTTATCTGGTAGTTACTCTGCATTCAAAAGGCAAGATGAAGGAGGTGATATTGCCAACTCAGGACACATGGCTTTCAGCAGTCCCATAGTAAGTAGAAACTGTTTGGTGTATTGCTAAATTTCTGAATTAACTCATGAAGGTATCTCTTTTTACTCCCATTTGATCAGATTGGTTGTCATTTAAGAAATCCCTTCTCTCTTCCACCAAAATTTGGGGTGTCATGATGGCTTGGTTGCATGCTATTTACAACTGACATTGCAGACACATGTTGGTTCATGAAGGTCTATACTTTGACTCTTGCTGCTCTGCATCCATGATCAATTCAAATGAAATTACTGACTTAATAACAGTTTGTTCTTTTATTTTAAGAGGTTTCTAGCATTTTCCTTTGTTTTTAATAGGAAATATCAATATGGTCAATACTAATTTGAGGTTATGTGAGGAGAAACCTTCAGGTGCAGAAGCAGAGTTATCTGAATACCATTCACCATAGTTAATCTCTGTTGAAGTGTCTAAAGCTATGAGCTAAGCCTTTAGTGTTTACCTCTTTGGGCAGGAAGTTTGCCATTTTCAATGGACTAGTACAAGGCAGTGAAGATGCCAATGTTTCTCTGTTCCCTGGTATTACAACTCAGCACAGGAGGGAAGTTGTATGAACTTCTACACTTCGATCGTCTGTAGCTGATTTAACCTCCAGAGGCTAAGTTTATAATCTGATGGAAACTTTTGTTCATTTCATAATAGGAAACAGATGTTGTACCAGACACACAGCTGCTGGAGAAGTTCAGTCAAATTTCTTTTCATTCCTATCAACAATCAGAAGAAGCTAGCAGCGAGTTATCTTTGGAGACAATGTATATCACTGATTTCTTTATTGCTCTGGCAATCTGTAATACTGTTGTAGTCTCAGGCCCCAATCAGACACGTCAGAAGGTAAGGTCATGCTTTTGGTTATTTGACCATATTTGCAAGTAGCTGATCTCCTTTTGGTTCAGTTACAAAAAGAAAAATACAATTAACTGACATTTAAAAAATTCTCTTTTTCACCTCTGCATTTTTGTCCTATTAGAAAGAAGGTAATTACTGTAAAACCATGGAGTGCAATGAGTTAATGAATAAAATAATACTGATAAATTGGCTTCAATCTTTTTGTTTCTGTGACCATTTGTAACTTTTACAAGACAAATTTGGAGATTAAATTGCAGTTGTAATTTTTTCCATATTCTATTACGGGTTTCTTTAAATATGGATATAATTTCCTGTAATAATACATTAACAGTCAGGTTACCTTCACAAGTAGGTTATTGTTGGCTGAAAAATAAGAATATTCCCTGAAGATTCACAGAATATTGAAACTAAGAATGCTCTTACCTCATGGAATACTGTTCCCTGACTATTCAAATAGACATTCAGCAAAAGTATGGAAGATGAAGTTTTATATGTATATTAGTCTGAAGAAAAATTGCTTTGCAGAATGGCATAAAGTTGTTTCACCATGAATTAACAGTGCATTTTCTAGTCTGCCCTGGTTTAGTAGTTTGGAGTGACCACTTGTTTTTTTTTCAGTGCACACAACCTAACTTTTACTAAAAGATAGTACTTTTTTTCAAATCTTTTGGGTTTTTTCAGTGTGGGATTTTCATAACTCTTTTTTTTTTTGCCAGTTTTGACTGTGTTGCAGGATAATTCCCAAGTTCAGCTTTGATTTCTTTCCCTTATTACCTGGTGATTTACATTTGTCAACTTTGTTTTTGGAAAAAAAAATTAGTGACATGTGCAGAACTAGATTTTCGTGTCTGTCTAGGTAGTAAACCTACAGCCATAGCTGGAGACATTCACAAAACATATCCTGTGGGATATAAAATACCCCCTGTTTATAAATAAGCTTTATGTTGTATTGTGCTTCCAAGCATTCCCAGAAAGTGTCCAGTAGGCAGCCTAGAGATCCATGTGCGGAGGATGAGTTCATAGTCAATAGTTACCTAATCCTTAAATGGGATGGAGAATCTCACAGGTGAGAATCTTGGTTTTTTGAGAGTAATATGTCTGAATAACTTGCCAGCAGGGTAGAAGTTCTCCAGGTCACTAATAGGTAGATTGGGAGGAGCAATGTGGAAGGAGGTTTCTGAGTTCATGATTAGGGAATGACAGGAGATAACTCAAGGCAACGGGAGGTTTCAGTGTTGCCATAGGAAGAGGCAATGAGAGGACATTCCTAGTCTCTGTTTCCATGATGTTGAATGGAGACACATTGCAGCTTGCTGGAACTGTGGAGGACTGAGCCCATAGTTTGTCCCTACCTTTTCCTTTTCAGTGGCAAAAGAGAACATGCTTCCTGGTAACTCATTCTTATGTCCTTACCAGCAGTGAGAAAGGAATGTCAGCCTTGTATGCCTGAGTTTTGTAAGCTGATAGCTCCCTAGCTGTTCTGAGTAACAGGAAGGCAATTATTTTATAACACTGATCACAGGGGAACTGTCTTTTAATTCAAAACACTAAAAACTGTTGATAAACATAAGCTGTATGTTTAGCAGTTCTTGTAGCTAGTTAGTGTGAGGGGGTTGGTTTATTCTTCACAAGTATGTCGCTGATTCAGAACAAGGGTTGAAGTGTTTAGTTCAATTTGGCACAACTTCAAAAAGTTACAATGTCATACTTACTGTGTTCATTACTGAAAGTTCTGAAGAGAAGTATTTCATGGAGTCATGAATTAAACTTGAAACACATCCAATTTTCAGACCTGAAGTACTTTCACAGCTTATAGAGGCTGTTTACAGTAATAATACAAGCATTCAAACCCATAGTAAATTTTAAAATACTACTTTCATTATAAAACATACCTACTTGGTAAGGTGTCCTTCCTTAATATAATAAAAAAGGAAGAATTTAACATAAATACTTTCTCTAACTATTCTGTTCCAGATGAGACTTTCTTCGCTGAGTAGGTTGCCTATTAAATCTCTTGAGGAAATCAGGCAAATGTTCCAGAGGTTTTCAGTCTGGAGACTAAGTTCTTCTCCACTTCCAAGTGTAAAGGAGTCATCATCCGAAAGCCCCAATACTTTTGTGAGAAAACTGTCTATTTTTAGAATGAAACTGGCTTCACCTACTTTGGATGGAGATGCTCAAAGGATTTCTGAACCTCACGCTATTGACAGCCCAGAAAATTCTCAAGTGCCTGGAGAACTCCATCTAGAGAACGTAGCTGCTGGTGATGAACCCAACCATACTGTGTCATCTATTGAATTATCTCCCATACCAAAGCTATGTTACGAAGCTGAGAGTCCAGATGAAGCTGCCTTGGTTCATGCTGCTAGGGCTTATAAATGTGTTTTACAGTCTAGGACTCCAGATCAAGTAACTGTGGACTTTGCAGGTCTGGGGCCTTTAACGTTTCAGCTTTTGCATATCCTGCCTTTTGATTCACTGCGGAAAAGGATGTCAGTGGTGGTTCGGCATCCAGTCTCCAACCAAGTGGTGGTGTACACAAAAGGTGCAGACTCAGTCATGATGGATTTGTTGAGAACTGCATCTGAAGGTATCTACAGAACTTGTAATTCACTCCTTAATGATAAGTTTTAACAATTTGCTACTTAAAGAATGTATTTAGACCTTCAAAATTTTCTGCTAAATTGAGCCTAAACATGCATGTTTAATTTGCTTTCTCTTCTCTTTGTGTAATAGTACATACAAATAATTCTGAAATTGAAGAGAAGATTAAAGAGAGAACTCAGCAGCATTTGGATGATTATGCCAGAAGAGGACTGCGCACTCTGTGTATTGCTAAGAAGGTATTTCTTTTAATACATATTTTGAAGAATGTTGGCGGTCTGTGACCAGCCTCAGTGGTACCACCAATGGAGCAAACATCATGTCTTCTAAACAGATTCTTCTCTTGCCACATTTTGTTTATCCTGATGTACTTTTAGGAGGAATTTGTAAGAAAACCCAGATCAATTCCTGGCATCTGTTGGATTGCCATTTTTGTCAGTTCAGGATGCCAAGCATTTTAGCATCTTAATTTTAAAACAGGGATTGTTGAACAGCCGCATTTTTCTTCGGGAGTCATAAGCAGGTCTCCTTGTGTGAATCTTACCCTAGGTGGAATTCCTGACACAGAAAAGAGATTAAGTTACACCTGTTTTATTTGGTTTCACAAACAGTTTGCAGTGTTACAAGCTGTGGATGCACGACTGAAGTGATGTTTTGAGATTCCATTTTAAATTCAAAGCTGCTCAGAAGTAAAATTCCATAGGAATTGAAACAGGCTAGAAGCCTCTTGACAAAGCTTTATGCAGTGAAAGCACAGGCTGTGTAGCTGTGCAGCCAGCAAGCTGTACCCAGCTGTGCAGTGGTTCTGTGCCAGTGTCAGCACTGCAGGTGAGCAGCAGTGGGGACAGTGCACTGTGCCCATTGCCCTGCCTGCCTTCTATCTAAATGGAAATCTGTCAGGCAGCCCAGGAACCTTCAGGGTGCCAATGAGTAAGTAGCCTGGAAGAGTAATCTAACACTCTTAACATTGTACTAAATCTATGGACATTCTGGAGCATGTAAGCAATGCGCTGCCAGTGGCTGCACTTGTAGGTTTGGATGTGGACAGCAGAAGAACCATAACACTTTTGATGCACTGTTCAAAACCCAGTATAGATACATGCCTATGTTTTCCCTCCTTGTGTAGGTGATGAGTGATGCAGAATATGCAGAGTGGTTAAATCATCGTTTTTTAGCAGAAACCAGCATTGACAATAGGGAGGACCTGCTGCTTGAATCTGCCATGAGGCTTGAGACCAAACTAACTCTACTTGGTAGGTCGAAAATATTGTAACTCCCAGGAAAATGCCTGTGATGTTCATAATTGGAATTTGTTTGCAGAGAGCTGTGTTAATCTCAATCTGTGTAACACATTGAGCTTTCACATACAGCTTTCTACAGACTTAGAATTTATCATCACTCCTGAGTTTTCATAAATCTCACTGGTAAGTTTGTACTAGTTGTAAAGCACACTAAGAATAGATGGTGCTTTCCTGTTTTTTGTAAAAATCTACTGTTGTGGGTTTTTTTTTTTGTTTCTTTTATTGTTAATATTGTGTATTTTTCTATCTTCACTAGATTTTTTTTTAAATGTAATTGTAGCAAACACATGAAATGATAGTAACAAGTCACAGGCCTGCCTGTGCAAATACTCAGAGATACCCCACTTCTGAGCATATTTCCTATCAGTGTTGCATTCATGGCACAGCAGATGTGCTTGTGCTGTGTTCTCCTTTAATAACATAGAGAAAAGTCAGGCATGCTTCTGTCAGAACCACTCCTCTGAAGGTCATTCAGCTGTGCAGAAATGAAACAAAAATGTTTGCTGTAGGTGTGTGGAAGGTAAACTGCAGGCAGTCTGGGATAATCATTTTAGAGAACTGCCCAGCAAATAACATTTGGAAAACAAAGTGCAAAGATCTGAGTGTGGTGGTAAAGGTAGCTCATGCTAGAAGCTGAAGAGAGACAGATCCTATTGTGTAGAGTGTGCTCCTTCTCTCAGTTTGTGTCATATCTGCTTAGTGCAAATGCAATAAACCTTGATACTGAAGGAATTCTGGGATCACTGCCTTCAGTTTCTGGAGAGAAGCTAGAACAGTGCTGCAAACTGATTATTTTTTAAGGATATACAGGTATCCTTTGCCACTAAAGCCAACAGAGAGAAGTCAAGCTGCGTTGGAGACCTGCTGTCTTGCAGGTTCGTGTCTCTGGTGTGACAATAAGCAATATGGGTTGGCCCTAACATTAAATGGAAGTGAAAATAAGGAGGTTAAACAACTTCATACTGCAAGGCGCTTGCTTTCAGGAAATTCCAAGCACGTCATGGTAGCATGTCTGTTTTGGGATGTGGGTACAAAGAGAGAACCAGCTCATCCTGTCACTCTTGAAGCATTTTGGTTCTGGAAATACAGCAGCACTAATCTTTCTGCTTGTCTGACTTAAGGTGCCACTGGCATTGAAGATCGCCTGCAGGAGGGTGTTCCAGACACAATCCAGGCATTACGGAAAGCTGGAATAAAAATATGGATGTTGACAGGTGACAAGAGAGAGACAGCTGTCAACATTGCCTATGCTTGTAAACTGCTGGAACCAGAGGACAGAATCTTCACTCTTAAATCACAGACTAGGGTGAGTAGAAAAGTAGATTTTCTTCTCTGCTGAAAAATTCAATAGGGCTAGTCCACAGGACAATACAAAAAAGCAAATGTTGTTTGCTTGGGAAATCAAAGAACATTTGCTTTTCTGTATTGTTAATATTTTACCCTTGTGGGTAAAATATGAAATCCTTTTCTATGTATGTAGAAAGTCTGTTTGAAAATCTATTTCTTTATATGCAGTCCCTACATTATGATTAATTATTTTAATTGAATAAACTTCCTAATTTCTCTCAGTGGTAAGCTAAGGAGTTGACATGGCCTAGGGTTTAGAGGATTGTTCTAAGACCTTTAATTTTTCTTTTTTCCTCTGCTTATATGTATCTTAAGAAATACAATTCGTATATGCCATAAAAGATAGTGTGGCAAGAATTAACTGTGGGGAAAATAAAGTGAAAAAAGAAAGGATTTTTAGTCCAGTTGTGTTTGAGGAAAGCTTGGAGTTTGATTTGTGCCAACATTTTCCTTTTATTCTGCTGGGAAATTAGTGTCTTACTTGACGGTGAGAGCTATGTTCCTTTTGCAGAAGTGCTCTTCCTCTAACTAGGCTCAGGAATAAAAACCAGGATTTGATACTGTTGCATTTCAAACTAAAATGATGAGAAAATTTAAGAAGATGTATTTTTTACTGTGTTGCATGTGCTTTATATATATTGATACCACAAACTTTTTGAGCCTCTCATATTGATTCTGATAAAGTAAAACATTCCACAAGGCCAGTTCCTCAGTAATTCATGGCAGCTCACCTGTAAGGTGATATGAAGAGCACTTTTGGCTTTGCATGCCAGACAAAAGAAACACAGAGAGCAAAAGTTTTATCAAAGCTGTATTTATATTACAGAATCCTTAATGGTTGCTTTTCCTGCTAATTTTGAAGGTTTTCTGGCTTGCATAGGTTTTTCTCTGTTCTCTTAGTGCAATACCCAAGCAAATCTGCTCAAGCAAAGTTTATCACACTTTCATTAACAGCAGTCTACATCCTTTGTGATTTTAGAGGGCTATTCAGCCTCTTGTCTGAGCTTTTCAAGATAAATACTATACAAGGACAGCATTTGATGTTTTCCCCGTATGTATTTTATGAATTGAAAAGGGAGGCAGAGTACAAACAGAATTTCATAAGATGCCTTTCTCTTGTCTTTTATTAGGATGCCTGTGCCTTGGTAATGAGCAAAATTTTAGAAGATATCCAGAAGAATGCTTCTCTCAAAAAAAAACACAGTGAAAAACTTGGAAATGTCTCTGCAAGTCCCTCCACCCAAGCTCAAGGGTACAATTCAGGCCTGGTTATTGATGGAAGGACTTTAGAACATGTCCTTCATGACAGCCTACAGAATATTTTCTTGGAACTCACAGAAAAATGTCGGGCTGTAGTCTGTTGCCAAGCCACACCACTGCAGAAGAGTGTCCTGGTCAAACTGGTGCGAAATAAGCTAAAGGCAATGACATTAGCTGTAGGTGAGGCTTGTGGTTATCATCCTTTCTCTGAAAAGAAGTAGAAGCCAGTTTCTTCTCTTGTATATTTTGTTAATGTCTGTCACAAAATTTATTTTATGAGCGAGATAATCCTTTGAATTGTAGTTGTCTCTGACACGAGATGATGCCTGTCTTCTGAAGTAGCAAATTCAGTCTATAAACTTAGGTCAGTATAAAGCAGTAAGAACAGCATGAGTCATTGTTATGAACCATGCAAAGCAGCAAGTGAGAGCTATTTTTTTCCATCATAACCACCCAAAATTAGGAGGTGGAGGGGAGATGACTGGCTGTGATTTAAAGCACCCATATTTTGTGGTGCATCATGCCAGCTAAATTCTGACAAAAGGAACATCTATTATCTATTTGGAGAACACAGCTCAGTTTGGTTGTGTGTTCCACTTACTAATCCTGTTTTCCTTAGTGTTTTTCAGTGTTGGCCATAAAAATGTATTTCTCTGAACTCTCTGGTGTTTGGTATTTGTCTTTTCCTGCCACCTCCATAGCAATGTGATAGCCAGCAAAGCTAGTTTTGATTTTTCCTCTTTCCTCTGTAGGTGATGGTGCCAATGATGTCAGTATGATCCAGGTGGCTGACACTGGTGTGGGAATATCTGGCCAGGAAGGCATGCAGGTAGTGTATCCAAAGACAGCTTCAAATGATGTCAGGTTCCATTTTAAATCAGTTCAGAATGTACTCTGGAGACCCAATAGCTCCACAGTCTGTTCCCTTACATGGGCAAAACTTTGCAGCCTGAGCCTCCCACCCAGTCCTCAGCATTCCACCAGGAGCAATCAGAAGCTGAATGCTGCAGGTCAAGCTTCAAACAATAGTTTGCTGCCTGTCAGCAAGCTCCATATTTCTCATGTCCTGCAGGGAAATGAGCAGCCTAAGTATCAGTGTCAGTGATTTCTATGCAGTGATTTATTGTGTGGTAAGAATGATGACAGCCATATTCCTGCCTGTGCTGGACTGAGCTCTGTGTGTTAGTTGCAAAGTCTTGTATGGAAGGGGATATCTGAGGGAGGATAACCTGGCAAGCACTATGTATAAAAAATTGTAAAATAAAAATTTCCAGCAGTTGGTAAGTTGCTTGGTTGTCAGTATCTGAAGCTTGTTTTTAACGATTTGGTTATAGCATATCCTTTTCTTCTTGTGTGTCGCAGGCTGTGATGGCAAGTGACTTTGCAATCTCTCAGTTTAGACACCTCAGGAAGCTGCTGCTTGTCCATGGTCACTGGTGTTATACCAGACTTACCAACATGGTGCTTTACTTCTTCTACAAGAATGTGGTATGTAGCTGTCCCATTCTAGGAGAATTTTACATATTTTTGAGCACTGTTAGGTTTAGTGAGGCTTTATTTTCTTTTTTCTCTTCCTATTGTGAATGGTTTCAAAAAGCATGTGTCAAACAGTCCAGTTTCCCATTTGCCTGCAGAGGCCAGAGGCTCTTATTTCTTGGACTAAATTTCCCACTCAAAGCCATTGTTAGATTTCATTAAACAGTGGGTGAGGGGCACTACTAATATGGTGGCAGCACAACTGTTTCAGCAATTCATGTCTGATTTTGAAATGTTTCCACAGATTACTATAACCAGACCTAAGACCTACCAGTTTTTCTCTTGTTTTTAAAGCATTTGTCAATGGCTAAAATTTCATCATGTCATCTTTGGCTTTTCAGACCTACGTTAATCTCCTGTTTTGGTACCAGTTTTTCTGCGGGTTTTCAGGCACATCAATGACTGACTACTGGATCTTGATTCTTTTCAATCTCCTTTTTACATCGATGCCACCCATCATTTATGGTGTCTTGGACAAAGATGTATCTGCAGAGATACTCATGGAACTCCCACAGCTTTACACAATGAGCCAGAAACCTGTGGTAGGTTACAGAGTTCTTGGCCTGAAGCAAATTGAAATGGTCAGCGTTTGAGCCATTTCTGTCTTTCTTTTATGTTTCATCTCAGATAAACATTGTTTTAAATTATTTTCTCTGTTAGGAAATATCAAGGCCTATGCAGTATGTGCACAAATAAAAACATGGTTTTCAAAAGATTTTTTAGGCTCTTTTCAGTAATAGACCCAATTTTATCAGACATTTGGATGATAAAAGAAATTAAGGACTTCAGGTAAAGGGATTACCAGCATGTTTATTTCATTCATTGTGTCAGCTGTCAACATGCTTCCTCAAACTGGGAGTTGTTTGAGCAAGATAAGGGCACTCTGTATACTCTATTTTTTTTCTTTGTCATATAAAGGTCTTAACTGACAAAGAACCATAGCAGATTAATTTCAAATAATCCTCAAAGAACTTCTGCCAGTCAGGGTCCTTTTCACCCTACAGGTATGTTGTGAAATTTGCCTTCCCATCTGAAAACACTTTACATCATACTGGTCTGTCAGTAATTTCTGTCCAAACTTTTAGCACAGAAAACCAGAGGGAGTAGGGCTGTAGTTTATAAATCAAAATTATATAATTCAGTGCGGTTTTTCCTGATTTCTGCTTTGCTTAGCATGAAATCTAGCATAATTTTAAATTTATATTTCTAAATATTTAATAATTAAAATAATGTCTTTATTAGAACAATTGAAGACAGAGACAAAATAGGTACTAATAGTCCAGAAAGAGGAAACATTGACTATATGAGTCACCTAAAACTCAACATTTTCTTTATGATCAGATCCTACAATATCATTAGAAGGCATTTCTTTACCAAGAGGATGGTCATACACTGGAGCAGGCTCTTAGAGGTGTGGTCAATACCCCAAGTCTGTCAGTGTTAAGGAGGCATTTCCACAAGGCCCTTAATAACATGCTTGAACTTTTGGTCAGCCCTGAAGTGGTCAGGCAGATAATCCCTTCCAACTGAAATATTTTATTCTGTTCTATTCTACTCTATTCTAACAAATACTACTAAAAAAAGGAGCTACAATGTGTTGTGTACTAGTGTCGTCTCATTTATTATAACCTAGTTTAGGTCTGGTCTAGAAGGCAAAGATTATACACTGAATGGACAAATTGTTTGCTTGTTTGTGGACTTCTACTTTTGTTTTTATATACACTTAAATATTTTATGTTTCTTGGTTTACAGTACTTTTGAAAAACAAAGTATTCTTTTGGTACCAATCCAAACCTGTGTAGATTGGCTTGAGCAGGTCTGTGCTTTCTGTCAATTTTGTTTAAGTAAATGTTGCAAGGCCTCATTATTTGTTTTGATCTTCAGGATATATACGATGCAGTGATCTGAGCTGAGATGTAGGTTTTGAAGCAACATAATCAGAATTACTGCATTGCATAATATATTTTCTTCTTTTCCTTTTTTATTCCCTTATCTTCTGTTAGTTTTTTTGTCTTTTGTCCATCCCATCATTCCTTGCTCTGTGGTTGGAGTTATTATCATTTCCTTTCATGCATGGAAGCACATGGAAATAATTGCTTGGACATAAATAAAGTATAGAAAAAAGAGAAATGCTTTAAAAGTTGCAATAAGATGCAACATCACAATATTGCACCATGACATCATGAGTGTAGATCTTTGTATAAACCATAAAAAATAATGGCACAGTAAATGGGATTCATCTTCAGTAGTTTAAAGCACTTTCCTGAAAGGCAAATAAGTTTTCCACATCACCTTCAGACAGTGGTTCAGTTCTTAAAAAAGGGCTGAAAGGTTCTTTGGAAAAACCCATCTCTCCAGTAATCATAGAGGACATCCTGGATGATTGGGCTTCTCACCTATGTGTCTCACTTCAGTGCCTGAAGGAATGGGACATAGCTGAGCCTGAGCATAGGCAACTATGATTTCCTAGGTGGTTGATCTGTCATAGCAGTCTGCTGCTGCTGAGGGAAAAAGTCTTATTCCCTTCTTTTATTCTTCCTGTTCCCTCTTCATCCATATAGTTAAACTTTTCCTAGTGCCAGCGTAGTTATCCCATCAGGTCCTCCCAGGAGCTGATTTAACTCACTAAAAAATCAATGTGTTATTCCAGCAGAAAAGTGAGTTGGTTTCTCACATCTGATGAGTCAAATTAGCTCACAGAGGAGTCCCATCTGCACAGAGGAGTCAAAGAGCACACATAACAAAAAGGGGTGGAGATAGAAGAAGGTGGGACTTGGTATTCAGTGATGGTAAGCTGCAGGGTACTTCCCTGTCCATCAGCCCCTTCCCCTCCTTGGGACTCAGCTACAGCTCTGGTACATCCATTCTGATAGGCACAGCTGCAGGATCAGAGTTCCCAGAGCTGGCTGCTGATTTAAATACTAACAGTTAGCTATATTAGTGTGGAGGGAGATCTTTGTTGTACTAACACAAAAGATGCCTTTTTCACTTGGAAACTAACTGGAATTACTTCTGTAGATAATCTTTCCCCTGATCGAAATTAATGCTAGTTAAGGATGCAGCAATTTATTCAATTTGTTACAATGCCATTATGTTTTTCTCTTACAGGCTTACTTGCCTTCAGCTTTCTGGATAACCTTGCTGGATGCTTTTTACCAAAGTCTCGTTTGCTTTTTTGTGCCTTACTTTGTAAGTGCTGTCTACAGAGTATATTTATACATTTTGACTTACTTAAAACCTAAGCAAATTAAAGAATGGAATGAAGTATTTGATTTTTACTTCCTTAGTATATTCCATAGTATATGAATGTATACTAAGATCATCATTGGAACAGAACTGAACTGTGTATGTACAAATATGTATGGTATTGAAGTTATTCATGCCACTTCATGTTAGGACTGTATATAAAGAATATTTGACACTGACCACTGTCTTCCTTTGCAGACTTACTGTGGCTCAGACATAGACATTTTTTCTTTTGGAAACCCCATAAACACAGCAGCACTCTTCATTATGCTGTTTCACCTTCTCATTGAGTGCAAGTCTGTGGTGAGTACATTGTTTCCCAAAGAGTGTATTCCTTACAGAGTATGTGCATACAGCTTTCAGTAAAATTAAAGGGAAGAGAGGTCTTCAAATACAAAACAGAATAGGTATAAAAGGGTCAAACCCTAAATATTGTATTTATGTGATCATGTGAGCTCTCCTAACATATCTGTCATTGGAACCAATAGAAATACGACTAAAATTAACAAAACTGGGCCTCAGAATTATTTTTTAATAGTGAAATGATCCTGCTTTCTTTTCAAGTAGGGTGGTTTGGGGGATATTGGATCAGTTTTGCAAATGGTCAAAAATCCACCAGTGATCTGCTGAAACTTCTTTGGTTTGCAAAGTTTGCATCTCAAAGACAACAGTGTAAATTGCTGATTTTGAATGCTTGGAATTGATTTTCTCTGTGGCAAGGATAAACAGCTCAGAGGTGTATTTTGATGCCAGAACTGGAAAACCGATATGCTAAGACACATTATTTCAGTTTTCAAGTCTGCACAAGCTAAAGCATCTGCCTTAGCTTGGATAAATCTAGAGTACTTACAAGGGTAATACTTGGGGGTTTGGCTTAACTTTAAAGAAAATACAGTAATGGGTACGGTAGAAGGACACTTATTAATGAATTTTGGTTTTTCTTTGACTTTTTAGAAGTATTTTTAGGATTGTTTTGTAGTGGATGAAATTTCAAGTTGTGATTGTCTTTTCACTGTTCTTTTGGGACATTTGACATTTAAAATGTCTTTATTGAGAATATATATATATAGCATGAGTGTATTCACACTCTGATTAGAGAACTTAAATGTGTTTTGTTTGGCATTTTTTAATGTTGGCAGGCTGTAAGAACAGTGACAATGTTGTTTTCTTAGTAGCTGCTATAGCCATTTAGGTGTAAAATTACAGAAAAACTCCAGTGTAGAAAGGTAACCAATGTCTCAAGCAAGATATATAAAGGTGGTGTCATGTGAAGATCTCACCTCCATTTGCTTGAGAAAGCTTTCTGTGCTGCCAGTGAATGAGGTAGTAATCTGAGGCAAATGTCTTTCACAAAAGAATGAAAAGCTATGAATTTATGAGAATTTAAAAAAAATAAATGTCTGGAACACCTGTATACTGTAGAAAGAAGGCTCCATTCTTTCTGGATTGTTTTGTATGAAATTAGGAATATTATCTGAACAGATGTATCCTCTGTTACTTTCAACAGCTGCCCTTGGAGGAAAAGTGTGCATGTTCATGTAAATACAGATGTAATAGTCTTTCTGTTTTACAGCTTAAATCTTATTTCTTTCCTTGCTGGAATTGCAGACATGGATACATACAGCAGTTATAGTTGGCAGCATCCTGTTTTACTTTGTGTTCACTCTGGCTGTTGGAGCAACCTACAAAACCCACAACCCACAATCAGACTTTTACTGGATCATGGAAAAGCACATGACAGACCCAGTATTTTACTTAGTTTGCCTCCTGACTACTTGCATTGCTCTGCTACCCAGGTGAGTTTCTGTTATATAATTATAGATTACTGCTGTTACCAGAATTAGTTTTCTGTGAGTCAGTGATGTTATGAAACTCTGGCTAGGTCTTTCCTCCCTAGCATCCCACAATAAAAATGAAGATTTCATTAATTTATTAAACCAAGCTATGGTTTATTTATATACAAATCAGTTAAATTAGTGACCAGAGTTGGACATGTACTATATATAGACAAAGAAATACTGTGCTTAGTCCGTGTTACTTTGTGAAATGATTTTCTGTTTGAAATTTATGTCATGAATATGTACAAGAGTGTTTAGAGTGAAGAATGCATGTACAGGCTTCTTTGTGGGGTGGAAACATGCTGACTAGATTCACAAGGGGTCTTGATATTTTTTTTGTCTCACTGAAGTTCAAGTTTAATAATTAATTCACCCTGGAAGGGCAGTTGTATTGGGTGGAAGTGGAAGATTCCAGCATGGTGAGCAGGGAGACACCTGAATGAGCCAACAGAGCAAACCAAACCACATGAAAACCTGTGAAAGAGACTTCATCAAACCTTCCCTTTAGCTTTCTTTAGTAGCCACAGCTATCTTCATTTCACTGCCTGAGCGTGAACTCAAGTCTGTAGCCTACAGTGAAGTGCCTCCAGTGCTAATTACTCATTCTTCTGTGTTGTGTGTCTTTCTTGCCCTTATATCATTTCAGAAAGAATGAGACTTGAAATTGAATTGCACAGACAGATACTGAGAAGAGTTGAGGAGAATAAGTGCTGTTTCCTGCTCACCTGATGTAATTTAGTATCATTAGACACAATCTAAGCACAGTTTCTGGATCAAGTGCTGTAGTACGGGCTGTATAAGTTATCAGTCCTGCCAGCAGCAAAGCTGGCAGAGCCATGCCTATAGATGCCTGCAATGGCCACCAAGTATTAAGTCCTGTTTGAACTTGTCTGATCTGTCTCAAGCATGTCATCAAGAGTTTTACTGCACTCACTGGGGATTATGACTGATCTGATCTGACTGATGACTTTGGTTCACACTTCAGCAGAATGACGAACCATGAGGTGCAAGAAACACGTGGTTTTCTGTCCCTGCTCTCAGCTTGGTTCAGGTGGTGACAGTAGAGCCTTTTCTTTAACACACAGTAAATCTCCTCTACATGACAAATTATTAGATAAAGGCTGTTCTGAGACCTTTTGGTAGGGCTGTAGAGAGCCAAGGTAGGATAAAGGTTTCAGCTTGGTCGCTGCTTCCAGTGTGTGGCTGTTGAATTTTGAAGATGACAGTGGTTTTCATGGTGAACTAAACACGAACTATTTAGAAATTCCTTAAGTCATAAGTACTCTCCCTATGTGAACAGGGAATCAGAAGATTTATAGCTGTTGTGGCTAATTTCAGCTTTTCTACTGCAGTGATTTGAAGCAGATGTACCTATTATGGGACTACTGCTGTCACATGCATGTTTTTTTCCAATGTTTATTTCTGATATGATCCTTTGTATGGTGCTGAAAAGCTTCCACTCAGGGGCATTGTGAAGCCAGGGGGTCCTTGGCAGCTTCTGGCATGAGGGAGTGAGACTGGGGCTTTCACTGGAGATTTAAATAAGTTCTCTTACAGAAGGACAGACATTGGATGCTCTGTTGCCTGAAAATCCACTGCAAAAATCTTTGATTAAAACTGACCTAAATTGCCAGTTAAGTCAGTTCTAATATCACAGAATTATAGAATGGCCTGGGTTGGAAGAGACCTTAAAGATCATCTAGTTTTAGTCCAAGAACTAGGCATCAGGGTTATTTGAATGGTGTTTGGTTTCCTTTAGTCACTGGAAACAGTTTTGGGGTTTCTTTTAAAACAGCTTGTTTGTAACTGTGTTTATTTTGTAGGTATTTGATAAGAGTTCTCCAAGGAACACTGTTTCCATCTCCGGTGTTGAGAGCCAAGTACCTTGTCAGACTGTCCCCCAAGGAGCAGAGGAAAGAAATTAGGAGATGGAAAGATGAGTGCAATGTGAATTATAGGGTGGAGCCCCAGCCTACTTCTGTGCCGTCCAGCTCAGCTGCAGGTGCTGTATCAGAGGAAGAAAGAACTGACAGTGTTTTGCCAGCATCTAAAACACCTTTTCAGACCTGTTCAAGAGATAGGTTATTAAAGAACACCTCCTTCTTACCAGATATTCAGGATGAGTCTGGGAGTACAAGTGGCTTGAACTCTGAAGAGACTGAATTTACCAAAGGGAACTAATACGTTTACATTTGGTGGCAATAGATCATGTGCCGAAGTGTCTGTGTGTGCTTCTGAAACGGGCAGCAGTGCTGAATCTCCAGCACACAGAGCAGTTTTGAGTTCTGTTTTGTGTGAAGAAGATGCTTTACTATATTTTACAAAGTTGGAATGCTAGCTGGTTAAACACAGGAGTAGTAACTGCTGATTTCTGCCATGCTGTGGTTTTGTTTTCTTCAGCCAAGGTAGATTACGAACACATTTCCTTAAAACCTTGTTTGTGAGACTTTGCTGTAATTTATTAAGATATTCACAGTCTAAATGTCTGGATTATTTTTTATATTTCTTCACACACTAGACTTTGCATAATGGTAATTTCTTGTATGCAACATTGCATAACACCTCGTGATGTTATGGACAGGACATTGCATGAATGTGGATTTGCAGAATCCAGTTGAGGTAAGTCAGCCTCCTCCCTTACAGTGTGCCCTAGAACCCTAGCATGCCCTGGGATTCACCACTTGCTGAAGAATGAAGTAAGCTATAGGGCTGGCATGTGGTGTTACTGGTTGGCTTGTTTCAAGACTTTTTATTACATGCTGTAGTGTGTGTAGACAGTAATTTATATAACCACTGTGGTCCAGTTTGTTCACCAGGCTCTTGCATGGGCCATCTCCCTGCTGGACAAATACCATTTTAACCATAAGAGAGAAGCCCAAATGAGACACATGTAACATGTCTCCCTCACTGCCTTCTTCACATAAAGAGCAAACCCTAAGTGCAGCCTTTTGTTTTCCATGTCAGGTCATCCTCCAGGTGTATCACTCCATTTTGACTCCATGTGCCATTTCATGTTGTCTGCCACCAAAATGGACTTCTTTCCTATCTCACCCAATTCAGATGTTGGCTGGCTGTCTTTTCTCTAAACTACCTCATGCCTGTACTGCAAAATTGTTGGCCAGCAGCAGTGAGGAGCTCCAGTCTGTCTTCAGGTCTTCCCTTACAAATAGCAGCTTTTAGCTGGTAACATCACTCTTCTTCACTCTCAAGTGTTTTAAAATTTCTCCAAGCTTTTATAATAATCAGCTTAAGTGTCTCTAAAGGCTGCTCAAAAGAAGGCATCTTGCATTGCATGTCTCACATTTAAGTGCTGTTGTTCATCTGTCTCCAAGATAGATGAGTCCTGCCCTCTGCCAGTTTCCCACTGCTCACACACTGCACAAAAAGTGGCTGAGGTGCATGTGGCAACTTCTAGATTCCAGACTCTAAAATATTGCCTCCTTTTTACTTCCATTCCCAAAAAGTTACATGGACAATTTAGAGAGGAGCTTAGGAAATCTGTTTGTATTCACTAGCACCTGTTGAAATAAACAATTTCCTCAAACTGTAGCTGCTAATGAATTATTACTGCTGAGTCATTTTTTTTTGGTTCTGTTACTTTCTCAAAGTTTCTGCTTTCAAATTGCCCAGATTTGTGTGCTTATTTTTAGGCACCATGTTTCGGGCAAGGGCTCTGCTTTCTAATTGAACCATGAGCTTTCCATATCAATGATCAACATTGCATATTCCACATCTTTTAAGATCTCTGAAAGAATTTAAACAAACGCTGTGAGGTCTGGACAGCTGCTGCTATACAGGGCAGATATTGAGGGCATGCTGAGTTCATTCAAATGCCAATCACCACATGTTCCAAATGTTTAAAACCGCTCAGTGTTCAAAAGGTAGAATGTAATTAGGACTGACTCTATCCCTGATGTTAGTGAGGGGAGAAAGAGAAAATATACTTTTTTTAGCCTGTAGAAGAAAAGTAGTGGAAGGAGAAAGTGATGACAGCCATTTCTGAATTTTTTTTTTTTTTTTTTTTTTTTTTTTTTTAGTTCGGTTCAACATATGATAAAATGTTTTTGTTAGGTTCTAACATAAAGTTAGTGGAGGCCTTTGAAGTGATGGCAGATATTCAAACTCCAAGAGATCGTTTTGGTTTGAGTTACTTTTTCAGATGTTTATCTGTAACATCCTTCTTGCTGTGTGGGGGCACCTTGCCATGAGCATACTCCAAATTTCCCAAGTGGAACATCTCAGCTTTCTCTTCAAGAAATGAGAGCTGCAAGGCTGCAAGTTGTGCAAGACAAGCTGGTACTGGGGCAGAATCATACAGGAAGAGAGTTACTGGGATGAAGTGAAATAATCTACTCTGCTCCACAGTCCCAAGGCAGGCTCAGCTCCACCCTTGTCCTTCCTAGTGGATGTTATCCTGCTGTAAAGAGCTGCAGAGAAACAGGCAGTGCTCTCCTGCCCTCAGAGTAAAATAGTGGTTTTGTTTTCATTATCTGACCTGAATGTTTCTTTTGCACTTTAAATCCATGGCCTCTCTGCACTTGTGGCCACTGAGAGGAGATTGGTCCATGTTTTACAGGTCTCTAACTCTATGACTGAGGTATGTTGAACTTTGACGGGGGAGCTCCAGCATTTCCAGTGACCTGAGGGAGTGCAGGCCTCAGCTCTGTCCCCCCTGTCTCTGTGAAAAAGAGTTTGGGGACAACACCATCCTGTGACCTGCCCTCTTGTTGCCTCTGCTGCAGAAGCAGAACCTACCAGCAGATTTGACAGGTAGATGATCATTTACTGTCAGGAGTTTGCATTTTTTTATACAAAAGCTGTAAGTAAGATCTTCCAAAACCTTCTGACTAAGCCACGGCATCAAAATAGACATGAAGAAACATGAGTGGGAGTCATCTGTTAGACCCAGGACCAGCTCCATGATGGACATTTAAATTGCTATTATGTGACTCTTTACAAGCCTCAGCACTCCATTACTCACAACTTAGTGCAGTGAGGCTTTCAGGACACTGTTCCTCTCTGCTGAGATTGTAAATGCTTTTGTACCACTTGAAGTAGTGAAAAGTAACACACACACGTGTGTGTGTGTGTATTGCATATTGGTACTCCATATTGCTTAAAACTGCCCTCTACAGTCTGTATGTTATTAGAGGATTTCAACAAGCAGTCTGGGTCATAACAGAATTATCTGTTGGGTAAAACTTGCTTTGGGGGTTGGGTTGGGTTTTTTTTTTTGTTTGACTGTTAGGTTTTTTTGGTGTGGTGGTTGGGTTTGTTGGGTTTTTTTGTGGTGGACAAACAGAAGAAATAGCTGAAGGCATTTGCTGTGATTACTTGCTGTCTTTTATTGAAAGGGAGATGAGGGTCATGAGTCTTTAAGAAGAGCTTTAAAATACTAATTTGCCATAACTAAAGTGAAGGGTGGAAACGCATTGTGCTCCCTGTGCTTCTCAACAGTTCAATGTTCCCTTTATTATTTTTTTTTAGCACTGAAAACATCACAATCACCTGCTTGCTTCTCCACTTAGGCACAGCATGATCTGACTTTTCCATTTTGAAAATAAGCTTTTTAAGAGCATCTCACAGGTGCCTTCCACATGTCATGAAAGGAAGCACAGCATTTACACTTCTTTAATATGAAAACAAACCAAAGGAACCACCTTCAACTGCCCCAAACTTTGCAGCTACATCTAGAACAGCCTTAACTCTGATTTTGATGTGCAGTATTTGACTTACAGAAGAAAGTACATGTTTTAAATCTTTTTCTTTCTCAGCAACCACACCTGTGCTAAAGATTTGTGGGTGGCAGTCAGCCACAGCCTTTGCTGAGTATTTTGGCAGCACAGTGAGCTTTGGTCTGTACCTGGGGCACAGTTTGAGCTGATGTTTAGCCTGAGCTGTTTTTTCCACAGCCCCACTGGCCACAGCACAAGGCTGAGGACTGGCTGAGGACCAGCTAAAGCAGAGAACCCACTGCTCCCACCAGCCCTGGCTCTTGGCAAAGGCTACTGGGCAACTTCCAAATGTGACTGTCTTAACAATGTTTCCGTAGCTGAATTTCAATGTGAATTTTGTATTATTTGTTATTATGTTACTCTTGCCCTCATGGTCCTGGCTTCCTTATTGCAGTGGAAAGGTAAATTTTAACAGTTTTAAGCTTCTGTCTGCTTATTATTTTGATTTCAGCATGTGTACCATGTTGTTGAAATTCTGTGTACAACTTATAAGAGATTTTTTTATTTAAAACTAATTGCATTCCAGAGCAAAATTATAGAACAAAATGTGCTCAGATTGCAGATTTGATTGCAGCTTTAATTTTTCAGATTTCTAAGTTCAGAGTAGTTGTCAGCAGCAGTATTCCTAGTAATATTCTGTATTAGAAGCATACACACAGAAAGAACTAAAAGTTGCACAGTGGTAGTAGTGCCAGAATCTCCACAAGTACTGCAGTACTAACAGGGCTGCAAAAAAGGTCAGCTAAGGATTCAAAAATGCCTTTTGAAGGCTATTTTTGGCATTATTGCTAAAGTTATAACTTGTTACCTCCATATGATTGTTTAGTCTCTCTAAAGATTAAAACATGTTCAACAGAAGCTATTTGGAAAAGGATTGTAAATTTTTATTAGTACAACTAGAAAGAAACATGTTGGCTTGACTGAGTGACATTGCTTCCATCTGGAGATACAGCTGTGGTAGAAGCAAAACCAACAAATGTTACCTTACAATGAGGCTACACTGTGAGACAAACAGCGTAACTGTGATCGCAGCCATTGTGTCAGCACACAGGAAAAGGCTTGATACAGTGGAAGGAGGAGCATGTTTGCCTATTTCATGTGCACACATAAAAAAACCCCGTATAAAAATACATCTATAAAATTACAAATTTCCTCTTTAAATGGAATGTTGTGTCAGACACAGTCATGGGAAAGGGTAAGACCCAAGTGCTCCCTCCTAGAGCCATCTGGGATGGGGTTCAGCCTGGAATTTCTTCAGACTGATCCCACATAGGACAGGCCTGGACCTTATGTTTAAGCAAGCCTATACTTCATTTCCTGGGAGGGACTGCTTGGAAACTGGTGGTAGGTAAAATCCAGGTAATTAAAATGTGTAGTTACATGTTATCATTTGGTAATGCTAATATCTACATGAATGACTTTATGTACTCTTGCACTTTACAAAACGCAAAGCTGCTAACTACAGACCATATCTGGTGGTGAGAAGCCAGGCTGGGTTGCTTATTCTGGAGCAGCACCTCTTTGGAAAACACACCTGGCCAGAACCTGTCTGACACCAGCCAGCTGGCTCTAACAACCACTGGGCCACCCACACCTCAGGGAACTCTTGAGCCAGCTCCAGGACTCAGAGCTTTTCTGCCCGACAGCCACAGAGATCCCAGCCCCAGAGGAAAGCTGAATGAGGACTGAGAGCTCCAGCCTCCATATCCTTGAGGCAAGGACATCAATAACCTGCTTGAGCTGTAATCTACTTGCACTAAATAAACATGGTCACAGCTGCCTTCTCTCATTTATAGCTGGGGCAAGAGGAGTATTTTAAGTGTTATATCCTTAAGATACTAAAAGTAAAAAACCCCAACAATCAAAGCCTCAAAGAGTTTTCCTTCTGAGCATGAAACAGTGACTGAGTAATCACTTAAATAGTTTCAGAATCCATAACATAAATATTGAGTATTTATTAATATTCATGTCTACAGCGCAGTCTAGTGTGACTAATGTTCTAATGTTAGCAATGTTTAAGGAGAAGATACGGAAATAAGAAATAAACCTTCACAAAAGCAATAGAGCTCTGGAGATGAGTTGCAACATGATTCATAGTACCTGAAATGTCCATGTGTTAGGTCTTTTTTATGCATGTTTTCACATGCAGCAGTCATGCTATTGACAAGGCCCTGCCGTGCTGTCGTGGGGCCATGCCAGAGGTAGCAGAGAGGATTATTATGAGCCTTAGGCTGGATTCACAGGGGACTAGGCACAGCACTGAAAACACAAATTTTAAATGCATTGTTCCCCAGTGGAATTTGTCCTGTAGTCCTCAGATTCCTGACTTGTCCTATTGTGGCCTCCTAAAAGCTGATAGCTGTGCAGGACATCATCTACAGCACTTGATAGGACATACTTCCCCTCTAGCACCATAAAAAGGTGCCAAGCTCCATCATAATCTCTTTCAACCAGATTCTCTTGGAGTTAAGTAGAGTTAAGGCTCAGTGTCTTACTACTGCACAGAGCACTCTACATCTGACTACCAAGCACTTGAGCTGGGCTCCTTGAGCCTTTGCTGGTGAAGCTGTTGTACTTTGCTTCTGGTATTTCTAATACTCATTTCAACAGAAGCTGGAATCCCAAGTCTTCTATCAAACTCTTTCTTGCTTTTTTCCTTTTCCAAAAGTTTTATCTTGCTAGTCAAAATTAAACTTGAAATGCAAGGTACAAGAAGAGACCTATAAAAATTACCCAGTTCCCCAATATTGTGACGGTGCCCACACTGCATCTATTGCATTTTAAATCTGCATTTTCCATGTCTCACAAGATGTCCAAACTAGCTGACTCTAGGAGGGAAAACCATTTCAGTGGTATTGCCAACCCTCTTAGGTTTTTAGAGGGCTGAAGAGTGCATGCTTTGTATGCTGAACACATTATACAGTGTGAGGAGGAAAGCCAGTGGGGCACAGGTTTGATAAATGCACTGATCAGTGTAGTGCTGCTGAGACATGGGTGTTTCCTAGACATATTAGGACATTGGAAGCTTCAGAAGATTAAGTGCTAGAGGCTGTCCACAAAGAGTCTGAACAATAAAGTTTTGGTCTCTAGTGCTTTTACTGGTTCCTGCATCACCCCAGAGAGATGCCCAGTCTGGCTCTGGGAACAGAAACTGTGGAATCAGGAGAGTACAGGGGTATGCCTATGCAAATGAACCACCCTGAGGGACAAAATGCACTAGCTCAGGCATACCAGGAGCATATGGCTACATACCTTTGGAGACCTGCATGTGTGCTTTGATGTGTCCTGTGCCACATGGATGTACAAACCCATCAATCTCTTCCACACCCTCCAGCATGTGGTATGGCCCTGTCGAGAGTTGTCCTTGTGAATGTACGTCCCGCAGGGCCACATGAATGCACAAAGTTCCTTCCTCATCACAAGAAATGAGTGAAAATGCATGTGCTACTAACTGAATAGTATTAAAATAGGTTATTTTAAAAAGTTCTTCTAGTCTGTGCTACTGCTTAGTTTTAATAGCTGAAAGGCAGAAAGTGGTTGATTCTTTTCTTTTAAGCTTTTTGCAGTGTTTAGAATAGCACCACAACACAGTTAAAAGAAAAGTCAAAAGGATTATTAATTCTACCACAAAGTATATTCATGAGCAGAGGATTTACCAGTAACATACACTGCATATTCCATAGCTCCACAACAAGAATAGATAGAGCTTGAAACTTCTTTTCACAGAGTTTCTGGACTGCAAAACCTTCAGTGTTGAAGGGCTGATTCCTTTTTTCTTTTGTCTGTCAGCACAATTCTTACCATCTGGAGTTAGTTTAGCAGAAAGGTGTGGATATACATTTGTCTTTCAATCCACTCAATAAAATGTGACACATTACTGTAAACTCCAGGTCCCAAAACCTTGGAAAAGCAGACAGAGCCCCAAGATGTTAAACCAAACAGAGTCCAGCGCCCGGCAGTATGCTCACACACAAGTGGTCCTCCACTGTCACCCTGCAACAGGAAAGTTAAAATCAGCCTATTATACACATGGTCAGCACTCATCATTAAAGCTATATCACATTTCCCACAGCCATTTGCCTTTAGCAAATAACTCAGCTGTAAAAACCTGCTGAACTGTGTAGCCACATGCAGCATTACTAGTATTTATTACCCATTACTTTTGTACAAAAAATAACCTGCAAAAGGCTCATAAAAATTAAAAATTTAACTAATAAGGATAAACCCTAGAGTCTTCAAGCAGCATTTCACCAGCATGAAGATAAGTTCTTTACACCAATATTAACAATAATAGTAATGATAGAAGTTGGGTTCAAGTATATAAATAGACAGCTGTCATTCCTAGAATACATAAAGTATGCTACACCTAATTAACATCACAGTATTTTTATTTCTAAAAGCAATTTTGTTTCTGGAAACTTCCTGTTTCTCCTTACAGAGAAGCCTACCATGCAAGAGTCCACAGTGCCAGATTCGTAGCCTGCACACAGCATCCTGCTGGTGATGATTTTCATGTCAAAATATGACTGGCATTGTTCTAAGGAAATTATGCGAACCTCTCCTTCTTGAAGCTTGAAAGGCACTGTAAAACAGAATTAGGTGTTTACTATACACAAATTCACAAATACTTACCTATTATGACTTCATGAGGTATGACAAAGATTTCCACTGGGATACATTATAAATATTGCTCTCTATATATGTATTAAATGTAAGGAGCACTATGTGTTGCATTCTGGAGAAGGACTAAGCACACAAGGACTGGTGTGACATTTGCTGTTTATTGAGCATTCACACCTTGACATGCTGCAATTTGTGACTTTTAAGATGGGGGCAGTAGTGGCTGGAAAATAGTAATGTGAGAGAAGTGGACAATAGGTTTGATTCATTGTTCCAGGGTAGGACCTCCCTGTTTCTTGGTGTCTGTCATGGTAAAACTTGGTAATAATCAGAACTATTTTGGCTATGTTTGGGTAAATTTGACTTACAGAATGTACCAGGAAATGAGGATTTGAACCTAATGAAATTATTGTAATATGTTCAAGAGACAATAAAAGACTTCTTCCTAGTCCAAGCAACTTAATGAGCTCAAATTCTAATAAAATTTTTTCAACCTAGGATATGCAGTACTAAATGCTATGTAGCCACGGTGGGTTTTGATGCTTCCCAGCATAAAACCTTTAAAATCAACTCTGACCACATTAGAGAACAAAAAACCATTTACCAATCTGCAAAAGAACCTGTCAGAGTTTTTCTCCTGACATCATATAGAGATATTTTAGATGGGTAGAGATGCCAGTAAACAGCTTACCATTTACATATCCAATTTAATTTTTACCTCATCTAAACCAGCCACTACAACTGAAGTTCCACTGAAGCAATACAGAAGGAAAGATTTCCTTACCCAGCGTATGGAAAAGCCATCCCTAGTAATTACTGTAATAATAGCAAAGGCAGAAACACAATGGCTAGTGCACTAAAAGTGTTGGGGCCAGACTAATTTGCATACTATTCATGCAGAATTACTTTGCCTGACCAAAGATTTACGTAACACAACAGTTCTTGTCAAGGATTGTGGCAGCCCCAAAACAAGAAAACACACTAACCTTCTGGTCAGAGGTACAAAAACAACACTTGTGACTGTGGAATAAATTGTCTCACAAGTATGAAATGAGTCATGCCCCTGTTCATCCAGACTCTATGCCAGTGCTTCCAGTGTCCCCAGCTTTCTCTGAACTAAGAGGGTTTCTGAAGAGGTGCTACCTTTGCAATACTGTTCTGACTGCAACTTAGATGGGTAAAATCATAACTAATGTGGGGGACTTTCTTGATAGAAGTTTCCAGATCCTCAATATTTTTAAAAATCAAGTCAGTGTCTAAGTAAGTATTAAGGAGCATAAATTGAGGCTGCTGCTTGAAAAAGCGACGCTATATTCACAGCTTGATCCCTTCAAGAGTAGTTACACTTCCCCGTTATTTACTAAGATCCACTAATAGTATAAATGGATAAAAGTTTGTAACATTATCACTTATTGGATTAACTCAGTAGAAGCTTCACATGTTTTTCAAAAGTCACCGAAATACTCTTACTTTTCAAAAGTCACAGAAAGATTGAGCTTACTTTTGTTGCCCATGTGTCCCCAGCCCGTGATGTAGCAGTAGGTGTCTGGCTGAACCAACTGGTTCTTGCTGGGCAAGCAGACGGGTCTTACATAGCTTGTCTCGTTGATGTCCTCATCAAGTTCCACAATGCTGATATCATAGTCTACAACTGCTCTGTTGTAGCGTGGATGGAGGATGATGGTCCTCACTAGTCGGGTCTGCATGAAACTTGATGGATGATCAAGATTGTTAATCCCAAACACTACTTTCCATACAGCTGCACTTTCTCTCCTTTGTAAAAAAAAAAAAAAAAAAAAGAAAAAAAAAGAGAAATTTCAGTCAAGGTTTTTCTTTTAAGCTAAAATACCCAAGATATTTTTTCTCCCTTTTTGTACACTGGACTTTGCAAAGCATGCAAATACCACAAGAAGAAAACAGATATTTATGCATTATTCCTTACAGCAAAGATCTGAGCAACAGAATTCAATGCTTTTCATTTCCCTCCTGCTTGTAATCAAACACATTAAAGCTCACTCCATCAGAAGATATGTAACCATGTATTAGTTACTGTATTAAAGGCTGTCAAAGTCATCCCTTGGAACCTTCCCAGCATTAGTTGCTCACACGCTCACTGGTGGGCACATACAGATTTTTCTGGGGTGAGAATATTGTTCAGCAGTCTGCTGCTGACAGCAGTTAAGCCTCACTGAAAACCCTAAGGAGTCTCAAATAAGCAATTTTATTGTGTAAATTAAATATTTTACGATAGCCATGGGAAAAATCCCTTATTTATTCAGCATTCAGTCTGTGCCACGTATACTTTATATGCCTAAGATCAAAGGTTACTTTGACTCTTAAATTTTTTCGAGACTTTTCTGGCAAACATACAAGACCACAAAGCAATGACACACATGATACAGGGGGGAACACTGAACTATTGTTAGTTGAGACACATCAGAAAAACCTAAATTTTATGGAAGGCTTCCAGGCTGTAATCTCTCAGTCCTAACCGGTCACAGGATTAGTTGTGGGTTCTTTGTGGTTTCTAATTAGCCTGTGATGCTAAAAGCTCTCCAAAAAGTCACCTTTTTCACAACTGCTGAAAGACAACTCGTGTAGCTAAGCACCTTTGACAGGACTGAAGCTTATTCAAAGCAGTGCAAGTAAAAGCATGCAAAATTTCAGCTTTTTCATAGTGCTCAAGAGGATTTTAATTCCTGTAATTTGTAAAGAGATTCAGTTGCTAAATCAAGACTAAATTCATCTTAAGAGTTAAATGAACACTCTGGCATTTAAGACTGTAATGATCATTTTAGCATCATGTTCAATTCGTGAGCTGCTCCATAAAGTTACAGAAATGAAGTACTGAGAATATTTATATACTATTGTGTTTATGACCATTGTAAAGTAGCATTGCCTAGAGAAATAAGTAGTCAGCCAGAATGCATTGTCCTACACATTAAAAAAAAAATCTCTAAATGTTTTGGTTACTTTAATGTAATGCATTTCAAAGTGATCTTGACAAAACTCAAGGGGGACTATAATAAGAAAATTTGCAAACAACAAAATGTTAATGCAGCCCTTTCTATTTATGCCCTCTACAAGTATTCATGGCTATTTGTATTGTTTTTATATGGTCCTTTGTATTCCAAACTTCACATGAGTTTCACAAAATGGAGCATTTTGTATGAAGGACCAGAACACTTTAAAATCTCTTTATATTGTTCTATTATCTGGTTAGTTTGGGAAATTTTTAAAATACTTTATGTAAAAAAAAATTGTGACAAAGAATAGTCTTGCTGATGATTCATTAAGCTTACAAAAAAAAAAGTTCTTACAAATGAAGAATTTCAAGATTTCAGGTTTCTGGGTACATCCTCCTCAGTCTATTCAGAAAGGCAGAAGAGAAAAAAGTTCATATAACTTCTCAGTCAATTATTAGACCAGAATATCTTAGTACTTTAAGGTCTTTAGAATATAAATGAGAAAGAAGTTATACTCTTAACTCACAGGGATATTATCCAGCTCTACATAAGGAGTAAATGAACAGCTCAAAAATGTAGTGGCACTTTTTCTGCATTTGACAAAACTGGGAGAATTTTTACTTCATAATGTGACAGCTGCTTTGCTTATCTTTCAGTAATGAGAGGAATCTTATCCAGGAAATTCAACAGCAGTCCAATATTGCTGAAGAATCAACCTCTGTCCCACCCTTTATTTTAGATCACCAGAAAGTGTTCTTCCAAAGGATAGGAAATATTCCAGGAGTATATTTAAAAATAGATGGAGAAGGAAGAGAAATTCCTTCTGGACCCAAAATCTGATAAAATACAGTACTCTTATTTGTATTATACAGGTTTAGCAAACTGTTAGTTTAGAAGGACAAACACCAAAGAACTTAGTTTTTCAGAAATAAAAAGACAAAATTTTTACTGAAAAAGTGAATGACTAACACTATAAAGAAATATCGGTTCAAGAGAATCTTGCTTAACATAGAATTTCTGCTCCCTTAAACATAAAGAAAGTGTTTTGTGCAGTTTAAAATAATTTCCAGTGAGCAAGCAACAGTTTAAAGCAGGATTAAGTAACCATATGCCAAAGAAGTACTTGCTAACTACAGCAGAAAACACTTGTTTAAATTTTCTTTAGAAACCCAATTAAAAAACATTGGTACATGATGAAATAAATCAGGTAATAAAGCTCCCTCTGAAATCTGTGGTTCATCAAAAGGAAATATTGGTTAGCACCAAAAAGTTGGCAATGATCAAAACAATTGCTAAGACATGTAAACACCCTCTGCACTCCAGACTGTCCTTGCACCGTGGCCTCTGATACCAGGAGGCACTCAGCTGTTAATACTGACTTGTTAATTATTGCAATCCTAATAAAAGAGTGGGCTGTATAAAAACGAAAGGCAGTGATTTCAATATGTC
Source organism: Molothrus aeneus (assembly GCF_037042795.1). NCBI lineage: Eukaryota > Metazoa > Chordata > Aves > Passeriformes > Icteridae > Molothrus > Molothrus aeneus. The sequence goes on along the minus strand of NC_089649.1, from coordinate 47,973,361 downwards.
ATTTGCACTGTGAGTAAATACTCAGTTTTTCTTTTTACCAGTGGCCACAGCATTTTTTCAGGGTCTTTTCTACTCTGGTACAGAGGATGATTTTTAAACTCATGGCAGTTGTATGACAGCCATAGAATTAGTGCTTTGGTCTTCTTCCTTTTCCTGTTTCCTGCTGAAAGTCAGGGCATCTTTATTTAGCTTTCATCAGTAGAGATGCCAGCAGAGAATAATAAAACATGTGAAAACCTAAGCTGATGCTGGTTTGTACCTTTTACCTTCTTTTTTAGTCTCCTAAAACCAGGTCTCTGTGACTGGCCGTTCTGCAAAGGTCTTCACCTACACCCCATGTGTTTGCTAGAGGAAGAACTTGTAAATTCACATGTGCAATATGTGAAAAACGCTAATCACTTGTTTTTAAAATTTTAAAAGTTTAATAGTAATAAAATGGTTATAAAAATAGTAATACAATTACCGTAATAATAATTTGGACAAATTGAATTAGGACAATATGAGGCAATAGAAACAAAGAGTTATGGACCTCTGGGTACCTTTCTCTGGGCAGCATAAGCACGAAAAAGGACACACGTTAACAGAGGATTAACTCTTAAAAACAATAACTTGTTGCATATTCATAATTTCATACATAATGCATAAATTCTATTCAAGTACAGGATTCTGTCTGGTCATCGTCAACTTCTTCATAATCTTAACAATGTTGTTCTGCCTGGCCAAGGCAAGAAGAAGTTTGTTTCTCCTGATAATGGAGGAATAAATTCTCTTTCTCTGAAAGATTTATGTGTCTTGTAACTGCTATCTCTGTGCAAGTCTTTTCTTTTAGAAAGAAAGTATCTTACATAGCATAGTTTCTATTTTAACATTGTTTTATAACCTAAATTATACTTAACACACTACTTAAGAAAATGAATACAGCTTTACCTTCTAATCCAACACATATAACATTCATTTTAATATTTGCGAAAAGCCAATCATCAAGTACGCATTTTTCACACAATATATGAGCAGTGAAATGCCTGGGTGCTCTCACCCCTCGAAGCAGTGAGCGACGGTCAGGACCCATCTGGTGGCGATGAGCACACAGCCGCAGACGTGCCCGCTGGGCTCGCTCTGCAGGGAGCACTGCCAGGGCCAGCGCCCCGGCCGGCTCGTCCGGCCCCCCAGGATCCTCTTGCTCATGCGGGCGGCGGGGCGGCGGCCGCAGTCTGCGGGGACAGCAGCGTTAGTGGCACCGCGCTGGGCACGGCGCCCTGGCACAGCCCTGAAACCACCTCACTTACTGCATCGTTCAGAGTAACCACCAACCAGGGCAAATCACCAAACCAAAGCGTCTGACACACAGCTGTATCAAACACTGAGACGCTTTTTGCATCCCTTTGGATCAAAATATTTGCTCTCCAGCTATTAATTTTGCCTGAAATATTAACCAAGCCAAGTTTGGAATCTTGGCTTCCTTTCACTCCAATTTCCTCATGTTTTTTTTTCCTTCTAGCTAGTAACATGTTTGGCCTACTTCATATTATCCAGAAGAATTGCTTCTGGAAAATCTGCTCAGCTAATAGTAAGGTTTTTTCAAGTCAGTGTGAGGTTATGCTGTTTACTCAGCTACACAGCAGAAAACTCACTTTGCCTGCAGAAATTACTAAGGAGGAATATTTGAAGATCTGAAGACATTCTAGTACTCTGTCCATTACACTTTACAAGCCACTTCCACTAGAAATTACACCAGGCTACCACCTGCCAGTTACTACTCTAAAATAATCCTTCACTTTTGCTTCACTTTCTTTTCTGGATTTGAAAGATGCCAGGCTTGTTATTTATTCTGTTTATACTCAGTCTAATTTAGAGAACAAAGAACACCACCAGTTTCTGCAACTAGTATCCCAAGGGAGGATATGCTGCCATTGCATGTATCTGGGAATTTAGTGCTGAAGAAATAAACTGGAGCAATGGTTTTTTGTACCTTATAATCCCTACTGTGTTCATTTAACTTCATAGAGTAAGCAGCATATGTCAGAACAAAATACCTACAACAAGCTTTTTGAAAGCTCCTTTGAGCTTCTGCCTTTCTCTGACAAGTAGCAAATGTTTTGATTAGTTTCCCAAATTTAGCTCCTGTCTTGTAATTCCTTTTCCCTGACTCAAGCTACTTCATAGTTCAAGTGCTCTTTAGCAAAGCTCTTCTTGTCTGTAGAACATGGTTTTATCCGAGATGAAGAATTTCTGCATTTTCAAACCACTTAAAACTGCACAACCTGCTGTGCCAACAGACTTGGTTCATAACTTTCTACTTCAGGTTCTTCTGTCCTCCTGAACTTAACAAACAGATCAAGGCTTCAGCTCCCAGGCAGACACTCTGCTAACCACAATGGTGGTTAAGGATATTTTCAGCAGGAAGTTTTATCAAATTTCTTTCTGAAACCTAACTGCTGACAGAATTGCTTTTGTGGTGTCAGGAATGGCTACCTTAACACACAGCATCCTAGTCAAAATATAAGAAAAGCTGATGACACTGAGTAAGTAGGGAAAAATAAACCCAGTGCAAAATTAGATGTTGCAGAGGTCTAGTAAAAGTTTCAGAATGAATCCACACTAAACATATGCATTTTTTAAAGTTATTTAACACATTTTGAAAAATATCTGTTTTATAAGAACTTCTCTCTTACCTTCTTTAGTGCAAAAGAGAGCCACTTTGCTTCTGCTTTGACATGTCTGTCTAAACATTGAAACAAAACATGGTAGAAATCTCATTAATTGATTCATTTTGGTAATTTGAAAATCAGCACAGGTATTGTATTTATTTCTGTAATCCAGCTGTTAACAATTCCCTCAAACTGTAAAAAGACACTCAAGGATCTTCTAATGCCAGATCATCCATGGCTTCCAGCATCTGCCTGAAGATAATTCAAAATATTAGTTCAGCTTTACAATACATTTCATGAGTAGGTGTCATGTATTTTGCAGACTGCCTTGCTCCCTGGGCGTGGATCCAGCTCTGAGATCAGCTGGGATGCAGAGTCTGTCAAATTCTTATTTACAGCACCTGAAAGCACAGATTGCCAGTCTCCTCTTCCTTACACTCAAAGGACAGGATTTTCTTTGAAATGCCTTTGCTAATAGATGATCTTTCATGCCCTAGGAGTTTGGCTATTTTAAAAGAATCCAGGAAATCTGCAGAAGTAGGTATTAGAACAACAAAAACTTCTACTTTCTGTTGAATATCTTCAGATAAGAGAGGGAAGAATTGATTTTTCTGTCAAGGGAGGAGAAATCACAATTAAATCAGCAAGCACTGTCGCACAACTAGCTGATTGCCTTTTTATTTCCACAGTTTTTTCATTCCTACTGTGTACATGCTTTTCTGAGGCAGGTGCAGAGCTGAATACACAGGTCATTTCTTTGCCAGGTAATTCTTTGCAGACTTTAATCCCAGCAGGTAGGCAGTATCTGTAAAACTGCAACCACCTAAAAAGAGGCTGCATTTCATGTTAAATCATAGATACTAATGTGGGCAAAACAAGAGCATCAGCCAGCACAACAGATTACCTTGAATCTGGAATTTAACCAAACCTTTGTCCCTTACATTGCATGTACCTCATTCATACACTGTAAAAATCAGTCTATTTGTCTTCCTGAAAACCCAGTTCAGAAAATTATTTTTTCTGGATTTTAGAATTTCAGGAAATTAAATTTTGTGCACAGTTTTGACAGGCAAAGAAAATACATGGAATATAACTTTTATATTTAGCCATGCACATGTTTTACACTTGTTTTTTTTACTTACCATTCAGCCAGCTCTAAAGAGAAAACTTTTAAGCTTTTATGTGTGCACTGCCTGCACTGTGCTGTTCCCTCCTACCAAAACTTTATGATTTAGTGGTGTCTTTGTTAGTTCTTGGCCAAGTTCCCATTAGTCCAGAAGCCTGGCAACTCCTTTACAGCATACTCCACAGCACAAACATTTTACATGCTGCAGGTGACACAGATGAATACACCCAGACTGCAGGGCTCAGGGGCACTTCCCAGTCATCTGCACTGGATGCAGCCAAAACAAAAACAGCCTCACCTTTCATGCACCCTTCCTCCTCAGCTTCTCACTTCTTCTTATCCATTTTCTGAATTCAGGGGGACTGGAAGATCTGTTTCCTACATGTATCCTTCTTTTATGCTATAGATTTAACAATAATCACTACTGATGTTTTCCCTCCTTTAACATGCACTTTGGGCAAAACTAAATCTTTTGTGACTAGAATTTGTAACTCAAGAGGCTCCAGATCCATTACTTCATATGTTTTCTAGCAGACCTCTTCCAAAATGTCAAAAAGTACCTTGAAATTTCTGCTTTGCACTTTAGTGACTGAACAGAATAGGATTGTGGATCTGCCTTTGCATCGGGTCACAACCCAAGGTGTTTATTCTTGTATTACTCTGGAGAAAAGCATTTGGATACTTTTAGGCTAGAGGAAAAAGACAGTGAGAAAGGAAAATCGAAGCGTTAAAAAGACAACTTTCAAGTATCGTTTAGTAATGGCCCTTCTAGATGAAAAACTATAAATTAACTTAAAGGAATGGGGAAAATACTAATGTAAAACAAAAAAGCTACACAATTGAGATGTATGAAAGCAAAATTAGGCCTTTGCAAGCACAATCTTTTTAGTATTATGCCACTAGGGAAAACTTTGAGTATAGAAAATAATGGAGCCAAGCAAAAGAAACGTAGATTTCTTCCTCAGATTTTTGTCTTCACACATATTGTATCTCTGCAGTTGCCCAAGACAATCTTTTCTTGTGAAACACAAGGATTTTCTGTGGAAGAAGAATGTTCTGAAAGCTCCTGGGCATTTCAAAGGGAAACTATGAATGTGCTTTTTGAAGAATGCAGTTGCCAATGGGGATTAGGTGGCTCTCCCAGTTTTGCCCTGGATTTCTACTTCACTGGCTCTTCAAAGTCACACTTTGAATGTCTCAACCATGAGATTCTGGCTTCCCATTAATAACTATCTGTTTAGTTGGGTTAATTAAGAATATACCATCATCTGAAGCTAGAGCTAAGGAAACCTACTGTAAGTGGCTATAGCCTCTACTGAAGGAGCTGTAGTTGCTCCAAATGAATGAATCCAGACTACTCAGGCTGCAGAGGATGCTAAGATGTGTCTGCAGATTTTGCTCCATAGCACTTGCTGGACTTTCTTGCTCAGCAGAGATTTAACCAAGCTGTTTGGTCCAGGTGCTTCAAGGGCATCACCTCTGTATCACTCCAATGCTCTTATTCTACCAGAATGGGCCCCTGAGGATTCACAAAATGGTCTCAAAAGAGACTACAGTGGTTGTAGACACCAAAGTAATTGTAGAATGTATCTTAACAACTTACATGAGAATTTGCTGGGATTTATACACAGACACCATGGAAAAAAAGAGCTTACCAGAGTTTGTCATCCTGCACTGCTAAGTGACCACCCACAGCAGTGAAATAGGTCTTTTTTAACCTGTTACTTACCCATTCACTAGAAGTGCATGTAAAGTGGATGCATTTTTATTCTTCCAGTCTGAGTGCAGATTCAGCCATTTTTGATCCTGCATTTGCTCACTCTCTATTACAATTTCTGTTTTGGATGGTCCTCTGAAACAAATGAAAGACATTGATAGAACTTCTGGTAGGTTTCTATGTTACAGCTATGAAGGTGAAGAGGCCCTAACGTACCTGTTTACTCTAAAGATACATGTCTGAGTGACATGGCAAAGCCAGGAGCGGCAGATACACAGTTAGGAGAATGAAATCACCCTGAGAAGCGAGGCCAGTCAACATGACTGTCACATTGTATTTCCCAACAAGAAGCAGAACTGGAATCAGGAACAGCCAAGAACCTTCTGGTGGCATTTACTGTAATGCACACATTGATACTCTTTCAACAGTTTCTTGGCCTCAAAAATGCAAAAAAAACCAAAAAACAAAGATCTTCATATGTAAAAGAGGTAACAAAAAAAAAATTTTCTTACATTCCTGTCATTGGAAATCCATTAAACTTTAACAGTAAAGAGCAGTCTAGGCCTTGTTAATAAGGTTTGAGAGTATCTCTAAGTCCAAGCTGCCTGCTTTGTGAAACAGAACAAATCACTGGTGACAATGTCAAACCTTCTGCAGCAACCTAACAAGTATGTGAGGGTTGGAATGGTTCACCAGGAGGTATTTTCATATATCCACTTCCTCAGTCTAGGTATTGCCTGATAGACTCAAGAAATTGCTATTTTATTATACCTTTACTGCCAAATGGAAAAAAAAATAGAGCATTTCTAAATTACTTAACTCATCATGCAGCTTTCCAGCACAGAACCATTCATGATTAGCCATCAATCCCTGTCAATGACAAGGACTTTGAAGCTGTGCTCTCCCAAACACCAGACAAAGGCCAAATTCTAAATCCTAACTCATGGAAAAAAGAATTAGAGAATTTCAGAAAAACTGTGATGTGTCCTTAAATTAGCCTCTGAACCCAATATGTCATGATAGTACCTGGTAATGCCAGCCAGGATATTAGCTTGTCTTTAAATCCAATTCTCAATACTGATTATATTTCTTTTATAAAAAATACTTGAAGAGGAGTTAAAACATGACTGAAACAAATTTTTATCAATAGTGCTGCATGGTAAAATATGGGGAAATGGCCTTGACCTACAGCTTTGGAGACTCAGAGCACACAAAAAGGAAATACTTTTTCATTAGGAAGGTGAAGCAGCCCTGGAACAGAGAGCCCTATCCATCAAAGTTTTCAAGACTTGGCTAAACAGAGCAGTGGTTGAACTGATTCCATTTGGCAACAGGTCTGCTTCAGGTGGGAGAAAGATTAGATGTTCTCCAGATGCCTGTTACAGTGAGGATTTTATGATTCTTTTGCACAACACAAACACACTGTAGGGACCAGAGCCTATGATGAAGAGCTGAATCTTAAGGAAGGACAACAGTTACTAGATCAGACTTTTCACACACCAGAGCATATTTCAACATTACAGAAAAGTCACTGAATCACAGAAATAATTAGGTGGGAAAGAGCTCCGAGATCATCAAATCAGTCTTGCTCCTTCACAGAAAGATGTCTGCTAGATCTAATGACCACTACAGGGCACGTAAAATTCTAACATATCTAATTCCTTTGATCTAAAAGTTTCCATTAATCTAAGGCAATTAAAAATATTTAACAACTTACAAAATCAGTTACTTGTGAAATCAAATCAGGCAAAACATTTCAATTTGCAGTAGCACATTACTTAAGTAGGAATTTCCAACTTAAATTTTACTAATTTTTCAGTTTCAACTTAAAAATTAGAATATTCCTTTAATGAATTTAATTTCAAGCTAGCAATTCTCTTATGTGTGTTTAAGAGAGGAATTTTTAGAATTAAAAGAGAAAAAGAGAATCTGGTCTGTGTTCTACATTAAAAATATGCTATCAGTGGGGAAAAGCAATGTTTCATTAGATAAGCTGTACAATAGAAATATTTAATAAAAAGTTTTCAGAGCATTCTAGTCTGTTACCTGCTGATCACTGTGCACAGCAGTCAAAGTTTACAGTAAAAAATAAGCATTATGACTTGCATACTAAATTATAACAAAACAAAAAGAATGCAAACTAGAAGGCAGGAACTAATTTTAGGTTATGAAGTTCATCATTCTGTTTGTAACATATCTGGGATACTTCTGTACAGCGATGTTTTCAATACCTTATTCTCCCTTTTCCATTTGGAAGAAGTTGTTCAAATGCATTAAACTGCAAGTTTAGAATAAAGTATAATCCATAAACTGGATTACTTCTTGCTTCCGAGTAACAGTGACACATGTCAGTTTACTTTCTGTAATTCCATTCTTGTAGGCCTCATGTGACAGCAGGTTTGAGAAAGGAAGCCTTGAGTTAGGCCAGAAGGCAATGGATCACACACATATGGACACTAATTTAAAGCAAATTAGGCCTCTTTCAGAGCTGGAACAGCATCTGTTCCTGTCTGTACATATTGGCTAAAATGTTCCTTGGTCTTGACCAGAATTCTCCAAAGCCACAGCTGTGCCATAGAATATGGAGTAAAATATCAAAACCTTGATTTTAACAGTATTAAAATCAAAGATATCTGAATTTTTAAAGTGAAAACATATTGAAACATAGAAAATAGAAAGTATTCACCGCATTGATAGAAAAAATAAAAAAGTATGATTAAATTATTCTTAAATTTTTTTGATAGAAAGCTGATAATTACTGTGATATTTTCAGGTTTCAAAATCCCTCAGTCTTATCTCCTAGCTGATAAACTAGTCAAGTCTGCAAAGAATGAGTTAACTCATAATTATACTGCAAAAAATTTACTTGCTTGCTTTATCTCTGCATGCTGGCTTTGGCTGGGATAGAGTTAATTTTCTTCACAGCTAGGATGGGGTTGTGTTTCAGATTTGTGCTGAAAACAGTGTTGATAACCTGACTTTGCAGCACTCTGGTCTCTGACTCTGTAAATTACAGGTTTCATAAAGTATCATTCTGTAGCTAAACCTGAAAAAAGACCAGTTGAAAGCATCTGAAGTTAAAGCTTCAAATACAACCTAAATTTTCTTAGCTGGAAGTATTAATTCAACTTCAAATTTAATGTTAGTCCTTCATTTAAAGTCAATTAGCTTTTAATTTTAAAAATGGGATGAATTTCAGAGAAAAATGTTGACTTGAAACAAAATTCTAGTTGCTTAATTTCAAAAATTTGAAACAAACAACTTGATTTTTCAACCTTTTTTATCCTGTAATGAAAGTATTCACTGAATTTGAACAAAATTTACTTGTTTCTTTGTTCAACATCATCCTTTACAGAATGATTACTTACTAAGAGATCTTCCCATAGTGTAATTTATGCTTGTTTTTTTTCAAGATATGTAACATATTTATTCTTTTATTACCAATTTCTTCTTCTTTCACCTCTAAGAGAACTTGAGAGCAATATTCTCATAGGCATTTTTACATTTTTAAGCTTACTTTTTACATCTAAAGCTAACACTGACATCATTTCATGAGCTAAGATTACCTTTGAAAGGACACCTGTGTGTTTAATGATACAGGGTTTATATGCAGAGGGCAGCCTTCATTAGGATGCTTGGTAGGAGTTGTGGAAAGGGTGTGGAGGTCAAATAAGACTTTCCTGAATTACACAGCAGAAAGAGCAAAACTGAAGGAAGACCTGTTTGCCTGAAAGCTTGCCTGATGAAAGATGCTGTGTTTCTTGCAGTCCTTGCCCCTCTCAAAGTCTTAAATCACCTCATTAAATTATAGAATAGGTTCCTCAGAGTCCCACCCAAGCTGACCTTGAATATTTCCAGGAATGGGGTGTCTACCATTTCTCTGGGTAACCTGTTCTAGTGTTTCACCATCCTCATTGTGAAAAAAATATTCCTTATGTCTAGTCTAAATCTACACTATTTTAGTTTCAATATATAAGTCAAAAAAAAACCCCAAAACCACTTCAACTTGCAGATTTCAGAATAAATTTTCAATGCAGAGATATTTACTATCTTTAGTGTTAAAAGGAGTAAATCTGAATCTGGAAGCCCCTGTATAAAAAAATGAAAGAAAAAAGGGGGCAGTAGGTTTAAAATGTACAAGTTACAGCATAAAACAGTTTGAAAAAGGATTTGTGATGAATCAGTAGAATAAGAACATTTCCTAGTTTGGTAGTATTCATGTATCTTTCTTTTAACCAATCACAGAATGGTTGGGCTTGGAAGGGACCTCTGTAGGTCAAGTATGGCCACCTATGGCCAATTACCCAGAAGCACATTCAGACAGCTCCAAGGCTGTTTGAGATAATAAAATTATGAGTAAGAATAATTTTACTTTTGAAGAAAAGAAAATATCCAATCATGGAACTAGAAAGTGTTAAATGAGGACACTGACCACACGTTTAATGACTGTTTGAAGAAACTGTCACAATTTGTCAGGAATTATAAGGTTGGAATTTCTAAAAAAAAGCCTTATGCAAATAATTATATTTTAAACTATATATGTACATGAAAGATGAGACATAATCTATCAGATATTAATCTAGCACAATTCTAATACAATTAATAAAGTCTACATATTTTAACATTGGTCTATTATTGCTCCAATTTACTAGAAAAGCCTTCCACATCTACCACAGCTCTATTTTCAGTAAAATTCTTTAATGAGTTATTAGTTGCCATTCTTAAAAAATTAAATGAAATGTAAAAAATTTGCTATCTTTCTACATCATCTACAGGATTAATAGAACACTGTGGCCATGGAAAACATGAATAAATTCAAGGCAGGTTAAGAGCATGTTACATTCTGTTGAATGGATTTAGAAATCTAGATTGAATTAATGAGTACAAATACTTCCTCTTTGGCATGGAATTTGTTTCACTAAATGTCATGTCTAGTCTTGGAGAAAATGAAGTTTCATTCAGAAGTTCAAATTTATTACATAAGTATTACAGGATTCTGGGGTTTGTTTTTGTTATGCTCTTTGAACAAATAAAACATTAGCTGCGCTTCCATTATTCCTCTTGCAGAAATAGTTATAGAGTAATAAAAAAAAACCAAATTAGATCATGTGAAAACAAGAGATTGTTTGTCCAGCAGCTTGACTGCTCAGTTGTCAAATATTCAAGATCTTTATACCAAAGACATTGAGTGAAAAGTACCAGAAAAGACAGAAACCCAGGCAGCAACAACAAACTTGCCCATCCCTTTCATAAATACATACACAGCAGATGCCACAGCAGAGGAAAGAAGGAAAAGGAGCTGCTGGTTTCAGTGGACCACCAGTGACACTGCCTCCAAGAAAAGGAGCAGCAGGCACAGGAAGAGATAACAAGAGATTTTTGAAAACAAGTAACTTGGTAGACAGCTGCAATTTTACACTGATACTACACCAGAACACGCCGGTGAAGTAAAATCTCCCCCATACTCTGCTGAGCACAAGCTCTTGAAGTTTGTTGCATTTGCTGCATCATCCTAGTGCAGCCAAGAAAGACAAATTATTCCACTATATTTTCACAGAATGACAGAACAACTCCACTACTGCCTTTATCAAATTTCAGACCTGAGCAGACCATGCTTTTATGATTGCCATTTCATCAACAAATAATGTGGACTTCCAAGTATATGGAAAGTGGGTTTCTTCAACTGAACATCATGCCAAAATACATTCTTCCAATATTCTTCCAGTGTTCTGAACCTATGCAGTACACCCATCCTCAGCAGCACAGCCTCTAGAACACAACAGGACAGATGTGAGACTGACTGCTGTTCTGTTCTCTACCTGTGTTAACAGAAAAACTCATTGCCAGAGACTGCATTTAAATTCACTGTAATCAAATCTAGGCCTCAGTCAGAAGTTTCTGAATAAACTTATATATCCTGACATAAAGAGGCAGTCAGATTAGGTGGCATGATAGTCCCATCTGGTTGTAAACTGTGAAACCTAAGACTTGAGCATTCCCATCAAGCTCTTGGCATTACACACAAACAAATTTAATGTCTTTTGTACTAGAGAAAAACGTAAGAACTGCTAAGAATACATGATAGCTTGAGCACCAGCCATCAATAGTCCAAAGCCTTTCAGGCAATGCTTGGAACTTGGGGCTTTGTGTGATGTTGCATCATGCATCACACAACACATTCCATGAGTGGTGCTATGAAAAACTGGAAAACCACATAGTCTGTGGAATTATAACTGGCAAACAGCCAGCAAAATTGCTTGCATTTTGTGAAATGGGCAGAATAGAATGAACGTTTCATGTTGCTTCAGACTGAAGGTTTATATGTTTCAAACAGACAGACTGCTATTCTGTAAAATGTGTTACCACTATCCGTTAAATTAACCTAACTTTAACCACTATCACTTCATTATCTTCATTTGTTTTTTCAGATTAATTTAGCCTAAAGTATTAAAATACGTTATTTTTAAATAACTAAAATATGCAAAAGCTGTTAGAAAGACATTGCCTTTATATTTTAAACATTACCACATTATACAGTAATTGGGAGTTTTTATTTGGCAAAGCACCAGATAGTTATTAAAAATAGTTTGCAGAGCTTTACAGAAAATAAAAATTCCAAAAGCTATCATTCATTGTAATTCCTGGTCTAAGGCATTAATAAGTCTTCAATTTGATATCTCGCTCATAAGATGCATTATTTTTCTGTAAAAATAAACAAGAGTGCTATTAAAGCAAAATCAAGAGTTGCTGTAAGTAATTATTAAGTAAGTAACAGCCACAAAGCTGGGTGGTTCTGTAGTGTGCTCTAATGTGGACAGAATTTGTACATTCGCAGCTTTAATTTTCTGAAGGAGTAAAATGAAGCTTTTCCCATTGGGAATACTTGCAGAAAAGCACTGCATAAAATATTTCATATTTATTTATTAATTTTTTATGTAAAAGGAGATGTTTTATCATTACTTGAGTTCTGTGCAATATACAGTCTAATTTACCTGCACCCTCAATGGTGAGTAGAAAGAGCTTGTTAAAAACACCAATCTTCAACCTCACATTCAGCCATTCTTGTTGTAAGTCAATTAAATAATTTATACAGGATGTAAATACCATCCAAGAGATGAAGTTCATGGCTTCAGATCAGATTACACAGTGGCATGAAACTTCAATTATAGAGTCTTCCATTTTACCATATAGAAAACATTAGCCTCTGTGACATTTTCACTGAATCCCTATGCAATGTTAACAAAATAATTAAATAGCTGTATTGCTCATATTACTCCTTTTGTAAATAAGGAGTATTTAAGAACTGGAGTATATAAGAACTGATTTTGGAAATCAGTTCTAGTAACGCATCATAATTTTTGTTTTTCTTACAGCTTTTCAAAGATAAATTACTGTATTTTTGGCAGTGCCACTCCAAAAAAACTTGAAGAATAGCTAAGAAAATCAGGCCTCAGGTTACTGACAAAATAGGCATTAAGAAAGGAAAGACAAACACTGATCTGGTTTTCTGAAGTACTGCAAGAAAGAATTAGAAATTAGTAGTGGAGTCAAACTGAAGTTGTAGACTTCAGAACTGAATTGACTTCAGAATTTCCTACTGCCTTGACACAATTGCCTGTCCCTACCAAGAAGATCTTGTAGAAAAAATAATTTTTAGAATATATCACCTTGTTAGAAAATTGAGTGGTGAGATTTAAGAATCATTTTTGTCTCTTACGTTTTTAAAAGTGCAGGATTGATGACACCTGTTAGCAAGCATCAGTGAAGAAGCAGGAAGGTGTAGGTTTCTACCCATGCTGATTTCAGCCTAGGCACACCCCTGAAAAACGGAGGGAATCAGAGGTGTTGTGATAGTTTAATACATTTTCATTTTCCCAGCAGCAAGCATCATGGGAAAGAGAAGCAAATTTTATGTTAGGACCAATGGCAAGGTGAACATGAGTCAGCAGTGCCCTAGCAGCCAGGAGGGACAACCCTGTCCTGGGGAGCATCAGGGACAGCATCACCAGCCAGGCAAGGGAGGGGACTGTCCTGCTCTGCTCTGCACTGGGGCAGCCTCACCTTGAATATTGTGGGCAGTTTTGGGTGCCACAATGTGAGACATTAAACTGTTAGAGAGCATCCAAAAGATGGCCAGGAGGATGGTGAAGGGACTGGAAGAGAAGCTGTATGAGGAGTGTCTGAGGTACTTGGTTACCTCTGGAGGGTAAGTAGAGGGGCAGACACTGATCTCTTCAGTCTTGTGACCAGTGACAGGACTCAAAGGAAAGGAATGGTATGAAACATCAGGGGGATGTTTCGGTTAGGTAACAGGGAAAGATTTTTCATCCAGAGATGGCTGGGCACTGGAACAGGCTCCTCAGGGAAGTGGTCACAGCACCATGCCTGTCTGACTTCAAGAAGGATTTGCATAGTCTGTCAGGCACAAGGTGTGATTGTTGGAGTAACCTGTACAGGGCCAGGAGTTGGACTCAATGACACTGATGGGTCCCTTCCAACTCAGTATATTCTATCATTCTATAAAGCTTTATTAGGATGCTATATAAAGCTAAAGCAAACAGATAATGCAAATATTATTTAGATACACTAAACTAGACAGAGGAGTATAAAATTGTGAGTTAGAATGGCAGGCAGTCCAGTTACAGGTAGTCTTCAATTTGGAGCATCTGTTAGAATGGATGCCAGGTATCCCTGCAGTGCAAGACTATACAGAGTACATGAAGGGTACTTAACTAACCCAGGGTCTTTATCCTCCTGTGTACTTTGAGAAAGGTACAAAGAATGTCAGTTTGTGTAGTGGAGAAAAGCAAACAGAAAAGACACCTCTTAATTCACACTGGCAAAAGACAGCCTTATATACCATCAGATTTGTGTCTTCCCAGTAAGAGACAGCTGTGAATATCAGAGCAGCTGAACTTGATTTTTATCCAACAGTTATATTTTGCATCGATTATCCCACAATTTAGTGTGCATGCAGTAAGACACTTAGAGGCTATTTCTTTTTCTGAGTTCCACACAGAAACCCTCTCTCTAACAATTTGTTGTCCAGAGATGCCCAAGTTAAATACATCCACTTGTCTAACTTACAGTATTTATTGCAAAAAGCAAATAAATGAAGAGGACTTTTCTTGTATTTCCTAAGTCTGCTTTAATTCTTTGGGAAGAAACAGAGTATTACATTCTGAGCCTCAGCAGTAACTGTTAGTGCATGTACTGAGCCTTGGCAAAACACCATTACCTTTTCAAAAGACTCTTAATCATGCAATGTTTATAAAGTGGTGAAAGTGCCTAGATCTTAGTGAAATTCTGCCATAGTTCACAAAATTTCGTTACCTCTTTTCTCTGTGAACCATTTCCACACTAGGTCTAACATTGCAGTGAACCATGATAGTCCACATCTAACACCGGCACTCCAATTGTCCTAAGAAATCATCAAAGCTACAAACTACTGACCTTACCCTAAACCCATCTGATTGCAGGCCAGTTGGCTTAAATTTTCTTGCCAGTAATCAGCACAAACATGGTTATCAGCAGCTGACCTGTGAACGGTCAGGAGCATCAAGGAATTCCTGGTTTTAGACAGTGTAACTGGAAAGGAAAAAGGAAGAAAACTTCAGTATTATTTCAAATAGTTTTATAGATGAAAAACTGAAAACATGCAACTACATTCAAGATTCTTCCAAGTTGCTGGCACTTTTCCTAGCTTTACATGCTGAATAGCTATGCAACTTAAAACCAAGGCAAGTGTGGTTATCTGAACCTTGTTAGGAGTGAACAGCATGAGACACTGAACAGCAAAGGCATCAAGAGTGTAAGAATAAACCCAAATACTTCTAATTCACCAGCACAGATTCACATGGGTTGCTGATAGCCTTCATTTTTATAGCCTTAATCTAGTTGGATAACCTAGGTAGAAAGACCATTACCATTTCTTCTCTCTTAATCTGTACATAAAAATTCAGGAACTGCTTTTATCCCATGCAAAAAAGATTCTCAAAAGGTCCTTCCAAATCTCAGTGTCTTCTGAACCTCTCCTCTATCCACAATACTTTCCAGATTACACACATCATCTACACATTTTCTTGCTCTATCACTTTTCTTGTATCTTTGCACTGTGACACTTCACACTGAGCTTTTGCTTTCTCCTCTGCCCACTTCCTTGAATGCTTTCCCAACCTCACCCCAGTCCTCTCTTGGCTAACAGAGGGAGCACCTCTCCACCACTGTATTCTGAATTAAATCACCAGTGATTGCTACCATCACCCAAACACCACTTTGAGAAGAAACTTACCACAGTCCCATTCATCTGAGCTGTCAGTGCAGTCTGCCTGCCCATCACACCAGAGTTCACGGGGCACACACTCATGGTTGGCACATTCAAGTTCACTCTCCTCACAAAATGCTGCAAAGACAAAAACATGCTTCCTCCTGAGAAAGACATGATCAAAGTGAAATTCACATTGACATGAAAAATTGAGGAGAGTCAAGGTAGATACAGATCAGATTTATGGAAAAGGAAGTGAGGCAGATTTGCAACCAAATTCAGCATGGATACCACTGATGCAGAAAGTGGTTGCTGCCATGCAGTGACAGAGGGCATTGCAATTCTGAGGGAAGGAAGAGTGTCTACAAATGCAAGATCTGGGATTACTTAGTATCATTTGTGATCTTGTCATAGCCCCTCAGAAGCTGAAAGAGAAAACACTGTTCTGTGCTTTTTAGCCGACTGATCCAAATTTGTTTAGTTCTTCATGGTTTTTGAAAAAAAAAATTTACCGCAATTAATATCTATTTCCTCTAATCCACAGCAATTATATATTAATTTTTGAATTCTCCTTTGCTTTTGAAAATTATATATTTATTTTTTATCTCCACTTTAGAGGTAGAGAACTGCTGTACCGATAGACATGTTCCAGTTCACGGCTGGCAGCCTTACATATGGATTTCCAGACTCTGTTCAGTATGGGAACTACAATAGCTTCCATTTGCAAATGACTTTTCCTCCAACAACCTCCCTTCCAAAAGGCAGGCGTGTAGAGGCACAGTAACTTCCTCACTAACATATTTCCAGCTTCTGTAAACCCCATCATTAGGGAATTCTGAGACCTGGGGGAGGGCAGAGGGGGAGAAAATGCATGGAAGGGAGCTGCATTCAGTTGTGCCCATGTTTGGCTGATGTACAGCATTTATACTGCCAATTTACACAATCCAAGCACTTATTTGTAACACTAGTAAAAAAAGTGAACTCCACAGGGAAAACCATACAGATAGAGCAGGCAGTGCTGCCTACCCCTGGTATTTCTACCTCTAGAATAAAGCATGCAAAACCAGAAAAAGCACTTTAACTCCACCTTCCAGAGAGCATAATTCAAAAACTGGAAGCCCTCAGCTGGGAAAACTTTGCTGCCGTTTTAGACTATTCAAGCCCCAAATCAAAAGCAGAGAGGAAATATACTCTGGTAATTATGAACTAGATTAACCTTAGCCCTTTGGTAATCTTTTCTCTGTCATAATCCTAATGTGTGATCACAAGTAAATCACTTTAATACCACTTCCACTCTTTAGATTACAGCACAGAGCTTGGATATTAAGTGGTATAATCTTTACAATGAGAAACAGATTAAGCAATGTTTTGTGAGCTTCAGCTTCCCAAAGAGAAACAAAGTTTGCTCTAGTGATACATGCAGGCCACTGTTCATTTTGGCAAACATATTCATAGGCTTCGCTTAGGACACAAAATGCTTCTACCAACAGAACTCCAGAGACTCAGGAGCAACTTCTTTTAAATCACAAAATTATATCCAAACATCCCAGCAAAAATGACAAAATACCAGGTTTCCTCAGAGAATGAAAAATTTCAGTTTTCAGCCAACTTTACCAACCAATGATCCCTCCTTTGTTGTGCAGACTTTCTCCTAGTATGTCTTTTCTGTTTCCTTGTCTTGAGAGCATGCCCACACACCAGTTTTCTCAAAAGAAGAGAATTCAGAAAGTGGACCTAACTTCCCAGGGCACTCACTCCCAGCTTAGTATGCAGGGTGGGATCCTGCAAAGCAGCTGCTGTGATATTCCACCACTTCCCATCCCATTCTCAGACGGAAACAGAGGAAAGAGAACTGAGGGAAGCCCCTAGAGGGGACCAGGGTGCAGGCTGCTCCCTGCCAGCACTCTGAACAGACTTGCACTGTGCACATGGACTGCGTGCCCATGCCACTGGTGCATCCTCCTAAGTTCTGTATCTTGACTGCTATCACAGATTGGATTGCAGAAGAAACCTGTGGAGCCAAGCAGGGAGACAGAATCTAAGAAATGTCAATCAGGAAAGAAACTAAATAAGGCATTGTTTACAATAAAACATAAGACATTTACCAAAAAACAGGTAAGTAGAAATCAAGGAAAAAATGAGCAGTAGGCAGCTATGAGCAATGCCTGTATGGAATGAAGTTAAGGAAACCTGGGAAAAGAAGTCAAAAATCTACAAGGAATAAAAGTACAAAGGCACAAGAACAAGGAGGGAGAAAGAGAAAAGAAAAAAAAAGAAAAAGAGGACAAGAGTGACCAAACAGACACCAAGGATCTCAGGATGTGAACAACAAAGGACAGAAGATGAGGAAAGAGGGAAATTCGTGCCATAGACAAACTGAAAGGGGAACTGAGGGAATGACTAAGTCCTTCTGCCTATGGAAAGCATAAAGCCTTTTTACTTTGACTGATTTTGCACCTCAACATTCCAAAAATGTGATTGGCCTTTTAAGGGAGTAACAAACTGCATGAGTCCTTACAGCAATTCTTTTCATCCATCATGTCAGGGCAGTCTGGGAAACCATCACAGATCATAGTATGTTTGATGCACACCTTCTTCAAAGGACACTCCCAAAGACCCCTTTCTCTACAACCTGGAGGCAGAGAAGCACAGTTCTGAAATATTTGTATGCAATATTGAATCAACTGTTTTCTTTCTTAAAAGTCCTGAAACACACAAAATATTTTCACTTGCAATATAAACTTTAGAAGGTACCAAGAATAGTTACTAATGAAGAAATGGAAATAAGATTGGCACAGTGCACACTTGATAAATGGATCTAAATATTGTAACACTTCAAAATACTTCAGTGCTTCTGAAATAATAATTGCATTATGAGTGTATAATATACATATCTATAATGGTTTAGGCATTAGCTCAATTAGCTCAAAACCCATACACCACTATTCTTGAAATATATTTGCCAGTAATATAAAAACTTTTATAATTCTGAAGTCCATAGAAATTCCTCGGTCTTTCAAAAGCAAATCCTGTAAAAGCATGGAATCTCCATTAAACACTGCAGAAATGTATGCTTTTTTTCTGGCAGTGCTGATGCAGAATCTAACACAGAATCAGAATGAAAGGTAGAAAGAGAAGTAATACAAAACTATGTCAAAGTGCTTTGACAGAAAAATTCCTGTTGGTCAGCTAGAAGAAATTAAGAATAGACCAAGGTACATTTTAGAAAATAGTTTTCTCTTGTTTTATTCCACTTTTTATTTCCATCAACTAAAAAAATATTTTATTGTGATATCAGTTTAAATACTTTGACATACTAATGTCCTGCATGACTGACACTCTGGTTTTATAGGAAGCCATAAAAATGACATATTGTCCTGACTAAGCCAGATTATTTGATTGCCTTGTTTGGCCTGTTCTATACATGATACTTTTCATTTTAATCTAAGGGCAAACTCAATTGATAGCCCTGATGTTCATACATACAAAAAATTCAGGTATAAATTTAAAAACAGTATTTAAAGCAGCACCTCTCTTTGCCTGGACCTGCAACTGTCAAAGCAGTAAGTTATAAGCAAATATATTGTTTCCAAGAAATTTTAATTCTGAAGTACGTATTTTACAAATATGAACCAGAGAATCCCTACTGGATTAATGGAAAAATCTGTTCAGGTTTTACCTGTACCTGGATGTGTGGGATGCTTGATTTTGTTTAGATTTGAAAAAACACCTAAATAAAGGTTAAAGTCCAGAAAAATAAATAGCCTTAACCTTTTAAACTAATTCCTCATGATCAAATAACTTTCTTGGGTATCACCACTTTCCAGGTCTCCTTCTTGACAGTATTTCTGATAACTTTTGATGAAAAATTAATTGAAATTTAAAAAAAAAAATCTCTACTCTTATATAGAACAAGGAATTCCATCTTAGGATCTTGTTATGAACACAAAATAAAAAAACCTTAAACTCCCCATAATTTATGAACCTAGCAATTTTTTAGCAGCATTTACAATTCATTAAATACACGTTTCCTTTTCTCTTCATCAAACATTACAGTGTTACACTGTGAAGTGTACCAGGACTCTCCAAAACTAATCACATAGACAAATACAGAGACAATTCCCTATGAAAAATTCACTAGTTACTGAATTCGGTGTTCAAGTACACTGTTTTGTTGGTAGAGATCATCTACCACCATTTGCAGTATTTATATTTCATCTCTAATTATTTTTGTGACGTGCATTTTTAATTCAATGAAAGGGAAGTGAAAACAGAGCTAGGAAAACTTGTCTATATGTACATTAACGCCAACTCAAAAATATTTGAGTTTGAATATTGACAAGAGATATGGTTTCATATATGATCTTACCTTCCTTCTTCTTCATAATATGAAGGAAGTTACAAATTGTTGTCCATATACACATTTCCCACCCAATTATCATTAAATCATAAACATCAAGATCAGCACATTTTTCTTTCACCTAAAATACTACAGGTCAAAACCCAGATTGCAGAAAATAGTGAAAGACAGTATTGGCCATGAATGTTATGTCTTCAATTTCTTTAGTAGGTGTAGGACCCTGTTCTGCTCCCTGCCAGAGGCATTGCTCAGCAGCAGCAATTTAATGCATTCAATTACAACCAACTATAACATTTAATACCACAAAATCTCCTGACATCTTTCATAACAATATTTTTTTGAAATTACCTTCCCTGCACTTTATTGCACTCAGAAGTCTCACTTCCAGTAACCCCAGCCAAATTTTCTCCCCAAATCCCAGTGTCGATGGCACTAAAGTCTGAAGATTTCAGTGCAATTGCGTGGCTGAGATGTCCTCTCACAAAGCCCATGTGAAAATATGGCAGGGATTGCTGACAGAAGGAGACAGTGGGTGCTGAATACAGCTCTGCTCTGCATGGGGAGAGTACACCTCTTTGGAGGGTTCTAACTTATATTTTTTGGCCAGAGTAGTCTAAGCATAAGAAAGCTGTAGCTAGTCTTTTTCAGCCTCCTTCTGCCTGCACTGTAAAGCTGTTCCACAGAGATAATTTAAAGCACTTCAAATACAAGGGTTTCAAATTAAGCAGTCTGTCTTTTTTTAACATTAGAAAACAAATTTAAAAGGAAATTTGAGAAAGAAAATTTGAGCTATCCATTTACACATGGAAAGATCATCAAGTTTTGATTTTGTCCTGCACACATGGAATATGAATAAGTTAGAGACAGCTACTCCTGGAGCTCTACAAGGACTTTTTGTTTTTCAGTAACAGTATTAGCCCTGGTCAATGTAAAGTCACCCTGACAGCAGTAATTTGCTAGCTAATACAGTCTTCCATATTTATAGAAACTGATAAGAATTCTGCTGATTGCTTGTGACATTCTGTCTAGACTATACAGAGAGATCCACTCGAGAAACGAATGTTACATATTAGAACAATATTTCATATGTTAATGTCTAGGAGAACAAAATTATCCTAAAAGACACATAACAATTCGTTTTCTAAGGAGTTCAAGATTGGTGTCAACAAAAAAATATTTGGCAAGGAGGACAATTGAGACAATTGATTCAAAGTAAAGAGATGTCAAACTCTGAAAGAATCACTGTGACCATCAGCTCTGACTTTCCTTTATAACCCAAACAAGAGAATGACCTAATATTAAATCATATTTCAGAGAGCATAACCCCTTTCTTTCTTTTTTTACAGGGGTGGGGGGAGGGAAAGAAATAAAGAAAGAGGAGAGAGAATACAAGAATGATCTAGAAACTCCCAGAGACTGAGAATACATCACTCATTGGGGGTAAATAAACCCTTGGCTACTGCAAACATTAAAACAATCTGCTTTTTAAAAAGAAGCATTTTATAGGGCTGCTAAGATTGAACTTTAGCCTAGCTTTAGCTTTCTGGTGTTGGATTTTATTTTACTGTCTCTGAGTAGAAATTCTCTTATTGCCACAGTTTTGTTGTTCACATAAACTCTGCTTCCCACTTAACCCTTTCTCAGTTTAAAAAAAATACACAGGTTGTGCACCTTAATCCTACTCTGCTGCAATGTTTTCCAATCCTTTGCTCATAAGCACACCTCTTCTCTAAATCCTTAGTGATGTATGATTATTCTCTTTGCCCCTAGGGATGCCAGGCCTGCATGCAGACCTCCATGAAGGCTTCAGCTTAGTCAATTAATAAATATTTAGAACTCCTTTCTCCTTCTGAAACTGTCCTGCCAGCAGGTAAAAGGATATGTAGTGACCAAGAGATTTCTTGATTCTTTCAGGCTCAATACATCCCCTTAAGTTAAAAGTCGAAAGCTTCTATGCTAAAAGTAAACTCAGAAACATACTGGAGAATAAACTCCAAGGGTTTATGCTTGTACTTGTAACTTGACCAATCTGAAAAAACATGCAGAATCCACTTCAGCAACACAATACATCACAATGGTATCTTTTGTCTATACATCCTAACGAGAACATTATCATGTATAAATTTAAAACTACATTTACAGATTCAAGATTTAATCTGCCAGAGAGTTACATTTTAGCTCAGTAAAGCCTTCAGCAATATGAAAATAACTAATCTGGAGAAATTTTTTAGCTTGATTCTTTAAGGAATACTCAAAACATCACAGAGTATGGTTGTCAGAATCTAAACGATCAGGTATCACAAATAGTATTCATGTTGATTAAGAAGGATTCTTGCTATAGTCTTTTTACTGATACTGTAAATATACTTTTAAACACACAAATAGGGGGTTCTCCTTCTCTGAACTCTTATGCTACAGTTCAAATAACTGAATGAACGATGAAGCTCATTCTCCAGTGCTGCAGCTGCCCTCCATTCCAGCTGACTCATGTCCTTACCACAGCTGTCCTCGTCGCTGCTGTCCTCGCAGTCAGCCTGCCCATCGCACCTCCGCGACGCCAGCACGCACCGCCCAGAGCGGCACTTGAAGTGACTGGGGGAGCACTCTGCCAAGGACAAACAACAGGGACAAACAGCACTCCCTAAGATAAAGCTTCATCACGGCATGGGCACTGATTTGTCACCCAGGCTGTTTCAGAAGGGTAAATAACACAGATAGAAAGCTTGTGAGACTGGAATTATGTGTCAGGTGAGACTCTTCAGAATTGCACCAGGAACGTGGTGGAGCAACATTTTCCAGAGCTCTCCCTTCCATGCTGCCCTCTGTCAAATGTCATTGCTTTGCCAAATCACTGGCATGCAATGTTTAGACCATGGGTATGAATTTCCTAGCTACTCTTCTCACCATCGTGGTGGTGTATTATGCACTGAAATAAGTATAACAAATCCCAGGATTAAAAAAAAAAAAAGAAAGAAAAAGAGATTGACAATTATGTGAATTATGTGTCTATTTCAACTAATGAAAACCAGGTATAATTTTCCACTAATTAACCCTTCCACTGCTTCTGCCTCATCTCACAGTACCACTTTGGGACAAAGGAGTGGAACAGAGTTGGCAGATCTTTAAGGAACTCTTTCATTGAGTGCTAGCAATTCCCTGGAGCAAGAAATCCAGCAAAGAATTCTGCCAAGAGACTAGCATAGATGAGTAGAGGAACTCAGTTTGGAATAATTTCCACAGTTTAAATATTATAATTAAAGGGGAGGTATAAAAAAAACCAAAGACCAGTGGCTTTGGGAACCCATTTAAATCTCTTATTTGCTGTAATATGTGTAGGAGGTACCTTCCACATCTTCATCTGGTGTTAGACAGGTTTGGTTGTCTGAGTTCTCATCTGGAAACTGAGTGCAGTCTGTATCTTCTGGCCAATGCAGACCTACAATCCCAAGCACAGCCTCACAGCGCTCCTTAGACTGTACACATAATGTCCTGAGGAGACAAAGCAGAATTGTACCAAATAACTGAATGGCTGAGAAATTCACAGATACTAGAAGTTATTAATCCTAGCTGAAGTTAAACATGAAGATCAAGAAAAAAAATCAGATAAACAGATGTTTTAATATGAAAAAAATACATATATCAAAGAATGCTATGATTGAAACACTAAGTTACTGCTGTGCAGTTATGTTATAAATAGGTTAATAACCAAATATAACTGCTCACAAACATGCTCTCCTCTGTAAGAGATGGCAGAGAACGATTTTTAAGAAGCACTAACTGCTCTCCTTCAGAGAAAAGAAACCAAACACATTTTGTATGAGTGAAATGCTACCTTTTCTGATTATGCTATCTCAGAAACCACAGGGCTTCAGAAGGTCAAAATATTTAAGCCTGCAAACAAAAGAGGGAAGAACTCCCCTGGGAATTCAATAAAATTAAAACTTTCTGAAAAGCAAAGCTCAGACCAGCCCAGTCTTGAGGCTGTTGTCAGTTACAGCAACAGAACACTTTCTACATCTTCATCTGCTGTTAGAAAAGTTTGGTTGGCCAGTCAGGAAAAGGCATGAATAAAGTCATTCTGCAGCATTTTTTAAACCTTATAAAAGATGGGAATCACTGCAAAATTTGTTCAATCCACTGAGATTAAAAATCATCCATGATTTCTCTCAAAATACCCACTGGCAAATGCTTCAAAATTACAAAGGTAAAAAGGCGTAATAGAAAAATCCCCTAATGTTTGAAACATTTAGCCACTACTTTTGTCTGGGATCCTACTAGGTTGAAAAATATTCAGTTAAAGGATTCCCCCCTTTTTTTTTTAATTTCTTTATGTAATTTTAATTTGCCTTTATGTATTTTGATTATTTACACATCTTTCTTCTAGAGACAGTCCATTCCGGGAAGGCATCTTATTCCACTCATTTTCCTTTGACCTTTTAATGAATTGAATTTTTTTATTTTCTTCACAGTGCCGTGGGTGAAAAACTGAAGGGTCCTGGCAAACGGGGCTGCATCTGGCTGCTGACTGGTCACCTGTGCTGCTCCTCTGGGTTCAGCTGCAGGGCCTGTCCTGTTCAGTACATCTGTCAATGGTCTGGATGCAGCAGTTTAGTGCATCCTTAGCAAGCTTGCTGATTATACAAAACCAAGAGATGGTATTGACTCTGAAGGGACAAGAGGCCTTTGCACTGGGCAGTCATCAAGGACATGAAATTTAACAAGAACAAATGCCTGATCCTGCACCTAGGATGGAGTAGGACTAGGCACAAATTGGAGAGCAGCCCTCCAAAGAGGGACCTCCAATACTGACCTGGGCATGCTGGTCAGCAGTAGCCTTTTCCTATAGAATTCCAAAGCAAAATTTTTGGCATTTTCAATGAAAGCATAAAACTGGAAAAAAACTACTATGACAGACAGTCAAGAATTAAATGAAATATGGTTTAGTATAGTACCTGCAAGGTGGGATCCGCTGATTTGTATGGGGGTCACATTTTGGTACTAAGATTGTGCAGGCAAAAAACATCAGGTACTTGTAGCAGTTGGTCTGAACCAAAGCTGGGAAAAGGGAAGACTCCCAGCTGATAGAGGCTTCCTTCTGTGTCCTGTGGCCCAGGTAGTTTGGGTAATAAGTATAGTTGTAAGGCAAGTTCATACAAAGTTCCAGAGTAATTGGTTCACACTGACCTTTCACAGAGAGAAAACAAACAGAACCACAAATGGTGTAAGATTAAAATAATACAGAAGAAGTAATTCCATACTTATTTAAGTAATTCCATACTTATTTAAAATTTATCAGTCAGGGGATATCCTCTCAGGCTTGAGAAATTACAAGTTCCAGAGCTAGAGATCCCTTACAAGCCTATTCTTAGCAGTAAAGGTGGGTTTGAACCCTGCCTATCTCATAACCCATTAAGATACTTTTATTTCCTTATTAATACTTATTATCTTTCTGAGCAACATCTTAACTTTAAGGTGGTACAATAAACCATCCTTAAACCAGCACAGTGTGTGCTGTACAGCAACACACTGGTGTACCTATTATGCTACAATGACACACCTCAAACTGACAAGGGCAATTGCCAAAATTAGGGAGACAGAGATAATTGGATACTTTGGGTTAGAAAGGATCTCAGGAGGTCCCTACTCCAATGCCCTGATCAAAGCAGGTCAGCTCTGAGGACTGATCAGCTTTCTCAAGGCTTTAGACAGTCAGGTCATAAAAGTCTCTCTAGTGACAGAGACTGCACAATTTCTCTGTATAGAAAACAGAAGCCAGGATCTGCTTTTAATTTTTTTCATTGTTTACCAAGATCTGAAAGAGGGGACAATTAGATTATATATTGCACAAGCATTGAGCAAGAGACAGTCTACATGCTAATAATTTAATTTGGGTAAGACATAACTAATAACAAATTGGAATGATAAGTAAAGACAAAACAGATGCAACAGCTGCAAGTACATATGATTATAAATATATTAGAGCTACATACAAAAATTTTCCAACTTTTGGGAGTTTATCACAGCAAATTTTGAACTAGCCAAGTATTTTGGATTTCTAAAAATTGTATAGCTTTTGTATTTCTTCTCACACTGGTATTCAGAAATATTTATTTTTCAGTTTTCCACCATAACAGAAAACTACAGACAGAATTTCGCTTCAATTCAGACTGAAATTTAACTTTTTATTTAGCAATGAGATGATTGTGAAATTATTTAAATTTATTTACTCTGGATATATTGAGAAAGTTTTCCACAAAAAAGTATACCATTCAAAAGTAAAAGAATGGATAAATTTGTCTATTCTGGGAGCAAATATACCTTAATATGATTAATATTCTCTGTTAGCCAGTTGCTAGCATCAGTCACTAGAACAGTGTGACAACTGTGTCATCCCATAGCCATATCTTTGGGAGAAGTTGGAAGAAGATCCAACAGCCAATTATTCAGCTAATCAGCAGAACTGGGCACTCTTTATTGGTCTGGCATTTAGTGTTATAACTTTTTTTACTATGTACTCCTAATCTGATCATCACAAAGCTCATTTTACATCCAGCTTTTCCTCACTGCTAAATCCTGGCATACTACCAATACTGAACTGTTTTTGTTGTCCCAAACCACTCAGTCACATCTTTGGGGTACATGAGGTTCAATGACTTTAACAATTCTCTTCACATTACCTCCATTTCCTTTCCTTCATGATGAACTATCCCTTGTCCTTCCACACTTTTGCCTGAGATGCCCAGATCAGTTTGGGCTCATTTTTTGATTTTGGCCAGTAAACATCTTTCTTTCATGTGTACAGAACTTTGCACATTCATCAATATTTCAGGATGACCACAAAATTACATGCAATATTCTAAGTGCTTGTGTAACATAACATTATTCAAGATTAAAGGGTTGAAATGTACATATACCATTCTCTTTTATTATACTTTGTATTTATATGGGTTTAAGTGAATTCTGGAAGAAAATCTAGTCTACTGAAATGCTGCTGGAGGATAACTCTTTACATGTTGATAGCTCTTTTCAATATGATTATAGTTTTCATGCTGTGTTTAGAAAGGTTCCATTATGTTATGTGCAAAAGTGTCACTGTAGGTTTGAAAATAATAACATTGACTCTCACATGCAATTCTTGATAATCCAGAGAGGAATAAACAGAACATATGGTCCAGGGGAACATCTGACTCATTTTAAGTAACCCAAATGTTAGTCTTTCCTTCTGAGTCTGTCCTACAGCTTAAGAGGTCCTGCTACTCCCTTATCTACAATACATTTGACAGAAGAGAAGATTAAAATATCTCAATGTCAAATGCTATCAATCCTAATACATCAATAATCAAGAGCTTTGATGACGTATTTTCTTCAACGTTGCCCTTGTCAAAGCTTAGTCATTAGACATCTACATTAGCTAGAAAATTGAAGTATTACTTACTGTGTTCTACCCTTCATCCTCATTATAAACTGGAACACCCTAAAAGAGTAACAGTATGAAGCACATGCCCTACTTACTGCAGTTTGCCTGGCTGTTCCTCATCTCACAGGGAGAAGCTCCACAGGGATCAGGGCAGAAAGAGCACCTCTGGTCTCCCTCCTGACAGAGGGTTTGATCTGAGGGAAGTAGAAATGTACTTTTCAAATTACTTACCAGACTAATAAAAATGACTGGAGCATAATGAGAAAGTACACTGTTCACATAAAAATTAAGTATTTCCTTTACATATTTCAGTAAGTACCCAACACCATTTCAAGTGCAGTAAGGAAGAAAAGTGTACAACACTGTTCAGTTCTCACTTCTCTTACCCCTCTGTTCAATATAAAAAATTATATCCCAGTTTCTGAATGAGAGGCATGGATTTCTGAAAGACATTTACCATGCAGAATATGAAAAGTCCTGCAAATCACATTTCAAAAAGAACAATAGGTCCTTGCTGAAAGAGAACATTGTCTGGGAATTATTCTTCAATGCCATTCAGTTGGTCTGCTTCTCATTTTATGATTTTTTTGGTTGACAATAAAAGACATCCTAAAGAAAGGTCAGAGACGAATACTAAATGTCCTCCTTTGACTGGTTAAAAAACAAACAACAACAGAAAGAAATCCAATAATGTTATGGTCCTAATAATGGACTTCAGAATAAATAAAACCAGCACTTCATCAACAGTTTCTGAACTACTTGAGTAGTTACTTTATCTGACAAATCCCTGGTCTTCTCTCTCTCATAGTTGTGCTAGCTCCTTTCCAAACCATTAAATTCTCTCTTCCCTGAGCAAAAGGAGTCCTTTAGTTCACTGTTCTGTAAGGAGAGACTAAATAGATGGTGTTCATCATCTTATCCTGTTTAAAATAGCTTATTGCCCTGATTGCTTAGTATTTGTATTGCACTACTGCCCATGAACATTCATCATTCATCCCTCCATTGGACATACAGAAGGTGCTGAAGAATGATCTAGTTTCAATACCCTTGACAACAATCTTGTCTAATTGATATAGTCATATCTATCATATTATAAAGTAGATTTATGTCCATTCATACATGTTATATATTGAAGCAACAGAGGTAATTTCTTTGCTATAGTGATTGACAATCTTATTTAACAGCTGCATCTGACTGCAAAATGGAACTTGAAAGGCAGGAAAAGCCTTTTGACTTCTAGAGCTATCCCAAATATTTACGTTAAAATTATTTTTAAAGAGTGTTCCAACTCCTTCTTATACTTTAAAAATCCCTGTGCTACAAGGTAGATTCTTTTGATCCTAGCACAAATAATGCTGAATTTCTACAAACACACTGTACCCTCTCTTTTGAAGAGATCACAGAAACAGTTGTGCATACTTCTATGCTGATTTCTCATATTTACTGTGTTTGTAACAAAACCAGTACTCCAGACTCCATCAGGCCTAACTCTGCTGACTCTGACAGACATATCCAAAATTTTAGAATTTTATTTGTAGAGCAGAAAAGTCTTTGTAATAAGTGAATGTCCTACTACATTTTTTTGCAGTTGCTGGAAACAACAAAATACATTAAGAAATACAACAGTACATTACAAACAAGAATTCTGCCTTGCTTTTGCATGGACTTTGCAGGGAAATAAAGATGAATGAAATCTAAATTCTGCCAACACATTCCCATGCAAATTAGGATGGATGAGATATGGTTGCCTAAAGAAAGAATTTTTCTTGACACAATACTGAAAAATACTGGATAGAACTTTTGCACATTGAAGAATTAATAACAAAAATTAGGCAAATGTTTGTATTTAAAAGCTCTGCAGTTTAACGGCAAGCAGAAAGATCTTGTATCATGTAGTGATAATTATCACCCCATACTAGTGCTTGAATATTTTAACCTATACCTGTTCATCATACCAAAAAAAGATTTTTAACCATTGCTTCAACATCAAAAGGGAAAAAAGAGGCAGTGAGAACAAAATACATCACTGGCTTCTAGCCCACATCATGTAAGACAAAGGAAGGATAAAAGAATTCATAGGATAAGACTGAGACTGGACATCAAAAAAGAAGAATAAAAGGTGAACATTTTGTGAAAGTGCACAGTCAGAACTGTGGAGAAAAACTTGTTTCTGCATTTTAAGATTGCCACAGTCACAACTAGAAGATACTTCATGCAAGACCTTTTTATAATGTCAACATTAAAAGTGAAGAAAAATAATAATAATTTTTCTGTTTCAGCTTCTCAGGTATTTTTTTGAATGAAAGTACTTAAATTGGAGTAGGAAGATCCCAAGAACCTTCTGTGAAAAAAAGGGATTGAGTAACATGCTTATGAAAGGATTTCTTTTAGACTGGTTTCCTAAAGAAAAAAGGCTGATATAATCACACTGTGTATCTATTTTATGATAACAGGTCTTTTCTACTCTAATAACTATTAAATAGCCTGTCCTATTAGCACTACACTTGCCAACACTAGCTTTCTGCATAAGGTTAACTATTTAAATTTATTTAAAATAATAAATTTTAAATTAATTTTTAAAAGACATTAATAATTCTTGCATTAAAGAAAGGCTGCAATCTGAACCTATACCTTACCAGGAATAAGAGAATTACATGTGAAAAATACCTTCAAATTTTGAAATCATCATAGCAACATTGCTTTCTGATTGTCTTTGGCAAACCATGTTCTGGGGCTCAAGCCATTCCTTAGTTTCCTCTTCTCTCATAGAGTCCATAATAAGATAGCTATCAAGCAGCTTTGAGAACTCATGTTCTCATAAATTTTCCTTTAGTCACACTAAATCATTAGTTTACTCATGAAAACATTCTTTCTCTGATTCCCAAGTTCTGATAAAGAAAAGGATTTTAATGAGAAAATTCCTCCTCAAATGACACCAGTTCCTGTAATAGTAGATTCTCATTGCTCCAAACAATGTATTTCAAGTAACAGCTAATTATATCAGATAACTAAATACTGTGCTAAATATCACCCCCACTTCTTCACCTTTTTTAATAATTTTAAGTACTAAAATAAGTCTGCTTACAAATGCCTGTGTGAAAGCACACACCAAGCAGCCTTAGCAAGAGTTATTTGAAAGGTAAAGAAAGTCATTTGTCAGATAGCTTTAGCTAAAGGCACTGTGGAACATAGCAGTCAATGGTAGGTGTAGTGAGAAGAGTAAAATGAGGCATATCCTTACTTTCACTGCAGTTTTCTTCATCACTTCCATCTTTACAATCATTATCTCCATCACACTGGAATGCACTAGGAATGCACTGCCCATTTCTGCACTCCACCAGACCCTGACTGTGACATGCTAGAGAGACAAAAAAATATTAAAAAGACAATATTCTGAGCTCAGTGACAAAAATATTAAAAAGACAATCAATGAGCTCAGTGAAGCTCTGCACTATATCTGAACATCACACAGAAGTTATTTTAGGAGGAGCTGATAACACTGCTTAGCACTGGAGATCAGGAGGTATTTCTCATTATGTGTCAGCTAATTTTCCAATAGCTGCACTGATCTTTACCTACAGAGACTGACACTATCAATGTCAGGCATTAGCAACAGCCTGAGATGAAATCTTAGCTTCCCCAAGGAAAAAAAAATGCACATAATTTTCACTCATGTACTGGGAACATTACAATTAACAAAAAGCTAATTCTGTAATTAACAAGAAGCTCTAACACAAAGCAATGCTTTACTTCTTAACAAAGGCAACAAATGTTTAGTTTGCTGCTGCTGTCTACTGAAAACAGACATTTGTCAAGTGTGAACTCCTGAAATAAAATAAGTTTATAGTTTTGCCTTAGAAGAGAGCACACTAGTTATCTTACTTTTGTGGGTGTTTTGTTGTTGTTGTTTTTTGGGTTTTGGGGTTTTTTTTTTCGTTTTCAAAGAAAGAAAAAATAATTTAGAGATTAAGGGAACTTACAGCAATTGATCTCATCTGATTTGTCTATACAGTCATGGTCACCATCACATACCCAATCAGCTGTTATACATCTCCCCTCTCCACACTGGTGATGTGTCACTGGATTGCAATCTACATAAAATGCAAATTTGAAGAAAGAAAAAGGATGCTAAGTTACCATTTGTATATTTTATATTACTGATCCATTGTTCTATGCTTATTAGCTAATCTTATTAATGAGGCTTTTTGCATTAATAAATTATATTAAGAAATTATTTCTATCTGCAGACTTTTATTATTAATTGTATTGCCTGTATAGTGATGCACTCATTCCTTCTCCCAGCTGCACAGCTGTGACTATTTGTAAAGAAACAAGTTTCTAAGATTTGTTAAGCCCATTAGAAGATCTGGCATAGATCTTCTATGGGATCTCAGGAAATGGTTTCAGTTAACCAACATTTTCAATAACCATCAGAGAAATTAATTTCCTTCATTTATCTTCTTACTAAGAAATTTAAAAAATATTTCTCAAGTCCAGAAACTATATTTTTTGCACGTACTTGGAATTTTCCATAAGAATTATCTACAAAGAAATTATTCTAATTGTCATCTTACTCTTTCTACCTAAATGCACAAAGAAGAGCATTATGCTGAGCACACTGACTTTATACCAAAACAGAGAGAATAGACACAGTCCAATCCTCCAACTCTGCTATGAAAACCAATTATAGCATATACAAAAACTTAGATTTTAAAAATTATATAGAAAAAACCTATGTCAAGGTAGGAAAGATAGGAGAGAGACCAACATTTAGAAAAACTTAATCACCTTTAAACTAAGATTATTTATGAAAAAGAACACACTAAATAACCAAAACGGACAAGAAAATATTGAAAAGTCTTAGAGTGTGCTTAATTTGAAGAAATTTTTAAAAATCTCAGAAAAAAATGTGCCTTGATTTTCAGTTTTTATATTCTTTGTGTTCTTCCTTAGAAAAGCAAATGGAAAAAAGGGAGAAATCATATTTTAATTGTTAAATATTATTTTAGAAAACTTAATTGTTCTCAGGTGTAGCAACAGAACCAAAAGTTAGTAAAAATAAGGCTTTCTACATTTCCCAATATTTACATGCTAAGATTATTCTTTTTTAATGTCAAAACTTCATTGATTCTTCTATGGAAGTTAAGTATAGGTAGATACATATGGTAGGTAGGTAAGTGTCATGAGAACATGTAAAGTTGATTGACAAGACAATTTGAAAGAAACAGAATTTGATAATCAAAACATACAACTTCACTATCAATCTTATATAAAAACATTTCAGCTATAAAACAGTTGGCACCAGCAGTGCCTTAATGTAGTCTGCTTTACTCTCAATTAAAACCAGTCAAGCTAGCAAGGAAGCATCTTTTGGAATTAGTTTAAAGCAAGTTGAAAATAGCAGTATTTCTATAAATACCAAACCCTTCAAGATTTGGATTGATCCAGAACTCTCCTTTAAACCTTTCCAAATTTCATATATAATCTATGAGCTGTTTTCACTGTGTTCAAATGCAGCAAGAGCAGGGTATATTACTCCTTCAGTAGTTTAAGGAAAAGGTTTACTGGGTTAGGCAGTCCTGATATTTTAAAGACTTTAGAAAAACACATAACTTTCATTTACCACAATTTTGCTCATCACTAAGGTCTCCACAGTCATCGTATCCATCACAAACAAAGGTGTAATTGAGGCATTTTCCCGTGTCACAACGAAATACATCATTGCTGCAATCTAAAAAACAAAGCATGTGAAATGTTAAGGTTGCATTGGAACATTCATATGAACTATGAACCCTGTACTGACTACACACCAGATTAGCTAAAGAGACCTTACAACTTACAGCTCGGCATTAATACTGGTGTTTACCAGTTTATGAGAAACTAATCTGAAAGAATATGAAAAATCAAAAGCCATTTTTAGAAATTTTTACTCTCTCCCTGCCAGGTGTTTTTTTGATCAATACCATAAGAGAATGCTCTGGCTGCACATAGGGACCTAAATGTTTAAATAATTTATACACACAGAGTTCTCAAGAAATGTTGTAGGCATCACCATTGCAGATTACTAGGAAAACTCTGACTACCTGATGTGGCTGTTAAGTGGAGATGAAGATTCTAACAGCAAAACAAGATCCCTAGACCCTACTTTTGAACTTGCCTTTGGTCTTACAAAGGTTTCAAATGAGCTTTATGCTTAACACACTTTGGAGCTCAGGAGATCTAGCCTGGTGCCTTCTCATCAAGGAATTCTTACTGTCAGCCCTGGGTGGGTTCAACATTTTTTCTCCATGACTGGATGCATCAGTAAAGCCTGCCAGATATTCTCTGAGAATAACCATAACACTTGAATAATATCAGGTTCAATAAAAACATGGAATCTTTCTTGTAGTTGAGAGGGTTGAAGAGAAATTATGGTTTGTGGTATGGTTTGTAGAATCTGGTCCCATCAGTAATAACTTTTGATTTCAAGCATACAGCTAGGAAGGGAGTAACTCAGTTTCACTGTCTTCTTCTAGACTTTTCCTCGACCTCTAGCTTTCCAGGGAGAATGCCAAGATACAGAACAACTGGGTGGACAACACTGCCTTCCTGTTGGAGCTAAGCCACTGGAACCAAGGAAGTCCTTTGTGCCCATTTTTTACTGGCATATGTGGGCATTTTAAATTAATTATTCCCCAGAAAACAGAGAGAGAGCCCAAAAAGCAGGGACTGGAACCAAAGTGCCACCTTTCTTCTGAGATGATCAACCGCAAAACAATAGAATCAGGCTACCACTTCCCTCTCTCCTCTTGTAACTCCTGTGTTCATGATTGCACATTGGTTCCCCTTTGAAAGCAGGGTATCCTTCCAAGGATATTACACAGTGAAAGGTGCAGACCTCTTCCAGAAGGTGCAGTGGGGTTTCTACCCCTTCAGATCAAGTGTTTCACTTCCTAGGTGAACAAAACTCTGGAACTTGAACATGAGTCACTTCCTGTCCTTCCCCTATAGAAGTATTAGTGCTTTCTTCAAGTTTCACATTATCTTAGAAGGTCCAAGCAAATTTATACCTTAATAAGAAGGAAATGCTTCAGGATATGAAGTAAAATAATATGGCTGAGCCATGAGCCACATACTTTTAAGCTGAATGCTTAATTCAGCTTCAAAAAGAACCATTATTCATAAAACAGGGAATAACAAAAACCCCACACTAAATGAAAATAAATTTAAGTTCTTGCTTCCTGTAAGCAGACAAACACCCCAGCTGAGAGTAAATTCTAAACATCACTTGTTTTGAATATGCAACAGCATGAAGTACTCTTGGCAACCTTTAATCTTATTGATCAGTTTGTAACTCTGACAGTTTCTGTGCTTCTTCTACTGCTCCTCCTGCAAATGAAACAAAACTATTTGTTTCTATGTTATTTCTTCTGGATAAATTTACTGTTTAATTTCCATTCATACTCCCATTCCTGTTTCCATCCATACCTCTGAAGCAGCTGCAGTGTCCTTCAGGGTAGACAAAACACAGGCCCACAAATACGGGGTAAACAAAAAGAATACAAACTTCCTTGCAGGGAAATAAGACTCACTTGATGAAAATCTAACAGCCTTAATATACATTTGCTTCAAGATATTGGCAATAATGCATTGTAAAGGTAGCTGGTTACTCTGTTAAGTAAGACAGGCACCTGGCAGCTGCCACTTGCAAAAGGCTCAACTTAAATTTTATAAATGATGGGGATATCCCCAATTTCACAAAATTAAATACAACGTTACTTTAACTAAATTTTACTGTACTTCACAAAACACAGATGAAGCCTGGTGAATCTTTTGCATTCAACAATTTGGCCCTGAGATAAGCTCAATTGTTTAAAGCATGGTGGAAAAACCAGTGCGGCAAGTTTGATCCCTTTATGATCCAGATCCAGAAGGACTGGCTGCACATGGGTGTGGGCAAACCTCCACAACATCCTACGCTCTAAACTGGAGAGAGATGGATTTCATGGGTGGGCTGTTTGGTGGATAAGGAATTGGTTGGATGATCATGTCCCAAGGGTCAATAGCTCAGAATCCCAAAGGACATCAGTGACCAGTGGTGTCCCTTGGGGCTCTGTACTGGGACCAGTGTTATCTAATGTCTTCATTAACAACACAGATGAAGGGATCAAGCACAGCCTCAGCAAAGCTGCAGATGAGAGGAGAGATGGCATGCATGTCAAGCTGAGTGGTGTGGTTATCACACCTGAAGGACAGGATGCCATACAGAGGGACCTGGACAAGCTCAAGAAGTGGGTGTATGGGACTCCTGTGGTCTAACAAGATCAAGTACAAGGTGCTGCACCTGGGTCAGGGCAAACCCTGGTATCAACACAGGCTGGGGGATGAATAGATGGAAAGCAGTCCTGCCAAAAAACTTGGGGCAACTGGTAGATGAGCAGCCGCATATGACTCAGCAATGTGCACTTGCAGTCCAGAAAGCCAGTTGTATCCTGGGCTGCATCAGAAGCAGCATGGCCAGAAGGCTGAGGAAGTGATTCTGTCCCTCTGCTCTGCTCTTGTGAAAGCCCACCTGGAGTGCTGCATCCAGCCGTAGGTGCCACAGCACAGGAAAGACATGGACCTCTTGGAAGAGATCCAGACAAGGCTACAAAATGACCATAGGGATGGAACAGCTCTCCTTTGAAGAAAGGCTGAGAGAGGGCTGCAGTTGTTTCTCCTGGAGAAATAGTGGCCTTTCAGCACTTTAGGGAAGCTTATAGGAAAGATGGGGCCAGACTTTTTAGCTGGGCCTCTTGTTATAGGACAAGGAGTAATAGTTTTAGAAGAGAGTATTTTTAGACTAGACATAAGGAATAATTTTTTCACAATGAGGATGGTGAAACACTAGAACAGGTTACCCAGAGAAATGGTAGACACCCCATTCCTGGAAATATTCAAGGTCAGCTTGGATGGGACTCTGAGGAACCTATTCTATAATTTAATGAGGTGATTTAAGACTTTGAGAGGGGCAAGGACTGCAAGAAACACAGCATCTTTCATCAGGCAAGCTTTCAGGCAAACAGGTCTTCCTTCAGTTTTGCTCTTTCTGCTGTGTAATTCAGGAAAGTCTTATTTGACCTCCACACCCTCTCCACAACTCCTACCAAGCATCCTAATGAAGGCTGCCCTCTGCATATAAACCCTGTATCATTAAACACACAGGTGTCCTTTCAAAGGTAATACTAGCTCCTGAAATTTATGCTTGTTTTTTCAAGACAAGTAGTATGTCTTTTTCAAGACATTCTTTTACTACTAATTTCTTCCTTTCCCATTTCTAATAGAACTTGAGAGCCATATTCTTCATAATTTTTTAGCTTACTTTAAATCTAAAGCTAACGCTGACATGAAAAATTGGAAAATAAAAACACACAATACTTTTTACATAATAGACATTATCTCACCCTCCAAGAAATGAATTGTAGGCTATTAAAGGAAAAGCAAACTCTAGCCTTATTCATATTGAGACCAGGAGGAAATTGCTGTCCTCATTTATTCCTTGGAGTACCCCTGACAAAATCTAACAACAACTTCCTTAAAAGCAGCTCTGTGAGTATTGGAATGCCCAGGCTCTTAAATCACTAATAAGAACTAATCTTTTGAGTTGAGTCTAAACTGCACAGTCTGACATTTTTCAAAGTCGGAATGAGAAATCCTGTTTTGTGGTATCATGTCCTGTATAGTCCCCATTTAGTAATTTTTCCACATCTTCCTCTGTTCTTTTTCTTCTTGCCTTCTCATTGTTTTCTTAAGGTACATTTGCTCCACTTCTCTAAATTTGTCTGTAGTACAAGGTGTTTTGTTAACACAGAAAAACACATAGGAGCTCTAAAGACATGCTCTACCACAGACAAATACATAAAAATTAAGCTATCACATATGTACATTCTACTGCAGCACATACTGGGATTAATTTAAATAAATCACATCCAGGGTTGAGACCAAGAGAACTCTCTAAACAGATGGTCTTGTATCTAGCCTAAAATCAATGCCAAGGCCCAGGATAAAGCTACAACTAGCAGTTTGCAGCTGATTATCAGAAGTGCTCCTTTCTGATTTACACTACTGATACATTAAAAAAAAAATCCCAAACAAAAAAACCCAAATACTTCTTAATTCCACAAAGCTCCCTCAAGGCATAAAATTTGATAGATCAAAAGCACATGCTGTGGCCTTAGTGAGCAAAGCTAAACATAGTCCAAATGTCAATATATGCAAACACTATGCAAAGTTCCTGTTTTGTGCCAACAGCCTGCTTCAGCTTCCAGGTTTCCCTGAATGGATTCAGTACTTCAGCAGAACACTGCAAGGTTTAAGAAACTTACTACAATGGACCTCATCACTCCAATCATCACAGTCATTGTAGCCATTGCACTGTAGTTTCCCTGGGATGCAGATCCCACTGGCACACAAGAAACTCTCCTCTCCTCCACACAGTGCTGTAAGAGAGCAGAAAACACAGAATGTGGAGAAAAATCATTAGCATCAACACTACAAAGTTAGTGATACTAGAGTCTTACAAATGTTAAACTGATATTCAGTATTTCCCACAGGGATTGAAATGTATTTCCAATTTGGAAAACATTAGGATAAAGCTCAGAGGAACATCACTGAATGCAAGAAGGTCAAGAGGAAAACCTAAAAGAGAAAAAAAATCTCAATTTTTGAGATAGCACAAAGCCACTTAAAATTTCTATCAGTGAATGACCCATTTTAAAAGACCTCAACAAGCAGTCATGAAAGGACTACTACACCTGTTAAATCTGCCCTGGGATGAAGAAAGGAGCCTTACATTCTCATGCGGAATATGCCCAAAAAATATAATAATTTCTGCTTAAGACTGGCTTTACTGTACAGCCCTTTGATACTCCTCTCATTTGCCAAACTAATAGTTATACAGTGGATGCCTTGAGGTACCACTTAGCACTGGGCATGCTTCTTCAGTGCTTTTCAAAAATGACAAATAACTCCAGCTTGCACTGGCTGCACATTAAACTATTTACCTAGATTTTTAGCTTTATTTGTGGTCCTAGAATAGCAGTCTTTTCTATCACACTATGGCAATGTCTCTACACACAAACACACACACACTCTCCGCACCTTCATTATTAGTTTTAAATTTTGTCAGCAGGAGATTATTTTTTTCAACATATTTACCTTCTTTTCTAAGCCTCACTATTATTTTATTATCCACAAGAAACAGGGCAAACTTAGAGTTATAGTCAACTGAAACACACACTCTTTATGGAAAATTCATTGGTAATAAAAACTTAGGAATAATTTCAAAATCTTTTCCATGACATTTCTAGGTGTACTGTTCACTTGGACAGCAAATAATTTTGATTTTGCAATACAAACATAATTTTCTAGTTGGATAATGAGAACATGGTTATTGCAGTGAAAGCTGCTTATGCAATGTATTTTAAAGGAGGTAAACTCCTAATGCTAACTTTATTGAACAGCGCCCAAAATACTAATTAGGTGCCCTAATACTAATTTAAACCAAAGATTTTCAACTGGTTTGTGCCATTTAATGTTTGTGACTCTTCATCAGTGAGAAGGTAGTGCAAAACCACCAGTCTCATCCTTTTGCACACCCTAATGATGTGTTCCTCAGTAGGCTCCCTCACACTGTGTGCTTGGACACGTTTCCTAACCTCTCACTGAAGAGTAACAGCCTCATCAGAACTCTTTTTGGAAGAGTTTTGGAAGGGTATTATGAACTGCAAAATACAATAGGCTTAAGACAAACATGAGATCAGATAACAGTCACAGTCTCATTTCATAGCATGAAAAATGAGGCAATGAGATATTAAAGTGAGCATTATGAGGACTAATGAATAATAACATCTAAGACACAAAAATCGGCATGTGATTTTTTTTTGGAGGGTAGAGACTGTTGTCATTTTACATGTTGAAAGAACAGCTCTTGTTGCCTTTACTTGTAGATGCAAATGTCTCAATTGCAAATAAACTCCAGCTATACAAATGAAGAGCCCAGTTAGCTGGAAGTGTTCAAAGAACAACAGAGAAATTTTTTATTCAACTGCCTTGTTCAGCGTGATCATTACAACAGTGACAGGGCAAGAATCTCATTTCACAGAAAAATGTCACACTTCATTATGAGCTAATCTTTTTATTTCTCCAGTTCCCTGCCCTATACACTGCACTTCCTGATTTCTGCCGTCACTAAGCTCTACAAGGCCCCCTGGAAACAACAGACCTCCTTGGTATGGAAGTAGTAGTTCCCTGGACACCTGGGTTTTTCCCACAGATGA
Organism: Molothrus aeneus; assembly: GCF_037042795.1. Lineage (NCBI taxonomy): Eukaryota > Metazoa > Chordata > Aves > Passeriformes > Icteridae > Molothrus > Molothrus aeneus. The sequence continues at coordinate 47,933,533 of NC_089649.1, read as the reverse complement.
TGATGTCAGGTAAAAGTACAATATGACAGCATGATCAAAATTTTGTAATTCATTCTACAAGAAAGGCTCTTAGAGGTTGGAGAGGCAACTTTAACTGATGGGTAATCTTACATTCTTATAACTTGGCTTTTACACAATTTCCTTCATGTTTAAAAAGGAAAAGAGCATATATAGCTCAAAAAGAACCATCTTCATTTGCTTTGATGGAGATCTCCATCAAAGATCTTCACTGGTACTAAGACAGCAAGAGTAATGGATTCCTATCTTTTGTATGAACTGAGAGAATGGAAGTTAACAGCAGGAATATCTGATAACTTTTCTTACAGATCAAAAGAGAAAAGGTTCCAGGGTCCTATATTCATTTCTGGGCTATGAAAAAGTGTGTTGAAGCACTTATAAGTCATCCTGACTCTGCCTCCTTAATACATCTCTGTCTTGTTCTGATCGTATCCCAAACCACTTCTCCATTTCTGCACACCTAAAGTGAGCATTTTGTCGGTTATCTTGTATGTTATACAAAAAACAAGAGGAAGAGTGAAATTAGTTTTCTTTATCTCTCAGTTTTAGCTTCCAGCTGCAATCAGACGGAATCTTTAGAAATTTTAATCTCACCTCTTGCAGTCTTCTAATAGGTAATGACTGGATATGTTTGGTCCAATCAGTGCAGTGTTCAGGGCAAGGAGAGTACAGACATCATGGACAGTACCTCCAATTAATGTAATTTCTGCTTTCTACCAAGCTTGTGCAAGAAGTTTTCAGCAGGTTGAAAACCGTTCCATCATACCTCTAAAGATCAGATTTTAATGGAAATTATAAAAGCCTTATCTAATGCTGTAAAACAATCACTTTTCTTGAATGCTAAATTTTGATCTAGAACCTAGTGGATTTAGGTATGCAACCATTTATAAGACTTTACTGAACACAGGCTACACACTCAGAAACCCTGGTACTATATGAAACAAAGTAGCAGCAGAAGAAGAAATAATGTCTGAAATAGATGTCTGAAATAGGAAAAACACAGACCATTCCACTCAAAATTATTACAAATGGCAAAGGTGTTATTCTAAAGAAATATGCTGGGAAATGTTAATTACTGATACCTCTGTAAATAATTTACACATTTTTTAGTAAAATCATGCAAATATACATACACACAAACTCCCGAAGAAGAATGTTATGTAAAATGAGCCCAGATAAAATGGAAGCAATCCTTGCTAACAGAGAAACTTGCTTGTTTTAGTCCTTACCCGGAAAGTTTTACAATCTAGATTAGCTTCCAAAATCCTGGACTAAACACCAGTGGCAGCAAAAAGTGTTTAATTTCACCTGTGTCTGGTGTACTATCAAAAGTGTCTTTGAGGAGGCAAGACCATTTATTTGATGTACTTTCCAGCTAGATTACTGGAATGTCATCTATAGAAGATTATGTGGAAAGGTCCTTGGAAAGCTGCAGAGAGCACAGACTGAAATAAAGATTATTTTACCATCCTCAAGACTGACATCTGGTTGCATTTCAAGGTATAGCAATAGATAAAGCATTCTACACAACTGTGAAGATGACCATGGAAAGTGCTGCCAATTTTTTTTTTTAAAGCAAAGAGGAGACCACATTTACTACCTAATGCTATAGAAGAAGTAAGAGGTATTAAAACAAGCAAAAGGCAGTGCTCCTCATGCAATACACTGACAAGCTGTAACATTCTGGAGCACAATACTATGGATGCTAAAACGTACACAGACCCATGTAACAAAGGGACACATTAATAGAATAAAAATCTATGGCAGGTCACAAATTACAGAAGAATCCTTGAATCTCAAACAGATGGAAAATGCAGGAGAATTTGGAAAAGTACTGCCACATAGTCTTGGCCTGTTCTCCTTTTCTGGGCATTTGATTTTGTCAGCTTTTGGAGTCAGAATTATAAAACAGATGCGCTTTTTCTTTACCCAATATAGTCATAACACCACAATGGAACACAGAGGAATCCCTGTATTCTCTCACTTTTAGATTTTCATCACCTGCTTCCTATACCATGTATGTACCCTGCAGTACAGTGTATGCATCTTGTTGCTCTCAATTCTAGAAAGTTTTGATCACACTATGATCACAATCATGGAATTAGAAAAGCTGGCAACTCCTTACCCCCAGGTAATTGTTCATTTCTCTATTTCCTTAGGATGCAAAATCCTGTGGGAGAAAAAAGACAAAAGACCTTTTTCTTTCACTCAAGTGATGTGGCCTAAAAAGGCCACATAATAAACTCCAAGCTGGAAAATAAATAGGCAAAAAACAGGAACACAGGCAGAATAGGAGAATAAAAACCAGAGAAAACAACAAAATATAATGCAGGATCAACAGAATTAAAGAGTGATTTGGTGGGGGAAATAGTTTAAGCAACTGTGTGTGTTTCTTCACATGAAACAATACGACAACCCTGAAAAACATTTTGTTTTCCTTAAAAAATTATTCCACTATTGCTGGTTTTGCAGCTGTTCAGCATAAATGTTACACATACACAAATCATCTTTTCATTACATTAAGTAAATGCAAGGGCACAAGGAAAGATAGTGCATCTGCCTGATTTTAAAAGCTTTTTCTCAGAAAAATTATCTACTGGATGTATATAATTATACTGCCTATTGAAAAATAAATACCTGTTGCAATCAGGGATTCGAACTCTCTACACAAATTATTCCTCAAAGATAATTCTATTAATCAATGCCAGTTCGAATGAAGCTAGGGGTGACCTAATTGCAGCCTTCCAATAACTGCAGGGAGCCTACAAGAAAGACGGAGAGGAACTTTTTACAAGAACAAGTAATAATAGGACAAGGGGAAAGGCTTCAAACTGAAAGAGAGTAGATTTAGATTAGATATTAGGAAGAAAATCTTTACTGTGAGGGTGGTGAGACACTGGACAGGTTGTCCAGAGAAGTTGTGGATGCCCCATCCCTGGAAGCGTTCAAGGCCAGGCTGGATGGGGCTCTGAGCATCCTGGTCTAGTGGAAGGTGTGCCTTACTGTGGCAGAGGGGTTGGAATAAGATGATTTTAGGGTCCCTTCCAACTCAAAATCTCATGACAATGAAGTGCAGTTCAGGCCACAATGAAGTGCAGTTCAGGTGCATTACTTCTTTAACAGAGACAGACATAATTCATAATGTCTCTTTAGCAAAAATACAGAAGTGAACAATGTCTCATAACTCTATACTGTAATTTACATAGTTTTGTGGTATAAACAGTACCTTTATTTTTATTTGAAAGAATGGTTCTAATGTGGTTCCTCTGTGGCTGAAAAAGGTAAGAGTTTGGGTTCACTAGGCTGCTTCTCCTACAGAAATAAACTGTATTGTTGTTGAATATTTATTTTTGCAGTTTGTATATTTAAGAGAATTTACTTCTCTGACCACAGTAGAACCAGACAGCTGAGTCTGATTCTCTGCTCTAATCCCTTTCCATCTAGTGCTCAGCAAAAACTGCTTCTCACACTCTTCTTTCACCCCAGAGCTTTTCCTACACAGGAGGAAAATAAATTATTAAATGAAAACTCATAAACACAGTGTAACAGTTAAGAATGGAAACATACACTGCTTTCCTTTTTCTTGGTGTGGTGAGAAGCATACCCTTGTAGTGGTGTCATTCTCGGTTTTGTTCTGGAATTGAGAGCACTTCAAGAAGTCTGGCCAAGAGGCATTCACCATACCCAGGACTGGTTCACAGCCTTCTTTTGCTGCCTCACAAAACGTCCTGCAGGGCAAGAGGCCTCGACTAAAGAAAAGAGACAGAGCAAAATTAAAAATTATTATTACTTTAGCAGTCTGTGAGAACTTTTTAGAAAGCCCAAAAAGTAATAATAAATGCTTTTGACAAATCTTGTGCTCTACAGGGCTACACCCATACCCTTACAGTGATTAAATTTTCAACCCAACATTTTTGCAGTTTATGTTTAAATGACTGAAGAACCTCTTAGGCTTTAGCAAATGAAGTTTTGCTTTATTAATAACCACTCACAATGCCACAGAATAATCTTTTTCCTGGTACACTACAGACATCTTTCTCTTTACATCTGACTCTCAGTTGTATCTGCCCATCTCAAAACCATGGCTGGAATCCCATATTCAGTCACAAGGAAGTGGCCTGAACTGAAGAAGTCTACAGTACCCAAAAATTTATTCATTTTACAGTAGCAGAGAATAACATGGTACTTTTTACCAACTGTGTGACATGGCAGCAACCACAAGAAAGTGGAAAGCTGCCAAAGCTGCCTCACTACAATGTTAACTGAGAGATTGATGTAAAGCAAAATATTTACTTGCATAAGTATTTTGAAGTCAGTATGGTTGCCTTTCTCTGCTTAGTATCTAAAAAGACAAGTGTGCTGTCAGTGCTGTTACTGAGTTCTTTACATACTCTGGCTGGAACCACTTTTTTAAGAAAGGTGTTCTTAGAGATACATTCTCCAGGTAATGCTAAGGACTTTTACACAATGCACTTCACATGCTGCAGTTACTGAATTTATCTCAGAATCAAATCAAGGAATTTATCTCTAAAATTGTCTCTTGCAGCTTCCAGGATGGCAGATTATTGTTGCCTGTAAAGAACCATATATATTCTAAAATAGCCCTTCTCACCACCAGATTTTTTTATTGTGATCTGTTGAAAGACAGAAAATTTTTGCACTAAAGACCACCTATATGGCTGTGTACAAAACCAAGAATGGTTTCTTCTGAGGACAGAAGAGCTGCCACTTATTAGTTCTGCACGTTGTACCGACAAACTAAGTTTCTCTGACTTGTAAAGGCTCTTCAGAAAAAGATGTTCTGAAACACTCTTCTTCTTTTTACAGAACCTATTCAACATGCAGAGAAAGAAAGGGCACAAAAGCTCTTCAGCAGCCATTACTGCCTCCAATCTGGAGCCTGAGAAACTCCTTAAATAAAGGGGATTTGACAGGGCAAGTGACTGTCTCCAGACATTTTTAAGCTTTTCATTCTTAGCTAATATACTAATAACACTTCTGGTTTGACAGAGGTTCCCTAGTACAGGAAAATGCCAAAAGAAATGCTGCTACTTACTACAGAATGCACTTGAGTTTCAAAATATCTGTAAGAAATAAGATGTCACAAAACTAAAATGGAGTATTGATTTGACCTGTTGGTGATAACCCTGTATTTTATTCAATCTGATATGCTTAATTTAACTTTCTGTTCATTTTTTACAAAACCACAAAATATGCTACAAAACTGTATTACAGTGAAAAGTATTGTAAGCAGTGAGTCTACCTCATTTACTGGTGCAATGGAGCATACCTGATGATCACAAGCGGTAATCTGAAGGCATTACATTTTGCTCAGTATATTTTTTTGTTCTCAAAAACAAGTGTCAGTAGGGACATTACTTGAATTTAACAGGTCTCTGACAGAGATCTACTAATCACAGTTAAAACCAATCTGTACATATGATTTCTACCAATGGGAATGCTACTTGAAAATAATCCCAAAAAAATAAATAAACAAAGCATAAAGAGTTCTTGAGGACTCTCAGATAAAGTTTCATACAAGTCTGGAGTATTTGATATGATCTCTGTTTTTCCTGACCCACACCTAAACCATTAACTTTTAAAGCACCACACCTCAGCTGTAGCCTGACATTTAGCAACCAGGCAATAGTACTATGTGCATGTCAATATCTTCAAATGTAACTGTAGAAAACTTTCATCTATATGGTTCCTTGTTTCCAAAGGTCTTTCAACATACTGAACATTAATTTAAATCAAAATTTAAAAAGTTGTATTAAAATATAATTATGCAGAGTTATACTTACACATAATTGTTAAAAAGCTTCTAAAAATGTAATTTTTTTCAGAATATCTATCTGCACATTGAATTCTTTACATCTGTATGAGGAAAAAACCTAAAAATACAAAAAAAGTTCACTTATTTATATGGTCTTGGATTTGCATGGCGAGGTGGGAGGGATACAGGAGTGGCTCCTGTAAGAAGCTGCCAGAAACTTCTCCTGTGTCTGACAGAGCCAACTCCAGTCAGATGCAAGACAGACCCACCACTGGCCAAAGCTGAGCCAATCACTGATGGCTGCTGTACCTCTCCAATATTTAAGGAGGCAGGGAAAAATATCTGTGCAAGGCAACTGCAGCCAGGAGAAAAGAGTGAGAATATGGGAGGGAAGCAACTCTGGAGATACCAAGGTCAGTGCAGCAGGTGGGGCAGGAGGTGCAGCCCCTGGACGACTCTACTCTGGAATAGGTGGATGCCCAAAGGAAGCTGTGACCCTCTGAGACCCCACACTGGGGCAGGTTTGATGGCAGAACCTGTGAGCCTGTGGTGAATCAACACTGGAGCAGCCTGAAGTTCCTGAAGGACTGCACACTGTGGGAGGGACCCACACTGCAGCAGTTCATGAAGAACATAGCCCATGGCAAGGACTCACACTGGAGAAGTTCCTGGAGGGCTGTGTCCCCCATAGGAGGGACCCCATGGTGGAGCAGAGGAAGAGTGTGAGGAGTCCTTCTCCTGAGAAGGAAGGAGTGACAGTGACGATGTGTGATGAACTGACCACAGGCCACACTTGCCATCCCCCTGCACCTCTGAGGGGACAGGAGGTAGAGAATTCATGAACAAAATTAAACACAGGAAGAAGAGAAGGCTGTGAGGAAGTTATTTTAAGATTTGGGGTTACTTTTCTCATTGCCTTGCTCTGATTTGATTGGCAGTGAATTAAATTCCTTTCTCCATGTCAAGTCTGCCTATGACAGTAGCTGGTGACAGATCTCTCCTTGTCCACATCTTGATCCGTGAGACTTGTTCTACATTCCCAATCTAGCTGAGGAGGGGAATAACAGAGCAGCTTTGGAGAGCACCTGGTGACCAGCCAGGGTCAACCTACCACAGACATGCACAGAACAGTAATAATTTGGAAATTACCAGTCTTTTAAAAGACAACTACGTGGTGATCAAATAACCAAGCAGAATTTGTAGTCCCTAGAGAAGCTGTGACAAATCAGAAAACATGGGATTATCCAGTGATTACTGCAATATGTGGCCCAGTTTCAATGGCTGAGTCATGTGTGCTCCATAAATTAAATATTTCTGGATAATGATCAAGTTTAGTATGGACTTATTGCTTAATTTGCTGGAGGATGAAAATATTATTAATAGTCCTTATCTTGATTAGTCTTATTTACAGCTACTCAGAGGCCAATCATTTTAAAAATAAACTGGCAGGTCTATGGCAATCTTACCATAATTGATTTGGCACCAGTGGCAGGCACAGAAGCAGGTTGTAACATATTAGCATGTGATTCTGCTCTTCAGGATATTAATAGAAAAGCTCCTGAAATTGGAGTTTGATGAAAGAAAGAAAATATGACATATTTTTATCTCTGTGGTTGGTTTCCCCAGACCCAAAACCCACACTTCAGTAAATTCAGCTGCGTAGAAATGCCAAAATTAAGAAATGTAGGGAACAAAAAAATTAGAAATCTTCTTTACAGCTTATTAAAAAGCATATTAAAGATAGAGAGAATATATAAGGGTTTTTAATTTGCGTAACGTATCATTGAAGAAGCTGTCTATCAGAAGTTTTGTATTAAATACTCATTGAAGCGCATATATTCAATACAGTATATACTCTGTTAAGTGCTTTTAAGTTTCCAAAGAGGTCAAACACTGTCTGAAAGCAGAAGATCTGACTTCCCTGTCATGATAATCACCCAGCGTTCACTTACACTGGAACTCAGATTGCCTAATTATAATCCTGCAGGGACCTGCTCCTTATAACTCAGTTATTCTACATTTTTAGATGAATTTTTTTCAGAATTTACTTCTTCTCTTCTTTGCAATCACAATGCACAGGGGTCCTCATCAGACTCTGTTTCTTAGTGTTTTAAGTAGTAGAAGTTATCAAAGAAATAATACTCCAAGAAGAAGTAAGGAGAGGGAAGATCCTCATGGTGACTCTTTTCCTCTTGCTTCAGAATTTACCACATTTTCTAAGGTTAGCTCAAGATTCAAGTTAGCTAAAGAGTCTGACTCCCAACCTCAGCAGACACTGAGGGCATGTCTTTTCTGGAAGCAGCAGCACTGTATGCAGCTTGGTTCCCAAAAGCCTGGATCTGGTTCCATGCTACTTTTAGTTTTGCTGCTTGTAAGAGCTGTTTTTAGGCTGTAAACAAGAGGTCAAATAACTCATTCAACTGAAGAGTAATGTGACCAAAAAAACCCAAAAACAATTGATTGGGTCCTCCAAAAGGATACATGCAAAGAAGGAATAAGATGTCACGAGAGGGAGAAGTAGAAATAGCTAGAGCTGAAAAAAGGAATAAATTAAATAAAATTAACAATTAACTATCCTGCAGAAGCTCCCCATGCAACATGGTGAATATAGAATAATATATCTAGTGCTCATGATTATCTGTGTTAATTCTTTGTGTCTTGACAATAGTATCTCCACTGGTAAAAGCACTTCTATAGACATGCCCTGTTGAGAAATTAATTATTGCAATTTTACTGGTTAAAACAATAGAAAGTAAATGATTTGCAAAATGCTTACAACCAAGTTGTTATGCCAGAGCTGAAAATGCAGCACGAAGATCACTCTGAGAACACCCAACTGTTAGCTGCATTGCTAAAGGACACATTTGTGGCTCATTAGACAACCTGACTGCAGGCAGACTGATGAACATTTTCTGCTGCTTCTCATTACTGTTCTTTCCCCAGCTTCATCCCTTCAGTTCTTTCAGGATAACTTTTTCTGTGGCCACACAATAAGCTGTATTCAGGTACTGAGACAAGTTAAAAACAACTGTAGGATATTTTGCTGTACATGCTAAGGATGGTGACAGATCTCAGGCCTGAGGCAATATAAAAGTAATACAATTGTGAGAGATTGCTGGGGCAGGGAGAATGAGTGCAAGGAAAAACTGAAACATCATGAAATAATGGGAAGAAGAAAACTGAGGTTACTCTTTATTGCTACAGTCCTGAAATCAAACATGTTGGGAGTGATTAGCTCACACATCAGCCTTTGTGTGTTCTAACTGTCTTTAATACTTTTCATGATATTCTAACAATAACGACTGTCAGAGAATATAAATGTCAGAAAAAGAAGTTTCTACAGCAGAGCAAACACACACACCCAGGATTACAGTTTTCTACAGTGACCATTCTTGTGAAATCGTTCTCAGTGCCCTCTCACAAGTACTTCAATATGGAGAGCAGCACAGTCACTGACAGTTTTACGAGACAAACTCATAAACCTCTCAATACCACTTCTTGATTCATGGATTTTTAAACAAATCGGCTGCTAGTGCTTCATATAATCAAGAAAAATATTTATTTTTATATTTTCTTGTTTGGTTTTCATCTCTAAGTTTCAAGTTCATTTGAATGTTTGAATTTCTATTTTGTCTCTTAGATAGGGGTTTAAATCTGAAATTTGCTTCTTTACATAATAAAATCTGAAAAGAAAGCAATATTATTTTAGATTTTTGTATTTATTTCACTTGACAAAAATGTATTGAATCCATATAGCAACACTGAAAGATGGCATCTCAATTCCATGTAACACTTTGTAATACTAAAAGCAAAGTATTACCTCCCACCTAGTTTTTAGCTTAAATGCATGTAGTGTTCTCAAAACAGATTCATGTGTGTAAGTACAAAGATGCAAAAAGTATAGGGCTCATAGTCTGAGAAACATGGAACATCTTAAAGGAAAAAAAGGCCTCAGAGGCGAACCTGGTAAAAGGCACAGCAGCTCAGTTTCCCAGGGGTGGGAGCCTGAATAATTGTTAGAGCTGTTTAGACAAGATTAAGGTTGGGCAGGAACTGGCTGAACTGCAGGTAAGTGTCCACTCATCTGCCCTACAGGGACTCAACATAAGGATTTAAGGATTTATTAAGATAGTGCAGAAGGCCACTTCTAACTCATACACCCATGAATACCCCATTTACAATCATGAAGCTTGGCAACTACAGATGAGCCACAAGAGGAGTGCCCTTTCCAAGAGATTGAAAAAAGCCTGGGTTACACAATGAGAATGAAAAAGATGGAGATACTGAATGGATTGCCTGCAGCATGGAAGAACAATCTGTTTAAAGGCTATGAGAACAGAAAAGTGGCAAAACCAAATTTGATGAAAAAGCTGGACTGGAATCTCTTCTGTGGGTCCACACAGATTTTTTTCACTAAGAATGACAGTTTAAATTAACTACTCCTTAATAGTTGCCATATCTTATGGCAACAGGAAAGAGACAGCTGAAGTGTTACACTTGCAAAAGTCTTAGAACACATCTGCTATTCGAGAGTACCATACCTAACAAATAGCTCACACAGAACTGTGAAAGCTCTTCAGACAGGGGGGAAATATAAATTCCTGATTCCAGTGAAAGTGGAACTGGGAACAAATGCAAATATACCATTAGATAAAAAAGACTCTTCTTATCCATCCAAAAATGAGTAAAGGAAGCAGCAGCTGCTGTTGAATTTTACATCTTCTACATCAACTGCTGTTATTTAACATCTCTTTCAGGCTTAGAAATGCTCTTCAGAACATCTGGCCAAACTGTGTTGATATCCTTAAGAATGGACACATACAGTCTCTACAATGCAAGTTAGAATTTTTTGTCAGTACAATAATTTATTTTGTAGACAAAACCCAGATAAACTATTTTGACCAAAATAAGGAGTCACATCTGAGTCAGCAGTGCCGGGGCAGCGAGGATGGACAACCCTGTCCTGGGGTGCATCAGGCACAGCATGACCAGCTGGGCAAAGGAGGAGATTGTCCCACTCTTCTCTGCACTGGGGCAGCCTCCCCTCAAGTCCTGGGGGCAGTTCTGGGTGCCACAATGTAAGACAGATATTAAACTATAAAAGAGCATCCAAAGGAGGGCAATAAAGATGATGAAGGGTCTAGAGGGGAACCCCTATGAGAAGAGACTGAGGACACTTGGTCTGTTCAGCTTGGAGAGGAGGAGCGTGAGAGGAGGAGACCTCATCATAGTCTGCAACTTCCTCATGAGGGGAAGGGGAGGGGCAGACACTGATCTCTTCAAGTTTGGGACCAGTGACAGGACTCGAGGAAACAGCACGAAGCTGAGTCAGGGGAGGTTTAGGTTGGGTATCAGGAAAAAGTTCTTGCTCCAGAGCATGTTTGGGCACTGGAATAGGCTCCCTAGGGAAGTGGTCAATGCACCAGCCTGACAGAGTTCAAGAAGCACAGGGACAATTCTCTCAGGCACATGGTATGACCCTTGGAGATGTTCCTGTGCAGGGCCAGGAGCTGGACTTTGATGATCCTTGTGGGTATCTTCCAAACCAGGATATTGTATGATTCTGTGAACCAGCAAGAAACAAATTCAGAAATCCCCTCTGACTCCTCAGTCACTTTCCACGACAGCATAATACATCACAAGTTGAGCTTACAATACTCTAACAATCAGAAACTCCTAAAGCATACACCGTACAGCCAAAGCATAACTATTGCAATGTAGCATTGAAAAGAAAAAAAATCTATCAAAAATTTTCACTGTGTTTGTACAATGACCATAATCAGTTGGGATGATCTGTCCTGACTACAGCAATCAGCCCTTCCAGATTTCTCTTACTGATCCCATCACTTGATTCAAAGACAACAGTGAAAATGGGAGAGAGGCACTAAATTAATTAATTAGAGCTTTAGTTCAGCCATGAATCAGTTGAAATAAGTATTATTAAGAATATTGCTACAACTATGAGCTATTTTTACAATATTGTACTATCTGCCAAAATGACTCCTAAATGAAGTCAAATTTCTGAAAAATCTTGCCTAGTATTTATTATGCAAACTATGAACACACCGTTTATTTAGTTTACTCTATAGAAATTTCTTTTAAAAAACAAAACAAACTCCAAAAATGCCTGAAAATTCAGGTTACAAGATCTTTTGATTTCAGCAAACAGAATTCACACTTGGGAAAGAGAAGCTGGCACAGTGAAACTGAAGTCCTCTGCATTACACACCAGTATTTCAATCACAGCATTGCTACAGGAATTCTGGACTCACTGGAAGTAAATCACACATTACACAGCTGCTCTAAGTATTTGTATCTTCAGGACAATAAATACACCCAAAACAATAGTGTACCTGAAGAACTGCCTTCCATTTCCACAGATGACTGTGAGAGGTACCCTTAATTTCATGCAGTTTTCCAGAACTCATGTTTTCCTGTGCACTTCAGAGCATTCCCAAAAAGGAAGACCTCAAGAATCAAAACAAGTTAAAACTTTCTGAGCTGCATCTCATCAGGAATCCTAAAGAATCAGACACACTTCTCACTCTTTGACATTCAAGGATCTTCTCTGTCAAGTAGAAAATCATTGTAAGCCATTATCATGCTGCTTCAAGTTCACATTAAAATTGTTTCACAAACAAATCTGTCAGAAGCAGATCTCATCAATTTAAAGAAGCTGTCCTCCCCTCCATCAGCCTGCTAAAAAACCTCTCCCCACCTCTCTTCCCTAATTCTTTGTGCCAGCACAGCACTTCATGCTGTTACACAATGGATAGCATCAGTCACTCCTAATTTAATTCAGATCAGTTTCCAAATCCAATCTATCATGGAGCGGACTAAATACTCTTGACAGGACATGGAAAAACATGTCCTGAGACAGGGAATAACAAGCAGGAGAATAGGATAATACTGATTCTTTCAGCACCACTAGCACTTTATATAGCATTATCTATCATGAAACAGTAATCTAGAACATGTTCTCCAGAAGGGTTGTGAAACTTTCACCCTCAGAGATCCTCAAAACCCGAGAGTAGCCCTGAGGAGTTTCACTCATCTTTAATGCTCATCCTGATGTGAACCAGAAGAGTTCCAGAAGTTTCTCTCCTCCCCACCTGCGTAACCTTGTGATTCTAGTTTGACTGCCCTGCTCAGCCTGAGAGCCTGGTGCTTTCCCCTGGGGTCTCCAATAGGGCAACAATAACTTCTGACAGAGACAGACTTGTGAGAGGTAAGCACGTCTCACTAACTGAATCCTCAATAGGGTTTGAGTGCAGATGGTTTACAAGCTATTTGTTAATAAGATGGGCACTAAAAGATGTTAAAATTAGCTGAAAAGCATAGGAATTTTTCGAGAATTCTTTAACCACACTTTAATCTGAAACCATTTTGTTTACTAATTGCTGCACAATAGGGTGTACTCATATCTATCAGAAGAGTTCTATCTACCATACTAAGATAAATTGTTACCTCATCTGTATGTTTCTGGTTGTGAGCCCAGATACACCAGTTGAACAGGAAGATCAGTGTTAATGCTCCTGAAATGTTTATGAAAATGCAATGTTTCACCTAAAGTTCCTACCCTACAACTATTGCAATTTATTAAATTAAATAAATTTTATTCTGTGAAAAAGCATGTTTTTCTAAATTAGCAAACAGACAAATTAACAAAAAGCCATGCTAATTTTAAGAGTAGTTGTAAAAGTTATTTAAGCTACATAAGTGATCAGTATTTATTTATAAGAAATAATATATTATTATTAATAATATATTGCATGTGCAGAAGAATGACTTATAACCTCTAGTTAACATACTAACTTAGGAACCATAAACCACAGCTTATAATAGATAATACACACAGAAAATCCGTGCAACAACAAGGCTGAAGGCAATCAATCAGTAACATATTCATTAATAAAATAACCAGCCTTCCTGATTTTCCTTTCTGCCTCCTTCCCTTAACTTCTCTGTGCAGCATTGTAAAATATAGTTTCAAGCAGACATTTCCATGCCCAGACTGTTCTCAAAAGTGTTTCTCTATATGATAGCCTTTTAACTCTGGTGCATCCATCACACACACATTTGAAGTTACATCAGTGGGGATGGTGAAACACTGCACAAAGTTTTGATGCTGCCTGCTATGGCAAAGGCTGGCTTCACATGCATTGGACCACACACATAATTCTGGCCAATGCAGGATGCCAGTGTCTATATTTCTATATTGCTTTTCTAACTTTTTAATTTTTAATTAATTTCTTAGTTAATCCCTTCTTTCTTTATGTTGACTTATTGATAAATTATACATACCCGTAATGCTAAACAGTTTGTGGGCAGGGAAGGGACAGTTCTCTCAATGTGAAAAACACATTCTTTCCAGCATCCTCTCTGTCCTTTTCCCCTATATTTTGTCCCTGGTTTGTCCTTCCTGACACTGCATCTGTGTAAAAGAACTGGCATCACAGAGTTAATTTCAGGCCCCATACCTAGATCCAGGACCACCCTGAGCTATTGGGACCCTTTAGGCCCACCCACAGCAGCCAAGCCTCAACAGTTACAGAGACTAAAAGTCTCACTCATGTCTCAAGAGGAACATGTTATACTCATAGGACAGCAGAAATAAAATTTTGGTTTTTGAAAAATTGTCTTTCCTTAGAGCATGAATTGGAGCTTGAGGATTTATTTTCTTCTTGATTCTTTTTCTGTGCAAATATTTAATCACTTTCTGGATCTGTGTATTGTAGATTTGTTTTGATCCATGCATCTATTTATTACCTATTCAATTTTCCATTTCAAGTCACCCTGATTTTATTCACTGTCTCCTTACATTTAGAAATTCATGTCTGAAACACTGAATTCATCACTGAAACATGTTTTCAATCATGGCTTTGCATATGACATCTGTTACTGCACATAAACACTTTCAGAAGTACACAGGAACTATCTAGTGCTATTTTACAGATACATTAAACAGACAGTTTTGCTAGTTTGAAACCCTCCCCAATGCATTACACCTCCCAACCATTTCACTTTCTCGTTGCTGTAAATTAGTTCTACTTCACCTTGAATTATTGTGCTATCAATTTAATGGTAGACTGGAGCTGACATTGAGTACTGACATTGCATAAAGCCTTACAAAATGTTTCTCACAACACATTGACTATCTGCCATTAGCAACTCTATCCTCAACATTTTGCTTATCAAAAAATTACACCATAAAATCATTATTATAACAAGCGGTTAAATTAAATCTATTGGAAGCTTATTAACTGCTAGAAAGAACAACATTAATGAAAAAATTATTCATTTGTTTTGGTGTTCTGGGCTTTTTCAAACAACACAGACCCCGTGTATTCCTCAGTTTTTCTGCTGAACAATAACACATCAATTCCCTTAGGAGGATGCTTTAAATCAACAATAACAAGACACACAAAAAAAAGCAAAAACTAGCAGACAGAGAACACTATTTATGTGGGCAAGCATTTGCAACACTATTACACTCTAATTTTTGTGTTCCTTTTTGACAGGATTTGACTATACACGTTTTTCATTAGCTGGACCTCCAAGATTGTGTGGTTCAAGTCACAACTGCACTTAAACAGACTTAAAAATTTAGATTTAAAAACTGAAGATTTAAAAACTGAAGACCGGATTATGACTCGGTTATATCCAAAGACAGATTTTACAACAGTGTGGGTTTTTGTCACACAATTAGTCTGCTGGATTCTGAAGGGCTGCAAGCCAAGTCATGGCAACATTTAAAACAAAAGACATGATTTCAAACATTCTATGTATAAACCACTTCACCCACTGAACATCACCTCTGCTTTATTTTGAATTGAATTCTAAATTCAATTCTAAACTTCTGTATCTCCTTGGCAAACAACTATTGCCAGAACTACAGCTGGAATGGCCTTTGTGGGTCATGTTAAATTCCTTAGGCTAAAGAGGCACCATTAAAAAGGAAGTGGATTAAGAGCAACTCGCACAGGATGTGAAAGACAGGACTGCAAAACCCAGGAAACAAGTGGTAGCCACTTATAAGCATCTGGAAGAAGTCTCCACTCCATGTGCCTGGGTCATGGCAAGAACTACACTGGATGAAGTCATGAGAAAAACATGAAGAGACAACACGCTGGTAGGAGAAAACTGTCCCACCTTATTCCTTGGAGACCTGGAAAGTGATTGTCACCAGTGCAGGAGCTTAATGTTTAAAAGGAAATACCACCAATTTCAATGAAAGCATCTCTGATAGGTTTATGAGAGAGGATTCTAAATGTCCTTCCAAGAGGGTTTCTCAATACCTTTTCTTCAAAAATTACTCTGAAGCTAACTTCATAAATGTGTAAAATTTGAACATTTCTTAAAACTGCAGAATGGCAAAGTTCCCTCTGCATCTACAATTTGACATCTCCACACAGGTGCACTATAAAACGACAGCCTAAAAGCTGGGTCCCAGACTACCTATGGGATTGTTCAGTCAGAGGTCCTAGCAGCTGCTGTTTTGTCTCAGCATATTTACCTGCTTTTGTTGCCAAAATCAAGTGGATTAAAACAAAATTAAAGCATGCCAGTGGAGGATTGCCTATACAAATTCATACATATCCACACATCATTCATACACAATTAAACCCATTGTGGACTTTGTGTAATAGATATTAACTCAAATGTATGCTGATAGCTTCCTGTTCAAAGCCTTAAAACAAAAATTCTCATTAGCTGTGTAAACAAGATCCATGTGATCAGTCAGCTTTTTCTCCTAAACACTTCAAAAGCCTCAATTAACTCTAAAATTTAGGTTTTTAATAACATCTCATTATTTTAGTAAGTTTAGCTGTTATAAACGTGATAAAATATACTTAATTTTACTCTCAGCAGGAGAAACAAAGAACACGGATAAGTTTCAAGTGAAGTTCACAAAAACAGGAAAAAGGAAATAACTACATCACTGGTCTCATTCATGGATTATACTAAACATGACAGGCAGATATCTATTTCTCTATGAAGACTGATTCCTTTCCATTTTTTAACAGGACATGAATGAAATTGTTTTGAACAGTTGACAGCTTTTAATAAAAGACACCACGCATATTTCTGGATTTGTTTTTTGGACCTAATATTTCATCCTATTTTAAGCCCACAGTGAAAATCATACTACTTGGTTTTTCCTTTTTACTAATTACAGAAAAAAGATTAAGACAATCAACCAGAAAAAAATTAATTTATTGCTTTAGAAAATCAATTTATTTAATTTATTAAGAAAATCAACCACAGAATCAAATTTGGCACTTTGAGTCATATCAGCAGCTCTTCAAAGAACATTTGACTGCATACAAACTATTCACAGCTTCTTAGAACCTATTTAGTATTAACCTAATTTTCATTAGTTAATTTCTCCCATTCCAAACATACCATGTTGACCTATTCTGACCTCTTTGGCTTTCTACAAGTCTTTACCTGGCTACTGCAGTGTGTAGCATAGATACTACAGCACAATAAAATATGTTGCATATAGATATTTACATCTAACTCCTTCTAGGAAAGAGTTAGAAAATCAAAGGAAGTCTTTTCCCTTCATTGTATTGTTTTGCTCTTTAGAATTAATCTGAGGGAGGAAAAAAAGGCTGACTTATGGCAGAGAATTTTGCCATACATTCACTGTGCGTTAGATCACAAGTTAAGTGAATGAATAAGTGAAATTAATTTTCAGGGTTTAATCAAGATGAAAAATAATGTTGTTCCTAAAGATACAGGCTATAAACGTTACTGAGTAGGTTTCTGATCTACTGCAAATTCCTTGCTCAGTTTTGGCTTCCCAAGCCATTAATGTGCCAACATTACTTTCTCTTCCCATCCTTGTTTTCTTCATGTTGGCTGCAAACTTTTGGAGGCAGGAGGCTGCCCTTCAGTGCATGTTTGTACAGCATCCCGCATAAAAAGCCATGATCTCCAATGGACTCTTTGAGCCCTAACTGAAGACAAGCCATTTCACAACCATGTTTTCAAAGATATCTGACATGAAAAAAGCATAGTGAGAGAAAATATACAGAAATGCAAGGTGCATTGGAATTTTAGTTTGGAAGCACTTTTTTAGTTTGCATTGCCCTAATACTATTTTCTAGCCTAAATTAAGTTTGATTTCCAAAGATAGGAGACTCTGAGGAATTCTCAATAGAAGGCATTTCGAAACTCTGCTTTCTGGAATATACTTCTACAAAGAGGATTAATGTAAGTACTCAAGCTATTATTTCTGTTTTAAAGGAAGCATGACAGCACAGGGGTATGAGAATCCATAAGCTTCAAATTTATCCCCAGCATTAAAAGTCAAAATAAGACATGCATATGGGCCTTAAGGATCTTATATAGTCTGCCTATTTTTCCAAGTCTTTTGATGAAATTTGATTTTTTCATAGAGTGGAAGAAATATTAGAAAGCATTAATCAACGAGTCTGTTTGCATTATGCAGTAATAAGCTGACCCACTATAAATTTCTCTAATGATTTTAAATATTTAAATTTTATATTAATTTTGGCTTTAAAATACATCCCTTTTTTTCCTTTTGAAATCTGAAAACATTGCAGATTAACTTTTATTGTCTTCTTGAATTGTGGAATGCAATGCATGTGAGTTGCTATAAATAAACATCCACTATGTTGTAGTAACTGACCTTTGGCCCACTCTTAGTGTCCTTCAGTGCTGAGGGAGAATTCACTAGATTAAATCATTAATCATAACCAATAGCTCTGAGGACAGATCTCTCTTAGAACCAAGTACCAGTGTTGCATGTGATGGTCAGAGGATACAGACTATTAATTCCCAAAAGGACAAAGTTACTACTGGGAATGTTTTAGATGTCATTAGCTCAGCACATCTAGTTTAAGGTGTTCTTCCACCACTGGTATTAATTGTCATGTTTTCTTAGCAGTGCTGATGGACTGTGGTAGGACAGGGCTTTTTAAGGCTGATTTTTAAGTCGTATTGACTTAAAGATCTCATCCAACCACTCAAGAAGGATGAAGTTGCATAACACCTTTATGTAAGCAGTCCCTTACTACAAAAATTATGGGTAAGCGTGCAAAAAAGCCTTACTGCATTTCAAATTTCCATTTTCCATTTTCACGCAGGTTTTAGTTGTACTTTTAAACTTTTTCTGTACTAGAAAGTAGTATATAGATACTGTTATGTACTTTCTTAAAAGAGCAGGGATAGCTGATTTTATATGCAGTTGCTGAAATTAAACAGCTTTTAAAATTACTGCATTTTTAATGTCATACATGGTTTCACTGCGGTAAGATACAGAAGAACATTTCTGAAGAGCAACAATATTGTGGTAGTATTTAGAACTCCCTGTACCTAACTACAAAAACACTGACTATGCTCTCTGCCTAGAAACTTAAGCTCCTTCAAGTGTTAATGAAAACAATGTCTATAAATACATGAAAAATAAATGGGAAACAGACATAAGTTTAAATATCAGAGAAAGGCTATGTAATGACAGCTCACTGGATGCCAAAGATTAGTGCTTGTAACTTTCCTTCTTGTTCCTTCTTGTAATGCACTGCCACAATTATTGCTCCCATGGCTGCAAGTTGCCAACAGACTCTCAACAATACCTAAGAATAGACATCTAGGCATCACAGGAGCTTCATCTCTTCCACACTGTGTAAACAACATTTGTCACATTAAGCTTTACATACATTAGGGACAATTGCTCCACAAAGCAAAGAGAGAACAAATGAAAAGTGATGATCAGATATAGAACGGCTGACGTTAGAATGAGCCAGCTGTAACTGATGGCAGGAAATAATGACGATGTCAGTAACAGCTGCTCACAACATGAGGGGATGTTTTGTCATACTGTATGTTCTAGACAACCACAGCCCCCGCAAAAAACACTACAGCAGATGGACATTTCTGCATTCGTTACCACCAGAGGGTTTCCACAGTGACTCTTCTGCTTCAGTATCTTTCTGCTAACCGGATTCCCTTATTCAACAGACCTAACAGGGGCTTGTCTCTTTCATTTTTGGTATCTGCACTCAGCATATACAAAGTAACTTCCCCCTACTATGTTATATGCTTTTCTCTAGATCTCACTGACAGGAATTATGGGGCAGGGAAGGGGCCGGGTTCAGAAGGGAAGGAACAGTGTTAATAATTCCTTTTTGCAGATCTGACGCTCCTTAAAATAATTTATTCTTGGTTGTGAAATATGTGTGTTTGCCTGCGATAATTTGATGCTACAAAAAGGACAGTAATCACAAAAATCACTTAGTCGTCTACAGGAAAAAAAATAAAAAAGGTATTCTTGTTTAAAGGAGAAACCGGAATTTAAATTAGGACAACTGAGGTTTACCAAACTAGACTTAACTAACCAGGACACTGTCAATCCACTCTTACTGTTCTCCCCATGGTTGCCACTCTGATTCCAGTCACTGCATTTTCAGTGACATCCATGGCACACTCTGGAGACATGATTACTAAGACTCAAGTCAGATTCTAACATAATCTTACATCTAACATAATCTTGCAGTCTCACATTGGACCTTCTTCCCCATCAGTTTGCAGGGGCAACAATATTTTCCACAAAAAAAAAAAAAAATTAAAATACAAATAGAGGAACCACTGTGACCTCCAAGACATAAAACAGGACATCAAAATCGAGTTGCAGCTTTGACATTGTTAATTAATGAGGGAAGGTTGCTGCAATGGAAAGCAGGAAAAACAAAAAGAGAAAAGAGGAGGAAGGGGGAAAAGGAAAAGCCCAAAGAAAACCCCAGACTCTTGAATCTCAAAGTATTTTGGTTGACTGAAAACCACAGCAAAAATAATGTCTTCAGGAAAGAAATGGAAAAGAAACATACAAAATTTATCCTTCTATATTTCACTTATTTGATTGGTTTAAGAGTTTTGCACTTTTGATTCACACAACTCACTCTCAGCAGGTTTGTGAAAGTCAAATTCCAAAGAAGTCAGAATAAGTGAAGCAACAGAGAAATGGCCTATTCTGTTGTTGAACATTTAAATGCATCAATGTATTACCTAAACCCACTTTTCTTATTTTTTCAATAATTTTTAGAGAAAACAGGTACTATAAGGCTGGTTTTTATCAGATTTGTTAAGTAGAAAACTTGTAATACTGAATTGGAGCAGAGGTGCTATAACTAATAATGCACTCAATTAAATAGAGTTAATTTAAAATAGCTTTTGGTGGGCTAACAAAGAAATGTACACTTTGCATTTGTTTTAAACCACTCAGCCAGTGTAAAGATCAGTCTCATTCCACTGTTATCTATGCTGCCTTTCCTCCCCACTAATCCTATCTGTGTAACCATCTGTACACCTTTATTCTGGGTTAATTTTCTGTCACTTCAGTGAGCTTAATTAGCCAGTCCAGGAATCATTGTGATGCACTCCAGGCATATATTGCCTGGAGAGAGATGGTGCCTTTCATTGGCAACTGAATTTTTGACCAGTTCTCACAGAACTTCTTTCATAAGTACCCTATTCCTTCTAAACTGCAAAGCTTTCAACTTCCTGGGCTTGTTATGCTGTTTGAAACACTTACTCAATTGTCATAATCTCTTCCACTAAATCCACAGTGGAGGAACTGGAAATAAAAAATGGAAAAAAGGAGAAAGAAATCTATGCTCTCTCCCCCACCAGAAATATTAAAGATTGTGTATATCTATTAAAAAAATATTCCTTTTCCCCTTTTTGTGTCATGTTTGATTTCAGCTCTGCTAAACGCACTGATCCTATTTCAAATAAAACTCAATTTAAAAGTGCATGCACATTATACTAATGTTATGAAATTATGTAAATGCAGAAAAACATATGCTCCTTAAACTTCTAGAATAGTTTGTCACCCTGAACATATCCTGCTAATTTAATACCAAAACTAGATTTAAAATATTAACTTTGCTGAAGGAAATGACTGAACAAATTTGGAGTTTAACAAACGGCCACCCCAATCTATGACAATACTATACATATCCAAGGCATTATTGTTGTTACAAAACATTCAATTTTGGCATAGCCAGACTGGAGAAATTAGGCAGAAGAACTCTGGACATGCTTCTTTAGGAAAATAAGCCTGCCTGCCCCAATATCACAATTTTAGTTTACACAGTGGCAACATTTTTCTAAAAGAGTTCTATTACAGTTGGCTTATCATGGCAGAAATGTTGTCAATAGCTTTGACAGACAGGAATTTTGCAGTGAGGTCATAGGCTTAGTTTGGATCTTCCCTTGTCTGATTAGACAGAGAGTATTTTACCATGATTGGCTCTAGTCACTGATGGATTTTCATTCCCAAATACCTGTCATCACCGTCACTGATGCATTCAGGAAGAGCGAGACTGCAGCCGAACAGCATGATGTGCTGATAGCAGTTGAGACGATTGAGGTAACTGAAGAACTTCAGGAACTTTTCCATTTCAATACTCTTGACAACGGAGAGAACAGAAGTGACAGTGGTGTAGTTATATGGCAGCATTTGGCACTGGCTGTTGGTGATATTTCTGCAGGCACCTGTGAAATCAAAACAGTATGTTTAGAACAATAGTATGACCACTGAAGAGCATGTATTGAACTGAATAGTTAGTATATATAATATATAAACAATGCTGGTATCTCACAGGTAAGATTACATTCCATAATGCTATTATAATACTGTCAAAAAATAAGAAAAAAATTACACCAGTGATGCTTAGCTTGGAAAACCAAATAAGCTTTTAGCTATTTCCACAATCCTCTGACTTATTACAAAACTGGAATAGAAATAAAACCAAACCAATTTCTTTCTGACACAGCCTGGATACAATAAAATTCAATGGAAGCTGAGAACAGAAGTCACACAGAAAAAAATGGGTTCTGAAGCTGCTCTGGCTTTAGCATTAACATAAAGTTTCTCTTTTTGCTACCATTCTACTTTCACAAGTAGAAATTTCATCAAATGAAATTTTATTAAAAGTATTCATGAGATAGTCATGTACCTCCTGCAACTGCAAGACAGTCCCTGCCATGGCATGTGGCAAGAAGCGCTGACATTTTTGGCTGAGATCACATGCATGGACTGCTCTAGACATTTTAAAATTCATGCAGTTCTGACAGAGAAGGGCACAGTTCCTTGGAGCTATCTGATCCTTTTGTGGTACTCACTGGCTGGACAGCAGAGCAACGACTTCAAAATTCATTGATAAGAAGAAGGAATTTTGTGGCGATTATATAATAATTTTTAAAAGAAAGAAGAAACTAAACCCAGGACCTGTCCTTGAAACAGAATGATCACACAGTGAAAAATACAAATAGTCTCTATCCATCATTCTTATAGGATCCTTTCATTTACTGTAAGGCTACAATTATGGGGAATATAAACTAGTTTTGGCAATACCTACAGGAAGGTAAGAAGAGCAGTGAATGGGAATAACAGCATGTGAAAACACTGTTCATCAGAACAGCATGGTTCCTAGTTATATGGGTCATTTTTGACATTCATCTGAATTAAGAGTTTTCTGTTTATCACCAGCAATTGCCAAATGGATTGAACTAGTAAAAAAGTGCTTTTTTCTACTCCAACAATTGCAGTGCAAGTGTACAGTTTCATATTCAGTCCTGCTGAAACTAATTTAAACATTTTCTCTTTCCCATTCTCCTCTTCAAATTGTTCTTACAGCCAGCATCTGCACAAAATACACTGAACTAGGAGGCTGAGCTGACTGGAAATAACCACCTACCTTCTCTCTCAAAGGACAAAGCTCATCGTAGCCCCAAAAAAAGCAACTAGAACTGCAGTTAAGCTTAATCACTCCTTTTAGTTTTAAAAAACTGAGTCATGCCTGTAATGATAATAAGGCCATAGTTCCTCACCCAGAAGGGACTGCTGCTTCCAGATTTACGAGGCCATGCAATGAACTAGCTGTGCACATTAGCCTGCTTGCCTTTTCTCTCTTCTATTGCACCACAATGTTGTTTTTTGGTGAGCACAAGGTGAAAGGAGAGGAAGAGGGGAAAAACAACTATTTCACTTGGATCAAATAATTGGATTGAACAGATTTTTGGCAAAAAAATATTTTTTTCCAACAGAGGAGAAGGGGTGGGGCAGTGCAGTGACAGAAACTGGAGGTTAAGATCTGACCTGCTGAAAGACAAAACAAGAGTTAGTACAGTGAAATCTTGTGGCTGGAGGGTGATGTGATATGTTTTAACCATTGCAGTAACCACCAAGGCCACAAGATCCTTGTAAACCATTTCCCTTTATTGGCTAAATTTCCCTTTGACAGAGATGCTAACAGTACTTCATTCTCTCTATATCAGGTGTTGTAATTAAAACTATCCATTTCTTCAGACCTTGTTTTTCTTGTAGTGTTAAAATTTTTGAGTATGATACCCCTACTGATTTGATTTTAGTAGTCTACTACCATAGAATTAGTTTCTTAAATACCTTGAGATCTGTTATCCTGAACTTAAGTGTACTTTTCCAAGGGTCTAAAGAGTACCCAAATAGTGCTCTTCCTACTAATAGAAATGGTGGAGGTTTCCTCCAGAATTTATTTTATTTAAAATTAAAATAAAATTTAGATACAATATCTCTCCCTTTACTCACTTTATTTCTCTGGGTTTTGCTTCCTCTTATGCAATTTAGTGTAAAACCTGCCTGTTTTTCTCAGCTTTCTCAGTACCAGGTGCAGGTGACAATGGGGGTTCACAGGCTGGACTCTGTGACGAGAGGCCAGAGCTGCCCCATGGCAGACATGGATGGCTTCAGCTGGCACCCAGCAGGTGACCACAGGACACAGCTGTGAGGGCAGCACCGCTGGGAGAGCCAAATTCTGCACTGGGACTGAGTGAGGAAAACAGAAGTGTGAGAAAGAATCCTGTACCACTGAGCTGAGGGCAGAAGGGGAAAAGGCTCTTCAGGCACCATAGCAGGAATTTCTTCTGCAGCCCATGGAAGGGAGCTGGAATGGAGCAGTTACCCACTCTGCAGCTTGATGAGGGCTCCGCGCCAGAGCAGGTAGCCATGCCCTGCAGGAACTGCAACCTGTGAAGGACCAGTGCTGAAGATGGCTTATCCTGAGGAACTGCAACCCATCCAGAGGGCTCACAGAGGATCTGCTCTGGAAGGACTGCAGACCATGAAGAGATCCAGCACTGAAGCAGGGAAAATTGAGATGAGTAAGAAGCAGCAGAGTGGAACTCTTACAGACTTATCACAACGCCATTCCCCATCCTCCCGTGCCACTCACAGTAGGCAGGAGGTACAGGAGTTGGAAATGAAGGAGTGAAGCTGAGCCTGTGAAAGAAGGGTAGGATGAGGGAAAGTGTTTTAGTTCTTATATTTTTTTCTCACCATCCAGTTCTGGTTTTAATTGGCAATCTTTCAATTAATTTTTCCTGGGTTTGTTTTGCACCTGATAGCAAATAGGGGAAATTATAGGTCACCTTTCTGTATGGAAGGCTAGACAGAAGCAAGGACAGGGACACATCAAAGATGGAGTAACAGATTTAGATCATTTGGATAATTCCCACTACAGGTTAAAGACTCTCATGAGTCTCAGTTATATTGACTATATAAGAATATAAATCAAAGGAAAACTTTACATGGACAGAAAACCAAAATTAAACTGTGGAAGGAAATAGCTTAAAAAAATCTAGACTTCAATTTTTTTCAAGCCTAATCAACATCTCTGTATCATTTTTACTATTTCCTCCAGTCTAAAACTCTCAATCCCTCTAAAAAGCACTCTGTTGGTTAATCTGCAGCTGTTGGTGTCAGGACGTGGTTTGAGTCATGTTTAAAAGTCAATAAGGAAACATCACAGAGAGTTTTGCCATACTACTCAAAATATACCAGTCAATGTAAGTAAGTCATAATTTTCTTCATACTTTCAGTTTGGATCCAGTTCACTTGGCTTTGCTTTTAAATCAGATAGTTAAAGATCCTTCTTTTATTTTTTTAATGATTTTTTTTGCTTTCCTTTAATATTTCCCCTTCAAGACTCCTAAAAATGCTTATCTTTTAGGCATCTGTCCTGAATTTGCCATCATAAATAGTGAGATAATGAAAGCATTTCATTTCTTTGAAAATTTCACCTCTTCAGTGCCTGAATGATTCTTCCCATCTATTGGAGACCCCTGCTGTCTCCCCCCCAGAGTCTCTTTTATTCTGGACACAGTGGAAATTACTGTTTATACAACATTTCCTTTTGTATTTCACCTTTACCTTCTTTTCAATTTCTGTATTGCAATATCAGCTTCATCCTACAATTCCTACAACCTTGTATTGTTAATGCAACTCTTATTTTCAGATATACCTTTTATATCCCTATTTGTATACTTTCTTCTCCACCCAAGATCTCAGAAATGATCTAACAATTATGACATATAAAAAGTGCATATTACCTTTTCAATCATGACTGCAATTGACTCTTCAACACATCCCACCTTGCTTGTGATGCTTTGTTATTTTCTGCTACTTGGATTTCATCCAACTTTTCTGCACTTAATGATTTATGGTCTAGGTAAGATTTTTGAAATTTATTTACACAAGAATTTTAAAAATACTTACAAGGGTGTAAGCTATTTAGATACATATAATTTCAGCCTATTTAAATCTATAGTCACTGGAGTGCATTTTTTGGACCAATGTCTTAGTTCTAAAGAACCAATATACTTTTATGTCCCTTGAGCCTCAGTTTCTTTTTTTTTCCCCTCATGGAATGCTGAAACAATTAGAACACAAATACTGCAAATGTACCTTTATCTAAATAACAAATTAAACACTTGTTTAAATCAGACTGCCTTGTCATCCTACCAAAATTCAGTCTATCTAAATGAATCACACATGTTTTACATGCAGTTAAAATTACAGATACTAACGAAAGCATTACAAAGACTGTTCCTAAGTTTATTTTCCTGTACATTTTGAATCACTAACTGAATATTTGAGACTGACATACCAAGATGTAACATCTTTCATTGTATATCCAAAATGAGACATCTAACTCTGGAAGGCATCTATCTCATTAGAAGTGCACTGTTTTAGTAAGCATTACTTGGATGCCTCAAATCAGAAGGGAGACGTTTGTGAAAAGTTGCAGAACCTCTCTGTCAGACCATGGGTAATTAAGGGAATTTTTAAGTTTAACACTGTTCTCAAGATCCTGATGGAATAAACTGCTTAAAACTCTTTAGATCCTTACATCTAGGGATAAAAGTTAGCCATAGACTATATGAACAATTTTTTTTCATCATTTCAGAGCACCAGCAGACCCTATTCAAATCAACAGGGGAGGTATATGCCAAATGACTTTTTAAAAGCTATACTTCAGGTTATTTTGAATTTTAATCTTGAGACTAGACAGCTTCTCTACTTAGAGCATCTTTTAAGCATGTGCTGAAGTGCTGTCTGAATAGGAATGAAGTTAGCATATGCTCAAGTGTTGTTCTAAATAGTTGCCTTCCCTTTTTAAAGATGTCACTCTCTTGACGTCTGTAGCTCCTTGAGATTTAATGTGAACCAAGACACACTGTCATCATAACACTAGAAAAATAAAAAATTTGCTAAAGAGACATCTGTAAATGAAGAAGGTTCCAAATTCTTCATGACAAGGAAAGTAGAGTGAAAGAAATTGAAGTAAACACAATGAATGAAGAAGAGCTGAACCCCCCACCTTTGTTTCCTGCTAGGATTCTCTTCAATTGCACACAGTCCTTCTGTATTTATTCAGGTACATTTGCACAAAATCAAAACAGTATTTTAAACTTCCACTTATATTGATGCTTAAAAAGAAACATCATGTACAAAATGCATGTCAACTGCTCTGATTAGTTCAAAACTTCTTCTAGAATAATAGACACAATTCATTTCTGCAACTCTATTAAATAAGTATTGAATGATAATTTCATAGGAGTCATTTCAATAATGATACCATGAATTAAAAAGAAGTTCTAGTCAGTAAGAAGCTTATAAAATACGAATCACACTGTTCAAAAGCATTTATTTCTTAAGGTTTCCTTACTGATGTATATCAGGCAACATGTTTCATTATCTTACAACTAAAGCACAGGTCCTCTTAGAGAACTAAATCATTCCTTTATTATATATTCACCTTCTAAAAATTGCATAAAAAGCTGTAGTTTCAAGATTAAAATTAATCTCTAATTTTTAAAGATGGTGACTTAGTGAAAAGTAAATTATTCAACAGCTATCTTTCTCTAAACTGATGCCAACCACTACCGCACAGTTATTTGCCAAAAGAAATCAAGAGACCAGTGTTTGCTTTGTTGCTGTCTCCCATTTATACCTGCTCTCTGTTAAAAAAATCCACTAAACAGTAAGGGGATGCTTTATCATTACCAAAATTTGTAACATCCACACAGAACAACAAACCCACTGGTGACAGTATCCCCATTCCATGATACTTCTCGTTTCCTTTGCAACTGACAAACTATTTAGTTGTATCGTGGAAATACCTAAAAGCATCCATTAAGCATTGACAAAGTGAAGGAAAAGACAAATTAACACCATACTCTGGTGTAAAAGTACAATATTACAAACAACTGTCAATAGCAAGGTCCCCATTTCTAATAGCCTCTCTTGACAAGAACAAAATTGTGGGGTTGACCAGGATTTCTCATTCAAGAGGGCTACCACAGGCAATAAACCTTTGGTAAATACTGTGTCTGTAGATAATACAAAAGCAGAAGTGTGTGCAAACAGCAATATCCCCATTACCAAAATGTAAAAATGATGAAGGGATGGAAAACAATGTAAAAGAAGTCCCCATTCTAGCTGTGAAAAATAAGCATTTCTCATTTGCTAGAACAGAGATCCTCTACAGTATACTACAAAATGGAAACATGGATTACTAAGAAGCACTTACATAAAAGCACTAATAGCTTTTATTTTAGGTGATATTTTAGGCATAAATGATCCTTTGGGAAATTATCAGAAGCAATTTACACATGAAATGTGTAATGTTTTAGTCCCTAAAGAAAGGCTTAAGAGGAGTGCATTTATACAGCCTTATTACAGCACAAAGACATAATCTGAATATAAGCAGTAGTAAGTTGGTTACATTTACATGTGGGTAGATATTTGACAAACTCCTGTCTCCTGCGGGCTCAAAAACAGTGATGGTAGCCTAAAGATAGAAGCAAGGTACTTCTCAAGTAAGTCTCCAACAGAAGGTCATGGCTTTTCTCAAGTCAACTGACACAACCAGAAAAACATTTCACAAGACAATTGAACTGATGCAATGGTACCATACTGCTTCCTTTCAACCATGTGTGCTTGCCATTTCCTTTGAAACAACTTCTGTGTCAAAGCACGCAAGAGCTAACTTAGCCAGTGTTACAGCTGAGTCAGCTCACTGAGCAAACAAATGCCATATAAAGCATGCAGCACAGTATGGTTCAGAGCAAAGGGAATGGGGACACTTTGTCAGTATCACCAACCTTTAAATGAAGCCCATCTGACTCATAATAGTTTACGTGGGGAAGAGGAAAACAAACTATAGAACAGCAAATCCCATCCATGGATCTGAAACACAAGTCAGGCACCAGGAGTAGCTGAGAACAACTGGTCTGCATTTAATTTCATTCAGCTAATGAATTATACAATTTGAAAGGAATTAGAGATTGTCAACTCCCCCCTTGTGCTCCACAAGGTACCAGAGGGAGAGGTGGTAAGGCTACTGACCACCTGCAGCAGAGAGAAAAACAATTCATTATCTCCCAGGTATGGAGTGGATTACCCATGAGGGAAATACAACTCATATTTTAGATCAGAGGTGAAGTGTTATCATAATAATTTTTTAAAGCAATCTGTACCAGCTGCTTTAGAGTGGAACACCACACCCAGTCTGCCCCAGACACTTCTTGCTCAGAGCAAGTCTTAAATTCTAACTCAGCTATTCTCTTGACCAAAGAACATTACAAAAGGCTGGACACTTCATCAAGTCACTTCATTTTTTGGAGCCCCACATCTGTCAGCAAGTTACTTCCAGATGCTGCTCTTCTAGGCTGAAGCACATACTTTTTAATCCCTTGGGCAGGCACAGCTGAGAACAGGTAAGCTCAAGATCCAAAGCTGAGGCTGAATATTTACCCCCCTGAAAGCAGGCCTGTGTTCCAGATCTGGTATTTTGATTAGTCATTTCCTAATTACAGAATTCTTTAGTGAAATTGGAGACATATTTCTAAGAGCCTGCCATTAAGGCAAATATTTAAATTAATTTTACACTTAGATTTATCATTATAGGCTACTTTCCACGGTACATTAAGTTGGACAGGACTTTGCTATTCTTCTGAAACATATGCGTGACTTTACCCCTCTTGATAGGGCTTTTTTAAAAGCAGGGGGATAAAAAATGGTAGCCTCCACTGGAACCAGGCAGGCATCCAGATGTTTTTGGTTGGGGTTTTTTGTGGGTTTTTCTAACAAACATGTTTTCAATAAGTGAAAACGAATGCTAGTTTGATTGACACATTTAATTATGTACCAATACTGTTATGTTCAAAACAAAACAAAAAACCCACAGTGCTTTTCTAAAAGACTTAAAATAGTTTAGGTTATAAATAGGTCAGCACAAAAATAGGCTGTGCCTGAGCTGTCCAGCTCTTTCTGGTTAATTACCTTTCTAGGATAGCCACTCTTCTGATCTATTTAATAAGAAATTAGGCGCCTTTTTCCCAAGTACATGTCATAGTGATAATTATACCTAACTCAGTTTCAGATAAAACTAACACAGAAAACTCCTCCCTGCAAAATCTGTCTAGAACCTAAGAGCACAATACAGCACCTCACACTTGAAAAGAAAAACACTGCAGTACACATAAAATGTGCTTTGCAACCTGCAGCTTCCCATGTGGAAATTCACTGGGGAAGTTTTAGATCTGGGTGCTGATCTTCAAAGCCCCGGAAAACTAAGATTGATCAGTCTAATAAATTAATTGTTTTCCCTATGGGAAATTCCCACAACTATATTTTTCAGAGGTATGTATGTGTTTGTTTTGTTATAGCATTGTCATTATCTCTAAGATTGATTGTGTTAGCCAGAAATACTGCAGCCTAGATCTTCTCAATTTGATAGCCCATTTTACAGGACATGAGATGCAACTTCCCTGGCCATTTCTTTGTCCAACTGCTACTGATTCTCCTGTTTATAACACTGGAAGTTTCTTTTAAGCATTGCATTTTTTAAATATTCAGTGAAGGTCTAATTCCTTTTCTACCTCTACAGTCAGAATGCTTCTGTTTGCAGACAACCCTAGCTGGCTACACAATGCAGTTATTCTTTAATGTTCCAGTTTTTGCTGTGTGAACAAAGAGGAATTCTGAAAAACTTTCTCAGCCTGAGAAATTAGAGGTCAAAAACAACCCTATATTTTAGTGTGCAAAAGGAAAATGTTTAAGAGCTTTATGATTAAGTTTACTCCAGCTTTATGTCAGTTCAGGTTGTATTTAAATCTTTGGAACATGATCCCTAAAAGTTGCTTGTGCAAACTGGGATTTTTAAATCCTTGTTCTTAAACTGCTTTTCACAGAATGGAAAGTCCATTTTGTTCTTTCAAATAAATCCACTAATAAATATCAATAGCTTCCTTCAATGCTCTCTCTTATAGCTCATTGTTTAATTGCCTGTTTCAGCTGGAGAGAAATGACAAGTTTCCCCATGAAAATTAGGATTATCTTAAATGTCATTAAACCAGCAGCAATGTTAAACTTTTTTCAACCATGTAAAATGTTCATGTTGTACTCCCAATTTTTTTATACCCTAGAATCACAGAACTATTGGTAGAAAGAGTCCTTTGGAGGTCTCCACCTAACTTTCTGCTCCAAGTGAGGTTGCTGCCAGCATGCTGTCATCCCTGACTTTGAGTCTTGGAAACACCCAAGGAAAAGGATTCAATCAATCATAAAATCACATACTGCTACCAGATGTAAGGTGTACCTTTGGAAACAAAGTGATCAATCACAATATAGAACAGAAAAAATATATTAACATCATCTTTTTGTTGAAATAGCCACACAAATACATTTTAAATAGTTTCAGACAACCTGATGGGTCTGAAACAAAAGCCAGAGCCTGCAACTCTCAAACAATTATCTTCAGATATGCCTTGCTTCATTGTTACCATCCTTGAAAGTTTCACTAAGCATGTGATGTCTTGCTTAGCCTCTTGGTCAATTCATGATTCAGTTTGACAACAAACATCTGTTTGACATGCAAACAACAAAGTATAAAAACCCATGATGAATGTAAAACACGCATAAAGCTGAAAATCTTCCATTCTTTCAAGTTTTAAAGGAACACACATCCACAACTCCAGAAGCACACATCATTTAAACTCAAACAAAGCTGATTTTATTTCCAAAGCTGAGCAGAAGTGGGAATCTCTCACTCTAAATGAAACCACTGAAAGGCCAAAGAGTAAAAATACATGGAACTTCAAGGAGGGTGTGTTAGTTATTCACAGAACTTACTGCAATATTAATCCTAACAAATATTTGAAGTCTATTAGATATCTTACATGGAACATTGTTTCATCAGACTGAATTTGAAGAGATGAACTACAAACAGAAGAACTGCAATAATGAGCCACAAATTTATTAAAGAGAATTGAAATCACAAGTTTAGCTAGAGGTAAATGTATGACAATGTTAACAATATCATTACAATTTTCATATAAGCATCTGAAGTTTTTGGCAAACTTGCAGTTACCTGACAACAGTAACACACCAGGTGATAAAAGCTAGCAAGCTTTTTTTTCCCTTATAGGCATAAATGGTAAAGAAAAATTGCTCTATATATTAAATATAATGGCTTTTAAGAATCCTTTGGATTTCAGCTAATATATTTCACATGTCAGAAACTTCAGTTTCCTTTCCAAGCTATGCTCATGTAATCATAAAAAACAGCAATGGTAAAACTGATGAAAACCAGGTTCTTGATAATGAATTTTGTGAAAATCCACATGTTTCTCTCAGCTTACTAATTTTGCCTTGTGAAATGCAAATACAATTTCAAATTTCTTCAAGGGAAGAAAAGCAGAATTTTGATTCTTTTGACTAGTGAAAAAAATTTTAAATGAGAACTGTATTGCCAAATTTTAAGGCAGCTTTTTTCACTGTCTTTAATTCTGAGAGAAAATTCAGGTATAAGTGAGGTAATGAAACAGACTGTACTGCTTGAAGAGAAAACACTCTCAAGCATGGACTCAAGCACCAACAAAATTAATAATTACCATATTAGTCTAATCATGCTTGCTTTGCATGGCAAAGATACATTTGAGTGGCTAAATTCCTGCCCTTATAATTAGGACACTCCTTATGTTCTTCTGTGCCAATATGAAAAACCAAAACCATTTCCCGTTCAAGAGAAAATAATGTTTTAACAACATCTTGAATTCTTTTTTTATTTTTGAGGGCAAGAATACCCTAAAAATCTACCATGGGTCCAGGGCTGCTGTTACTCCTTACACAACTGAGTCTACTCCAACTTGTAGGAGTAATTAAACAAAAAGTGAGCTGAAAGACAAAATGATTTATTAGATCGCTGCTGGAAATACTGGGGATTAGGGAGACTCAAGCTCAGGACTGACTTGGGATGCAGTTACTGGATACCTTAGCTTCAGCAGGAAAAACGGATTTAGTATGAGAAGCACAAGGTTGAGATAGAGAGACATGGAATTTCTTGTTTCTGCACCACTCGTGACAAATTATGTCCAGCTATCCCCATCGCAGTTTTCATATTGCTCCTTCCTACCAAACAGAAAGGTGAGATAGACCCTCTCTGTAGTAGTTCTGGGAGAACACAAAATTCTTTGTAGTAGAATTCTAATAGTGGCAGAACCCCAAAGACATAATAAGAAACGCTGTGTAGTGACAAAGAGATCTATTTCATTTATAAATTGAACATAGCTGAGTGATAAAAGAATCAGGGTAACATCAAGGCTGAGTGAAGGACTGCAAAGAAACGAAGCCGTTCCGTTTCAAAGATGCGTTAGAAAGGTGAAAAGACCCAAGGTTCCTTGGATGCAAGCAAGCAACCATAAATCCTGTGCTTTTTGAAACTCCTGCGCTTTCTGAAACTTTTGAGACAGGGACTCGCTTTTACGAGAAGACTTTTCCACTTTTTATTCCTTGAAGCAATCGTTTAGGGCTCGGGGGGCGTTCACCCTCCTCCTCACTTGCGCAACTGACCGTGTTTCGCTGCCCGGGAGCGCCCGCTGCCCCGATCCTGCCCCTCTCCGCCTCGGCTTCTGCCCCGCTCCAGGCCCCTCTCCGGTCGCACTCCTGCCCCGTTCCAGGCCCCACTTCTGCCCCACTCCTGCCCCGTTCCAGGCCCCGCTCCTCTCCCACTCCTGCCCCGCTCCGGCCGCGCGGGACTCGCGTTCGCGGCGCCCTCTGGCGGCGGCGCGGGGCAGGAGCGCGGCCGGGCCCCGCAGCGGCGGTCGGGCCGTGCTGAGGGGCGCGTCCGGCCCTCACCGCCCCTCACCGCCGGCCGGGCCGCGGGGATGCCCCTATGGATGGGCATGGCTGAGGATCAAACTTGGCCGTGTTACTTTTCACGTTAGAATCTGGCCACCGGTATAGTTCTCCACTGAAACTGCTCCTGTGAAATGGCAGAGGTGCTACGAGACTGTCTGCTAGCGGAGATCTACGGGAGACTTGGCACAAAGAAAAAGCAGTATTAAATATACATATGCAAATACACCAGTGAATGGAAGAAAAAAATCAGATACTAATACTTCCTGTCCCAGTGTATATTCCATTCATCTACAGGATGTTTTTCTAGGAAGAAGGTCAGCCCTCACTCTCTCTACTTCTGTCTCCCCAATCATTAGTATTACAAAACAGGGAGTCATGCTTCATCTGAATCAAGTCTCCCGCTTTACTGCCTCAGTGCAGTCAGCTTTTATTTCCAAGAGAAAAAAGTAGCAATAAATTGTATTATTATTTCCTTGGGAAACCATGTTTTATTCTTTTTAATAGTTACTATTTAAAATGTGGTCTTTTTTCTTTTAAGCATTGATTGACAGATGAGTAGAATATTACTGCATATACTTCTAAACTCTATGAATAAACACTACAGAACCTATTGATTCACCTGACTCCCATCCTGATGGTTTTGCTATCAGAAAACTCTCCAGTGAGCTGTCCTCATGACTTGGGACCATGGTCCATGCCTCCAGAAAACATTTAGATATGAAGTCACACAAACTCAAATACCTCAATAGGAAAAACATACTCTTTCACTTGCTTCCCAACAGAGAGGTAACACAGGATACATTTAACTCAGAAGCTGACTTTTGGTAGGGGTCACCATTATATATTCAAGAAAAATTATAGTAATATTGGGCAAATATAAGGAACAACCACCTAGGACTATAACAACAACTTCTGGCAACATAAAATCTTGAACCTTCAGAAGTCAGAAGTTTCCAATGGACTATTGTTTCTACGAGCCCCAACAGACCAACTCACAAGCATTTCCATACTTTCTGGTTTTCCCATTATCCGGTGGCAGTAAGTCCATGAGGTCTTTTTTTTTAGCTTACTGCCTGATACGAGAAAAAAGAAAAAAAAAGGCAACTCCTCATATAATGAAACTCCACATATAAAGTAACTGTTCTATTTCACCTAGACACTCAAAACGGTCTGACTATCCCCCACAACAACTTACTAACAAGCCAGCTGTCTTCCAGAAGGAAACAGTGTCTTCCTTTTATTTAGTGCCTCCCACATCTAAGTCTTTCCATGTCTCTATTGGTCTGATTGCCTGCTATTTGCCTTTTCCAATTCAACTGCTATCTTTCTTAAGTTACACAGACGTGGCAGGACTTTCTATTTTGTTTTTGGTAGACTTCATGATGAGGATTCTCATGGAGACAGAATGCTGACTGCAGCAAACCATCAGGTCCTTATTTTGGTCGCAACACTAGCTGAAAGTCCAGCATTGTATTTGATAGAGCTGGCATTGTTTCCCACTGTCCAGCATTCTTTTGCATCTATTGGCACAGTCATTTAAACATTTTATCAGTCACCGTTTCCACTATGAAACCTTTATGTGATTCCCAGCTACTCATTTTAGGAAGCTAAGTCTGTATTAGCAAAAATGTTATTACTTGACTATTTTCTGTTTTCCCTGATCAGAAAACACTGTCTGTCTGTAAGATTCCACCAGCAACCTTCTTCACTCTGGAGCCTAGCCATTCATTCTTATTTCTCCTATGCATTTTAACAAATGCATAGTCTGTGAGAAGAGGTCTGTAAGATTTCTTGGTGAAGACTCTTGTTAACAGCATTTTGAAAAGCCAAGTATGTTGTATTAACCAGCATTTTCACTGTTGCCTTCAAAGAACTTTCTAATAAATTTGTGAGCCATTGTATCATTCATTCCTATTTACCCACTAATCTATTCTTTGCTAGAATTTCTGCCAAAGAACTTCCTTCTTCTTTAAGGACTTCTTAAGTACTTGATGTCATATGTGCCAAATTTAATTCCCCTCCAGTTAGTAACTCAGCAATGTCTTACTTATGTTAGTTTCAAATCTTTACTGAATACCATATGGTCACAATATTTATAATTTCTCTTATTAATGTCTTTTACTGAAGTTGTGGTTCACCAGTAAAGCAAATCCAGCACTAGGAATACTAGCATCCGACCAAAATCTTAACAGCCACATGAATGCCAGTCCAAATGTGTTCACAGAATTTTGTCTGGTTGGATTTGAACTGGCAGTCTCTATGTCATATGACATATCATTTATCTTTTATTGTACTGCATAAAATGAGCATAAAGTCCAAGTTACACATGCTTACTAAATGAACAGAAATGCATTCACCTCTCCACATTTGAACCAGATGAAACTTGGACTGATGGATGACCTGCTAGTGTGCCTTGGTGATGATGGAACATCAGTCTGACACACATTTAGAGGTTAATTTCCTTACAAGATACGCTTAAAAAACTCAAACCTCCATTTCACATGGGTTCAAAAGTGATTACGTCAATTCATGGGAGGACAAACAAGTGCTCACCAGGACTCACTGCATATCACTGGAATCTGCTACCACATAGTGTTCAAGTGTCTCAGCAAGCCAGCCCTAGCTCATTCTTCTTCAGGTATGTGATAATGTTCACAGCTGGATTCAGACACTAAGCAAGAGAGAAATAATTTCATCTACTACCACTAATCTGATGTGGTCTTTAAGTTTTACTTGTCCCAAAAAAAAATGTTTACTCCATCAGAATATTGCAGTTTCACTGCTCCAAAACTCATTTATATCTCACTGTCCTCCACATCAGAATACTTAAGAACTTCCTGTGAACATCAGACCATGTCCTGTGTTACCTTAGGGATCTCTCCATGAAGAAAGCTTAGTTGAAAAAAAAAGATCAAAGAGACTAAAGATGAGTATAAGGAGTTAATTTGCAAAGGCCAGGACAAGAAAGGAATTGAGTAGAAGACAGTGCTAGAAAGCTCCTGCTTTCTAGTCCTCCATGCCTTGGAGAGCCATGGGAACACACAGTTATTATGAGATCAAATTCTTCTGGATATTTAATTATTAATTTTTTTTAATCTACACACAGAAATAAGACAATGTCCCCATGAATATGGATAAGCAAAACACTTGAAAGTGGAATCAAAGAGTGCGAGGTTATTGATTAGTAACGTACTATCTCCGGGTTTTGGTTTTTGTTATCTCAGTTTGGGATGCGATTTTTTTGTTGTTGTGTTTCTTGGGTTGTTTTTAAGAAATCTTGTAGTATATCAAATTTGACTTTGAAAACTTTTTGTCCTTTTCTCTTTACACAGAAAATACTACGCCACAATAGAATTCCAAGTAGTCATGCCTGCTGAATATACATGCAGTCATACTGCTGTTGGAATGATCTGCACTTACCAGAATAGAACACATACTTGGAAAGTGTTAGAAGTGCTTCTCTGTATATTACCAAAAAGATTAGAAATCCAAACCTAAGGCTGTCCTGAGTCACTGTAGTAATGTCCCTGCATTACCACTGTAGTAGGGAAAAATATCATGTGCCATACACATGTGCATATTACATATACATGTTATAAGCATCTCAAAAGAGTTTAATTCCAACATAGTAAGAAAAGACAGAAGAGCTTTACACTGTTTCATCTATACTTCCTGGAATTTCAGGTATCTCAAACATGATTATGAAAACATTATGATTTCTTGCTGTTCCTTGGCACAGTGATAATTTGCCAAGTTGCCAAAAGAAGTAAATAAATTAACCACTAATAGGATTCAAGCGTCCATTTATATACATTTATTCTGAGTTTGGGGTGCAGGGGGAGAAAAAGAGAAATCTACCTAAGAAAAATCACTTAGCAAATAGAACCTGCAAAAAGCCTGAACCATTCAGATGGCTTATGAATGAAGTCACTATAGTTTAGGGGAGAGAAGAAAATACTGATAAATCAGTGATTTACATTACATTTTCTCTATGACCTTACGAATAAGTTTTGCTCTGTGCTCCGGTGGGATTAAGAAAAAAGGAATGGTAAGCAGCTCCAGAGAAATGGATTCATTTCAATATGGTACCCTTTTGTTTCAGCAATTAGCAAAGCAGTATCAGGGAATTCTTCACTACCACTAACATGATGAATCAATAACATTTACTATGACATTAATGAAATGCACCTACCTTCACAGTAAAAAAAAAAAGTCCTGATCCCAGTTAATTGTTGTTACTGTCTCTCAAAAATGCCAATAGAACTTCATTGCAACACAAAAAAACCTGCTTCAAATTAGAGAAGAATTTATCCATTAAGACATAAAAAGTTATAACTGCAATTACATGCCAAGATCAGGAATGTACTTGCCACATGCATAGTTTTAAAGAAACAGAATTTACAATCTACAGATTTATAAGTGCACTAACTCATTTCTAGGCTTGGTAAGCCTGATTATCACCAATTGAAGAATGTATTTTAAGTTTTCATACTGAGA
Organism: Molothrus aeneus; assembly: GCF_037042795.1. NCBI lineage: Eukaryota > Metazoa > Chordata > Aves > Passeriformes > Icteridae > Molothrus > Molothrus aeneus. Next base: position 47,894,747 of record NC_089649.1, on the reverse strand, counting down.
GAATTTACAGCATCTTCCTTAACAGGTTGAACAAATGTTCTGATAAGAAACCAGCTGATTGCAAGATGGAATGTACGCAACAAAATAAATTATGGAAAGGGACACACGTTCCTTAGACCTCATAGAAACACATAGGGGAGCATGCCAATAGTATGCTCTGTAGTTTTGGGTCAGAACCATAGAGCCAAATAAAATATAAACTTACTTTTTTTCTGATCCATTTTTTGTGACACAGATGGACGGGTAGGACTTAATGTTGGCAGAGTGGTCATCCTCTCAGTGTTGTTAAAAGAAGCCTCTGTAGACCACAACGTCATTTCCTCTGCAGTGGCAAAGAGCTGGGTGCTGTCTTCAGCGCCCTCTGCCAAAGCAGCTTCAGAGGCAGGTTGATGACTGAGCACTGTGGCTTGAGTTGGGGGATCAAAGGAATTTTCCTGGAAAGACTCTCTAAATATATTTGAGTTCTTGTTCATTTGGTCAACGTGGGATAAAGGCGTGGTGGTCCAAGAAGAGGGCTGAGTGCTGAGATCTACTATGGGATCAGTCTCGGAACTATTTTCAACCATATTTGGCAAAAGATCAGGCGACGTTTCAAAGTCACCATTAACTGTGAGGCCCTCACTTCCATTTGAATAAAAGCATGTCTTTTCTAACACTCCTGCAATAAAGGAAAAAAAACACCAAAATTACTATCACCTGGAAAAGTGTTACCAATTTGTTTTGGAAAGTTAATACTAACTAAATACTGGCACAGATTTTAAAAGTATTTTAATATCAAAATTAAAATTAAAGACAAATTTAAGAATTCTATCTGGCAACAAAATGGCAGGAGCACATAAAACATGGTTGCTGTAGGATAAATAAATGAGCTTAAACTATTTTAATCGTATTTATAGTATGTCACCAAATACTTACATGTTTAAAACTACAGAGTGCAATTTCAAGGAGCTTCAACATGCATTCATTCTATCATTATGTAAACAAGATGGACAATGCTATTTTTTACTCCTTTTAAATTGCATCATCTCTTGTTTTCATAGTACCACCATCTTCAGAAATCCAATTCTGAAGCTTTAAGGGTATCAATACATTTTCAACATATTCCATATTCAGTAATTTGTAACATGGAAAGAGATACTGTTTTCTCTGTATAAGATTATGTACTTCAACCACCACTGCTAAATATGGGGCCCTGAGTTGTCATTCTTCTCTGATACTGGATTTTAAATATACAGTTATTGTCTAAAATTTTGTCACTTGCTGGCTTTATTTTTCGATCATTTATCATATTATAGACAAAACCAGACTTTTCTTAGTTGTATATGTTGAATAGTTGCAAGTAATTATAATTCACAAACAGTAAGTAGATCTATCCCAGAAGCACTGGGAATTTAAACTACATAGTAAGATAACTGATGTTTAATCTAGTAATCCAAATAATAAAGAAGACATCTTTAACATGTGTAGAACATATAACTTATTTATCTATATTAAAAACAACAAATATTATCTCAAATTCTTTAACCAAATGTGTTAGAGTCATATTTAATGCTAGAAGAGAAGCGCCACTCTGTATTACAATATAAGAAATTTTTGGCAAATAGCAAAAGTAAATTTTGCCACTGGCAGGTAAAACAGCTTAACAATCATAATAGACACAGTGCACCTAGACTTGATCATTAAAAAAATTCAAAGGAATCATCAAAACATAAAGTCTTTCAAATGTACCAAGTACCTGGGCAACAACTGATAATTTTAGTAATTTTTCTTCATATTCATTTGACTCTTCATTAGCTGCTTGGTACAGATGAACCCCAAATGGCAGGGGGGTTGGAATTAGATGATCTTTCTATGGTTCCATGACTCCTAAGTCCACAGAACACTCAGCACCATCTCTCCCAGACTTAATTCGCATTTTGGTTATTACATTTACCAAAATGGCAGGTTGCACCATCACCTCCCAGTTAGGCCTTGTTCACCTGCCACTGCCGCAGGCTCTGTACCCAGACAAACCCAGCTCCAGGCACCACATTGAGTCCCATAGGGTATCCTGAGCCCATTCCCATTATTGAATTCCTCTTCTCACTTCTCTGTGCACTCTGCTGCTAGAATAAATTAGTTCACTGGTCTGAAATTCAAGGACTGGGCAGGCAGAAATGCTTATTAATCACAGCTACAACGTGATTATGACAGAAGAATCCAACTTAAGTGCCTTTGGGTTGGAAAGCTTTAGAGGTAAGGGAAAAAAGAGAACTGGAATAGCTGAGAAGGGGCAATGTCAGCATTTTCTTTTTTACTGAGCAACTTTTAACTATAGCAAATGCAAACAGCAAGAAAAACTGGTGAAATTTCTGAAATATAGTGAGTTTCGATTAAACAGTTACCATTTGAGATTTATCATATCATCATTTATCCAGGCTGGATTGTTTTGGCTCCAGTGTTACTAACTGTGAGTAAATCTTTATGTCTAACTTCTACTGGACAAACCCAGGGGAACTTTATACATACATACATACATACATATATATATATATATATATATATATAAAAATGTTAGGGTTTCTGGTTTTCCACCAGCAGATGTTCATATATCATTGGGGTTTGGAGGAATTTACTGTGTGTACTTTACAGAAACAACTAAAAATCTCCCACCTGCAAATGATTTAAGCAGCACTTTTTTTTTTGTTTGAGTCCTCTAGTCAAATCAAACAGTAAGTGCATTTTCACAAATAGGGACTAGTATTAATATGATTTGCTAAAGTCTAAGGAAGAGTAAGTGGTTCTGCTCAGAAATTGTGCTCACTAAAATGTGGCTTTATTTGGATGCCAGGTATTTGTGTTCAAACAAAGCACTGAATCTCTAGAATTCAGAAGCCTACTTTGTTTCAAGTTTCAAAAGTTATCAGGTTTTTTTTTTGCAGTTTTCAAAAAGTTAAAATAAGCTTTTTGAACTCCTGTGGGAAAGTGCATAGTATTTTTCCACAATTCAAGAATAGCTTAAGGTATTTTTTCACATTCTCTCTCCTCCTCCTCCCTAGACTCGTCTCTTCTCTTCCACTCAGCATAAAAATAGAAAAAGGCTGTAAAACATTGGTCCCAAAGAGTTATTAATAAATTTTAAATTAAGTTAAAATGATTAGCTATTTATATATCACTCAGCAGAACAAGAGGCAATGCATTACAATACAGGTAAACTCTTGAAAAATGTTTGAAAACCCCCTTTGCTTTAATACCATGGTCAAATAAATACTGTGAAACAAAATATTGAGGCTACCCACTGGATTCTATCCTCTTCTCACTCAGACTTATTTAATTTTTTTTCTGGAACAACAAATAACTATGTCTATCAATGCCACTACATCATTTACTTCTTTCCCTGAGATCCCCAAATGCTTGTTTGCTTCTTCAACCTATCTTTCCAACAATTGCATTTTTTTATTCCGTTTCTACAGTTTCCTAGTGATAACAACTCCTCTTAACAGGGGGACCACACAACGAAGCTCTTCGACACAAAAGGACTTCCTAATTGTATCATCTCCACTGACAATGAGCAGTATTAAAATTCTTTTTAACAATTTTTCCCTCCAAAATAACATCAGCCTGGCTCAGGGTTGCCCTTGAGGGAGGCAGGTGTAGGCCCCTGGCATTCCCCACTTGCTAGCTCTAGATGACAACTCTGTTTCCACTGTTAGGTCACCTTCCTGAGTCACGTCTTTCTTCTCCCACATTCTCCTCTTATCCTGTCCTTTTACCACTGCACCACAGAGACTTTAGGCACTTTATTCCAGGCTGCAGAATCCACTCTCTGAGCTGGGCACCCATTCACTTTAATTTTCATCCTTCCCTCCACCCTTCCCCTAAAAACATTATTTTAACAAATATTTTTTAACAAATATTATTTTAACAATATTTTAAATCCTAAATTAAGCTTACTGGATATGTTTTTATAGCATCTATATTTAAATTTAAAGATACCTAAGAAAACAGAGTGATGCTTTAAAACAATCAGTTCTTTCTTAATCTCTTCAGTGAAGAGAAATTAACTACTCTCTATCAATGTTTGCTAACAGACATGCAGCACATACAGAGCATGCATTTTATTCATGTATACACAGGCACACTATACCAAACTATTCTTCAGACTTGGGTTCATACAGAGCTGCAGATGGTAAACCATAAGCCAGATAGTTAATTAGTTGAGAAATAGATGTAACCATTTTCAATTTGTGTCTCCAGCTACAGCTGGGCACGTCCAGATGACAGAAACATGAAGTATGCCAGCCTTCATTGTGCTTGGTACAAAACAGAACTACTGGGACCAGACCCATTCATTTCAAAGCAACACTTTCCAGCAGTTTTAATGATAATTTCCATTTGCTGTTCACTTTGGGAAATTAATATTTTGCTTAAATATGGACAGGTTTTAAAAAATTGACAGTTTACTTAAAAATGGACAGTTAAGAGATTTAAGAAATAGTCACACTGTTCAAGCTCATAAATTGAGATGCTGGCAGAGTAAACTGTGGAAGATTTCTAGCTCTTCAGAGCAGGAAAGCTTCAAGAGACCAAGTCTATTTAAAAGCTAATGAAACAGAGCAAAGCAATCTAATAAAGTATGGGTAATTGATGAGGAAGTTGTAAAGGAAATAAAGCATTAGTTCACTAGTACAGCTGGCCAGCACATATGAACTGAGATTTCTCCTGCAGGGTCTGTACCCATGACTCTGCACTCTAGAGAAATGGGCACCTTACTGATACTGTGAAGGTCCCATAGTATACCAAACTATTGCATGTCAGTTAAGCTGCAGTAATCTATCTTTCTTTCTTTCTTTTCTTCTTTCCTTCCTCCCACCCCCCTCCAACCTCCCTCCCATCAAATAATTTCTATTAGCCACTCAATACTATCAACTTATTTCTTACACAGTAAGACTTCATACCAGTATTAGAATTCAGTTATTATTGACCTGAAATAAATATGAAGTAATATTTTGGATATATTGTATTATTAGTTACTGTAACAGACTATATTCTATTACACACACTTGAAATCCCCACAGCATTAGTTCATCTAATTCTGATCATCAAATATATTTGCTTCTAGGATATCAATGCATAGAAAATGAAAGCTGCTGAGAAGAATAGTAAATTATAAAATGTTTATTCAAAAGCTGCTTCTGAAGGGACCTTTGCAGGTTTTAGACTTGGGTTGTAACAGCAAGCCTTTTTCTTTACCCTACAGTAGTGACGTTGACTTAAGAGGAGACAGTCACGATTTTTGCTACATAAGTAGAATCCTAACTGGCCCCATTTCCCAGAGGATTTCATACATTTTAATCACAGGTCAATCCATGCCTGAGAAAGAGATTGAGTATAACTGATGTAAATACACCTGCCTTTTTATCTGGTTTCTCACCAAAGAATGAAAATCTAGGGCAGAGGATATGAAAGATACAAATGGAATGCTAAACATAAGGAAAGCAAATTTAAAGGCTTCCTATTTCGTAATTGCAAGACTTACTTGATCTTAATCCATTTCAGACTGCTCTTAGTTCAGAAATACAACCCAAGGCTTACCTGTCAATCATAACATTCACTAGCTTTGGGGGTTTTCTTACTTCCTGAACTTAAACTAAATGAAAAGAACAGGCCTACAACGTCGTTTGCATATCCTTTACAGACTGAATGGAGAAAACAGATTTAAGTTACTCTGATTTTGACAGTACTTTTGAAACATCTTTACTTTCTTCCTATGCTTGTTGTTTGACGGTGTGATATGAATTGAAATTGGAGTGTTCAAAATAGGAAAACAGATTTATATCTGTATGTCTGGATACTGGATACAATACCCCACTTGTTTCAGATGTGCTTCTAAACTACCTAAGGACGCCCAATTCGAAAATGTTCTCACTAACAAAAAGAAAAATTAAAAAAACCCCAAAAACACTCAGCACTGAAAGCAAATTTTTTAAACTTTTTTTCCCTGAAAAAATAATGCTTTAACCTAGTTTCATTGTCCTTTTTATTTTGTACTTGAAGCAATTTAATGATATGCCAGCTTTTTTAAAAGTAACAAAGGGAAGACTTTTTTAAAAAATTATGCTAATAAATTAGCACTTTTTAATTATGAAAGACATATGCACAAAATTACATAACAGACTAAGCCATTACGAAGTCTATGAATACCTTGAAACAGTTACCACAAAACATATTTGGGGTTCTGCATTGATACCTATTTTGTATGTAGATGAAATGAACAAAATTTTCCTTATTTAAACAGTAATATTTTGTATGCTGTTCAGAAAAATTTGTGGCTATTTATTAATTAAATTTCACCTGAAAATAAGAACCAGGTTTGCATATGAATGTGTGACATAAACAGATATATATTCCATTCCACTGACAGTGATCTAAAATGATAGCAAAAGTATCTTTTTTACTTGCAAAATGGCTGCTGAACACTATCTACATGTTCAAGATAATGTGTTCCTCAAAAATCTACCTTGAGAAAACCAGAAAAGGTTTCCTCATCAATACTTTAAATATGTTTCAAGGATATGAATGTAAATAGCAGATGTATTTCTCTGCAACAGTCACTAAGTAGATTCATTTTTTAGATAGGTGTGGTAAGACTTATGTCTAATGTCTACAGTTATATTTGCACTTTAGAATGTGGTCTTAGTTTTAGTCTCTTTAATTTAAAAAGCATCTCCTTAATTAAAAAAGCACTCACCTACAAAGGTAAGCAGGATCACCAGCAAAAGGATCAGAGCACAAATGCATGGAATCAGTATCAGGAGCAAAAGTCGAAGGAACTTGGCAGAAGCCAGTTTCTGAGAGCAGCCATCCCCCATACTATCCTCATCTGTTCCTAAGACCTGAAAAAAAAAATGCAGTTTTATCATGCTGGGGACCATCAGTAATACCTATGTTTTCAATAGCAGTCGTCCCTCCCTACTACACAGCTACATGATTTAAATATATGCTGTATATGGCTAATAGATTCTTAAGGACAAGTTGAATGTAAATTTTCTTCCCGGTGGACAGTCTAGCACAATCCATATCATTTATTAAATTTTACTCAATATCCAGAGACCTATAGCTTCATTGAAATGTCTAAACCTTTCTAATGAACTGAATGTTGGATGGGTATTTTATTTGAAAAAAATGCAAAATACATAATAAACTTAAGGAATAAGGCTAAATACAGATTATTTTATAATTTAAAACAATCCATTACTAATTATTCAAGAGCTCTGTGTTCTTGTTTCTTTTATTAAAGAATCAACATAGTATTATAACCTTTAAGTGACAATAGAAGACTTATTTGCACAGTAATGATGTCTGATTTTTTAAGTACTTTATATAATGCAAATCACATTTTCTGTTATATGAGTGGAATACAAAAGAATAGAGAAAAACAATTTTCTGAATTCAACTGAGCTGTACAAAAATTCAAACCCCTGTAAAAGCCTAAATATGCATTTTATATTTTTTAAACCTAACTCCATTAATACTATGATCACATATACTGGAGAAACGTCATTGGTTTTAAACAGAAACAAAAACAAAATTCCAAATTAATATTTAATAGCAAGGTTGAAACTGTTACAAAGTCAATGCCCCTTTGTTTGAAATTGACCAAGAAATAAAATCTTCCCTGTGATAACGTGAAACTGGATGATAAGTTTATTCATTACAGACAGTGTCTTCTCAAAGGATGACTAATAGTTTATCCTCTTTGTCAGGAAGATCAATCACATCAAAGATGGTTGTGTCAGGACGCAAGAGTAAAGGCATCCATTACCCTGACAGCCTCACCCCAAAGAACCTCAAGAGATTGAAGTCTACAACATAAATAATGTTAGTTCTTGTAAATGCCAGTCTCTGTGGGTTATCCCTTTGGCTGGCTCTGCTGAACATGCCTTTCTGTAAAGAGCAGGTCATCAGACTGACTGGCATAAACCAAAGCTGAACTATTTCTTAAGGAATTGCTGCAGACACTGGATTTGTACCACCTCACAACCTCAGTCCCATTTTCTGCACTGAATGAGAAGACCTCAGGCATAAGTAGGATTTGCAGAATTATCTTCTATCATTCTACAATATCTCCTGTTCCAGCATGGCACAAAGACTATTTGGAAGGTAATTTTCCTTACTGATAATAGAATTACCAACTACCCCTGAAACCCCTGGTTACTAGACACTGCAAGACCCTTGACAGACAGCAGAAGCCAAGAAAACTGCATTTGTGAAGATGTGTCTTTTCTGACAGTGCTAAGCATCACGTCATCTGACCACTTCGAGACTCATCCAGTGCAGTGTCTGTCCCATTTGACTTCTTTTCCTACTTTCACTGTTCAAAGTAAAGACATTAACACTGAAAATGCATATGGTATTGGTATGGTATGAGATGCTAGTAGCATCTCCCTTGATAGTCTTCCTCCTATTCCAGTGATTCAGTCTCAACGCAGTCCTACTACTAGATTTATCTAGCAAGCAGGATGGTAAACTTAAAGATGTTGGATTTATCTGAAAATCTGAAACAGCCAGCTCAGGATGAGAACAAAGAGTGTCTGTTGAAACAATCTGAGTGAGATGATAAGGTCTGTAATCTAATCCTCATCTTCCACAACACAAAAAATAAAAACAATATTGCAGAGACTTAATTGGTTGTCAGAATTATTTTTTCTTAATCAGCAGCTTATTCAGAAGTAGTAAATGTTTCAAACCAAGACTTTAGGATATCTCAGCTTAATTAATGCCCTTGTCCACAAGTGACATCTAAAACATTCAGTCACAGATAAAATTAAGGATTTAGGTGAATATTAGGAACTTTAATCCATGTAACATTCAGACAATACCTGCTTGACTTCCTGCAGTCCACACTTGTCTACCTTGTCATATTAAAGTCTTCAGTGTCTGCCTGACATTTTGCTTCTGGTAATGCTGGAATCCAGCAGCTTTAGCTGCTGTACTCATAGCAGGCTTCCCTGAATCCCACAGCCTGGGTTTCCACAGCGTGTATTAGGTCCCCTTGTGAGTTCTGAGCACAGGTAACAGAGGAATAACACAACTCTGCTATGGACTCAGATCTCCCAAAACTCTGCCATAATTACTTCTGAAAGCGCAGACAACCATGCAGTAGATGCAGTGATCCCACAGGAAAGGGGGCAATTGAGTTCAATACCCTGTTTTGCCTGAAGCAGTTAAAAAATGAGATCTACAACTGAGCAGACTATCACAACCACATAAACACAGACTCCTCTTGAATCAGAGCACGCCATGCCTTGAACTTATGATATTCTATTAAAAAGAACGTGGTTCTTCTGAGCCAGACAACAAGGAGGCGGACCATCACTACACAGCTCAGTGATCAAGGCACTTGGGAGCTGATTCTTAGTTTCTTCAAGACAAACAAAATTTAAATCCAGCTCATTTTCCTAAAGAAATTACTCCCAACCAAGATGCACTTCTTGCAAGTCCCAAGCAGAAATGTCCAACTCTACCTAGTGTAATACAAAGTAAATTCTGACCTGTGACTCCATGAAGAGTTTGTCTTAGGAGTAAAAACTTAGCAAGAAAGAACAAAATTTTTGTTCTCAAATATTTGAAAAAACATTCAGAAATAGTACCCATCATTACTTTTTGACTCTTTTTGTTAAGAGGGGTTGACATTGATTATTTTGGAGGCACATGAGTTCTTAATAATCTCAAGCACAAGTGTTTAACTGACAGCAGTTATCACCATTGTCATATATAAACCTTAGAGTCAACCTAGCAGAAACATTAAATGTGTGTCAATTAAAACAGCGATCCTGTGTTTACACGAGAAATGTTTTCTAAAGTCTACTAGTGTTGTAAATACTACTTACTTTACATAAATGTTCAAGACTAAATGAGAACATCAAACATTTTCTTTCTTTTCTACTCCTGAAAGCAATAAATCTCAATCTTTGTATTGACAACTCACTGCCACAGATTTTAAAATGAGCTGTTGTATCCAAATTTACTTTCAGTGGCTGCTCAAGAAAAGAATGCTGTATTGTTAAAGATATGCTTCTTTAAGCACCATGAATTACGTGTTCTGTAGAACTGCAAAGTAAATATTTATAGGCAACTAAACAGCATGTCATATTTTTCCCTTCTACAGGAAAAGACCTCAGGAAAAACAATACACCTGTTTAAATCATCATCAGTGACTATGCAAGCATAAATTATTTTTTCTAGTTTCCCAATATTATCATTTTCCATCACTTGAACATCTACATTAGGTTTTTTCTGTCAATTTCTCTGATGAATATAAACTAAAACTAGAGATAGTGTTGCTGTTTCCTATATCAACAATGAGACTTTAATAAAGTGTCCTATAGATAAACATGAATGACATGAACACCTACTGGTTGTATATTCCCTGACAGTATTTCTTTTACTCTTGCCACCAAATATTGCAATACACAAAGAATACATGCACCAGCTTCAAGTGCTCTAGTATGACAATGGTATCTGCATAAACTGCAGACATGCTCTGTTCTCTCAGTTCTTATGAATAATGGAATAGAGGAACAAATAATAGACTAAAGACATAAATAATGGAATTGTCAGATAAAAATGGGCCTATGGAAGGAAACAGGGGTGCAAAATGCTTATTCCTTGGCTCACTTCAAGCTTCTAGGTTAGTGGCTGAGAGAAGAAACCAGTCTCCCTCAATTCTTTGTGTAGTTAACAGTTTCTCTGACTCATTCTCTATGTCTGAGGTACCTGGTAGATACTTATATCTCCCTTTCCAAGGAAAGGACAAGAAGACTTAAAAGCAGGATCCTTGAGCGTCCACTGAAATAAATCAACCCTAAATGTTAAAGATTTCAAAATGAAATAGATTTAGCCAAAAATCTATAGCACTGGACTAAAACATAGTCTCAATACTTGAAGAACAGGTGCAAGTTCTCTTCCAACCACTGCTATTAGAAAACTCAATCTAAGAAATATTTTTCAGAATTAAATACTGTGTGCAGTTAGGAAATATCTGTGTTTGTTTTTTAAGGCAACAAGTAATTTGCTTTTAATACAAACATGCTTTGTATTTAACAAGAATATAGTCAGAAGAGAGGATACCTAAAAACATCAGATAATTTCTTCTGACAGCTAAGAGGTTTTGTCCCTAACAAAATTACATTAACCACTGCTAACCTGAGTGGCATTCTTTCAGTAATGACTGCAATAAAGGAAATAGACTAAAAATAAATTCTGAGCTAATTTCAGTGTGTATTTTTTAAAAATTCTAGGTATCTAGGACTGCTGGATCAGACCGCTCAGTTTATTTTCTGGAACCACAGAAGGAAGAAAAAAGTAAGATGAAAAAGAGTGTGTAGTCCCATCTGACTGCAAAAAGACTAAGAATTCATTGGACCAAAATTCACAGCTTATTTTCTGCAGGACATGGAAAGAATCTGATCTCATGGCTGTCATTTCAATAACATGCCTGTCATATTAAAGCAGAGAAATGACAGATTACATTAAGATTTATGGGTGAAAAGCCTATGGCAGTATGCAATTTTCCTTTTAGATACTAAAAGTATCTAAGTTACTAGTCTATAAAACAGCCTGAATCATGGTATAAGCACTCGACAAAAATATCTCCTGCTGTTGTCACCACAGAACTAACAGATGTTCTCCCAATAAAGGAGTATCATTAGAGCTAATTGCCTACTGTCAGTATCTTCTGTGCATGATGGGTCTCTACATAGAAATGTAAAAGACACCTCCTAGATCAGAAGCATTAAAGTATGTTGAGCAAGCCATACACCAAAGCATTATTTAGTGTTTGTAATGGAGAGAAATGGAAAGAAGTACTAACATGAAATGCAGAAAGAACGTCAGAGGGCAATAAACAGGTCACCTCATAATGCCATTGCCCTCAGAAGTCCACATAATGCCACTGAGGAGTCTGCTATCCAGCCAAGCAATAATTATGTAAGATTACAAAAACTATCTGCAGCTCTTTCCATATCCTTGATACTGTTCCTCTCCTAATGTTGAAGCAGTGCTTGGTTGTCAGGTCTTGTGATTTCATCTGCTTTTATGATGCTGGTCTTAAATCTCTAGATACTGAACTGACATGACCATACCAGCCATTACAGCTTTTCCTTTGCCATTAGAGGAAGATGGTTCCCATCTGTTATGGCTACAGAGCAAAAACTGAGCATGTGAAGTGTCAATGTTTAAGCACAAACCACCACATATATATTTCAATTTAACCATACTCATTCTTACAGCCTTTTCTGATCAACTCATAATATTCTAAGGCCTGGTAATGAGTAACAGAAGCTGAAAATGGCCTACAGTTTTTATCAGTTCTGTCCTGTTTACATGAATACTAGGAGGCAGCAATGCACCTCCATTCGACTACTTTATTGTCAAAAAAATATAACATCATACTTCAATAGTCATTGTAACAAGTAGAAAGTGTGAGATAAATCCTCCAGAGGTACAAAGTCACATACTAAAAACACATATAGGCAAAAATTTGCAGAATATTTCATTTTCAGTGTCAGAGGAATTAGAGAGCCAAATTGAAATGGATGCTGACAAATAAATGTAAAGGTAGCATAAGAAACTGGATCCTAAGCAGCTTTTGTCTGCATTTACAAGCAGTACCCAAATTCTAGTGTACACAAATTGAAGAACAGTAGTGTCATAGTTATTCTAAAAGGAAATAGTGCCATTTAGAGGGGGTAAAAAACTTCTCATGCAGTAAAGTAGAAAAAAAAAACCCAACAAACCAAACACCTTTTCATACAGAAGGCAGGAAAAAAACCCGAACAAACAACCCTTTTCATACAGCAAATCAGCAAACATGAAAAGTATGTTATCATCACAAAGTTATTTGCCAATAAAATGCACTATTTTCCTGATAGTTCAAGTTTATTGTAATCTTGTGACTTCTCCCAGGGAATTCCATATCCTCAGACAAAATACAAATTGCTCACATAATCCATTAGAAGTCCATTTGGACAATCAGACCTCCCTTCTCTTCCATTAAATTAATCAATCCAAAATATAGAGTATCCCACTAAGGAAGATGTCATATAAAGCTGGGCATATCTTTCCAAAGTAAGTATTTGGTTGGTGCTAGAGGCCAGATTCTTTTGCTTGAAGCATAAACATGAAAGTTTGGAGTTCTGAGCTTATTCTCATTTCATCTAGCTCTTCAGGGAAAGAATACACTGTTCTATCCTGACAATGTAGTGGACTATAAAGGCACTTTGAAAAACAGCTATTTGATATCAAAATAAACATAAATAATTTAATAATTGGTCTCCCTAAAAATATTTTATTTAGGCATCAGAAAGCTATTGACAAGCAAACTCTTGACCTTGACTCTCCATTACAAGTGATCTATGCTTAACATCTCATGCAAAAGATGGAAGTGGAAAAGAAAGGATTTCCATGGATTCCATGTGTGATAGCAATAACTGTTCTCCATCTCATTGTAAATAAGAACTAGACACACCATTAGCCAACATATACAGTCAGTACAAATCTGTCTTCAAAACTTGAATTAGAAAACAGGGAAAAAGGATATTTATCATTACTAGAGAACAGTAGTATCACTCTTATGTTGCGATCCCTTCATTTTTAAAAAGAAGTGCTGCTGAATAATGATTTTGTTTTGGCATAAATGCTAATTGTTTACATACTTTGTTATATATTGTACATATTTACAATTATTTATCATTTCACTGATGTAAAGGTAAAACTACCATGGGGATACTTCCCACATTTACAATGGAACTTTGTTGAATTCTCAAGAATGTTCAGATAAGGAAATAGTACACCTGATAGCACACTTACTACTTGTAGTAAGTGCATCACTGTGATGCAATTTTATTTAGAGTAATAAAAGTTCTCTCTTTTATTACTCACAGCTGGTGGCAAAGATGTGTGATGCAGCCATTCCTCATAAAATGGGCAAGGTTCAGTAAACATATGGAAGATAGCAAAGATTTTTTAAAAACTGAAGTGTGTATGAAAGGCAGTAATTTTAAGGATTAGACTATGGTTAGCATTATCTGTTACTTCTCAGTGCCAGAACACGAACATCCATTCAGCTCACTTGCACAAGCAGTGGGAAATTGTTCTGGGGAAAATACTCTTTAGCTAATGCAGAATTCATGCTCTAGGGGTTCTTAGTTTTCTTTAAGTTGCTACGGCTTGCAAAAATTACTCATGGAAGTTTCCACAGCGCCGTGCTGTTTTTCTGAACACACAGAGAGACTATTTTAATGCTTTCCTGACTACCCAGATGTTCATTGCATTGAGCTAAGCATGCTGAACAGCGATGGCAAGCCTCTGGCTACACACTGCTGACAATCACAACCCAGCAAGCAGGGAGTAAGTAACACAGTATACCCTCTTCAGGTTCCTGCCTAGCTGGGAATTCAATGAGTAGATGTCTGCAGAAGAGCCACTAGCATAAGAAAGGCAAATTTGAAAACCATAAAAAAAAACACAACAGACAAATCTTAGTGGCCTACTTTCTGACAATTAAAAAAAAAAAATTGGAAAAAAACAAAAACATTTTGAGGGGGTGGAGGGATACTGTTAGTTGAAAACTTCCTCTTACAAGAATCTTTCAAGCCTGGAAAACTAGAAAGGGCAAAAGGAAATCCTGCCTGTCTTGTGGCTCACATTCAGTGTATCAGTCACCCACTGCCTATGTAGAAATGCCATCAGAAGCCCCACCCCACACAAAGTAGTTACGAGCTCATAATTGGAGATACCTTTTTTTCCTGTTAATGCCTCATCAGTAGGGTTTAACCCTCTGTGCAATGCCTACTGCTGATTATACAACTGCTAAGCCCATTTGAAATCAGAAGCTTTCAATTACATTAACTAGATGGTAAATTAGAATGCAAGCTAAAAAATTGCAGGAATCTTTTTAAAAGCACTTGTCTCTTTATCTTTCATGCACTTTTAATCATTTTTTTCATTAAAAATGCATAATTATTCTTCAACTATAAGCATCTACCTAGAAGAAATTAAAATTTAGAATTTGAATGTATAATGTTAACTTTACTGATTTTTTTTCTGAATTATGATTTAAAAAGATACTAACCCTTGGGCCAAAGATAAGGCCAACAGTAATATCAGTCAAAGGAAAGGATTTGATTTAGTGTCAAAGCCTTATCTGTACAGCATAGCTGGATTTTTATTTGACCTCCTCCAAAAGATGAAAATGGGGTTATGCAATATCACAAAGGTCGATAAACTACTACTACCTAAAAAATTTAGAGGCGACTCATTCATTTTTCAGTAGGGTACAACTTTGTTCAGAAACATGTCATCTTTGAACATTTTGCTTCAGTAAAAGAAAATAAAGAAAAGAAAGAATATTTTTTGAAACTACCAGGACATTGAGGCAGAAATAACTAGAGAGGTGACTAGAGATTAAAACTATTCAATATTGCTGAACTTACAAAAGAAATGAGCCAATACAGAAAAGATCAAGTGGGTTAACAAGGCACTCACATTGGTGTATATATTTGACTAGGACTTTGATATAATAATTAAGCTTTATAGATCACATAAAGATTTATGGGATAAAAACATCCATCTAAGTCACTGAGACAATAACAATCTGATTATTTCATCAAATAATAAAAATTCTACTGTATTTATGGCTAGAAATATTCAATTTGTCATCCCTAGAACAGATGCCAGATTTCCTTCCATTCACATTTTCTTTGGAAAACTCCAAGAGTCATAGAATAATCCCACCCATGATAAGGAAAAAGCAAATGAAAACCATCTGGAGTCTCAAACCATCCAAACCATCTCATACCATCAATACTATTCCATATCTCTCACTTTATAGGGAAAAGGATTTGTTAACAACTTCTAAATACATTCAATCATCATTTCAGACTTCCTTTCCAGGCTTGTCTACATGCACTTCAAATTATTTAAGCTAACACCCTTAAAATGGCTGAGCAGGATAAAACAAAGCTTATGAAAGGCATTTACTACCTAATTCTGCTATGTAGTTGCTGCATATTGAAAGGCAATGTAAGAAAAAAAAGAAGAAAGATAGCTACTTACTCTACAGTTCCTAATATTATTTCAGATATATTATCAATTTAGGCAATATTTGCAGATGCACAGAACTAGCTTTTTCAAACAATAAAGTATCTCTCAGCAACATCTGTCGCTCATGGCAAAAAAGGAAAGGTTGTTAAGGCAAGGTGGGCTCAGCTGTCTGTGTTCCTTCCGGGAGATGTGAAAATGCAGAAGGCTGGGAAAAGCCTGAGAAACGTAGCCTGTGCTGCTTCAATAATCTCCAGGTGCCACTGGTTTCAGGACAACTTTACCACAGGCAAAGTAATCCACCCAGTAAAAAATATGATAGCAAAAGCAGCAGCAATGGAAAACATGTCCATGTTGCTCCGCTGTCCCACAGAAGTCAGGAGAAAACATGATTGTGTATTACAGCTATCTGCTGGACTATCACATCCATGCAGAGCTGCAGGACTCAGAGATGTGGGATGGAAAACTCCTCAATGCTACCTACCAGAGGTTTTATTCCCAAGAGAAAGACCTGGCTGCTTTCTGAAATCATTAGTGAGAGGAACAATGCAAGGAGCACATAAGCAATTTCTCACTGCTTCACTCAGAGGCAAAAAAGGGGCAAAATAAGAGTCTCTTTCCTTAGGAAATGCTTCCTGAATCTTTGATGTTATCAAGAAATTTTCAATAATATTAGAGTGACAGTATAGGCTATTTTGAAACTAGGAGTTCTTTTGAGGTGATGAACAGTAATAGGAATTGCTCTGGGCAGTTACTACTACTGCTAAATCACTGCCAAGTGAAATCTCTCTCTGGCATCAAACAAATCGGTTCTGAAAGATTCTAGCATATTAGTTTTTAAAACACCAGGTTCTGTAAATGGCAGAACTGAGTGTTACATGTTTTAGGAAGGGAAGAAAGGAAAGACAGACTGACAATCACCAACCAGTCCCAAAGCAAGAGCACCATACACTGAATACTGGAATCTCCCTGAACTACAACACATGAATTGGAGTAGATGAAATCTGATGCAGTCCTAAAAAAAGGAAACTCTACCTTCACTTCCTTTCCCTTAAAGAACTAGGTGAAGATAATTAAATGTTCAACATACAAAATACTTCTTTTGCAAGAAAAAGTTGGCCTTGGAATTCTGGAAGAGCAATAGCTTACAGGAGCACCTGCAGTGATGCAACCTGACAGTCTTTTTTCCTACAGACTTACAGGAGCTGTCCCCCAGGGGCAGCACCTGAACCATCACAGCACAAACTTCACCATTCAAAAGCAGCTCTGTCAGTATCTGATTTTCAGCCTCTATTCAGTTTCTACAGGTCAACGTGGTAAAAAGCTACCTTATGCTGGAAACAACTCAAAAAAACTAGAGAACTGTAAACTGTGTGGCACCCAAACAAGCAGATGGTGCAAAGGTTCCATTCTAATGACAGAAATGATGAAAAGGAACGGAAGGATGGCTGGGTTATTTTCACTCCTTCATGATTTAGGGATAGGGGAAGAGGGACAGGGAAGCAGAAAACCACAGAGGCAACACTGCTACTCTGGTCAGTACCCTGGCCACCACTTGTGTCCCAATTACATGGATATCCATGTAGGTGGCAAGCTGTTGGCAGTGGGGGGACTGCAAGTTTGGCCTCCTTGAGAAGAGAGCAGGAGCTGCTGTGTGCCACATATGCCCAGTTCCACCTGGATCCACAACACAGGACACAGCTGAGCCCATCAACCAAGTTGATGGTGCCTCCATGAGAAAGTATTTAAGAAAGGGCACATGCACCACACAGGCAGAGAAGCAGGAAAAGAGTGAGATACAGCAGAGCAAACACCAAGGTCAGAGAAGTACACGCTCCATGGTAGAGCAGATACTCCCTCCTAAAGGACTGCAGCCCACAGAGGAACCACACCAGAGCAGAGGATGAGTAAGAATGAAGGAGCAGAAGAGAACCACAGTCCTTCCCTGCACTGTTCATTGCCTCACTGAAGGGACTGACTGCCAACTGTGGCGATAACAAGGGGGAAGGAGAGGAGTCTGAAGGGAAGCTGAGAGGTCTGGGAAGTGAGAGGTGTTTTCCTGAGGTGTTTTAATGCTTGCTTCATTTTTTCTTTTTGTTTCACAATATCTGAGTCAGTCAATATGTATTAATCAGTAATAAACTAATTTACTCCACTCAAGTCTGTTTTGTCCATGATAGTGACCACGAAGGGATCTCCCAGCCTTTATCTTGACCTGTTAGCTTTCTCATTCTTTCTGTTTTCTTCCCCATCCCACAGGATGGGGTAGGGAGAGAGCAAGTGGACATGTGGAATGGAAATAAAATCTTTTAAAAAAATCTTTAAAATCTTGGCTGTGGGCTGAGGCCAGGCCACCATCACCCTTAAGAGTCGGCTGTGCCCTGAAGGGCACTGAGGGCCAACAACTGTGACATGGATGAACCAGTAGCATAAGACAGCATTTTTTGGTCATTTTTTGCTGGCTTTAACCCCCAGATATTCAAGTTTCACAGGTAAAATAACCAGAAATAATATATGCACAATATAGTTACAAGTACTGCTTTAAATTATAATGTCTTGAAACCATAGCCAAGGAGCATCTATCCCTTCAGGGGAGCAGCTGTATGCACAGGGTAGACACAGGATGGAATCTAATTTAGACTTCAGAGGTAGCAACATTCTCACCTCTTTTTGAAATGAGAATCTCTTGCTTGACAGTCATCTTATTATTTTTACATTTAGGAAATTAACCATTTTTTGTATTTCTTTCATCTTTGCTGGTTAGAAAGGCAAGCTGAAATTAAAAATGCTACTCGGAACTATCTGTTCACAGCAAAAATGAATTATGCTTCCATCTGACAGAGACAAAAGCATTCACTGGGGCATTAAAGCGTACACAGATTTAGGAGCGGGGGGAGCTCTCAGTAGAGCTGCCGGGAGCGCCCAGGGGACAGCGGGAGCCGGGCCCGGTGCGGCCCGAGAGCCGCCGGGACCTGCCGGCCGGGCTCCCCGGCAGCTCTATTTTTACTACGGTATGTTTTGCATTCAGACTTTCCACTGCAGGCGGCCCGGGTCAGGGGATCCGCTCTGCCGGGGGAATCTGACAGGTCAGCTCAGCCAGAGTTATTTATAGAGGGCGGGGGACTGAGGGAAAGGATGCGATCGGCATCGTATTCTTCTGCCGCGGGGCTGCGGACTGCGAGAGGCACCCAGGAGCAGCCCCCCTTTCGCCCCTCAGCACAGCCGGGCAAGGCCGCCGCGGCCGGGAGAGGGGACAGCCCGCTGGACACGGGGACAGCCCGCTGGACACGGGAGCTGCTGCCGCGAGAGCCAAAGGACAAGGCCCAGGCGCTCTTCCTTCCCTCTTTGCCTCCAATTTAACTCCTGCAGCCTCTCGGGGAGCGAGGGCCACCCCACTCCCTGCAGTCCCAGCAAATGGAGGGGGGGCTCCCACCTCCCACACCCTGGCACCCAGAGTGAGGCCCAGGACAGTTGCAGTGAAACTGCACACAAGGCAGCAACTGACTGCGGAGGACCAAGAGAATTAACAATTCAGAGGCAATGAGAATAGTCAGGCTGCAGCTATCTGGATACTGTCTTCAGTCACTTCATGAGTGCAAGGACTTTTGCAAAGAGGATTTAAGCTTTCTTTCTCCCACTATGACAATCCATCACTTCACAGCAGGTTATCACCTACCCTTCTTTCCTGGCACTGGCGAACTCTATGTACCCAGCCTGCCACTCATGAGGTCCATTTCTTTTCAGTAGGGAAAGAAAATGGGACAGATTACAAGCATCAGTATTTCAAACTGTAATCACACTGCCCCCCTCAAGCCCTGCTGCTTACTTAGCTACTTCATCCTGAAGGCATTTAAATATCAGGAGGTGTCTGGCAGCCACATTTGAAAGGGCCTAAGCTGCATGTGCAAGTCTAAAACTGCCCTGCTGCAAGTGGCCTGACATCCGCCCCTGCCAAACCCTGCCTGACATTCAGAAACAAGACATTCATCTGGCCTTGTAAGCACTTGCTAAGGATGCCTGACACGCTGACAGGACTCTTCCCACACAATGTAGCTATAACCACCAACTTTTAAAACCTGACCACACTAGGAGTTAGTGCCAGTGTATGTAACTGCCTAAGAGCATGATATGCTCAGCCTGAAAGCACATGACCTGGTACCCAGGGCCTCCCAGTCCAGGTGGGGTCAAATCCACAGTTCCCACTTCTTAAGGAAGTACCAGTAGCACTTATATTGTGTCTCCTGGATTGGGATGACCTGAATCTGCTGGGCCTCAGCATGGCAAAGATTGACAGAGCTCAAACATCCACTTAGCCACACTGAAGTGCTGTCTTCCTGCTTGTGAACAAAGGGTTTGTTTACAGTTCACCATTTGTTGGTTAGAGCAGTTGAGTGGGAGCTGCTCGATTTCTTTGCTAGATACAACAATCCCAAAATTCCCTTGCCTGTTTCACCTTCAATTCAAAGGACCATTCTCCATCTGACAAATGAGATTTCTGTCTAGGTGCTTATCCACCTCAGCCTCTGCACACATTCCTTGTCTGGCTGTGCAAATAATGACAAGAAATTATGTGTCTGGCAATACATGGACTTAATACAATGCTAGGACAGTACTGTTCCTCAAGGGAGCTGAGTGCTAAGACCTAAACATGTATATCAGCTTAGCAGGAAAAGAAAAATTTAAGAAAGAGCAACTCCTACATTCAAGTAAACCCACATTTTAAAATAATTACTGGCACTGTTAACAGTCCTAGCTTTGACTTGTATCTGCAGACATCATCTAATACATCATTAACAGCCAAACAATAAGAGAGATACATAAAATCGCCCTGTGCACATTTTATAGAACACCTCAAATCATTACACATTTCCAACCATCTACCTACAATACTTTTAATTCGCTGGACATTCCAGTTATCTGCATACAGTTGAGTGCCAGCTAAGACTTATGGAAAGGAAGTGAATGTTTTCTTCAGTATTTTATAGTTCCAGCTCCAAAAGACTCAGGAAAAACAGTATTTTGTCCTGATGGCTTCATGGGATACTAAAAGCACAAGCAAGCTCCTCTAACATGGGAAAGCATGCTGTATTACCTGGCTCACCACCAGGAGAGCCTTCTCAGGAGGATGAGTGCTGGTGGCTTCCTTAAAAATGCATGCTGAGTGAGGATTATATGTGGGGTTGGAGGGTCAGGCTTCTCCACAGGCAGAAAGACCTGCCTGTTGGGGTACTTCATAAATGGCCTTTGGAGGAGGGAAAAAAGTCATGAGCATTTCATTTCTAAAAGAGGTTTAAACATTGTTTAGGATTCCTTTGTTCAGCTGAAGAAGTCCCCATCTTTCCACAGAACCTAGATGTCCAAGGTCCTCTGGGGATACCACCAGCTTTTATAGGGACACAGGTAGAGTAGTTCTCTAATTTCTTGTATTACAACTTTGCTGTTTGGACTATCTCAGTGAAACATTCATTCATTCATGTGCCACAGCACCCAAGAAGCTTATAACAGAGATCTCCAACTAGAGCATCCATTACAAAAACAAACAAAAGAATTTAGTCTGCTGACTGGTCCCTCTTTTAGGAACACAGGAAGGGTGTATGTACCCATATGGAAAAATCTACTACTACACTCTTACTGCTGAAAGCCAAAACTTCCCAAGAGATCCTGTGAATGCATTAAAAGCTCTGGATATTTGATTTCACTTCAGAGTTTCATAATCGCAACCAGACTGCTAGTAAATTAAGTTAATTAATTAACTGCCTCCCATGAAATGCATCCAAGGACTCTGCATTTTAAATTAAGTGGAGCAATGATACTACTGAAGTATACTGCCGTGTTTATAAACTTGTGAAACCCCCTGCTGTGGCATTTCGGTCGCGTACGATCGGTGTGACAGTGCGAGAAGCTCCGTCGCCCTCCCCGCAAGTGCCCGGCATCAGGCTCAGCACTCCGGCGCGGCCCTCGCCGGTCCCTCCCGGCAGCGGAGGGCGAAGGCAGCCGCTCTCTCCCTGCGGACTCTGCCGCTGGGCTCCCCGCTGTAGAGCTGCGGCCCCCGCCGCGCCTGCCCCTCTGACAGCGCACCCGAGCCGGGACACTGGGGAGACATCTGCGCCCCGGCCAGCGGAGGGAAGGGCAGGCTCAGGGGACCCACCCTCCAAGCTCGCACCAGTGCAGCAGCCACCTCCTGCAGATTCCCCCTCGCCCTCTCTTATGCAGCCTCTCCCATAAGGGCCACAGACTCCCTCATCCCTCCCCACAGGTGTGTGCTGCGAGACTGCCCACGCCACACCTGCGCTACCCCCTCCGGACACTTGCAAGCACACAGGCTGGCTCTCCCTGGAATGATTAGGTGCCTCCTCTGTGACCCTGTACTGGATCACCTCCTGACGGCCAGCGGTACCATCCCGCCGGACAGCCGTGGGAGGGGACTCGGGGTCCCTCCACCCGACCGCAAGGTGCACCGACGCAAGGATAAAGCCAGCTCCCGCTGATGCCGGGGGTAACCACCGCCCCGGAGTCACGGTGCACCGGTTACCCGGGAGCCCAGACCCCGATGGAGCTGCCATGACAGCCCTGACAGACGTTAAGCCTGAACTTTGCTCCTGCAAATCCTGTTGTCGGATTCGAACAACTCTCCGCTCCTTCCAGCGGCAGAGCATTTACCGGGCACAGCAGCCCCGCTGATCTTCCGCGCTTGGTGAGAAAAGCGGGTCGAGGGCGCCGCTCGGCTCTCCCTGAGACGCCGACAACGAGCACTTGCTGGCTGCGGCTCACCTGCCGCCTCTGAACGCGGCCGTCCCCGGCGCGTCCCCGCAAGTTTAGACACAGGAGCGCTCCGGGACGGCTCCATCGCGGCAGGCTGGGCGCGGCAGGTCACTTGTCCCCGGCCGTCCCCTAGGCCGCCCCTCCGGGGGACACGGTTCCTGCCTTTGAGCCACGGGTCCGTTCTCGCTACAACAGCTCGGCGAGGGCTCCTCCTCCGCCTGCCCGAGCACCGTACCGCTCAGCCCCGCGGCGGCAGCGCAGGCTGTGCGCCGCGCACGGGAATTGCCCCTGGGCCGGCTGCGGCCGGAGGTGTCCCCTGAGCGCACTGCCCCCGCCCGCAGCCCGGGGGTCACCGAGCGGCGGAGCCAGCCGCCCTCCCAGGCCCCCGGCCCGCGGTACCCAGGCGGCCCCCCGCGAGGAGGAGAGCGCCCCGAGGTTCGCCTTACCCGGCTGGCGGAGAGGACCTGCCGGTAGCGCTCCTCCTCCGCAGGCAGGGCAGGGAACTGTTGCGTGGAGAGCATGCTCTGGCTGCTGCTGACCCCTCTCCACTTTGGCCGCCCCCTCACTGTTCTCTACCTCGGTCTCTGACGAACCGCGTCCACCCGCCTCCTGCACAAACACACTTGCGAGGAGGGCTTCGCATTTTGTCTGCTCTGCAGACTCCCCCTCCCCGCTCCTCCACCCAATAATAATAAACCTCCGCAAGAAAGAGCCACATCCCCACCCCTTTCGCACACAAGGCTCTACCCCTTGGGGGCACGCTGAGAGACAGCCCACTTGCTAATTTCGCCCTAAAGCCATCCCCCAGGGAGGGCGGATGGAGTGGGCACAGCCTTTGCGCCCCTCCCCATCCCCCCATCCGGTTAAGGGACGCCTCGTCACGCTGCGAAGGGCTGCAGGTGGCAAGACAAGCCTGAGTCAGAGATGATGTAAGGGGCAAGAATCCGCGGAGTTCGCCCCTCGCACCCCTTACCTTGGCTCGCCGGGCCTCCGCCGCGCCCTGGCCCCCGGGCCGCCCGCCCGGACGCGCACTTGCGGCTGAAGCGATCCGAAGCCAGCCCAGCGCACGGACCTGCGGGCGCTCTCGGCCCATCGAGTCGAGGCGCAGAGTTCAGAGCGGAGGTTGGCAAGCATGGGCCAGACTCCCGTATCCCTTCATTCATCCGCGGGTGGACTTCCCTGCGCTTTGTTTTACGTTACTGTCCGGCAAAGGCTTTCCTTTCAGCCCAGGGACGGAGAGTTTCGTGCCTGCAGGGACTGCAGCGCTTCCCTCTGTAGCACAGCGGCTGGCCTGCCGCAGCCCGGCTTCTAACGCTCCAAAGAGAGCTGAAAGAGGCGCTGGCATCGCAGAAGCGGAGGGGAAAGAGCTCCAGCAGGAGGAACCTCCCGGAGCCAACGACATGTTTCCACAGCTCGTTCCCCGCAGGAAAGCTCCCGTCCCAGCCCCCTGGCGACGAGCCTGCCGTGCCCCGTCCCTCCCCTGCGAGGAAGCGCTGCGCGGGAGAACAGCGGCGACCCAACGGCGTTACCCCTTGTCCCGACACCGGTCCTGGTCCTGACCGGCCCCAACGATCCGGAGCTGGAGGGATGTGGTGGCTGTTGCATATCTATGAAAGCAAAATTCTCAGGCCGAGAGCCAAGTGCCACCTGAAGCTGCAAGTGACAGAGCAAATGTCCTACAACCATGAGATACCATCTTTTAAGACCTGCATTTGATCTATTTGTCCCCTTGCCCTGTGTTTGCATTCAAAGATGTCAAGTCTGACTGAAGCCTCGGTCTGTGCACACAACAGAGCCCACCAATACTATCCAAGAACGATAAAGTCAACAGGACAAAACGCAAAACAATGAGTACAAAATGGGCAGAAGTGTGTGCTACCAGAATAGAAACAGTTCAGGACCCTTCCAAGAGTCACAGGGACTACTGCTGGGTTCTGAGATGACATCTGTAAACCAGAAAGGCTTCCAGTTTTTCCTGTGTATGATTTAGTACTTCTGAAATGCTATCATTCTAAATGTAAATCAGAAACCTCCCAAGAAAATGTGAACCACCACCTCTCTATGAATATGGCTTCCAGCCCTGTCAGCACTCTTGACAATCAGTGAGGGTGATACCCCTCATCACAATGTTTATATTTGTAAATAAAAACACATGGTGTTATATATGTTTATATTTAAATAATAAACAAGATGCTTAGCATTTTTTTTTCCAGTTTCTTTTCCATACCTGTATTTCCTTCAGATTTAGGCCCTGTTACCTTGTGTGCAAACAGTGGTTACCTTATGGTGCAGACAGTGTTCTCTATGCTTCTGGAGTGCCAGTGTACTTAGAGGCTTCTGCTCATGGTAACTCAGTGCTGCACCTTTTACATAACCAACCAAACATCTCTCCAAACCAACCTCCAGCATCTGCAGGAAAACAGTGGTGGTTTTAAAACAATTGCACCAAAAATAGGAAAAGCATGGAAAGAGAGAAAGACCATTTATGCAAAATAACAAATATTTTGTGCTGTGATGTAGGAATCAAACCATAATTTGTGATTCATTACAGAGATTAGGTAGCCCTGTCAAAAATTCTAATAACAGTAAATGACAATGTGTATCTAAGAGGTGCAGTACATGACTCAGACTGCAAAGCCAGCTTGGCCTTGGCTGAGGATGGCTTCAGCTGGAGAACTGTGAATTCCAAACCCCAAGCCAGTCTTGACTCCTAATTTCAAACTAATTTCCTTCAATAGGAGTGCCACTGAAACTGGAGTTTCACAACAAGATTCAGCAGCATACAAAGAAAGCCTGAGTTCTGGTTTTGTTGGGAATTTTATGGAAATCACTGCATGAGTAACATTTAGCAGAAATAATACTTGGTTGAATGAAGCCACAGTTCCCTCAGAGCATGACTTATTTCTACACAGCTGCTGTTTAGCCTACCTTACAGCTGAGTTTGATGTATCACAGGTCATATTCATACACTATCCATACCACAGAATTGTTTTCTGGTAGCACAGCATGTAGACATCGTAATGCAGGGTTCAAATAATTCATTAACATCTAACCATCTTTCCATCTTTGTGGAAAGAAGTATATCTCATTATCTTATAGTTAATTTGACTTAATTTGATTTTTTTTCCTTAATTTTTACCTTGCATTTCTTTTCCTAGGAAATTCAAGACACTACAGGTTCTTAATTTTCTAATTCTCTAAAGCAACTGACTAATTTACTTGAATAAGAGCAGACAGGAATACAAATATATTCATGAAGAAAGGAAAGGGAGCAATTGAAAAGCTCATAGATAACAACTGGTAACAGGATGCAACCCAAGCAGAAGAGGGTTATCAAAACTAAATGAAAAAGAGAACAGGGCCACGCATGACCCTGTTTGTGTGTGTCCAAACAAGAATGCTCCAACCTAAAGCACACACATCAAGCTTTCACTGCCTGGCACTGCAACACACTTCAGACCAAGCATCTCTGCGCTCTAACCTCACAACACACAAGCTCATTACTCAGAGAAAGCTGGCACAGGGCAGATACGTTTTGGAGCCTGAACTACTACTGAGATGACAAACTCAGAGTTCACTGCTTTAAAGCCACAATCAAACATAGATGCTTTTATGAACAAATTTTGGTGCTATCTGCTTAGTAACATTTCTTTCTCTATTAGTTAAGGTCAGCACAAATGTCTAATAAATCAGCTATATTTCTCCCTGTGAGGCCAAAAAGAAATCTACCTAGTCCATTCCCATTTGTTTCACCTTAATCGACTTCCCCAACCCATTTTCACAATTTTGTCAGAGCAGTAACATGAAGGAACACAATTACATAATTCCAGCATTCATCTGAGAAGGAAGAATTATCACTACTAGAGAAGGGGGCAGAAAGCATACCTAAATCTTGGGCTGTAGTGTGTCAGTCATCATTACCTGGGAAGTTTGCTGCTTCACTACACCAGTCTTTGAGAACAAACAAAATTTCAAGTTGTTTTTGATATATTTATTGTCTGACTTGGTTTTACATTAAATTAACACACACAATGGATTGATACTGTTACAGGGAAAAAACTTGCCCTAGGAGTTTCCAATCCCAAACATACTGAACGTAAGAACCTTGGCTCAATGGAAGGATACATTTTCATCACAATGCATCCAGAATCAGGAAAAGCCACAATATTTTTCATTTTACACATACCTACATATTCTTCATGTTAAGTCATCATGAGGCTTCTATCACTGTAATTTCCCTTCAACAGCAGGTCAGATTATATAATTTGTTTTAATGTATACTGATCAATATGCATTTTTTTTTAAGCTGTTAACATTAAAAATATTTGCTCATTACATTATGTAACAGCACATTACATATAAATTGATACCAAACCCTACCTTCAATTCAAAATTTCTTTAAAATTACTGTCTTTCATTAATATTGAATTAAAGTTGATTTTTTCTGTATCTTTTACTTCAAAGGTTGTTGACAACACAGAGCTCCAACCAAAGAAAGGCAAAATATTAACTGTAAAAATATTTTAAAGAAACAAACAAAAAACTAGTGATTTATTAAACTGCAGATTGCCTGAACCCCCACACTTTTTTTATGCCAAGAAATAAATATCTGGTTCAGCAGGCAGACCAACAGAGTGCAAATGACTCACATGGTTGGATAAGATATACAGAACTATTTTGAATAAAATTTCAAAAATAGGTATGCCTTGCATATGCAAGGTTCAGAAGAGATACAAATCCTTTAAGAAAGGGAATACGCCTACTCACACATACCTTTGTATGAACAGAATGAATTTGTATAGTAAAAAATCGTGGCAATCTTTAATGAAGATGATCAATGAGAAGCCTCTTCTTCTCCAGTATTTCCCACAAATATGCAGAAAAGAATACTAAGAACTTCTTCAAACATCTAATAAGTGCAGTTAATTAGTATAACTCGCTAGAGAGAAGTTTATTCTCTTTGCTGTTGAAGCAAGGATAAACTTTCCATTATAATTATTTTAAAGCTAGCAGTAAATAAAAAAAAAAAATTAGTGATAGTCATGCAAGATAAAAGCTGTTTCCACAAAGTTCTCATTCATGTTGATTTTCATATTTCAGCCAGAAAGGTATCTTTTTGTACTTCTGGATAAACCATAAACATTTTACTTCATCTGAACAAAAATACTTTTTCCTTAGTGACAGAAGAGTTACTGACATATGCAGTCACAATACAATAGGATCACCTCACTCTTGTTAAACATATCTGAAATTATCTTCCAGGCATTAATGTGATAGAAAAAAGTTAAAGCAACGATATGAAACAATATTTACCTTTTATACTAGAAAAATAAGAAATTCAATGGAGATGCAATTTTGCACAGCATAATTTCAATTAATTCTACAACTTTAAATACTAATGGTCTGACACATAAGTAATATGCATCTCTAAAATTTAATTTACAACCAAAGTACTATAGAATAGCATCAATCCATGCTAAATATTGCCAAGTTTTCCCCACCTTTCTCCTCATTCACCAAACTTCTGTGAAAAACTGAAAAGAAACTAATTTTATCTGTTTTCTTAATCTATGTAATCAAAAGCTTCTTCCTTTTTGCAGCTTTTCTATTTTCTTGCTGCTGAATCAGAATTACAATTGGATATCTGTTCAAATTAATACTGGGTCCCTTCGCAAGTAAGTCAAAATCAACTAGAAGAGCTTTCAAGCAAACTCCAACGTTTTCTGCTAACTCATACATATGGTCCCACTGCTTTTGCAGGATTTATGATTAAATTATATGCCTGAATTACAAGGGCATAATACTAATACCCATTGGCATGCACCCCATTTTTTGCAGGAGCTTGTAATCACTTTGCAGTAACCTGCAATGCTCAAGTATCAGCAAAAAGTTTCTAGCAGAGGTTTAAAAATTCAGTTTTCTGATTTCCCCATTCCTGAATTGAACTTGCAGTCTCTCCGCTGAGACTACATAGCCTCTCTGATAATCCTGAAGCCAGATAAAAACCTTCCAGTTCTACCCACCAATACTGATAACCTAAAGCAAGGTGTTCACAAGTGTCAGTAAGAAAATATTTAAACATTTGGAAGTTTAGCTAGAAGGTTTAAATGTGACTACCAAGCATCAGATGGCTTCAGAACATTATATTACTGTATTGTTACACTGTCCAATTACATTTTCGCACATCTGTACAAATATCCAACTCTGACATTTATCCATACAAATAGTCAATTGATACTCTTAAGTTTAATTTCAAATTGTTTTTCTGCTGCTGGCAGTTGGGGCAACAGTGAGAATGCAGCCTTGTACCCTGAAACTTCTTGACATCCATGTTCAGCATATGCATCTGTCCACTAAAGGAACTTTTCAGTTAGCTCAATTTTGAGGAAACAAGGGTGGGAAGGGGCAGGGTGAAACAACAAAAAAGCAAACCCCACCATTTGTAAGGGGGGGAGGGCACTGTTCTGTTTGTGATACAGCTGAATTGAAAGATAGTTCACATTTCCTTTATCTAACAAAGCTCTGAACAAGGCCCCAGAATACGCAAGCCTAAGTGACCCAAAGTTCCCTGTTATTTGCCATAATTAAAACTGGCGTGAAGCATAGAATTATTGTGTGATACAACAAAGATGAGCATAAGAACACTAACCTTCAATAAACAACTAAGCTGATTTTACAGGAAACATATATTCAATAAACCATTTTATACTAAGCTATTCTTAATATTATGAAATGGAGACAAGGAAAAATAACAGAATAATAGAAGAGATGTTAACAAATCCCAGTCAAACTATCAGCACTTCAGTGTAGACTAGAATCTACTATTACTTTTGGTGTCTGACTTCAGTTTTGTGCTGTGAATGTAGTAACACAAAAGGTGACATTTCTTCTCTCCTCTACATTTTTCTTAGCAAAGAGTATACATACATAATCTATGCTTATTAAGTTCTGTTACACACAGACTAACGTTGTAGGAATAACAGCTACCTAAAGTCCAACTGAGGTATATGAAATATTGAGTTGTTTTCAGTCATTGTAGACCATGAGCCATGCAACCATCACAACAGCAACTCCGAACACTGGCAGCATGATGAAGTTCTTGTACTTTTGCCATGATGATTGTTCAACTTCTACCTCATCCTTTCTTCTCTTATTCTTTCTTCGCCCTTTTAATCTGTTTTCAAAAGCTTCCAGTTCAGCCTAAATAAAGAGAACCACATGTAGTTGACATTTGTATCAGAATTAAAAACAAGGAAATATGAAGGTTTTAAATAACATTACCAAGTAACATTCAATAGAAGTAACTGTCAGCCAGGAGAAGTTACACATCTCACAGATGTGTACTACACCCATAGATTGGCACTACATGCCACAGGTACAAAGCACACTGCTTTTAAGTATTAAACCATTGTTTAGTTTCCTATAAAAACATTGCCAAAAATGCAGCCAACTGAAGTTTTGCATGCTCAGTTTTTTAACTCAGGCTGAAAATATTAAGCTAAAAATAATGCTATTTCCATGAAATATGTTAAAAATACTTTTTTTTTTCAATTAAAAAACACATTTGCATTTAAGCTATTTTACCAACTTCTATAAGGGCATAGGCTGAAATCTTCAAAGACATTCCCTTGTAATAAAGATGCACTCTGCCAAAACTAAATTAATAAAAACGTAAGTAACTAAAACTGTATGTTATTTCCCTCAATTCTTTATATTTGCATGGTCACTAAATTTTAGATTAATTGCTATAATTTTAGATACACACAAAAATATTCTATTTGTTAAGAGTTGTAACTTGAACATTTAATCACTCATATGAATGTAAGAGGTATATAATATCCTTCAGTAGGAAGCACATGCCTATAGGCCCAAAAATGGAGCAAAACAATTGTAAAAGTAAGAATGCCAGGCTTCCAACATAGAATGGTAGTTTTAGGGTCCTGTCGGGAATAAACAATAGGATCTCTGATCCCTGTTCATCATCCCCCTCCACATTTATTTTAAAAGAGCATCATGAGAATATAGAAAAAACTCATTTGAGTGAACAAAGCTGAAATAAAACTGGAACTAGGCAGCCTAGAATAAAGAGTGAAGACTAGGATGAGGCTCCAATGAGAAGGTATCTAATTGCTAGGAAGACCTGAGACAGACTAAAGTCAGAAAAAGTCTGATGATTACCTGGATTTTTGGTCAAGTTGTTAGCTACCAGAGAAAACATGGGACAAGGCACTAGGGAGCAGACAAACCAGATGGAGTGAAAGGAAGTGAGATGGGAGTAGCAGAGCGCAGCAAGGCAGGACTGGCTGGGCAAAAGGCACAAGACTAAGCTGAAGCAGAGGAATCATGGACAGTGAACAGGGACAAAGCCTGGCCAGAGAGGAAATAAATCTATGTGACTACAACTGCAGGGCTGCCAGGAAGAGGGACTAAGACGATACAGTGAGTGCATTATAAAAACAAGAAAAAGACTCTTTTGGGAAATGGACAGAGTAGTAGTTCAGTAAATAAAATTTTCATTCAGAACTCAAGGTTGCCTGATGTCTGGTCTTCCTTCACTGACAGCAAATATTTGTCAGTTTCACAAAGCAGCTCTTCCCTTCCTGAGCCAGATACCACTGTTAGCAGAAGAAAGGGACCTATTTTGATGTGTATTCCTTTGTACCTAATAAAGGCAGAAATTGTTGGCACTTCTCTGATGATATGGGAGAAGAGTTCAGACAAAGTCACAGCCTATTTGAAACAAGATTACTCTCAACTAGCTAATCCTCCCTTAGAAAAGCAAAGTATTTTAATGAAACAGTTTTTCAAAATCCAAAATCTGGAGGCAAGGGCAGAGTTTTTATGGTTTTAAAGACAACATGGCATTGTTTCATGACAGTATTTCATTTACTTCAGTGACAGACACTCAAGTAAAATTTGGGGCTTCTATAATTACTATACACTTCTGATCAGTACATTTTAAAAGCAGAAAGCTCTAGGAATTACAATAGTTAAATTAAAATATAGGGCTCAAACAAAATTATGTAATAGCTATTGAATTGCTTTCCTAGTGAACTCTACAAAAACCTGTCTAAAAATAAATATATAATTTACAAAACCAAAAACACAGAATGAAAAAAGATTTGTAGGCACAGAATATGAGAGAGAAGCCATCACTACCCTTGAAAAGCCACCTACAGATTTTGTGTAACTGTCATATTCCTGAAGTGTCACCTTAATGACCTCTGAAGCAATGGTTATGCACAATCTTTAAACAAGCTTAACTTTTCAAGCTAAACAAGCCTAGGGTTTTTATTTAGATAAGAACCTAACTTCTTTGTATGTAAGCATACTAAAAGTAAAATGGCATGTGTTTATTTGAACGGTATACTCAAAACATCTAGTTCAGTGTTGCTCAGGCCCTGGATTTTGTTCTTTCAGGTGTTGTTCGCTATATGCAGTTCTTTCTGCACTGAAGGGAGTAGCATTCCCATGGGAAAATGTAGCTAAATGAATGCAAGTAACAGTGACAAAGTGTATTTACTGAAAGTGAGGATATATTTTTATGAATGGGGAGGGGAACACTTGACTATTTTACTTCTAAGGATCTGTTAAAAATTTTTCTTTGGACATAAAAAAAGGGAAAATAAATCTTTCCTACAACTCAGTAAATTACACTTCAGCTTCAAGACCCTAACTTCCAGTATTGAAACTCTAAACAGTTAGCTTGAAAATTTAACTAAACCTTTTACAATGGAGAGGAACAGACAGAGCTTGGTGAGAGTTGTTAAATAATCAAAGTGCTGATCTTTTTTCCACCTCTAGCAGTTGTGAAAACCCTGGCCTCACAGGGTGCCTCTGAATTAGAAGCAGAGGGAAAGTTTGGCTGCTAGGGCCACAACAAGAAGCCTAGCCAAGCCATCTCTTCCACTAAGAAACCATCTGTAAATGGTATTAGCAAAAGTTGCTACCAAATATAGCAAATACCAAAATATAAATGCACAGACTTACTAGAGCACTAAGTAATTTGTATATAAAACATTTAATGAAGTATTAATCAAAATAGTTTTAAGAAACTGTGACTAACAGAGGAACAGTCTCTACAAAAATGTGCTAATAACATTGAGAAGGTGGCACAAGATGCAAACTTTTGTCAGAAGGGAGTACACTCAAAAATATACTTTTAACGTGACCCAACACCCTACGATAGTGATGTCCTCTAATTTCCATCAACAGATGGCAGATTATGAGTTCTAACTGGATGGGAACCAATGTTACATAAAAAGGCTGCAGTAGTCGAGGTTAGTACTTGTATGCAGTTCTAGAGCCTATTTATTAGTTACAGCTGTATCTTTTTTTTTAACAATTTGTTTTGTCCTTTATTTTTTTTACTGTTTTTGTCCTACTGCTTCCTAATGCACTAAATAACTAAGTTAACCTTCAAATAGGATTCATTATGTATAGGTGAAGTTTTCCATCCCTGAAGTTGCATCCATCACAAAACAAATATGCAGGAGCAGTTGCCATATATTGCATAAAGTTACTACTGTGGAGCTGGAACTGTGAGACTTCAAAGAATGTACAAGTAGAAAGCAATGGTGGTGTGACTGCAGAGAGAAACAATCACTGCTCAAGAACCCAGCCAAAATCCAGCACACTGTGTTGGTAGAGCAAATCTGCTACTGCCTCCTTACTGAGACTTTACTAGAGGGACTATAAATCAAGTGATTTTGAGCAGAAATCATTAGTATTTGGGTGGGATGGCTTCTGGAATGCATGCAAACACTCAGTGCAAGACAAACATCAGCAAATTTGGCTTTCTAGCTCTAGGACTGTAAACGTGTTCTTTACATGTTTAAATGCCCATTAGCATACATCAGTTCTTTGCTTGCAGAACCAACACCTACAGATTTCCTCGGCCCAATTTGTTTCAGACATCTGTATGTAAGTCACACTTCCTGACCTATATGCCAGAAGTTAGATTTCCAGGGTCAGCTTAGAGAACAAGAAGAATGAGAAGAACTGTCTAGGAGTTATATAAGGAAATGTGTGCTCAATTCTATAGACAGCTGAGATATGAATGTTGCAACAAACATTGCAGTATGATCATAGAACAATGCCTGGTGCTCTGGACAGATGCATAACCATGTTTTTCTTGCAGGATGAGCAGATAAGGTTCCCCTCTGATAAGCAAAAACATGCCTTGCCAGAGCAATTTAGATGTAACATATTCATTAATTACTTAGAGAACTTAAAAAGTGTGTATAAGAGAAGTTAGGACCCACAGAGAGACTCTCTATACTAATGAGATTGGGGAAATGGCAGAACTGCATCAGCTCTGTAATCCTCCCTTGCTCCCCTTTCAAGAAGGGAGCAAGCCACTGATCCCTGATAAAAACAGTGTGTGACATGCAGGTGAAAACACAAGTGTAAATTAAACATACAGATGCTGTGATAATTGAGTAAAAGGAGTCAGAAAGCACACACTAGACATGGAATATGATTTGGTGTCAAATGCTCACTCAGGTACAGGCACACATGAACTGGCTGGAAGGTGTGCAGACTCCAGATGACAAACCTGTCCTAGCCATCACCAACTGAGCTTAGAATGTTTGCCTGAATGTGACCAGCACCTCCAGGCAGATGGCACAGCAGCTTTGTGGATTGCAATGCCAACCACATACCCTCACCACCAACAGCAATTACACTAAACACATGTTTCCCCGCCACCCCAGAGACCTTGAAGGACAAGAACTCATCTAGCTGTCCTTGTTCTTTCATGACAGGAGGGGGAAGGGCAGCTTCACCCAATATTTAAATCTTGCAGAGGCTATTCAGTATTCTGTAATGTTTATGCTGTATAAAGTGTTTGATTAAAATAAAACATACTTACTAGTTTAAAAATAAATTACCTTGCACAAAGCTATAGTAATACAAAGTTATCATTTTGCACAAAATTATGAAAATTGCTTGCAGAAATGTGGCCTCAACCATTGTAAATAATTTACAGCACACAGAGTATGGTAACAGCTGACAGGAATGACTATGCATATCACATTAAAAATTATAAATCTTTAATAGCATGCAAATTAAATTATTTACTAACAAGAACAAGGTGAGGATGAGGTGGACGAGGAAAAAGAAAGGCTAATACCTGCTGTCTTCGCTTCTCCTCTTCAAGAGCAGCTTTTGCTTCTGCTTCTTTTATCTGTCCAGACACACAAAGTTATAATAAACTGTTGTAAACAGCAGCTAAACCTATTTTCTTAAGAAATCATAATTACTCCTATAGAATGGTTCTCAGCAAAAGCCTGTAAACTTTCCATCATTTGAGCTCCACCATCCAAAAGCCATATGAAAAGTAGTCACGCAAGATACAATTGATAACTCTATAGAAATATTTTGCAGAGTTCAAGAAAGCAAATTCAATGCTAGAAAGTATTAAGAAAAAAATGGTGCAGAAAACATTGTCAATACATAAAGACGCCACATACTTGAATCTTAGCACCTGCATTCCATTTTGGTCAAACAATAATAAATAAATGTGAAACCTGAACGTATACAAAGGACAACAGGATGGAGTGGCTCCCATCTGAAGAGAAGCATAGCTAGCATTCATCAGTTGACTAACAGGACACCAAATCCTGGAGAGTACACAGATGCTAAACAGGGATAAAACATCAATAATTATTTTTCATAATGCAAAGGCATAAAATGAATTTACCAGGAGGTTGGCTCACAATAGAGGAAAATACTCTACTCCCACAGAGTATTTGGCTAAATCTAGAATTTCAGTACTACAGAACATTTGTAGATGCCAAAATTTTATGTCAACTGAAAAACAACCAGGCATGCTAATAGGAGATAAATCCAACTAAGGCCATTAGAAAGACACCATGTCACACTCCTAAGTTCCCACAGGAACAGTATATGGGAGAAGTTTATATAGCTCCCTTTTTATACCTTTTTTAGGCTTTTAGCATTGCAGTCACTGAATCACTCCCTTAGAAAATTTAGATGTAAAAATCTATTAATAACTTGAAATGAAAAAAATCTTGATCCTACTAGCTGGATGATCTGCACACTAACAATGAAAACAGTTTACGGAATACTGTTTGCACAGGTAGAATTGATTACAAATAATTTCCAATTCAAGAGCTTTTGATGACTAAGGAGAAAGCACACTAGCTCATGCTTTAGCATGCTGTAGATCAAACAGCAGGGACTGGGGGCAGGGCCAAAAGCACAGTCCTATTTGCAGGTTTTCTGACTAATTTTTAAATTACTAAACCTAGTATCAAATAAAACCACTACTGAGAATTTCATTAATCTAGATACAATGGCAGAGTCCCTTTAGAAATGTGTGTAAAGGACCTTTTCAGCCGTGCACATCTGAAATCTGAAAATCTGGTGTGCAAAAAACTACACAATGAGCCCCCTTGTTTTTCACTGCCATCTAATGGCAAAACTTCAGCCACAAAACAAAAAGTTACCTTCAAATCTGAAAAGAGCAACAGAAAAGCTTCTTTTTAATCTGGTGTGGTCATATTTGTATAAGATACACAGGTATAATGTACACAGAAAAAGGGAATCTTAACTATTAGAATCACAGCATGGAAAAACATTTCTAGGACTTTTTCTTTAATAAAATGTACAGTAAAAGACACATTCAATTCCTAGGCATCTAGTGAGTAAGAAATGCTTACTCAATAGGTGCCAGACATTAAAAGTTTCATTAAGAATTAATGCACTTTGGTTTTAGAAATTAATGGGTGTTTTACAAATGTGCAAACTAATTTCTCTTTGCAAATGTCTGCAGTTTTCAACAAGTTTTTTTCCAGTCTGGACACATTAAACAGTAATAGACATAAATAAGCCACTTTCATCAAGTGCCTATATTAGTAGGCTATTCTAGTATGTCATTTGCATAATAAGTCAACACAGGTTACAAAAAGGTGCCTAGGAAGAATTTAAATAAAACTTTATCACTTTATATAAAAGCCCCAAAACAAGTAAATTCCCATTCTTCTGAGAAGAAGGTACAAACAGCTAGGTTGTGCCATTCAGTATGTCTGTGGCATTGCTTACAGCAGAGACTTGTGGCCATTTGCTCACTGCCTTAGCCCATTTCTCCCTGTGGATTACAACATGAGGGCAAGACATTGGTAGTAGCATCTGCTCCAGGCAGACAGCACTGACACTGCAGCACTCTGAGACAGGCTGCTGGGTCTCAGCTCATGCACTCTTACTGTCAGCTCACCTGGCTTTAGGGAGGGACTCCATATACTGTGAACTTACCATCTTCACATTCTTTCTAGAACTATTTGTTATGGTTGGTATTCCCTAAAGGCATATCCCAAGAGTTTTAGCATTCAACCTGTTTGCCAAGTTGCAGGATTTGGTCAGTGTGGTAGTTGTTAGAACTTGTAAATCAATCCTGAAAATCTGAGCAGAAGCTTACTTGACTTTACCCATTGAGTTCTTGGGTTGTGCATTTATCGCATCTAAAACTTACCTGATAAAGCCCAAGCAATTTATGCATCAATCTTTTGTGTCTGTTTTTATTAAAGGTTTGTAACAGCAAGGATCATATCCTGTCTCTGTGTGACAGCACACAGCAAATTCTTTCCTTCATGAAACAGCTGAGCTAGGGAGAAGTCACATTAACAGCAGTCTAGGTAGTATTCTGCAGTTACTGGAAAGTCTCAATTCTACCAGTATAGGATAACTAATACCACGTGGCGGATTATACTCCACACTGGACAAGCTGAGAAACTGATAGCTGCAAAACCTTGATTGGAAAGACAGATCTTACAATGCTCTGTAAAGCAGTCTGACTCTAATCTTACAGCACTAATAATGACTATTTTATCATCACTGATCATCACTTGTTCTCAGTGAAAGAGGAAAGAATCAGTTCCAATCAATTCAAAGAAAAAAAAAAACCCATAATACTGTTTAAAAATAGTATTTGAGTCAATTAACACCATTCATAAATTCAAGACTGAAAAAATAGCTACTATTCAACAGCACATCCACTTACGCCGCATTTCTGCAGGTACTGCCTTGAAAAATAATGTGTTCTTTTTTCTACTTTTCTTGAAGCTCTGAAAAGGAATCATAGCTCCAATGGTTACATTACCTCATATGCTTTCCGCTTCATTTCCTTGCATAATGCATCACATTCCAGTGAAACTTGGCCTTCTTGTATCTTGCTGCACTGTACTTCCTGTTAAGTAGAATTTGTCTTTTATAATCATTTCCCTATATAAGATTTTAATTGCCAACTTCTTTATGAAAATAATAAAACTTTCTGATTTAGTAAAACATTAGTTTTACATATAAAGCTAATGACTGAATGTTATTTCGACCTGTAATTATGTATTAAATTGTCCTTTTTTTTTCTTCTTTCTAATAAGCTAAGCTGAAAGGAAGAATAAATCTACAGTCCAGTTTAATTTTTCTCCTCTTTACTCATCTGTTTGCCTTAGACAATAAAATAACCTTCTGAACCTTTGCATTTAGAGTGTCAGTAACTTCATATATATAATCTTAACTGGCTTAGACTACAGGACACAGTCTGGTCATGGGGGGGGAATTAAGTAATTCTCAATCATACTTTCTCCCCTTTTCCTAGTATTCAAGAAATTAAAAAAAAAAACCAAACAACAAAGTGGTTATCTGTAAGCAGAGGCTGCTCAGTTTTAAGCACTGTCATCTTTTCTCTTGCTGAGCATCCCACCTGCAAGACTTCTTGGATGCACAAGACATATTTTGGAGAAGCCGAGGACTCTGAGGAACTGCTGGAAGGTTCAGAAGTTAACTGGGTCCAGAAAGGTAATTTGAACATTTTTTAATTAAGACAGATTATGGGGGTTTTTTTCATTAAGACATCATCATTTGTCAAAATTTCATATAAATTTCTGTTGTTCCCCTCATAATAGTGTATAGCTATAG
This sequence comes from Molothrus aeneus, assembly GCF_037042795.1. Lineage (NCBI taxonomy): Eukaryota > Metazoa > Chordata > Aves > Passeriformes > Icteridae > Molothrus > Molothrus aeneus. Next base: position 47,855,966 of record NC_089649.1, on the reverse strand, counting down.
TAAACTTGTTATATTACATTGTCCTTATCTGTGTTAGAAGCTAAGGATGCCGATGCCCATAGCTGCTTTTAGGTTTGCAGGAATCTTAATTAATTATATTAGTTCAGGTTTCACAACATCTGTGCTAATTCCAACTTCTGTACATTTTCCCAATATTGTCATAAAAATGTAATTTTTATTCTCAAATCACTCCAGGTCATCTGAGTATTTTTCTCACAAAAATTTAAGTGTGAATGAAGTTAAAGCTAATTTAAGTCAGGCAGCTAACATATTTTAGAACTAACAAGATTTTATATTCTCCAGTGAATCTGCAGATATAGCAGCCCAGATCTTCAGTTGATGTGAATCATTACAGCCCTACTATAGTAACAGACCCTATTCCAATCTGCAGCATCCACATAATCCATCCATACAAGCTCAGGAAAATGCAAAGAATATACATCCTTCAAAAACTGCATCTTGTAAATTTACCTTTTTCAGTCTCTTACAGAGACATCGGAGTTTGACCTTCTGACTGCAGTTAAGAGGACAGCTACCTGAATGGCAAATCTCTTTACACCGGTGACCACAGGGCAACTGTAAGGAACAGAACATAAATTAAACTCCCACATCAATAAAGCATTGTAAAATTACCAAGAACATATGGAATTGGTTTTATTTCAGACACAGAATTTTAACAGAAAACTCATTCAGGTAATCAGTCTTTTAACTTGTGACATAACTGATTTTTCTTTTCTTTTTTTTCGTGGGGGGAAATGTTTGCTTGTTATATACTGGTTTTCAGTTCCTGTAGGATGATTTCTCTTTTATTGGCACAGCTTCACTGGAAGACAATTTCTCCTTTCACATGTTTCAAGAACAGTCATTTCCACAGTAATGTATACAACAATCACCCTAGCCATCTCTATGCTGGGGGAATACAAATGGATAAGGTAAAAAAACCCCGAAAACTGAAATTATGTGTACTGTAGCTACGTGTAGGTTAGACAGAGTAATAAAGGAAGAGGAAAAATCCGAAGCAAAAATACCGCAAAAGAAATCTTCTATTCAAGCATTATCTGAACTATGCAAAAGTCAAATAAAGGTCACCAAAATTCTTATCATGGCAAAAATAATTTCACAAAATCCTAAATTTATGCATTTGGCAGATTATCCTATTTCTGCCATCTGAAAGATAAAGACTTTTTTTACCGCCAGTGCAATTTTTAACTTACAATGAAAATATTATCATTCATTTACTGTTTAAGAATTGAGTTACTAATTTAAGTACACTGCTTGATAAGAATGTAGCAGTGCTCCCAGCATTATATTAGATAAAATATGTCAGGAAAGTAAACAGATTTTTTTCATTGTTAAGAACTTGACTAAAAATATCCCTCCTCATAAGAAGGCTTCACAGTAACAATTTTTCATTTTCAATTACATAACCTAATACTGTTAATAACCAAAGATAGAATCTCACAGAAGACATCTAAGCAACTTACTTACAGTGAGCTTTAAAGCCCCCAACTACTTAAAATAGCATTAGACAGTGTTCTTTATCAAAAGTGAAATTTCACCTCTTCACTGTCATCAAGGGATTAACGCAAATTGGAAAATGCCCTAAGACTTACAATTTTAAGATCCATTTTTCCCATTTATTAAAAATTCAAAATGTATACATACTGCATCACTTCATCCACAAGAATGAAAACAGTAAGTATCAAACCCAGGTGGGTACAACTTTGATTAGTAAATCTGGGTTCTCAGAAGTCCATTGCAATGGGCACAACATCTGAGCTAGTATCAAGAAACACACACCTAAACAGAACATGAATCTTTCAGACTAAAATTATGGAACACATACTCATGTCTTCATGTCCATGACAGTCACAAGCCATTATAGACACTTTGTGCTTTCGGCTCGGTTTCTTAGTTACTGCTTCAGCACATTTCATACAGGACTAGAAGGAACCTTTAAGTCACCATGTTCTGTCCTGAAATCCAGTCCTCCTACAGGCAGGCACCTCATATACCCTTCCAGGACTGGACGAACACTCACTATGGAAACAGTCCCCCATTCTGAGCCTAATATTTCTAATATTTCACTAAGGAGGGTGCTCCATGAGGTCACTACAAGATGTAAGAGCTTTTTTTTGAGTTTCCTAGGTTTGTTCTAGCTAGTCTAAGCTGCAGTTCTTATCCTCATATTGAAGTATTTCTGTCTTTGCTTAAAAGGTTCTTTATTATCATATATTGCCTTAATTGAATTTCAACTATGTTCAATCAATGTTTCTTGAATACACAGCCAGAACTGCATGTAATATTTCAAGTGACATCTCAGCAAGAAGGACTTTGTACAATGCCTTAATTGCACCTCATTCTTAGTAGAGCATGTTCCCCAAAACATCTTCAGCTCTCATTGCATTTCTCTCCAGCTAATCATGCTGTGAAAATAAGAATATCTGCTGTTTCCTGGGAGCTTATTATAAGCTTCATATGTATGGGCTTACTGTTTTGGGGTGTTTTCCTGTATTTAATAACATGACCCCAATACCTATGTTCTACAGATGCACTTCCTCAATTCTCATACACTGACAACACCCCACAACTTTTCATCAGAAAAGTACAATGTTTTTACTGCCAAGGTCATTACTGAAAACAATGCAAAGTTCAGTGTCAGTTCAGTCCTTGGAAAACCTTCCTTATTGCTAACATCTCTTGCTCCATCTTTTTCTTTAGTTTTGATGTTGTTTTGGGGGAGGAAGTTGGGTGGTTTTTTCAAAAGATAATCAAATACAGTTGTTTCTTTTAGCCACCTTCATGCTGGTATTAACTCTCTCCTGTATCTGAACTAGATATTCACTAAGTAGCATTGACTCAGTCACTCAGCTGAAGCCATATGCAGCAGATCTCACCTATTCATTTTATCTGGAGGGAAAAATATATAAATTGGTCACATTATCAAAGAAGGAATCTAGGATCATTAGGCACAACTGATAGTCAGCAAATATTTTTCCCTGAAATCCAAAAGTTATTTTGCCTCATTTTGAAAATATGAGGGGAGAACCTTGTCTAAGCCTTGTATGCTACCAAAGGCAAGACTACAACCCAGAACATGGAGTCTAATGGCCGAGTCTCCTCACAACTGACCACAATCTCTGCAAAACAAATTTGCTACTGCATGAACACTGTCTCCTGGCTCCCTACACAAGGGCATCAGACACAGTAACTCCATCTAGTCTCACCTGCAAGTCACTCATGCTGGCTAGAACAAGCCATGGCTAGAAGTATTACTTCCAGCTTACTCTTTCATAATAATTGGCACATTTTCATTAATAGTGTCAAAGCCCAAAGAGTCATGTCCTGACATGTCAGAGCTGCAAATTCAAGACAGTAACCCTCACCTCATCCTCTAAGTGCTACTGCAATAAAATTCTTAGACACCATTAGACCAAAATGTTTATAGCACAGGAGTATGTTTAATCCAATACTGAAAAGCAAATGCACACATTTAAGTTTCCCTGCCAGTTTTTTTCTTGTCCTATCTCTCTGTGTGGGGAACTTTCTTCTTATTCCCTCCACTAAAAAAACCCAGCACTAAAAAAAATATCAAGAGAAGCTGTGAAATGAATGGCAAAACAACATTTCCCAATGATCACGGAAAACAAAAGCAATCATTCTGCTGCTTCTGATGGATAAAAATGTAATGGGAAAGGACTTTTTTTTTGCTTGTTTTTAAGTGTCAGTGCTGAACTACTTGGTGCTCAAAGTCTGTGCCCCCTTTGGTGGGGCACTGTACAAAATCTCTTGTCAATAGCTTCTGGACTAAAGCCCAAATTGGACAGGCCTTATGTTTGATATGGCAAGGCCATTAAAAGAAGGGATTTAATCCGAAGCTCTGAAAAAACAAAACAAAAAATGTCCTACAAATATTTTTTCCATAGGCAGTGCATTTAAGTCTTAACATTATACCTGATGATGATAAACTCTGTCAACACTTATGGAGGTTTAAAGTGAACTCCAACAGAAGGCAGTAAACACAACCTGTTACTACACATCTGATAATACAGAAAATAGCCTGCTAAACAAAATAACACTTTTGAGCACCAATCCCAAAAGCTAAGAACAAAATTTTATCACTTCCAAAGACTGAACTAAATTTTTCCAATCCACATACATTTGCAGTGTGTGTTTGCAGAATTAAATTTTATTTCCAGAATGCTTAATTAGTTCAATGCATTTAAAAAACCCCAAAAATTTATCATAATGGAGTCATGTATTTCACATCAGGAAAAAAGCAGAGTGCACAGTAAAACTACAAAGTATGGCTATTTTGTCAAAAGATACACTCTACATGGAATAAAGTATTAAATACAGATTCACAAATACTACCAGGAAAACACAGACAATGAAAACTGATCGACTTAAAATTTCTACGTAAGAATTGTCTCAAAACATCTGCAAGCAGGATCATAAGAATTTAATCACCCTGATTAAGAAAAAAAATAGAGTCGAATTTCCTTTCACAGCATATCTTGTTATTACTACCAAACAACAGAATTAACTTTTTAATTAAAATATCTCATATATAACAGCTGTTGCAGCATTAAAGACACTGCTTCTCCCTAAAGCAGAAAGGAAATGTCAGCTGTACTATGCAATGCTGAAAGTTACTTTTTTATTTTTATACTGCCATTGCCAAAAGAAAAGCATGGAGCTTCTCAAATTTTTCAAGTTTCTGTAGCATTTTTGCAAAGGACCAGATAATATAATTGGTTTTCTTTATCCCCAAATGTACCACAGGAACTGTAAAAGAAATGTGGTAGCTGTCCTACCACTGTCTACTAACACTGTCTACTGCAATTTCCATTAACCAAAAACATCTCAAAATGACAACTGCAGTAAAATACCGCATTCTATTGAACCTAAGTGGCACTATGGTAAGCTAGAAGTGATAGTGCACACTGATTTAGAGGAAACATCAGCTTCACTGAGCTCTGCGAATGACTCGATGTCAGCTCCTGACATGGAATAACAAAATTCTCAAGAAACACTAAATTGAAATTTACTTGAGGCTTCCAGAACTACACAAAAAACACTTCCAAATTAGTTTTGGGCAGACATTTTAGATCTGAAATCTGTAAATGCTCTAAATTCAGTAGTCCTATCCATCTTATCTCTGGCCAAATTGTTTGTTAAGCCCTTGTCTTGCAAGACAAAAACTTAAAAACCACAAAAAGGCCTGTATTTCCTGGAGAGAGGCGGTGGTGGGAGTGGCAGGGTGGTATCTGTTAAGGCTGCCCCTTCAAATTGTCTTCATCAATGATTCCTTTAAAAGAGAACTATCAGCATAATTTGTTTTATGATACAGGTATCTCATTTTCTCAAAGCTGCAGAGATATATTTTGTTTATAAAACAGAAACAGACAAAACATCCCTAGAACTGCTCAGTAGTCAGAGAAATGGAACAGATTTTTTAGACAAAAAACAGTAAAAACTCCATACAGTACTCATGTAGTTACCAAAGTAGGATCTGAAGTAAGTAGGAAGAACTGTAACACAAAGATATGAACTACTTGAAACAAGAAGGTACTAATAGTTAGTAGCGTCTATATTTCATGAAAGATAGTAAGAGCTAGAGCTAGCATCACAGGAAAGGAAGAACATGCTTTTTTCCATCATCAAATACAGTAAAACAATGCTCTGGATAGAAGTAGCTGGGAAAAAAACGTATTTTCCAAAGCATTTATAGGAGTAAGAATTTTAGAATTGCTTCATAAAACTAACATAAATTCTGTTGCTGTACTCCTTATTTAACATCCCACCAAACTAAGTAAAAAAGACATTATCTGTAGAACAGGGCAATTCTAACTGCAAGCTGAAGTTTGGGACCACTGCTAGGTGGATTTTAAATCCCAGACTAAGTCTGGGGAATACGTTCAGAAAAATCACAACAGTTATATTCATCAAAGATGAGCTACGGGAAACAAAAGATTCCTTGAAGAGAAGCTGAAGTACAGAACATATAGTTCATGATAAGAGATTGCAAGCACTCTTGAAAATACAGAGAAGGAAGTCGTGGAGCAAATAAAACCAAAGTAACAGAGAAGGACATGAAAGGACAAAATTAAGAGATAAATGGACAATTAAGTAATATCTCAAAGTGTTCCCCCACCAGGAAGTGAGCTTTCAGACATCCAGATGAGAAAATTGTGACAGGAACATTCATGTATAGAAAAAAAAATCCATCAGATAGGCATCTATAAGGGCAAAAAGCAGAAAACACAAGTATGTACAGAGCACAGCCTTCCTGTTGGGGTTAACCCAATCTTGTCCAAAAAGCAGAGGATCAGACACTGCTGGGAAAGCAGGAGAAACCTTGTAAATTTTTGTATTTAATCAAAATAATTTTTAAAAAGTTTTTTAATAAAGACAAGCACTCAAATTTGAAGTTTCTGACACTGGATGATAATGAAATTCTTGCTTTTCCACTTCACACATTTTCTAACCCTCCAGTGGGAAAAGGAGTAAAGACAGAGCTGTCACTCTCAGCACAATTAATGACAAATAAGGAACAAACATAAAACAATAAGTAACACAAGGATTTCTGAAAGCACACAAGCAGCACACAACTGCAGCACTGGGAGGGACAAGGAAAAAATCCTTTGGCCCATCCCTCACATCCAGTTGTGGGTAACACTGCTGCAAGAGACATCCTGAAACATTTCTAAGCTGCTTCTCATGAAAATTTGGTTTATTACTTAAACATAGTATTGAACAGGAATTTTCTTTACTGATGCTACTGGCTCATAGTCTAAATATCATGTAGTAAGTATATTATTCTTCTCTTCTTCACAGCAAACCTTTAGATGCACCCAGATACAGCAGAGAGACTAACTGGCTTGTCTTTCATTTTACACTACTTAACATATATTTCACTAATTCACCTGGGCATTATTATCTCATCTCATTTATGAAGTATAAAATCCCTTAGCCTCCAAAATGCACAGATAGGGATTCTAAACCTGCACTTACATGAGAATATCAAGCACAATTCTTACCATTTTTCCTAATCAAACAGCATCTTATCATTTATGAGACATAGATTGATGACCAGTTTTTAAAACCATGAAAGAGGACATACTCTTCCACATTCAAGCTCATCTGTGTGTTTAAACATCCAAGCCATTCGTGCCTTGGAGACAAACCCCTGCTCCTTTAATATACTCCTCCTAGTTGACTGCAATATATTAATAATTGTCCTTGAAGTACAGTCCACTAACCACCTTCACATCTATTATTTAACATATTCACTTAGACTAAGCTTCTCTAGTTTACTTGGCCTATATTCACAAAATTCCACATACCCATCAACTGAAGCATTTCCTTGTTAATATGGCTTACCTCTTTTGGACACTGATTTCTGCAGGAAATAAGAAGCTCCTTTTCTTTTACATCAGCACATGTTAGTTTTCTGTAAAAGGAAAGATGTATTTGTGTTAAAAAACCCCAAACAATTTAAAAACAACAGAAGTCAATGCAATTAGGGGTGTATTTTCAGTGTATTTCACTGTAAATAAAAGCGGACTCATTTGTCCAAATCCTTTGTGACTAATATAAACTGCCCTGTTTTACAGACAAACCCACAAAAAATTTAGAGGACTTGAGGTACTTTAAGAAAAATACACTTGCATATGATGAATATTTTCAGAACAATTCCCAAGTTTCAATTTATATTTCGTGAAGTCTAGCTTAAAATCTATCCACACACACAAATGATTTAAAAAGTGTACAAATTGAAAGACTAAGCAGTTTTTCAATTAAAGCTAGAAATTGAAAGACATTAATTGCACAAAGACCTTTTAAACTAACTACCTTCATTCTAATACTTGTATAAAATTCTTCTTTACATACTCTAAAATAAGCACATATAGAACAAATTTTATATAGATTACATTATATTTGCATAATTCAAACTATTATCTGTATTATAAAATCAATTTCTGTTCATGAGACTCCATGCATTTATAGCAATTTCAGCAGTAATACCAAATAAAATACCTGCAAAATTTAAATAGAAAAAAACATTATCTTAGAAATTATAATCAAGAAAAATTTTATAAATTGCCGTAAGAGTAGCTCCCATCCCCAGGCACTTCAAATTATTTCCAGTTAATAGCATTTAAATGAAAAGCTGGTTTGTGTTCTGTACACTTACAAGCATTCAATATACAGTACTGATAGTTTGCAGTGACACTTTATTTTAAGCATCTGGAGACATGATGGGCAATCCCCAGGATGACAGGGCAAAACACATCGGTGAGGACAGCCAGCTGGCCGGGGCTTGGTGCACTCCTCTTCACACTGTGAACATTCTGGACCCGCCTAACAAAATTAAAACAAAGTACTAAAGAAAATGCCAAGTATTTGTTTTCTGGGGTGTCATTAACGACGTGTTACATAGAAGAAGGAGTTGGGGTGTTTTTGCTATGAGAATCAAGCTATTCAGTAAGATATTTCACAAGCAAGAGTAATTATTAAAACATGTTTTTTAAGAAAAAAACAGAAATGCCAGTGTTTGTCAGTCAAAGAGAATTCTGTTTTCCCTTCTAGGCTTAAAAGAAGCTCCTTAATATTAGTGCTTTGGAAAGTGACCATAATCCCTGTTAATTCTCTAAGGAAAATTGTTAAAAAAATAAGTCATTACATATTCAAAACCAACTTATCCCACTCACCATGTTCTTGTAATGCTTGAGTCATTACATACTACTAATACAGGGGTGGAAGGATTGGTTTGCTTGATTTTAAGCAGCAAACTTTAAGTCATTCCATTTCCATACACATATGATATTCTGTATAATCTTGCAAAAAGGATTATTAACTTGGGAACATCCTAAGAACTGCCTAAGATCTTGCTTCTACTCCACAGACTACACAAGTCTACCAGAGCTGTGATGTCACTCTCATTCCAGCTGATGCAATCACCAGCACAGGTGATGAACAGCACAGTAAATTAAGCTTCATTTCTACTCATATTCTAAACAACACTTCCAGAACCCCAGTCTGCAACCAAATAGACCCAGATAGATTGACATGAGTTATCAACTGAACCTACACGATATTTAAGGCCCACTATCACATTCAATGTTTAGTTTCCAATAAGTCAGCCAAAGTAAAGCAGATTTATCCAGGAATGAAGCTACAAAAAGCTTCCCCAAAAGGACTTTCCCAACACCAATGTTCCACTTTATGCTGTTCAAAATAACAGCATAAGAATTTTAACGTTTTAATAGTTTTTCTCCAGTTCCCTTTCCTTCTCCATCTATTGCTGAACAATTTTTGCTGAAGTTTAAAAGAAACCTTTGTACAATGATTTTTTACAAATCTTAACTCACAAAAATTCAAATCTAAGAAAAACAACAGCAATTAAAACCATTTAGAAAACTGTCATATAACATTTAACAGTGGGTAAAAGTAAACAGCTGGCCTTTCTGCAATATTTTTTTAACACAACATGCAGAACAAACTGAAATTCCAGACAGAAAAATCATTACTCAGACATATAAGCCAGAAATTAAATCAGCCCTGACTACATTTAGTCTACAAAAACAAGAGAACAAAAGCTCTAAAGGTCAACACCAACTTGAATTCATAAGAATTGAAGAAAATTGAGAAATGAGATTTACCCATGCTTTGCAGGTACATAGACTCCCATTCTTCTGAGAATGTACTGCCTCGTTCAAAATGGAGCCAGGAATAGTCCTGACTCATTCACATTTTAATTGGCTTAACTGAAGCAGCAGGCAGGCAGCCTCGTATAGCCAGAACTGGGGATGCTTAACTGTAACTCTCACTATTTACTGATGTCACTCTGTTGCTGCAAGTCACTGTTCCACCAGTTGCACTAACAGCCCATACTCCTCAGACAAAATTTCCACAATCATAAATTAATGTGTTACGATATACAGTTATTAAATGACAACACCACCACGTCCAAGACACAAATCCACAGAGATATTATGCTATTTAAGTGTAAGCTAGTTAAAATATAATATTCCTGCTTTATACCCAACTAAATGCTTCTGTGTTTTCTAAATGCCCAGACTGCCCATGGTGCAACTTTTTCTAAAGTAATGCTTAAAAAAAAAACTTGAGAAGCTGTTTTCCTCCAAATCATGACTCTCCCACACCATACAACATATATATGTGGCTCTAACTGCTCATAACTTGAACAATTTTAGTTTTACACTTTTGTTTCACATTATCTTCAGCAGCTAACACCTGCAACTTAACTGCATAAATGACAGTTTCTAGTAGACACTGATAAACATGAATAAATCATCCCAGTACTTTGAAGTCTTCAGCAATTCTACAACATTTCCAGTGCTCTTCTAAAGGTCTCCCACCCTCCTCAACCCATTTAAACGCTCCTCAGTAAATAGCTTCCCCAGTAGACTGCAAGTGCATTTGTATACAGGGATTATCAGTAGCTCCCCTTGATCTTGAAAGCTACTTTTTGTAACTTCAGAAGAGACTTCTCTAGGGTGTTAAATAAAGTTCTGATGAAATCAAAGTAATGTCATCACAAGACAAAGTTATAGAATTTGCAAAAAATGCAATAGTGTCTCAGGTTTATAGTCTAAGGAAATATAGATTAGCTAACTGTCACAGCATCAGTGGGAACAGCACACATGCCAGTCTCCCAGTGGGATCTGGAATAGATCTTTACCTGCCAGCTGCAAATTCCTTATTTTCCAAGTAAAATTGAAGACAATTTCCATATAAAATACATAAAATACACAAAAACAAAAGCAAAGAGGAAATTACCCTACCTTCTTTCCATCTGCACTACTGTTGGATTTGGTAACACGATGACATTCTTTCATACAGGTATGATTCTGACAATCAAGAAGCCGCCCACAAAACCTCTTACATGAGTAGGGATTTGCAGAGTGACATGGTAATGGACTAACCTAAAAGTTAAAAATAAATAAATAAATATAGATATGCAGGTGGGATATATATACAAGTATTGCACATGCTAGTAGCCTGTGAGATATATATTTACACACACACAGAGACACAGAATTATTACAGAGAAGCTTTGGTTCTGCTTTGAAAAAGAAAAAAACACCAGAGAAATTCTATTTGATTTTTTAAGTATCATTTGGGTTCCTGTCCACATAACAATGTGTCCACACGAATTTGTTTTACACTGACTATAACAGGAAAAAGGCACACTTTATCAAACAAGCTAACTTTTGCAGCATAGTGTCCCTTTCTTTTTGAAAGATTATTTTACACTCAAATCTTTTAGCACCATTTGCTCCATCTTTCTGAATTACACTCATGTCTTCCATCAAAGGTTTCTAGGGTGCTTTACTATTATTGCAAAAGACAGTAACAGTTTGCTTTCATAGGGCTTATTGTGTTATGGTCACCATAAATCAAAAATATTTTACAGTCTGAAAAAACAGAAAACCTCCAAGCCAGAAATTCTAAAAAGCAAATACTCACTACATCAAATATAACTCCCAGGAAAAGTAAGGAGAAGCAGAAATAGCTCCAGAACAGGACTAAGATTTTAATGTCTTATGTCACATTTGTACTTTCCAATTTGAGGTCAACACTCCAGTTAACAGAACTCTGAAGAAACCTTCAGAGCATCTACTTAAAAGCCATTACTCTTCATTGGTACTGAAACCAGTTAAAATTCCTAAGTAGGTTACTTGCCCTAAGTTGAAAAGTACAAGTCCCTCCATACAAAAGTATTAGAGGAAACTCACTGTTGGCATTTTCCAACCATTATATAATACTCATACAAAAAAAAGATTAGTTTTCTGTGATGCTGTCAAAAAAATTGATTTTTTACTTAATTTCATGTCATTTCTCAGAGAAAAACAAACTATTTGTGATGTTATTACACAAGAGGCTAATGTGACATAACTCACTTTGACTATACTAAGGGTGTGATTTTATGTTGCAACTGTGGTTGACTGAACTGCTTTGCAGGGTACCCATTCCTGTTCTCTCTTCAAACTCTACAGCTCTCACAGCACTCTCCTACCACACATCTCTCTTTACTGAAAGATGATTCAAATAATCAAAATGGAAGAAATGGAATCAATAGAAAAATGTTTCTTGACTTTTGCCAGTGGCCTGGCCATACAAACAGGTGAACATAGGAAAAGAAAAAAGAGAGATGACTCCACAGGGCAGAATGAGGGACAGCCTCCCTTCAGCACTGTCCATGTTATCTCCCTCAAGCACACAATGCCCAATTTAAATCCAGTTGCCTATATAAATTTTTCTGGGCTTCACCCAAAAAATACTACTCCACTACATCACTTCAAAATCCAGTTCTTTCACAAGACTTCTGAACTCCCCTGACTCACCAAGACTGAAGAGAAGTCTGCACGGCAAGCTGAACATCAAGCATGGCATACAGGAGAAAACCTTGAGGCCATCACATCCAACCACTTTCACACCCCTGTGTCAGAGCTGAAGCTCATGCTGGCTAAAGCACTAATACAACAACCACACCTGGTCCCACCAACATCCTACTCTGACTCTGATGGATGCTTCTGGTGACCAAAGGAAAAGCCAGCAAGCAGTGGGTCTGAAGCAGAGAATAGTACCCTACTCAGAATGCACTAAGCAATCACCAAAGGTTTTGGTGTTCCAAATATTCCACCCCTTCACATCCTACTCCATCTCCCTCTCCAGAGCACAAGATCATTTCAGTAGCAATATAAGTAGTCAAAGGATTACAAGATAAAAGAAAGAAAAAAAAGATGTATTAATCATTACATTCCACCCACTTCTCTACCTTTCCTTGCTCGCCCATTGCCACTCAGTTTTTTATGACTATGCTTCTGCCCGTGGCTCAGACAGTGACAGCAGATCAGGGCAAAAACAGCAATTAGCTCCAGCTGTTCCATAATGCTGGTGAGCCTTTTTTTACCAGGAGTTAGTCTTCCACCAGATAAGGACACAACCCCTAGCTCCAGTTACAGCCAAGCACTTAGGCAGAATTGGAACATCCCTTCCAGGAGCATTGCTCAAGTAAGTACACAGATGAGAGGCACTGTTAAACAAAGGCAGACTGGGGAAGCACAGAAGTCAGCCAGGCAACAATGGCAGCTTTCAGAGGTCTAAGCAGAGGGAACATTCCAGCCCTCTGGCTGCATGCAGCAGAGCTTCAGCTTGAGCTCAGTAAGATACAACAACCTACTGGAATCAACAGACACCATAGGAAAAATTGAAAATTTTCAATTAATTCAAGCCTATATTATTTTTTTTCTCCATTTCTCTGCTGTGGATCTAAGTAATAAATCCAGCTGAGAAAGTAAACTTTTACTTCCTACAATTGGAATGAGTTTCTGAAATGGTTAAATGAGGGCTGGAATTCTTAATACAAAGACAAACATCGAAGTAGCCACAAACTCCAGGAGGCTGATGAGCTGAAGAAGGCAGATGAGAACCATAAGTATTTTATGAAAGCTAAATGAGAAAAAAAAAAAAAAAAAGAAGGCAACATTTCCCAACTACAGGTCTTCCAAGGACAAGGAAAGGAAAGGAAAGGAAAGGAAAGGAAAGGAAAGGAAAGGAAAGGAAAGGAAAGGAAAGGAAAGGAAAGGAAAGGAAAGGAAAGGAAAGGAAAG